>NC_137462.1:271724737-272388487 GCF_964235325.1 Thermobia domestica
TATATTATGGCATACTTCGTTAACCTTGGAAATATCTACAAGCACGGGCGCCCATCGAAGAGGGGGGCAAGGTAGGGCGCTTGCCCCCTAGAGGAAATTGTACTTCGGAATATCGAAAACACAATAGAATTTTTAGAATAGTTAAATCAAAATTTGAAACTATATTTGAAATGTCGCTTATACTTGCCCCCCTTGGAAACTACAACATGGGCGCCCTTGTCTACAAGGGATAACCCACTCTTAGTAGCGAGTTTCTTTTCGGACAAATTTCCCACTAACTGTTTGATTAGTTTTGTTGTTATGTCATAACTACATATTTCGTAAACAATTCTACAATACTTCATAAATCGTTTTGCATGAAATACTCTACAACGTAATAGTTTATTCTAGAAAGTAAGGTTTGTCAGAAGATCTTTTTCAAAATTTTATTGGCTGAAAATAAATGTTTTAATTTAACGTTCCATGATTATTTCCTTTACGCTACGGAGGATGACGATTAAGGCAAGTGAATGATGATAGAAGAATTAGTGGAATGAGAGGGTGGGAGGAAACGAGAGAACTTCGTGGATTTTCTCGGAGTTGTCCTCCATAAACTTACTTGATCTGGATCAAACTAGGGACTCCATGCACCAGAGGTAAGCACTCTACTGAAACACTGTGTCCCTCTCTTCAAAAACTGTTCCATTTTAGTACTAATTTATAAGTACATATTTCGTTAAAAACTCTACAGTACATCACATCAATAATTTTTCATGAAAAAAAGTCCACAAGAAATAATTTACTCTTGGCCAGAAGCGGAGTTTGGGGGTGGCCAATCGGGCAACCGCCCCAGGCTCTTACAAGTAAAGGGTCCAAATGGATGGATCGAGTTGCGGGATGAGACATAGTGCACCTGATAGAGGGTGTGAAAATATGTGTATGTGCAAAATTATAGCGGCTGAACGCCATAAGAAACGGAAGGGAAGGAGGTCAAAGTTGGTGGAAGAAGGGCTATGCTATGTTATTGAACTACATCAGTAAACTGTTGAATCGTAAAAAAGTGAAAGATAGACAATGCAAACGGTGGTAGTTTTACATTTTGGCAAAAGAAGAATGGGCAGACTAGATCACGAATCTCCGCCGCCATCTTGAAATTCGCCATTTTGAAATATGTGATATTTTTTGAAATGGAAAGGTAGTCATGTGATATATCAATTAGGACCAGCATGTTCTCAAAAAGTCAATTATAAACTTTAGGTATCATTATCTGCACTTATTTGGAAGATTTAATATCATCTTTAAAGTTATTTACGAAAATCTAGGAGACTGATACTCGTATATTGAAAGTTTGGATTATTACGAAACCACATGTAAGTTAAACAATCTACACGCCAAGAAAACTAACAGAGAAATTTGATATCCAAGTTGTATATTATTGCATTATTATTCCTGACATTACTTTCAATTTGGTTCATATAGTGCCGAAGGGAACTGTTCCGGTCTGGAGGAACCGCTTCCATCTTTTTTTATTGTTGTCTTTTTCTTGCTCTTTTAGTCGAAAACAATGTAGAGTTTATATAGCTACCTTTTGTTAAATGACATACTTAGACCATAACACAATAAGAATCTGAAAGATTGGAAGGTAGTTATTACGTAAACCACTATATTTTTCACCACTTGCAATATTTTTTTACTCAACTTTCTTTGTCCACCTTCGTAAGCATTAGGAACTCGGGATGAGTGTAGCATGTGATATCTAAACGGAAAGTGGTTTGCGAGTTCGGAAATTGCAATGATGAACCATCGTCGGAGGGCACAATAATCGTGTCCTGTGCCAACATTATCACAATAATCGAGGGCTTCATATTGCGAACAAGCCGATCAAACATAATGCGACACGATTTATACACTCGAGTAAGCCACCTCATTCGATAACTTATTTTCCGCTACAAGTTCATTGCTCTATTCGACTACAGTAGTCCATATATGTATTTCTATATCATAGCATAGCCCTTCTTCCACTAACTTTGATCCCCTCTCCCTCCGTTTCTTATGGCGCTCAGCCGCTATAACTTTGCACATACACATATTTTCACATCTTCTAACAGGTGCACTATGTCTCATCCCGCAACTCGATTCATACATTTGGACCCTTTACTTCTTAGAAAGGCCCTGTATTCTAGGCATGTTTCGTCCAAGAAGTAGATACAAAAGCACATCGCACAAAAGCACTATATATAGCCTTTGGCTAGCTGGGGCTCCGTCCCCAGACCCTAGCATTTGTTCGGTATACAGCCTCGCACCTCTTAAACCCACAATTCTACCGAATTTCAAGTTTCTTTTCGTATTTTTGAACTATCACAATAAGATTTTATATCCAAAGAAAATACCCATTTAAAAAACATGGGAATTCCTTTATTCCCCCCTTTTGGACCCCTTAAAAGCTAAAAATATTCACTTTTGGCAATTTTTATGTGGATTACTCCCAGAAGGCTATAATCATGCCAAATTTAATCATTTTAATCTTGCCGGAAGTGCCTAAAAATTTTGGGGATGTAGAAGATATCCCACATAAATAACATGGAAAAGATTTTTCAGTTCTCCATAAAACCACTCTACAGTTGGATTTTTTTATTTTTGGTGATATACTTAGGTAACGCTAATGAAAACATATAAGCATACCGAATTTCAAGGTTTTATTCCAATTTCAAGTAGGCCTACCTAAAATATGAGATTGTATGTCCAAAAAAGGTCCATTTAAATAGCATGGGGTATTTCTTTATCGTCCCTCTAGATTCCCTAAAAATTAAAAATATTCAGTTTTGACAATTTTCCTGTGGATTAGTCCCAAAAAGCTACAATCATGCCAAATTTCAACTTTCCACGTTAACCATAGTACCCTTTTATTTTATGTTAGTTCATGTAGTTAAATATATATTGCAGATACATTTGGAATTTGGCGATTTTTACCACTACCCTGGCCCGCGGGATCATTATTGGCACTTGGCCCTGCGCGCACCTACTACTTCTGCTCTTGTCATGAGTTTTTCTATAATAACTTCTCTCAAAAACGATTCAGTTCATATGTATGTGTTTCGTTGTTATTTCATAAATAAATATTTTGTTAATTCTACAATACGACATAAATAATTTTGCGTGAAGATATTTACATGGGGGTAGTTTGTTCTTGAGGGAGAATTTTCTTTGGGACAAAGTTTTCAAAAAACGCTTTTTATAGTTTTGTTCATATTTCATAAATGAATGTTTTCGTAATAAGAGTAGCATGGCATGATTCGATTTAAGACGTGAGAGACACAAAGATTAGTGTGGTGATCCATATTTTTTTTATTTATTTGGGCTCACAAACGGACAAGAATAACGTGGTAAAACGCACAAACTTAAAGAGAATCTTTCAGTCATTTGTATATTGTAGATCACGGTTATTACTGTAAAGGTGTTCGATCTCCGGTCCGTAGTTCGATCCCCGGCGAAGTGAGTTTCCATCCATGGGGTTTCCTGGGATACTTCCGTTTCCTCCCACATGTTCATTCCACCAATTATTCCAGTATCATTCATCTGCTTGAATTGTCGTTTTCCTTAGCTTAAAGGGCATAACCGTGGAATGTTAAACCGAAAGATTTCGTTGCATTCATGTCAATACTAATGTAATTTTTTTTTCTGTAGGTACCGCGTTAAATTATGTACAGTGAAAGAATATCGCCATGACAAAGAAGTATATAAAACATTGCAGTAGATACTAAAACCGGTTCAAAAGTCTTTATTCCAAACTGCTCTTTTGCATTTAATTTTTTAGTGGAAGAACGCTTCTACGCGTGTTCACTCTGCATAAAGAGCAGCGGAAAACGACAAATTAGGCTTTTGGTGGCTAATTGAACAGAAACCTATATATATATTACATTGAACTGAAATGAAGTGAAACGAGCAAGTTCCCAGAACAAGCCTACAGGAAGATAACTTAATAATATATAGCGATATGTCCGAGTAATGCAGCATAAATTCGAAAGGCACCATTTTCTGAACTCACACATACAGCAAAACGAACATCCGTGTCTGGCATCGACACTCGACTGCATTATTTTACAATTAGCTCCAGCATCCTCACAAAGCTCCTAATTTTATACCTCCTGCACATTATAATTCCGTATATTTTCTTAATAATGTCTGCCATCTTCTGGTTCTAATATCTCATTGTTTCAATAGGTACAGCGTCTGCCAAACTTTTTGTTTAATTTTTTTAATACCAAAAGTGGCACGTGCAAGAGAACATTGAAAATGAAAAAGATAGGATCCAAGTTCCAATTCATGCAATGTGTGGAGTTAATTGGTATAAGATCCGTACCTGCATTTCTTTTAAAAACTGCGACTATTCGTCCAATTAACAGAAATATTTGTTGTAGCCAAGGTTTTGAGCCTCTGTACAGTAGAGGGCATAATTGTGTTTAATTGAAAGTTTTAATTCTTTACTTCTAGTAACACTGCGCAAATCCTGGGGGATGAGGGGACATGTCCCCTCCAATCTTGGAACTGGGGGGACTGTCCCCCCAATAATCCGATGTGAAATGTGTTTTTCGAAAGAAATGTGATGATTTGTTTCCGATTGCCACAAAGGAAAGTGAGATGAAATTGATGTCCCCCAGAATAAACCTCAAATGTGTCGGCCTCCCAATGTTGAAGATAACTCTGCTCCCCTGATCCTCCACAACATTGTTTTTCAACTTCAAACATATTTTGAATATCGCTTAAAAAAAGGGGGAACGGTCTTACTCGTCCCCCCCCCATGTTGATGACAGATTTGCGCCGCTGTCATGAATAACAAACCACGTTTGTGTTCAGTAAAATCACTGCCTATTTTTAAATATTTAAAATTGAAACAATACAGTTGAAGTTGAAATTAAATCGTCCCCAGTGGTGGATCTAGTCCTGGACCGGGGGGGCCTAGGTTCCTCCAGTCTTCAGGGTGACGAAAATAATTTAAGCTATTATTTATATATTTTTCAAACTTTATAGTAAACTCACTATATATTTCTCATTGTCTGGGGTCTGGCACCCCCCAGTTTTTCCCTTCTATATCAGCCACTGATCGTCACAATATATTACAGTAGAAATACTTAAATATTATGCTTAAATGTAAATATGGTTTGACACTTGACGTAATTTGAAATAATTATCTTGAAACATGCAGTGTTTACGTTGCAATTAAATGCTCACACTTTTAAATCGAGAAATTGCCTGCACGCTGGCGCCATCTATTGATGATATAAGGCAGGCAGGTAGCTCAGCTAGCGACACGTAGTAGCGCAACTGTGTACCATTTTAGCGGGACATACTAACATGTGTTTTGTATTAGAAATTGTATTCACAAGTACAAAATTCTGATTTTCAAAAGATGGAGGTATTTGAATTGTAGTCCTTGTTTCTCTCTTTGCAATATTGAATATTTAACTATCTATCTATCTATCTAGTTTCATTGTGTGTTGGCAGTCCTAAAACACCATTTCGACCTCAAAATCCTATTTCGATCTCACCGAGGATCCAAATAGACCAGTAAAGTCCCGTATAGACCTCTTAGCTATTTGGGTGCTCGGAAAAACTGTCTGAACAGGACCTTTATGGCCCTTATAAGCCTCACCGAGTAGGCGTAAAATAAAATAAATTGTACAATCTTATCAACACTTATTGCAAGTAGTACAAGCGTTCTGTTGGAGTATAGGTACCATTATTAGGAGACGACAAGTACACAATAGGTACAAAGTATTACTTAACAGTGTATCGTTTCCTCTGTATTTACATATACAGTACATGAGCATATAAACAATCTATTCTAGGAAAATGAAGAAAAAACTCTTGGCAACGAACGACGTATTTTTAACGCCATAAAAACATGTTTTTTCAAGAATTGTTCGAAAACTACGCTTGAAAATTTACTGTCAAGTTTGCAATTTTATTTAACTTGATGCTATCTATAGATTAATATAGGTTCTATGCCTTATGTATAGATAAGATTATAGTGAAATAGAAATTAAAATTTAAGATTTCATGATAACTTCAGCCTATATCTCATAAATTATATTGTGTACTGTCACCTTGCTAGCGTCATAATGAAAATTTGATGAAGGTGTACTTTAGTATTAGTTTTACCCTTAATAATTGTTGTAATTGTCATAAAACACCAAGTTTTGTGATGACAAAAAAATCGTTCGTCTTGCATAGTTGGACCTCGATAACTCGAATTCCTTGATCGGCCTCCATGGCTCAGTGGTCGGTCAGTTTGCATCAAGCCGCCGTCGAGACAACACGGGTGTTCTGGTGCTTACACAGTGTACTATAGCCTTTAGTATAGTGGACCATATATACGTTAGGTGTATTTCATTTCTTTCATTTCTATATCGAAGCAATTCTACTGAATTAGGAGTTATACTCCGTACTCTAAATTATTGGAGTTTCAGCGTAGTATCGGTGTATCAATTTACAAGTGAATATGGAATATAAAACAGATCTTCAATTTAAACTGGAATTTGACAAGAAGTTCCGTGCAGTTCGACCAGTCCCCCTGGAAATCTACCATTGGATGAACTCCACTTTCCCAGATATTTCTGATCACATCAGTGCCATGCAGTTAAATAGTGAAAATTTTTGTATTTTTCTAAAATTCAAAACGCAACAAGAATACCATGACTTTGCAGCTCAGGCCCCTAGTGAGGTCCCATTCAGTCATTCAAATAAGGAAGTGAGTTTAGTTCGAATTATTTCCGCCGCGGATCCGACTACCCTCCTTCGTGTGTTTGAGTTCTCTATCGAGGCACGGAATAACTTATTGAGTGAGGCTCTTAGTGCATATGGTTCAATGATTAAAATAGAAGATCAGGAATGGGCCCCTCCTTATCCACCTGGTATTAAAATTGGAACTCGCCATGTACATATTAAACTGACATTTCATGTGCCATCCCGACTTCTAGTCCATGGTTATAAAGTAGGAGTATCATACAGTGGACAACCGATTACATGTTTTCGATGCCAGAGCTGTACGCACACAGTAGCGAACTGTGGAATGAAACGCGGGGCTCAACCCGGGGGGGGGGGAAGAGCGAGTGTAATCCCGACCACTTCCCCGTCAATTCCTCGCATGACAGAACTCGGAAAAGTGACTCCTATGACATCATTGCTACTAACTCCTACTAACCAAGAAGATTATCTTGAGCATCGACCCTCGGTACCAGACACAAAGGAGTTTCCTGCACTTACAATAAAGTCTATTGAGAAAGCGAAGGAAGATACCCAACTTTCCAGTAAACGAGTGCCTTTATTGACTACATCGGAGGACTCCGGCATACGTGTTGAGCAGCATATCACCTCACACACCATGGAGATTGAACCGAACCCATCACCAGTTGAGGATAGGGAGGACCCGCAAGAGACACAGGAAGAGAATCTTGAACCCCTTGAAAGCGATTTTCTCCAGCATGAGAACAAGGGATTAAATCTAGCGATGCTATTTCTAAACAAAAAAAAAAAAAAAAAAAGACGAAAATTATCCCGGAAGGAAGAACTAAAGGTAGTAGTATACATGAGAACCCTCTTGTCTTCCGTGCGCGAGGATACTTCTTACTGTTCCACTACGTAGGGAAATGATGTTATTTCATGTGCAAGTGGTAATAGAACACACAGGAAACCCAGATCATGTTGTATTCATACTCCAACATGAAGTGTGAATACACCGTGATCTGCATTTCTTACGTGTTCCATTACCACTTCTACATTCAATAAAATCATTTTATGCGTAGTGCAACAGTAAGAAGCATCCACGTGCACGTGACATGCGATATTTGTTTCAAATGCCCCACATATACTCAAATACTACGTACAAGGGCACATTATTATTCTTCGCATACCATATAAAAAACACATTCCTAGAAAAACATCTTTAAGTACAAGGGCAAATTTCAAGAATGCAATAAAAATAAGGGAGGGAGTACCAAGCGAAAACGCGCACACAATAAGTACAAGGGCTATATTATTTATTAATCAAGAAATATAAAGCACTGTAAAAGTTTATGCCTAGAATGACCTACTCAGCAGCATACAACTGCTTACCGGCCAAGTGATGACTTTTTAATATAATAGTCAACACTCAATCCAACAAAAAAAAATCACTCATTAAGTAGAATAGAAGACTTCAAAGCACCAATGTAGAAACAGATAAAAATCGTACACGTGGTTCACGATCCACGCACTTTACTTACACGTGGTTGTACGTTCCTTTCCCTACAAAAAACCGCATCCAGAACACAACTTACCAATCGGGATTAACCCATGTTCCTGCAACACACTAATGGCGTCAACTTCATTTTCCATCACTTTAATTTGAAGAATTTTGTATTCACATAAAGTGCAGCCACCCCAAGGTGATATATGAATAAATAATAATAGCACCAGACATTTTCTTCTCTCCTTCTTCTTCATAGTACTGCAACGTGCTGCCACCTACCTGGAGAACACAAAGCACAAGCTACGTCAATATACGCAGAACCATAAGTACGAATGGCATCGTACGTAGGCGGAACCTCTGCCTGCAGCTGCAAGACGTTATACTGCCCGCAAGAAAATTCCCGAAAATGCAAATTACCAGTAAGTGAAAGTAAACAAGAAAAAAAAAAACTTCGCACAAAACCTCTAAGCAATGACAAACCTCTACGGAATAACACCCAAACATTCCCTTTTCTCCACAAAAACCACTAAGAAATCACGCTAGATCCGCTAAGAAACCGCTAAGAAATCAACCAGTATGTTACTGCTAAACTTTGGTACTACGCGCACACTTTTCCCATCCCTTCTGTTTACGCTCACCAAATTGAATCTGTATTTATGTGGTTTCTTTGGCGGGGCTACTTCTCCCGCCTCCGCCAGAACACTATTTATCTTCCTCGCAGCGAAGGGGGCCTTGGACTCGTAAACATACGTCTTAAAAGTCAAGTATTACATGCTAGATGCGCATCCAGACGTTGAGCCCCACATGGACTATACACGGGTGTGGATCGAATGTTTCTCTCAACCAAGGAATCCGCCTTTCTGCAGATTTGGCAAATTATGTCCTACATATGTCACCAACGTTGTTCAAGCATGGACATATTCTGGTGAGTTTGGTACCTCTACTACATATACTCCCCAAACCTTATACCGGCAATTGTGGAGAGCGTCACTTGTAGATGTGAGAGTCCGGGTACAGGATGTTCCCCAATAAACAATGGCGCCACATCTGGCAAAATCTACGAACCAATGTCCTCCCTTTGCACACACAAGCAGTATGGACGATCATAGTTCATCAACTGCCCGCCACAGAAGAAAGACTAATGCGCATTGAACGTGCCACAACCCTCACCTGCAAATATTGTGGCCACTCCGACACACTACAACATCGCTACACGTCATGTTCAGGTGTCGATATTATTTGGAACCCCCTCCTTCGTATGTTGAGCTTGATCTGCCGTACACCTGTTCCTTTATTTACCGTAGATCTCCTATTCTTTCCTGCATTTCAGTATTACCCAAAAACCAAACATAATATGGTCCTCTGGTTAGTTGGTACCACATTGTTATATGTTCATCGTTTCATGCCGTGGAATGATGAATGCTTATATTTTGACTTTTTACAACGGGAACGCCGCAAATATTTTTCAGTCGATCTATAAAGACAGTCTTTCAGTGACTTTTTGGAAGCGGCTCTGTCCCACCTGTCGGGAAGGACCGGGAGGCAATGAGTTGTGCTTGTGAACATTTTCCTTGTTGTGATGCATAACCATCATCATCGTACAGACGAGTAGGTTTGCTCAGAACCACACCTTGGAAATTCTTCCCATCGGTCGGTCCTAGATTACACCTATATTGTATCCATGTAATTTTCCTATGTAATATTAGTGACAGTGTAATAAATACTAAAGTGGTAGAGCGTTCACTTCTGGTGCCTGGGATCCTGGGTTCAATCCCAGCTCGGGACGAACAAAGTTTGTGATGAACAAACACCGTGCGCGTGGGGGTTTATTGGAGCTCTCCCCTTTCCTCTCACTTTCTTCATTCCATAATTTCATTCATCTCCTTTCTTAAAGATTTAATTTAATTTCATTCTTTTTTAAAAAATAACATCTATAAGTCAAGTTTTAAAAAGAAATTACAACCTCTATAAGTCGAATTTTAAGGGTTTCATAATTACATCTAAAAACTTCGATAACTCGAACTTTTCGTAACTGCGAAGTGCTACAAGTCAAAATTTACGTCTATAATTCGAATTTCTCTTTATGTGAAATCTAGAACCCGAAGCTATAACTCTATGCCTCTTTTGAATTGCCATTGTTCGTAATCATGCCATTGTTGCTATTGTGCTGCCAAAATGTCCTGAGCCGTGGCAAAAATGCGAACTAAAGCTCACACCCTCACACACCCACGCGTTGAGCCAATAAGGGTTCAGCTGTTGCTAAGCGAGAGAAAGCGAGTGGAATTCCTTCAGCCGATAGCAGCGCTTGCAACGGAAGACTAAGGATCAAGTCAATGTGGCATATCTTTAATGTGCACTGCAATTCTGTTGTACTCACATCTAGACATGAAAGCAATACTTGTACAGTATTTTATTTTTATTTTTACTATTCCTCTTATTTAATTTGCGGCCATTGATATACCTTCCGCCCACAAAAAAGAAAAAAAACGCGTCACTGCTCGTTATTCCTCTTTGGAGCGGCCATGATCTATCTGCAACACAAATATAGGAATTGGGATCAAACTTTCACAGCATGATCACAACAGCATAACAATAAAATAAACGAGGACAGAGGTCAGTAAGAAAAGTTATGGCTACCTTGGGATAAATTTTGACTTACCCTCGTAAATAAATACTTTGCTCGTTTCCGAGAATAAGCACAAGTTTATTTCAGCTTTTGTAAGAGAAAATACATACTTACTTACAAGCAAGGTTTTTCAAGTGACACACCCCGATTTGCTTGAAACTCCTGGAGTGAATAAAGGAATGAAAAGTAGGACATACATGTTTTCTACATCGGCCAACTTGGAGAATGAAGGGCGTAAACATCCCCCTAAAGTGCAAACATAAGGGCAATATGACACATTTTAGCATGGCCATAAGTAGCAACGCACACCGCAGATTTTCTTAAAGTAATCAAAAGTAGGGCACACGACTATCCAACGTGGGGAATGATAGTGGCAAATACCCTCATAATGTGGGAACATAGGGCAATATGACGCCTTTTAGCAATTCCATAACTAGTAATGCACAATGTGGGTTTTCTTGAAACTTCTGCAATGAATAATGGAATCAAAAAAAGGACATACATGTTTTCCATATCAGCCAATGTGCCGGGTGAAGGGGATACACACCAGTATAAACTGTAAACATTGGGCAGTATGACACCATGTTGGAAGGTCATAACGAGCAACGTACTCTGTCGATTCCCTAGACGCTTTTAAAGTTCGTAAAGGAAAAAAAACTATAAGGGGAAAACATTATTGTAGTAGTCGATACGTCTGGTAAATGGCGAATCAATTACGAATACCCCTTTTAAATTCTGGCCTTTTTTGGCGTTTTTCTTGAGTCTCAGATAAGCAGCGACAGTGTCATCCCTATTTACCCTAGGATCATGGTTCATAGCTCGTTTTTTCTTTTTAAGAATGGAACAGCGTTTCAAACAGCACCACTTGCATGTTCCTATAATGTAGCGGAGGGAAATATTTGAGGGAAAATCGGGATTTTGGGTATTTAAAAAAAGATGTTATGAGTTTACGCACAAGACTCCATTTTCTCTGAAAAATACTACTTAGTGTACCTCACAACTGTAAAAAATTTTGTTCTCATAGTTTGAATAGTAAGGGAGGGATGAGGGATTTTTTTTACATCTGTGGGAAAGCATAAAAAATGCAAGTTTATCGTAATTAAATATTCTATTCTAAAGTAACAAGCTGTTGATTCATTCTACGTATATGCACATCCCAATATAATTTCAAAAACATAATGATTTGCAGTTATTATGATAAGACTATAAGAATACGTCAAGCATGCTACTCTCAGATTATTTGGCAATCAAATATTAACTAGTTTGGTGTTTTATCTTGTACTACCAGGGAAGCAAGAAAGTTCGTGCGCTTTTGAACCACTCCCGCTTCCATTTGGCTGCTGCGGCGACGTCTGTTCCCGTAGCATGAAAGTTTTGACTGTTTGGGAAAGCTTATTCATTGACGCATCAGCCACGGTGAATATAACAACGCATTTGTCAGTGTAGTGTGTAAAAATCGCTCGTGATCATGTCAGTGTCAAATGAAGTTTTTAGAGCTTGTTTGCTTTACGAGTTTAAATTGGGGACAAATGGTGCAGAAGCAGCTAGAAAAATATGTGTTGCGCTCGGAGAGGGTGTAATAAGTAAATGTACAGCACAAAAATGGTTCCAGACCTTTTCAACTGGTGACGAGACCTTTCAAGATAAGCCTCGCTCTGGGAGGCCTAAATCAGTAGATATGGACCACCTGAAGGCCTCTATTGAAGATTATTCCAGTCAAACATGCGAGGAACTTGCTCACCGATTCGAGGTAAGCAGGAAAATTATTCGGGTAAGTCTGCATCAGTTGGGGAAGACCTGAAAACTGGGTCAGTGGGTCTCTCACGAGCTGACCGCTATGAGCCAAGTTCTAAGACTGAATATCTGTTCATTTTTGTTGACGAGACACAAAATCTGTCCAATTTTGGACCGTATAATAACTTGTCACGAGAAGTGGGTCATGTATGACAATAAAAAACAGTCATACCATTGGCTATCACCGAATGATCCGAAGCCTTTGACTGCAAAACCGAACATCCATCAACACAAGGTTTTGCTCTGTGTTTGGTGGACTACAAACGGTATCGTGCACTACGAATTCTTGGAACGTGGTAAGACAATTACCAAAGATGTGTACTCATCACAACTGAGAACGGTAGCCACCAAACTGACCCAGAAACAGCCAGCACTAGTGAACAAAAGAGGTGTGCTCTATAACCAGGACAACGCGCGTCCTCACATCACAAAACAGGCGCTGGAAGTAATCTCAGAACTTGGTTGGGAGCTTGTATCTCATCCTTCCTACTCCCCAGATGTCGCCCCTTCGGATTGCCATTTATTCTTGGCCATAGACAACTTTATGCGTGGCAGGCAGTTCAAGACTGAACAAGACGTCAAAAATGCAGTTTTTGAGTTTTCCGAGTCTCGGGAACAAATATTCTACAAAACTGGCATTTACAAGCTTGTTGAGCGCTGGGAGAAGGTTGTAGAAGCAAATGGAGGCTATTTTGCCGAATAAACAAACCGTTAAAACCCTGTAATTGACAGTTTTCTTCCATAGTATAAAAGCGCACGAACTTTCTTGCTTCCCTGGTAAAAATTAAATTATGTCGTGCAATTTAGAAATCAAGCTTTACCACTTGATGAAAAAATGGAATAGGAAAATTACTGTGTGATGCCAATATCAGATGTAGTCGGGGAGCGTTTTGGTTTGGTTAGTCAAGTTGGGGCACTAATGCGAGTTCTTATTCCGGGCGAAAACTAGCCAAATTGCGTCGCTGGTTAGTCAAGCCTTTAATACAATGCTAAAAACGACTCTGCATAAGGGCCATTAAGTTCTGATTTAGTTATCATTCGATTTACAGTTTTATCGAGCAGAGACCAATTTTTCAAATAAGAGTTACCCGAGAGTTTGGAACAACAAAGCAAAACTCTTGTTTAGTTTTAATTGTTTATTTTTGGTCAATCTCCTTTGTCCTTTCTTCCTTGTCAGTGCTTCTCATCGTATAGATATAATATTGGCTTTTTTACTGCGTTGACATGACTTAGCAGCGTGAAATGGGTTTCTCTTATATTGAAAGGGTTCCATCGGAGGTATTCAATAAATGAAGAATCATAAAACCAATGCAAACCCCCTTCCATTTCCCTCTTCATTCAATTTAAAGTTCTCAGTTACAAGGTGCTCTTCTTGTAAGGTTTTGATCAAAGAATTCGTTGACAAGATCAATGGCTTAAAACGTTAGCTTATAATGTGAATCTCCACAGGATCCAATAACTACCTCCTTTAGCTTTTTCCACAAAGACTCTGGAAGACAGGAGAAGGTTACCTTATGTTACAGTTTTACCTTTTAGGAATGCTTCAATAATCAATAGATGCCACACAGGAATGTCATTTTAGTTCCTGGAACGAGAATTTGTTCATGAAAAAGAACTTCCTTATTATCGTTATCTCAACTCAAATATCCACAGGATATTTATCCTTACTAAGGACGTCAGTAAGAAATTCATTATAGGTAAACAAAATTTAGGTTATACAAAAGTGACTAAAAAGGTGTATATATACTTTTAACCTTCGAGCCGGGAGTTAAATACCTATCAACCATTGCAAGAGGCGGTTATTTTAAATCATCAAAACTGGAATTTTCACATAATATCAAAACATTGAACTTATCCTAATAATTTTCTCAATTACAATGAAATTCTCAGTACTTGCAAACGAAACTCCACAATAAACTAAAATGTATACAGAATGTTATTGCCGTAATAAGAAAATGAACTTACAAAGTACTCCTTCTGTCTTGTGTTCTTGTTAGTTTAGAAGTCAAACTTTGTGTGGTACAGTTTCGAAAACCAACATATGGCAGCACATTGCAGTTTATTCTTCAGTGACATGCGTTTTGGTTCATGTGGGAAAACAGCAGATTGCAGAATGTGCACAATTTCGTCACTACTATACGGGACATATACGTGTACGTCGAACCGTCTCTATAAGCAACACGAAGGTCCGTACACGTATACGTTGAACTGGCGTGACGAGTTAATACAAAAGAAATCGAATTGTTTCAATACTAAAGTTATGCAAACATCAATGAATTTTGGCAAGTCATTACTGACGCTTATTTACAACAGGTATTCACAGTGAGTACGATGATCGTAATGGTATTTATAATTACGGGATACTGTGCTAAATCAACAATGTCCTCCGTGGTGGTTTTGTGCTTGTTTAACGTGGTCCCGGGTTTGATTCCCGATGGGAGAGATTGACCCTTTTTAAGGAAAACATTGTATAGGTAGCTAGATACTAATGGATATGGATTTAGTTTTCCTAAATTAGATTCTATCTCGGCTCCATTACTTCTGTTCAAACTGAAACTGGTAGAAATAAGCCTCTACTTCTCATTATAATATTTCCATAGAGTGACCACTGTAGGTTAATAAATCTCGACAAACTATTTTTATGTGGATGCAGCGTCCTTAGAACAGTTTTCATCTAGACTTTTCTCTCTAGTGAAACAGGAGATAATTGAACTATCACTTTCTCATTCGGTAGTGATTTTTCATAGATTATAAGGTCTGCCGCAGTTTCACTAGTTGTGCGTAACGTAAACCAACTGTAATATCTTCCATTGTACAAGCTTTGCTTTAGTAGACTTAAATCCGATCAAAACTACTTCCTGAGCAAAACAATACGTTTATTTGTAAAAATTAATAACGTGAACAGTTTCGCCAACTATCCACTTGGCTTCATCAGACTCTATAAATACACAGGTAATAACAGATTATATACAGTTGCGTAGCCAGAATTCTTGTTTGGGGGCCTTTATATGCGTTTGTTGCGCCAGAATGTTCAGTTATATTATTATTACTATTATTATTAATAATAATAATAATAATAATAATAATAATAATAATAATAATAATAATAATAATAATAATAATAATAATAATAATAATAATAATACATCTTTCTCTCAAGTACTGGCCTATTTAGATATTTCTTCGTTGTTTCTCGATTGCTGTTTTGGTACATTTTTTTCGCCAAAATTAACACCACTACTGTCTTTCTTCGTTCTAGTCATTTTTCTAAAACGTTTCTCGAGACTTTCTCTGAATTAATATGTTGTTTAGATTTTCCTCCGTTGTTTTTAGGTTTCTTTGTTTGCACATTTTCCTCGCCGAAATTAACACAATTATCATTTTTCCGCTTTAACCACATTTGTAAAACGTTTTGCAATTCCTAAGTAAGTTCTTATTTCGACACCTTGAACACGTCTAACTCAAGGAACTCTTCTGAACTGCTTTAATTCATCAAACATCGGAGATTGCTGTGAAATAGTTTAGTGACCTATTTTGTTTTGAAATAGCATACATGGAAGCAGCAGCGCAAATCTGTCTTTAACATTGGGGGGGGGGGGGGAAGGGTAAGACCGTTTCTTTTTTTCTTTCTTTTTCTTTTTCTTTTTTTAAGGGATGTTCAAAATACTTATGAAATTGAAAAACAATGCTGTGGAGAAACAGAGTTGTCTTCGACATTGGGAAGCAAGCAGGCTTATTCTGTGAAGGGGTAGGGGAAGTGAGACTCAAATTATGGTAGATGAATCTGATTTCTGAGAGGAACGTGTTGTATATTATATATTAGGGATGTAGATGAAGTGGCAGTCGGACACAAATAATCACATTTCTACCCAAAAAAACACATTTCAAATCTATTATTGGGGGGGACAGTCCCCTCCAGTTCCAACATTGAAGGGACGTCCCCCTCATCCCCCGGGATTTGCGCCAGTGCATGGAAGGCAATTGTTGTTTCCGAGGGAAAATTACCAACATCAAAGTAGTAAAATTGGCGGAATCCTTTGGGCGGAGCCCGGGCCCCCCTGGTTCCCTCTCTTCCCTACGCCATTGATTATATATATATAAAAAGAGACAGTGAAACAATTCCTGAGTGTTGATTGGCTACCACAGGCTACACCAGCCAATGCTCTTCAATCACAAAACCAGAATATCAAACAGAAAGTGCTGGGCCTAGAGGAGAAAAGGTTAGTGAGAAAATGGAAAGAGGCCAGATTCATTGAATTAGAATGTGATAGGATCGTGAACCTGAATTCAGGACTTCAAATTGATTGAATGGTGAAATAAATTGTTAAGTAGTCTTAAAGATTGAATGTGTTAATTGTACAGGTTATTTATTTATTTATTTATTTTTGTAAATTTTAGTATTTTAATTTATTTATTCTATATTATATATTTAGTGTTCATATTTAAGAGTTATTCGTAAGGTTATTTTGTAAATTAGATATCTATGTATATGGTGTCAATAAAGGGAAACAGAATTAGCGAATTTTTTTTCTGACATTGTGATTGAAGCGGATTGGCTGAAGTAGCTTATGATAGCCAATCAGCATTCAGGAATTGCTTCGCTGTCTCTTATATATATAATCTGTCACTATCTGTGTATTTACAGTGTATGATGAAGTCAAGTGGATAGTTGGCGAAACTGTTACACGTTAGTAATTTTTACAATAAACTTTTTTCTTTTTCTTTCTTTTTTTCTTTTTTTTCCTTTTTTTTTTGCTCAGCGAATAGTTTATCGGTTTTAATACGAAAACCAATTGACATTATTTTACTTTGAGGATAAAGTTAGTACTACTTGAAATAATTGACAACCAAAGTTTCCCTTATATCTACCTGTGTATGTAAATAAAATCGTCATCACCTGATGTATTATATTTAAAAATAAAATTACTATTACCTGAGATATTCTACCTATTAATCACGGGATAATAAAATTGAAGAAATCACGGGACTATTATCTCATACAGAAAAATAATTAAACAGTATTTTTGCACACCGAAGCAGATGAAGACAAATAGTTGCTAATATTTTAATTCATTAGAGTAGATGATGTCGTGTTTCATATCAAACTACGTGGATATTCTGTTGAAACCACTGAACTGAAACACACAATTGTTTTAGGCTTTATGTTGTAAATCGCATCATTCGCTTAAGGAAACAGAATAAAGGAAATTTATAATATAAAAATAGAATTACATCCTTCTAAACGAATTGTAAATTTAAGAGAAAAAAAAGGACTAGTTTTTAATTTTATAGTAAGGTGTGATTCGTTAACATGACTGTTCCAACACCATAATTTAAAGTGTCGTACTTTTGACTTAGAATAGAGAAAAATGTATCTTCATTTGTCTTGAACCTGGAGCTATTACTTAAATAATTAATACCTTTCTGCCCAGAGTAAAATTAAAATAAGTCATAACAGTTTTAATAACTTAACGTTATCTTCATCAGACGTTAACTAGCAGAAATATTTTCATAACATTAAATTAATATTGTATATTTTCTTTTTAAACATTGGAGAAACAGTGAGAAAGCTTAAAGAAAGAGTGAACCAGCATAGGGACGATGTGAAACTTAAAAGAGAGAATAACGCCACATACAAACACGTAAAAGAAATAGGACATGGCATAGATTGAGAAGAGATCCCAGGTCTAGTACAGGGAGAATATAATAATAATAATAATAATAATAATAATAATAATAATAATAATAATAATAATAGGGAAAGAAGCTCGAAGGATTAAAGAGACAGAAATGAAAGATTAATTAACTGGACAAACGGACTTCAAATACATAAATTCTGTAGCTGAGAGCATAAAGTGTGCATGTCCAATTTTAAAACCAGTTTTGTATATCTTTCCTAAGTCTGCAACAAATGGTTGTTTCTATTTTGTTCTATACGTGTTGATGATATGATTAAGCAAGTCTATAATGTAGTATGTCCAATATATATTTAGCGCTTAAGTACGTGTTTTTCCTTTTTTCAGCAAAACGAGGATTTGTGACTTACGCAGTTCATGCTTTCAGGTACAGAATTATGGAATATATGAAAAATTAAGAGAAGTGATAAAAATAAAGTTATATGATAGAATATTTAATTGAGAGGAAGCTTCAAATTTAACATATTTTGAATAATTTATTGCAATAATAATAATAATAATAATAATAATAATAATAATAATAATAATAATAATAATAATAATAATAATAATAATAATAATAATAATAATAATAATAATAATGAAAATAATAATGATATAAAAACACAGTTATTCTAAAAAATTTAAAATAAAAGTAAATCTGTGGCATTTTTTATATTTTTTTAAAAAATATACTACATTATCAAATTCCATATACAATTATAACAATGAATTATTAAACAAAACGGAAATGACATAATTATACGGAGTTTGCATTCATATAAATTACAATTGAAATATATAATTATAAGGTCAAAGAAAAATTGTACAGGGACTAATATATATAAAACTTATTCTTATTAGAGTATAAACACCTCATCCAGTTTCTTTCCAACTGGTAAAGCGCCAAGGACCGACGAGATGTTACCACGTTGGATAAAAGCATAAAAGTAGATTATAACAATACCTGATTGTTACATATTAAAAATTAAAAATTCAATTATTATTTTAATTATATTTACAATTTTATTTTAATTATATTTACAATTAATACTGGTGTGCAGCAAATGTGGAGTTTTGCATACGAGACTTGTAGATACCATAGTAAAATTATAAAATGAAATAAATTTTTTCAGTAAAATAATATATTATTTAATTTAAATTTCTTTACATTTTGGTATATGAATTAAACTCTCTCTGCTCGCTGCTTCCAACCGGCAGAAAAGAATTGTACTCGGTAAAGCGTTCTGTACAATATTTCCCAATTAACACTACATTGTTTCATACTTTAAACATATATATAATACATACATACAACTTTCGAGACCCCATACATATAACTTTCGAGACCCCAAATGCCGCTCGATTCAATGGCCACTGTTACGAACATGTATCTATCGACTAGTTCTGCATATTTTCTTCTTTTCTCGCATTCCCTGTGAACTGCAATAGCTCCGTGATGAAGAAAGAGTAAGATTAGATGACGCTAAAGTGTTACAGCAGATGAAATCCCAGAGAAGAATCTTCTCCCTCTTCCATGGTACCAGGGTCATGTCATCTGGTCTTTTGCCATCAAATCTATTACATTATGCAAGTTCACGAACAGATGGAACTTCCGCTGATGTGAATGCTTTCCAGATTATTCCATTCACTTTCGAATGTCTCACATGTCTTTCGGTACTACTTATGCAAGAGGGACCGTGTAGACCTTACTGTTTGACTGATGCACCACATTTAGAGCAGTTCTGTGATAAGCAAAGTGCAACAGCAATAGGAAAACTTCCGATTTGAAAGGTGCCGTCCTAGGTTGTGTGAATAGACAGACAAGAAACTCCACGAAAAACTGGAAACAAGGCGAACCATAGCGCCTCTAACATACGACGACGGAACAAACCAGTTGATCTGTAGTCGACGAGACGTTACCACGTTGGATAGAAACATAAAAGTAAATTATAACAATATCTGATTGTTACACTAATACTACGATAACCATCTCTAGTAGCACATGGTAGGTGAAAATTTGGTGTGCTTTTCCGTTTGTTTTGTGTTTGACTGCTAGTTAGCATAATGTTCGATAAGGCTGTACGAAAATGTCAACCAATCAATTCAAGCATAATACAAGATGCTTTTATAAAAGGTAGGTACTAAAAATTGTGATCGTTATCTAGTACAAGTAAGTGCTAGTCTGATCTTCTTGCATTGCACCTCACGCTGACATGCGAAGCCCGAAGCAGACTGAAAGAATGCGCTGGGGCAATCTATGACGTCACGTTCGAAAAGCGATGGCAGCGCCACTCCACTTACGACGAAACATCATTCTCCACCAAACATTGATTGGCTCTTTCGGCGTGCTGACGACACAAACTAATTTCAATAGCGCGTATAGGAAGTTGCTCGTCTGAAATTTGAGATGAGGACACGAGAACTCTGGCCTTGTCCTCTGGGCTGTCTGCTTCTTGTAGTAACACTGGTTGATGCAATTTGATGATCGGGTTGTCCCAAACTGATTATGAACTTATGCCAGTTATTTCAGGAGGACTTAAACCAACTAGCTAGATAAGAAAAGAAGTCTTGAACATCAAGTTCTATGTGAGGCTCATGTTCTTGATTGAGGAATGCCGGGATCCATAGAACGACGCTAAAAATGTAGGATACGCCAAATCGACAGCCTGACAAATACCAAGACCTTCAGAATCAACTGGATGGGAGGCCTATATCCATGCGTTACTATTTAGGTTACAGTTGAATAACGATTCTAGTCCACTTTTCAGGACAGCGTCAAACTTCTCTAGAAGATCGACTTCACGCGAAGAAGGAGAACAACGTAAAAATAGAATAGTCTTGGCATGGAAAATGACGCATGAAGAATTAAAAAGCTGAATGTGCTGAAATTAGGATCAGATGTGATAAGAAATTATACAACAATATTATACAACAAAGACAATTAAAATTATACAACAATATTAATTTAATGTTATGAAGATATTTCTGCTAGTTAACGTCTGATGAAGATAACGTTATGTTATTGAAACTGTTACGGTTAATTTTAATTTTAATAAATAACTGTACACTGTGGTCAGAAAACTATAAATTATTTATAAAATAAATTATCAAATTTATCCTATGAAAAGGAAAAGATTTTCATTATTGTTTTCTTGATTTGCGTTTAACTCCTCTTTTCAACACCACAACTATATGTGACGTGAGCTTATAGTTTAATGTATGCTACCATGAAGATTCGAACCCATGTCTGCAGCAACAAAGGTGCAAATGCTAACCATACAGCAACGAGCCAGAAAATGCTAACTACCCTATATATTGTGTTCAGTCTTTTATTTGCTCGAATATGACGATTATTTGTGTGTATGTGCTACTAGAAGAGATGAGTACACGTGCGTAGTGTCCCTAATGAAGGGAAATGCGCTTCAGAGTGTGACAATTTGGCATTTGAGGCAAATAATTGTCACCACAAAACAAACCACATTCGGAAGCTTTTGAACGCGGATGGTCTTAAATTATAGTGCTTTAATTAACGAGCAATTTGTTACACCCACAATTCATCAACTGCCTCTGCTTTACTCTGCAATTCATCACGATTTTCTTTTATGAGCATTAGTTCCTGAATGCATGTCTTTTTTCGCATCGATTGTTTTGTAGATTCTTCTTGATAGAGAATTACAATGGTTGTGCCGAAATCATGTATAGCTATTTACAGTGTGGACTAATGGGAGTTTATATTTCATGGGCGTCAAATGTGTGGGGACAATTGGTAAGAGAAGGGAGATCAGATTTTGTCACATAATAACTTTCAAAATTTAATTTTATTTACGGTATATCACTTATTATCATTAGGTTATGAAATTATCTGTATCTTTACTTTATTCCTCCAGTATATCAAACACTTATTTGAAACGTAAACATAAAAATTTAAGTTTAAACTTTCCAAAGTAATGCGTTTCACTACAGATTCAAATCTGTATTGTCAGTAATGCAGAAACGTTGTTAATTTGCAAGAATGACAGCAAAGAAAATGTGAAGAAATCCTAATGAGAAATAAATTGTATACTCCTTTACGGTATACGCGGTGGCTCAGTGGTAGACCTTCCTGCGGGTCTAGTGGCTAGTATGTCCGCCTTTGGTGAACGGGATCCCGGGTTCGACTCCCGGTGTTAGAGCCTTTGGAATTTTAACTGTCCTGGATGTGCATGTGTTCGTGTCACTGTCGAATTTTTAAAGATTAAAGAAACCTTGTATACAAGGAAACAAGGGTGCTCTGGAAACTTAGATATGATGGGTTGATCTTTAGAAAAAAAGTGGTAGAGCTTTCACCACTGGTATCTGGTTCAATCTCAGTTCGCGCCAAGTGAATTTTGTGGTGGACAAACATCATGTGCGGGGTTACATGCACAGGACCGACACGGCGTAGGATCGACACGGCATAGGATCGACACGGCGTAGGATCGACACGGCATAGGATCGACACGGCGTAGGATCGACACGGCATAGGATCGACACGGCACAGAACCGAAACGGCACAGGATCGACACGGCATAGGATCGACAGCGGAACTTTCATACGATCAAAATAATAAAAAATACATTATTTTATAATTACGCAATATTAAGTAACAATTATTTTCTCAAGGATATATAGGAGAGAACCGTCATACGATCGAAACGGCATAGGAACGAAACGGCGTAGGATCGACACGGCATAGGACCGAAACGGCACAGGGCCGACACGGCATAGGACCGAAACGGCACAGGATCGACACGTCACAGGACCGAAACGGCATAGGATCGACACGGCACAGGATCGACACGGCACAGGATCGACATTCTGTAGGGTGGTCAACACTTTCTGAAAATATCAATATCGCATATCCCTCACCTTGAATTTGTGGATATAAAAAATTGTAAGGATAAATAATTCTAAATGGTCTATTTTTAAAAAAATTATATATATATATATATATATATATATATATACTAGCAGCGTTCACCCCGCTTCGCTGCGGTCACCCCGGAACGCAATAAACTTTGTTACTTAGATAATTTTTACTTTTTCGCTTTCAAGTGATATGATAAAAACCATAGAAGATTGCAGTAAATGTTAACATTATATCGCCTGTCATTTATGTTAACCCGCCCCGCTTCGCTGCGGTCACCCCCGAACGCAATAAACTTTGTTACTTAGATAATTTTTACTTTTTCGCTTTCAAGTGATATGATAAAAACCATTATAACGCCTGTCATTTATGTTAACCCGCCGAGTGACACGGTCATGCGGGTTGCATATAAATACGTTTATTTTTATACCTATGATGAACTAACAAAGGATTTGTACGTAATGGACACCTGAATGGTCAATTATCTCAAGACACTGGTAATTGAAAATTAAAGTGATATGATAAAAACCATCTAGGGTCCAAATCCTAATAACCCCCCAAAAATAAAAGAAATTGGTTCAGCCGTATTAGCGTGATGAGCGGACAAAGGATTTGTACGTTCTCTTTTATATATATATATATATATATATATATATATATATACAAATTGTATAAAAATATTGTGCGTAATATATCCATGCCGTAATAAATACACCTTTAATTTTGTGATATTAAAAAAAATACGCTAAATAACTCCAATAGTTGATTCGAGGTTTTCAATACCGAATAAATAATATTATTTGTCTGATATTTTTATAATGCTGTAATTTTTTATGTATACTAAGTTGAAGTATGTACATGTAACTGCAATTTTAAAACTGTAGGCTTAGAATTTGCGTTTGGATTTTTTTTTCTTTTTAAGCGAAGCAATGCACCTATGTTAAGTTGCCTCCTTTCAAATTTCGAATTGAAATCGGAAGCCAATCGTTTGTTTTTCGTTTGTTATTGACTTTTTTGAAGAAAAATAGTAAAAATCGTATCTTTCTTAAAACATAAAGAGATGTTTACAAAATAAAGTTGGTATATGGCCAAATTTACCCTTGTTCCTCCCTCTTAAAATTTTGATTGAAAATCAAAATCAATTGTTTGATATGCGTATGCTACTAATTATTTTGAAAAAGAATAGTCTGTTTCGAAAAACATAAAGAGTCTTTTCAAGAGAAATGGGTGATGGAATTTCATATTGGCTCCACTTTAAAGTCTCGAATCAAAACCGAAGCCAAGCGTTTCTTATTGGTTGTTTTTAAGAGCAAATCGCTTGTTTCGAAAAAATAGAGAAAGAGATTTACAAAATAAATTTAGAATGTGATCAAATTCAATCTGATTCCTTTACTTACAAATTTCGATTCAAGACCAAAATCAATCGTTTGATATGGATTTGTTGTTGCTTGTTTGGAAGAAAAGTAATTTGATTCGAAAAACATAAAAATATAATTAAGAAATAATGTTGATGAAGGTGATTTGTTTCGGGGCGGTTTGCTTATTTTGAAGAAAAAATCACTTGTTTCAAAACAACCAGTAAAATATATCTATTTCCAGGATACATTTGGTGGTCAACTTCATACTGTTTTTTCTGCTTTTAAATATCGATTCAATACTCAAGCTAATAACATGTTTTCCTTTCTTATTGATTGGTTTGAAGAGGAAATAGTTTGTTTTGAAAATTATTAAGAGTCATTTACAAAATAAGGTTGGGTGGGCCAACTTTTTGGTGGTATTTCAAATTTCGATTTAAAATCAAACTCAATCATTTATTTTTCGTTCGTTATTGATTGTTTTGAAGAAAAACTAAGAACCATTAAAGAAATTTTTATAGTAAAGGTGGTCACCTTCACAGGGTTCCTGCACTTCAAATTTCGTTCAAAGCATAAAACGGTTAAAATAATAAGAGAAACACAATCAGTACTCTACGCATACTGTTTTTTCTGCTTTTAAATATCGATTCAATACTCAAGCTAATAACATGTTTTCCTTTCTTATTGATTGGTTTGAAGAGGAAATAGTTTGTTTTGAAAATTATTAAGAGTCATTTACAAAATAAGGTTGGGTGGGCCAACTTTTTGGTGGTATTTCAAATTTCGATTTAAAATCAAACTCAATCATTTATTTTTCGTTCGTTATTGATTGTTTTGAAGAAAAACTAAGAACCATTAAAGAAATTTTTATAGTAAAGGTGGTCACCTTCACAGGGTTCCTGCACTTCAAATTTCGTTCAAAGCATAAAACGGTTAAAATAATAAGAGAAACACAATCAGTACTCTACGCAAATGTTTAGGGGGTTCAGGGGCTTTAGGAACACAAGTTTATATAATATCAAGTGTTTATATATATAAACGTGCTAATATGATAAACGTGCTTAATTTTGCATAATACCTTGCTCAAGGGGGGTTTCAAAGTCCTTAATCCCTTTACTTCAGTACGCCACTAAACATCAATTATAAGTCATTCGTTATCCAAATTGTACTTCTTGTACTGATTCAATCCTTAATTTTAAAGTTCAAAATTATATGAGCACTTATTATGCTATTGGAAAAGAGCACATATTTTATGACAGTGCAAGGTAGTTTCTTGTTTTAACAATTGAAAGAAAGGAAAACACCAATAAAAGTAATAATAATACCTGACACGAATTCCGATAGTAAATCATATTTTATTATCTTATTTGAAACTTTCAGAAAATTGAAGCTCTACACCGAATACAAATTGGATAATAAGCAATGCTTTATAATTGCTTGATAAATTTCAAATTGAGAACAAAGAGAGTGATACTGTTTAAAAGAAAGATTGGATAAAAACAAGAATTTTAGGAATGATCTAAAAAATGGATCAAAGTATTATGATCTTGGCTAATATTAATTTTTGGATCAGTTACCATAAAATATTCGAACGGTCTCTAAATCGAGTTTTCTCCAGATATGTAGTTCTCCAGGTATAAGGAGTACAAGAAAAATTTCGATTAATTAAATATTTTGGATTTTTTTTATAACGGGCCACAAAATTTTTGGACGGTCCCTAAATCGACTTTTCATATTTTTTACGCAATAAGCATATCACACTGAGTTAAGTGATATCTTGGGTTGGGTTACACTATATGTAGTTCTCCATATATAAGACATACAATAAAATTATTGATTGAATGAAATATATTGGACTTTTTGGATCAGGGGCTACAAACGTTTGGACGGTCCCTAAATCAAGGTTTCGTATTACTTTCGGAATAAGCACATCATGCTGAGTTAAGTGATAGTTTTGGTTTGGCTGCACTATATGTAGTTCTTCAGATATAAGACGTACAAGATTTTTTTTTTTTATTGAATGAAATATATTAGATTTTTTGGATCAAGGGCAACAGAATTTTTGAATGGCCCCTAAATCGAGCTTTCGTTTTATTCAGGCACTAAGCACATCATACTGAGTTCAGTCATAGTTTAGGTTTGGGTACACTATATGTTGTTCTCCAGATATAAAGCCTACAAGAAATTTATTGTCTGAAATATATTGGATCTTTTGATCCAATAATAGTCCTTCATCCTCCATTTATACATTAAGCAAGTAACAGTATAACGTGTACATTACGTGATACACTTTGTATTTTATGGTGTGATGTTTAATAATAAATTATTAACAGAATACCCGTTCTTCGCACGGGGAGAATAGTTTCATTTTGAGCATAAAGGGCAATGGAATCTGAGTATGGATTTAAACTGCATCGGGAGTGTTACTGTTCGTCTGACTGACTCCAAATACTATTTCATCGACACTAATATCGGTATTATTTTTTATCATTATATATATAGTGTGTAACTTCATTAATGTAATGAACGTCTGGAGGTGATTCCTGGACTCGGAAGAAGAATTTAAATGAAACGAAGTCTTTAGCTTATCATAATTATAACTTCTATGCCAATGGTAACGGATGATCAATCAACGGCTTCCTGTTCAACTTAAGAGTGTGTAAAAATGAGAAAAAAATAACTTTGATCCAGAGTAGGTTTATAACGACTGTGCATAAGACAGTCAGGGGCAAAAGATCATGTACGATGAACTAGAGTATAAGGGATTCTTCACATAACAACAGTGATTCCCACAAATTATGTGAATATAATTTGAGCCAAAGTAAGCTAGATTAAAAGATTTCCTCCCCGTAATGCGTAAATCCGTGGAAGATAATAACTACTAGTACAGAAGGAATGAAATTCGACGATACTCAAGGTGTTGCGCGTGTTGCACAAGGAAAGAAAGAAATACAATTTCAAATTATCGATTTATTCTGTTTCGTACACGGTAGGATAACTGTGAAATACTCAGAGGTACCTTGTACAGTATTTGCGCAATGCAGTATGTGTACACGAGACAGCTATGAAGAATAACAGTTCACAGTCTGATATT
Source organism: Thermobia domestica (assembly GCF_964235325.1). NCBI lineage: Eukaryota > Metazoa > Arthropoda > Insecta > Zygentoma > Lepismatidae > Thermobia > Thermobia domestica. The sequence continues at coordinate 271,752,376 of NC_137462.1, forward strand.
GTCGACCGTTGACCGCATTGCAAAGATGACATCGGCGAAGCAAATTTTTCCGCCTGTGATCAAGCACATCTGAAATTTCGTAGATGATTGCCGCATCTATATTACATCGAGCTACAAGTTCTTCGACTGTCGTGGCCGGAGTTTCATACGTATCCCCGAAATAAAAAATCAAGCAGCGTGAGGTAGAATGAACGAGGTTGTCATAACACAGGTTTTTCTCTCCCAATCTGGGAATGTTTCATTTAGGTAAGTCTGCATATTCCTGTCAAAATGTGCAGGTGTACTATCATACTGAAATCACATCTGCTGTCTTATGTTCAAGGGCACATGTTCTATCAATTTTGGGAGACAATTACGTAAAAATAAAAGATACGTACTCCCACACAGGCAGACCGATAATAAATAAGATCCTACCACAAAATTATCCACCACACCACACCAAATTTCTGCTGCTGATCGTTTACTAGAGTTGCATGTGGGTTTTTACGCCATACACATGATAGTTTCAAGACGGTTTTGATCATTCGACGTACGCTGTCTTCAAGTTCAGCTGTCCATATGGGGCTATTTCCTCCGATTTCACGTACGAGAAACCGAAGGGACCCCTCTCTCGAAGTCGAATATGGAGGCGTGGAAAAATACAAGGAAAGTTACTCTCTTTTGAGGGCGACGGTCACGATGTAAACGCCTCACTTCTGGGCTATTGCCCTTTGCTACTCCATAAATGAGTTGCATATCTGCCAGCTCGTGGACAGGGTAATCTTCCATCGCGCAGGCGTGTACAGGTTAACACAATCAATTTTACTTAAACACCAACGTCTACACTTTTACACGACCTTAAATACCTGGACACAACCCTCTACCGTTGAACACAACATTTCCCATCCTGTTATACAGCAATTACACGTGTAACAGTAGAGCATCTGACTATGTATATCACTCACAAGTTGCGTAGATGCTTATTACAACTCAGCCATGCTAACTGAAGCCATTCCTCAATAAAACTTCAAGACAGCCTTCTGTAAGCCACTCGCAATTGGCACACAAGGGACGATAGTTCCGTAGGTATTCCTCCGTGTAGGTATTCCATACAGCTCTAAGGTATGTACATTAGAATGTCGAAAAAAGACTATCCTTTTTTTAAAATGTACTTTCAACGAGCTTCCTTTGAGAAAATTTCTCCGGCAATGATAAAATCAAAATGTAAGTGGTCTACACTAGGATAGTATTTTGGTATATTCACAATAGCAATGAAGTTTTTCATAGCTCAGGGAAAAGTTGAGGTTTGCCAACTCGAAGGAAGGGGAAAACGCCATCAAAAGTATTCCTGGGAGAAGATTCATCTAACGGATAAATCAAGTATACTATTCCAGCGCACTTCTTGGTATCGTTATGCAACGTGTACAACATCCCTTGTTTCCCCACTTTTGTTGCTTCTGTGAACAGAAGTACCATATTCCACGGAATTACATATTACGAGGAAGAAACCGTTTAATGCAGCTTACTTTTGCCCCATATCTATTCACACAATATTTGGAATCCCTGGGTCATGTGGAGAATTCCTTGTACACTCGTTCATCACATATGATCTTTGCATTTTTCGATGTTATATTTATTTACATGCCGCCTGACTGTCCTATGCACAGTCGTTTTAAACCTAATCTGGATCAAAATTATTTTTCCTTTTTCACACACTCTTGGACAGGAAGCCGTTCATTTATCATCCGTTACCATTAGCCTAGAAGATATAAGTGTGATACGTTAAAGACTTCGTTCCATTTAAAATCTTCTTCCGAGACGTCATTATGTACTGAGACAAAATAGATGAATCACACATGTGTATCTCTCTTTCTTTCGAATTCTGAGTGTTCTTCTAACTTGAACGATGCACTATTATTTTTTAATGTTAAATCTTGTACTTGATTGATCATTTCTTCATTCAACGTTTGATAAAATACTCAAAGGAATACTCCAGTTTCTTTGGAAGTCATCCTTGCATCGTCACTGTACACTAATCGAATCTACGACTAAAAACAATGGACATTCTTTTGCCCGACTTCAATCCGACGTTTTGTTCATGAGTTATGGCGATTTATACATTTTTCCGACAAATTTTCGGGTGTTACACCCAGGTTGTTGTATAGTTTTTGTTTTATTTCGGTGTCAGGAATCACCTAACGACGTTTGTTATATTAATTAAGTTACACCCTATATATATACGGGCGCCATTTTATGTATTAAAAAAACCAAATTTGTTTAGTAACGTAAATAGCTAAACTATGAAAACGTATTTACTAGAGAAACACTTTTTAGTTCTTGTAATAATTTTCTCTCAAACAAACTGAAGGTAAATATATACCAATAAATCAATACAGCTATATTTTAGAAAATGAAATGAAATCTTTGAGTTTTACGTCCCACGCTTATGCCGGTTAGGCTGAAGGAGACGGTGATTATGAGAAATGAATGAAATGCTGGAATGAAGAAAGTGGGAGGAAACGGGAGAACCCCGAGAATATCCACGCACACGGCGTTTATCGACCACAAAGTTCACTTGGCGGGAGCAGGGTTTGAACCCGAGACCCCATGCACCAGGGGTGAACGCTCTACCACTGACCCACCACGGCTCCAGCTATATTTTAGAAATACAATAGGCACTGATTTTTCGAAGACTGCTCTAATACATAGGAACAATCAAATTTGTAAATAGAGAGTTTTCTTTTTAAATAAAACAAACTGAATTGCTTAAACTGCGCTATATCGATTGGTTTCATCATCTGATTTTTTAAAAATAAATAATTAGCAGCACGAAAAATTCCTATATTATCTTCGAAAATAGACCTACATGTTAATTGCTTTACTGGCTTTATACATTTTTTTTTGAAAAAGTGATTGTAGGGGAAGATGGGGCTAGTTGCAACAATTTTCAGGTCTGTTTTTTTACTCGAAAATTATTATAGATATAAAAACTATATTGAGTGTACTAAAAGGTACATGCCTTAACTACATACCAAAAAAAGAGAAGTGCAAAACATCGAACGGCAGTTTTGATAGCATCCACTTTTTGAACTAAGTCCGACTGTTGACACTTGCCCCACCCATGGGGTAAATTGCAACATCATCTGGGGTAAGTTGCAACAATCGGACTTGATTCAGAAATTTAATGCTATCAAATCTACAGCTTGAACATCGCTTCACTCATTTTCACTGTGGCAGTCAATGTCTATAATCTATACAGATGTAGTACGGATTTCTCTCGGAACACGACCAATGAGACCACTTCTCACAACATAAACACTGTACCCAGTCTTCTTCTGTATCCTGTTCTTCGTACGGTTCTTCAGAAACCAAACAGACGACTTGAGAATAAATTCTTCTCAGCTGATGATTTTACGTTTTCGGTTGCTTTTAGATGCTTCTTTTTCATTTCGAAAGTACTTTTTTCTAGAGTGTCTGTAAGAATAGCACATCTCTTCCTTTTTCGAGCTGTCAGTTTTCTAGTTCCAGATTTTGGATAGAACCATACATGTTCAGGAGATCATCTGAAGGATTCTACACTATCTTCTTAGATGCATTTGCAGGTGATCCATGAAGCTCACTTTGACCTGCAGTCTGAAGTTCTAACTGAGAAGATGAAAGGAAACAACTACTACTAGGCACTGCAAGCAATAAGCCATCACTGTTGTCCTATAATAATAATAATAATAATAATAATAATAATAATAATAATAATAATAATAATAATAATAATAATAATAATAATACTCTTAGTTTTATTACCAACAACAATTGTTCATATAACAATGCTTAACCGCAAAAATTTCTATTTCAATGGCATGCGGCATGTTGCAACAGATGTTGCAAGTTACCCCATCGAAATATTTATATATAAAAGCTTTCCTCCCCACTAAATAGCAGGTAACATGGGAACAGAAATATAATGTCATTGTACTTCAACTGTTATACTATTTGGGTACTACATCTTACTTATTGTTATTACATATATGTAAGGAGTAATTAGTGCTCTCAAATGGGTCAGGTCGGGTCGGGTCAACTCGCGTCGGGTTGTCGTGTCGGGTCAGTCGGGTCAGCTCAAGTCGGGTTGTCGTGTCGGGTCAGCTCGGGTCGGGTTGTCGGATCGGGGTCAATCGGGTCAGCTCGGGTCGGTTTGTCGGGTCGGGTCAATCGTGTCAGCTCGGTTCGGGTTGTCGGGTCAGGCCAATCGGGTCGGATTATCGGGACTGGTCAATAGGGTCAGCTCGGGTCGGGTTGTCGGGTCGGGTTAGTCGGGTCGAGTTGTAGAGTCGGGTCAATCGGGTCAGCTCGGGTCGGGTTGTCGGGTCAGGTCAATCGGATCGGATCACTGGTCGGGTCACTCGGGTCGGGTCGGGTCGGGTCGGTCTTGAACCCGATCCGACCCGTTGAGAGCACTAGGTATAGTAAAGAAAGAAATGGTACCAGGTTATGCGTACGCTGATGATGTAAATTTAATAGGGGATGATGGGAGAACAATAGAAAGAAATGCAAAGGTCTTATTAAACGCTTGCAGGACAAGGGTTTAGAAGTAAATGCAGAGAAAACTAAATACATGGAAGTGGGTTGGGAACGTAATACGGCCAATTATGAATGCGTTAAAATATTAAATAATACTTCTGATAAAGTGGATACTTTCAAATATCTAGGATAACGAAAATCATTTTCACGAAGAAATTAAATGTCAACTAAAACAGGGAATTAGTGTTATTATTCAGTTCAAAATCTCTTGTCGCGAATTCAGTCGAGGAGTTTGAGGCTTAAAATATATAAAACAGTAATCATACCTGTTGTTCTGTATGGTTTCGAAACATGGTCGCTTACTCTGAGGGAAGAACATAGACTGAAAGTATTTGAGAACAAGATGCTCAGACGAATATTCGGACCCAAGAGGAATGGCGGAAACTTTATAACGAGGAACTACATAAATTATACGGCTTACCAAACATTGTTAGGATCATTAACTCTAGGAGGCTTAGGTGGGCAGGACATATAGCCAGGCAGGGGTGAATTCAGGGGGTGGCCCGGGGGAATCTCCCCCCGAAGAAAATTCACCCCCCCGGAGAAATTAAAAAAAATCAGTCACAAAATGTAGAAATTTGCTTTTCTTTTCGTGCACGTGCAGACAAAATCCGATCTCTCAATATACATATAAATGACGCAGACCCATTCTATATAAGTATTAAGCATATAACATGTAAGATAGAATACCAAATAGCAGCGGCGGCTGGTACTAATGTTGCATGGTTGTGCAACCGGACATTTTTTTAATACTTAAAATATTTTTAAGTATTAAAGTAGTGTATCAGTGAAAAATAAACCTTTGATCTTGAGCGCAAAACAGTATTGATGCATTTCTGAAAAAAGTCAATTAAAAAACGGAAAGAAAGAGATGATTTACATTTCCAGTGGCAGCCAACGCTGTCACTGGAAGCAGTAACATTGAGCATATGGCAGCGAGCTCCTATTTCTTAACATGGAGAAGTGGATTTATTCTTGCATCGCTCCTATCTTCCCGTATTGCTCTCTTGCGATTGCATTTTCTCCCGCAACTGGTCAGTTTCTGTAATAGTTACGAATTCCTCCGCTTAGCAGCGCTTGACTCAATTGATAGGGTGAGAGAGATACAGAGAATCTTTATTAAGCCTATTACTAATATTACATATTAATATTAGCAATAATAATAATGATAACTAAATTCATGGCGCAACAGCCTTTAGAAGGCATGGACTCATGGCACTCATTTCTGTGGGGTAATGTGTTTATAGGTCTGCACGGGCTCGGGCTACTATGATAACCGTAATGGGGCTAGCCATACTGAGAGCTTTATACAGTTCTACCTGAGTTAGAGCGGCAACGCCGGAATCTGGTTACAATGAAGGATTTATGGTAGGGACAAGTAAACCCTTAGATAGATAGATAGATACATAGATAGATAGATAGATAGATAGATAGATAGATAGATAGATAGATAGATAGATAGATAGATAGATAGATAGATAGATAGATAGATATCGAGTGTTGCAAAATAAGTGTTACAACTCTTGAGAGGTGACTCCTGCCACTGAGACAAGAAAAAAAGTTCTCTTGAACTTTCGGCTATCGGACATAGTTTCGGATCTACAAAGCGTGGAAAAATGAGTTTCGGACGCCAATAGTTCGGAAACTAACCAACATAAAGAGGGCAGGTAAAAAATTCACTGAAGAAGTCATACCTGCTCCATTGAATTTTGCATGTTTCACAATCCTACCATGCACGCGCAAGGGTTCCCCAAAGGAACGTAGGGAGTCCCGGATAATCTTCCAAGTGAAACTTGGTCTAAATGGATATGAATTGGTATGGTTTCTACCAGGTAACAATAATTCGTTTGTATTAAGTCGATATTTGGAACAAATACAAAATGGCGGACACCTTCATATCCGTTGCATAATTGCCAGGTACGGATGATGGCCAACAATGACCTTCTGAGTATTAAGTGTCGCGAATTTGTACTCAGATGCTCTAGAAAGACATCTGGAGTGTCGGTAGAGCATAACAGTGAAGCAAGGTGATTCAAATGTGTGGAAACACTTTACGAAAAATCCCCAGAATGCACTCATACTCAGTAAACGTGAGTTCAAATCGTCGGAAATGTAAGGATTAGCGTCAAGAACATGAAAGGCATTGCCAATTCATCAATAATATTCCCTCAAACTGATGCCATGTGATGTGCACGGTTGCATACCAATAAGGATGCGATAACTGAAGCCAAGTTACTTTACATATATATGATTGTTATTAGTAAGAAGATAAATAAGAAAATAATCAGGCAGTATATTATAAGGAAAGATCATTAATGATCATAACGAAGGATTAGGTATAGAATGCACGATACGTATGATATAGTAATGGGCGTGAATGATGTGGCGAGATGCATACACAGGACAACACGTGGGTGATATTAGTTAGACAAATGAGCTTATCTTTAGCCTAGAGGCTGCTCTATTCAATGATGAAAATGAATGAGTCCCATGTTAGTAAATAATGGTAATCACTGTGCTGGAAATGATGGGTGAATGAGAGGAAGATATTCATGAATGGCGTAATCGGCGATGATAAGTAAAGAGGGATCTAACCAGGCCCGTGCTGGCCCACCGGGACACCGGGACGTGTCCCGGTGCGCCCTCCGACATATCACAGTATAAATAAAGGTACAAGTCTTTAGTAATAAATTCTTACAGTTTTATTGGTAAAGGACTCGTAAAAGGTGCAGTGCGTCCTTTATATTAGGCGCCCTTCCGAGACCACATCAAAGATGAACGATTTTATTTACTCTTCTGCATAGCACAGTTCTGTACAATGAATACACACAGTTACTGTTTGCGAAGAACCCGTGAAAGGTACAGTGCGCCCTTTACATAAGGCGCCCTACGAAACATCATATTATAAATAAATGGTTTTAGTTATCCTGTATACGAGCTTTGTATAATAAATTCAAATACTGACTGGTAGTACAGAACCTGTGAAGAATACAAGCGCCCTTTACATAAGATGCCCTGCGAAATATCACATTATTGTTTTTTTATTTTATTCTTCTGTATTTCAGTTTTGTATTATGAATTCATACAGTTGCTATTGGCAGAGAAGAGGTAAAGAGTATAATCACTTACAAAAATATTATAAAGTTATATATCTATGAAACGAAACAATGTGATACATCAAGAATAGTTCGGATAGTCAAACGTACGATCCATTTATGTAATACTACACTGACACTAGTCTCTAATTTACGATTTTTACGGCATCGAAGCTTTCACAGTCTTAATATGCATCCATATATCCGAGCATATTGATTGTTCCTGTGTGTTTTAAAGCAGTGTTCAGATAATCAGTACCTTTTGTATTTCTGAAATATAGCTGTATTAATTTCCATAAAATGTGGTCTTCCTGTCACCACGGCACGGCGCGTCCTCAGGTAGTGGATCGAGGAGAAGGCCTCTGGGATATAGAGGTTAGCTGCGAATATACTGAGCAAGCAGTCGTGGACAGACAAGGGGTGATAATCCAGCTTGAGAATTTGGTATGAGGCTAACAAACTCACCCTGTAAAAAAAGGATTGTTCAGATAAGTTCGCAGAATCCTCTGATCAGAACTGATAACTTGGCACGAACTCAGTAAAGTAAAATCGACATGAGATCTGGAACATGAAATATAGGAAGTTCCTATAGGACAGGCGCGTTAAAATTTGTAAAAAATTAGTTTAGAAATAGAGGTTGGACATAGTGGGATATCAGGAAGTTAGATGAGATGGAAATGGAGGAGTCAAGTCGGGAAATTTTACGTGCTTTTACGGAGAACAAATTAAAAATTATCAACTAGAAACAGGGCTTTCCGTTCACAATAGGCAATTACATAGGTTGAATTTGTTAATGATAGATTTTCTTTCACTTCCCTTAAAGGTCGGTAGTGTAATATTATTGTTTTAAATTCCCAACAGAAAATAAGGATGACGATTTTAAAAAAATACAGTTTTTACGAAAGAATAGAACGGGTATTTGATCATCTCTCTGTTAGGCGGTTTCAATGCGAAGATAGGACGAGAGGGTATTTTCAAACCGATTATAGGGAATAAATGTTTGCATAAGGAAGGTTGTGACAACGCAGGAGTAGTAGTGGTCCCGTTATATCTCGCCGAGTCAGCAAAAATTTTTGTGACGTCATAGGTCAAAGGTCAATGACCTTGGCACGGGGTCAATGACCTAGGGGTACCTAGGACCACCCCCTCTAAATTTTGGCAGGGGTACCATGGCCCACCCCCTAAATTTTGGCAGGGGTACATAGGACCACCCCCCTTAAATTTTGGAAATTGCCAAATCTAAAAATTTGGTGTGGTAGCCTAGGACCATAGTATGTACCTCTATCAGTATTGGGGGTCTATGTCGTTCCCTTTCATGGGTAAAAAATTGCCAAAAATTCAAATTTCGGGGGGTTTTTGACCTAATTTATCCTCTTTGATGAGGTGTTATTACCCTATATGGTTATATGGACGTATACAGGGGTCCATTACCTTTCATAAGACATGGGTATATTAATGCACCCCTTGAAAAATTTGGGAGGGGTACCTTGGCCCACCCCTTCAATTTTGGAAATTGACCAATTTAAACATTGGGTATTATAGTACAGGACCCTAATATCTATTATGATAAATTTGGGTGGTCCACCTCATTTCCTTCTAGGGGTACAAAATTGCCAAAAATATAAACGTAAGCAATACGTTATACCACGTGTTTTGTTTTTGGCTCAATTTATCCCCTTTGATGAGGTGTTATTATCCTATTTAGTTATATGGTCATGTATATGGGGTCCATTACCTTTCATAAGATATGGGTACATTTGTACACCCCTTGAAAAATTTGGGAGGGGTACCTTGGCCCACCCCTTAAATTTTGGAAATTGACCAATTTCAACATTGGGTATTATAGTACAGGACCCTAATATGTATCATGATAAATTTGGGTGGTCCATCTCATTCCCTTCTAGGGGTACAAAATTGCCAAAATATAAACGTAAGCAATACGTTGTACCACGTGTTTGGTTTTCGACCTAATTTATCTCCTTGGATGAGGTCCTATTACCTTATATGATTATATGGTCATGTATAGGGGTCCATTCCTTTCATAAGACATAGGTACATTTGTGCACCCCTTTAAATTTTTGGATGGCCCACCCCCTAAATTTTGGCAGGGGTACATAGTACCACCCCCCTTAAATTTTGGAAATTGCCAAATCTAAAAATTTGGTATGGTAGCCTAGGACCATAGTATGTACCTCTATCAGTATTGGGTGTCTATGTCGTTCCCTTTCATGGTAAAAAATTGCCAAAAATTCAAATTTCGGGGTTTTTTGACCTAATTTATCCCCTTGGATGAGGTGTTATTATCCTATATAGTTATATGGTCATGTATAGGGGTCCATTACCTTTCATAAGATATGGGTATATTTGTGCACTCCTTTAAAAATTTGGGAGGGGTACTTTGGCCCACCCCTTAAATTTTGGAAATTGACCAATTTAAACATTGGGTATTATAGCACAGGACCCTAATATGTATCGTGATAAATTTGGGCGGTCCACCTCATTCCCTTCTAGGGGTACAAAATTGCCAAAATATAAACGTAAGCAATACGTTATACCACGTGTTTGGTTTTTGGTCGATTTTATTCCCTTTGATGATGTGTTATTATCCTATATAGTTATATGGTCATGTATAGGGGTCCATTACCTTTCATAAGATATGGGTATATTTGTGCACTCCTTTAAAAATTTGGGAGGGGTACTTTGGCCCACCCCTTAAAGTTTGGAAATTGCCCAATTTAAACATTTGGTATTATAGTACCGGATCCTAACATGTATTATGATAAGTTTGGATGGTCCACCTCGTTTCCTTCTAGGGGTACAAAATTGTCAAAATATAAACGTAAGCAATACGTTGTACCACGTGTTTGGTCTTTTGGCCCAATTTATCCTCTTGGATGAGGTTCTATTACCTTATATGGTTATATGGTTATGTATAGGGGTCTATTCCCTATCATAAGACATAGGTACATTTGTGCACTCCTTTAAAAATTTGGGAGGGGTACTTTGGCCCACCCCTTTAATTTTGGAAATTGCCCCTTTTACATGTTTGGTATTATAGTATAGAACCCTAATATATATATATATTACAATAAATTTGGGTGGTTCACCACGTTTCCTTTGATGGGTACGAAATTGCCAAATTTTAGTACAACCACGTGTTTGGTTTTGTCTCAATTTATCCCCTTGGATGAGGTCCTATTACCTTATATGGTTATATGATCATGTATAGGGGTCCATTCCATATCCCCTTAAATTTTGGAAATTTTCCAATTTAAGCATTCGGTATCATAGTACATGACCTCAACATGTATCATGATAAATTTGGGTGGTCCATCTTGTTCCCTTTCATGGGTAAAAACTACTAAAATATAAACATAAGCAATATGTTGTACCATGCGTTTGGTTTTTGGCCCAATTTCTTCCCTTTGATGGGGTTCTATTACCTTATATGGTTATATGGTCATGTATATGGGTTCATTTCCTATCATAAGACATGGGTACATTGACGCACCCCTTGAAAAATTTGGGAGGGGTATCTTGGCTCATCCACTCGGTTTTAGAAATTGTTTTAATATAAGCATTTGGTATCATAGTACAGGACTTCAATATGTACCACTATAAATTTGGATGGTCCACATCGTTCCCTTTCATGGGTAAAGAACTACCAAAAATCGAATTTCGGAGGTTATTGACACCTATTTAGCACGTTATATGGTTTATTACCTCTATATGTTTATGTTCCCTTTTAAATTTGGGAATTATCAAATAACAAAATTCGGTAAACGTTTTCTAGGACCCATTGGTGTTCCTCTTATGACCAAATATTCAAAATTTAAAGGTTATTGACCGGCTTTATTATTGAATAAGTACAGGATTTATTACTTTTTTCATAAGACACAGGTGTATTTGTGTACCAATCTTAAATTTTGGGAGGGGGTACATTTCTTATTGTCATATCAATAATTGGTAATTGTTCTTTGGGTAAATCATTGTGATCACGTGATCAGTTATTGACCTATGATGGGATTAGGAGTCCAGGACATTGGTACATTGAAACTTTGTAGGATAATTTGAGAATGCGTCATTGGTATTGATTATTACAGCCAAATATAAACGTAAGCAAGACGTTGTACCACGTGATTGACCTTGATGAGGTAGTGTACAGGGATACATAGCTAACCTTATTGAAACTTATGACTCATAGTCTTAAGGGAATACATGCTACAACACTGGCAAAGTTATTGTTGATGCAATTTGATTGGCTGATCACTATCTTTCGTGCAATCTGATTGGCTGATCACTATCTTTCGTGCAATCTGATTGGTTGATGAGTGTTAAATCTTTGCTGTATTCAGTTTTTAAGTTTTGTTTTACATTTAAAAATCTTGTTTTCGTTCAACATTTTGCACTCAATGATAAATATGATCAAAACCGTTTATTTGTTAATCGAATAGTTAAAAACCGGATAAAGTTTGACGGTTAACCGTGAAACGTAAAATTTTTTAGTTTGAAATTTTTTTTTTGCTTGCAACATTTTGTTTGAAAATTCTTGCTTTCAAATTTTTTGTTTGAATTTTTTGTTTCAAAATTTTGTTTGAAATTTTTTTGACAACTTTTGTTTCAAAATTTTTTGTTTAAAATTTTTTTGTTTGAAATTTTTTTGTTTTGAAATTTTTCGTTTCCAAATTTTTTGTTTGAAATTTTTTGTTTCAAAATTTTGTTTGAAATTTTTTTTGTTTCAAAATTTTGTTTGAATTTCTTTCGTTTGAAATTTTTTTGTTTGAATGTTTTTTCGTTTCAAAATTTTGTTTCAAAGATTTTTGTTTGAAATTTTTTGTTTCAAAGTTTGGTTTGACATTTTTTTTTAAAGTTTGTGCACTCATTAGTAAAGAACCGGAACTGTTTAGAACTAAAACCTCTGGCAACATTGTGGTGCAATAGTACACGTCAGAACATGGGGTTGTACTTGAAATGAAAAAACACAATTCATTGAAATGGATCATTTTATTACACTCCACATACATCCATACCAGATGTGGTTCTGGATATTGTCGATACAATGTATTTTGAACTTCTTGCACTAGTTTGTCTTTAGCATATAATTTTAATTCCAGTTGAAGTCTTTTAAGGTCTAATGCAATATCAATTGTTGGAAACTCAATGTCCATTTGATCACAAATAAACTGTTTATCAATACAGGTATGCGCCCACGAACGATGTTGACAACCATCACAATATCTAGATACATGTTGTACAATATGCATAACACATTTTTCAAAATAGTACTTTTTCAGGAATATACTAGTTTTGTTGCACACTTCCACTGCATGTTTCACACACTGAAATACGCTGATGAATTTGTTCCATTCTGTTTCCGTTAGATACACCATGTTGCGAGGGACATGAAATGTACTCTTTTTACGTAACAGCACCATCTTCTCTTCGAGGACTGTACGCATCATCACTTCATGATTTGAGCCTAATGATTTGACTATGGTTACATTTAGCTCATCATGAAAATAATCGTTCATTTGGTCGATTCGTGAACATAATATTTGCCATTCTTCACAGGTCAGTTGTACACCAAATTGTTCTGCTTTGCCCAATCGAATCACTGGGTCAAATGTTCTAGCACTGATACCAATCATCACATGTTTTGTTTGAAATATATTTATTGGATAATAGCTTGCGAAGATGAACTCTTTATCGTTAGAAGTACACATCTTTCCTCCTGAAAAGCACTTGCTCAAATGATTTCACGGTATTGGTTGATTTATAGAACTACGGCTGACGTCATGTGCTGACGTTTGAATTCATGATTTCATCACAGTTCCTGACGTCATGCTGACCAACCACATTCATACAATTATGTCTGACGTGCTAATTCATGATTTCATCACAATTGCTGACGAATCTGGCTGTGTACTAAATTCAAACTGATGACTTCGACCCAAGAGTCTTTTATAGCATAAAGATACAGATCCAGTATTTAAGAAACGCAGCAGTTCTTCTTGTTTTGATGCCTCCATAGGTAAATATCTTGCTGGTAAAATTATATTCTTATCATTTTCAAGCTTCACTACGATTCTTAATCCAAACTCTGTAGGGATCATTTGGCTAGCTAAGATTCTATAAGGTACATTCTGTTGTAAATCAGTAATCTTGGTAAATGATTTCATCACATCACGTGTGTTTAGAAACTGCAGACAAGTAGCCATGATGACGTTATCATGAATACTAACTCGAACGATAATGCAAAACTGATGACGTTGCGTTATCATGTTCTGACGTGTACTATTGCACCATGTTCTGACGTGTACTATTGCACCACAATGTTGCCAGAGGTTTTAGTTCTAAACAGTTCCGGTTCTTTACTAATGAGTGCACAAACTTTAAAAAAAAATGTCAAACCAAACTTTGAAACCAAAAATTTCAAACAAAAATCTTTGAAACAAAATTTTGAAACGAAAAAACATTCAAACAAAAAATTTCAAACGAAAGAAATTCAAACAAAATTTTGAAACAAAAAAAATTTCAAACAAAATTTTGAAACAAAAAATTTCAAACAAAAAATTTGGAAACGAAAAATTTCAAAACAAAAAAATTTCAAACAAAAAAATTTTAAACAAAAAATTTTGAAACAAAAGTTGTCAAAAAAATTTCAAACAAAATTTTGAAACAAAAAATTCAAACAAAAAATTTGAAAGCAAGAATTTTCAAACAAAATGTTGCAAGCAAAAAAAAAATTTCAAACTAAAAAATTTTACGTTTCACGGTTAACCGTCAAACTTTATCCGGTTTTTAACTATTCGATTAACAAATAAACGGTTTTGATCATATTTATCATTGAGTGCAAAATGTTGAACGAAAACAAGATTTTTAAATGTAAAACAAAACTTAAAAACTGAATACAGCAAAGATTTAACACTCATCAACCAATCAGATTGCACGAAAGATAGTGATCAGCCAATCAGATTGCACGAAAGATAGTGATCAGCCAATCAAATTGCATCAACAATAACTTTGCCAGTGTTGTAGCATGTATTCCCTTAAGACTATGAGTCATAAGTTTCAATAAGGTTAGCTATGTATCCCTGTACACTACCTCATCAAGGTCAATCACGTGGTACAACGTCTTGCTTACGTTTATATTTGGCTGTAATAATCAATACCAATGACGCATTCTCAAATTATCCTACAAAGTTTCAATGTACCAATGTCCTGGACTCCTAATCCCATCATAGGTCAATAACTGATCACGTGATCACAATGATTTACCCAAAGAACAATTACCAATTATTGATATGACAATAAGAAATGTACCCCCTCCCAAAATTTAAGATTGGTACACAAATACACCTGTGTCTTATGAAAAAAGTAATAAATCCTGTACTTATTCAATAATAAAGCCGGTCAATAACCTTTAAATTTTGAATATTTGGTCATAAGAGGAACACCAATGGGTCCTAGAAAACGTTTACCGAATTTTGTTATTTGATAATTCCCAAATTTAAAAGGGAACATAAACATATAGAGGTAATAAACCATATAACGTGCTAAATAGGTGTCAATAACCTCCGAAATTCGATTTTTGGTAGTTCTTTACCCATGAAAGGGAACGATGTGGACCATCCAAATTTATAGTGGTACATATTGAAGTCCTGTACTATGATACCAAATGCTTATATTAAAACAATTTCTAAAACCGAGTGGATGAGCCAAGATACCCCTCCCAAATTTTTCAAGGGGTGCGTCAATGTACCCATGTCTTATGATAGGAAATGAACCCATATACATGACCATATAACCATATAAGGTAATAGAACCCCATCAAAGGGAAGAAATTGGGCCAAAAACCAAACGCATGGTACAACATATTGCTTATGTTTATATTTTAGTAGTTTTTACCCATGAAAGGGAACAAGATGGACCACCCAAATTTATCATGATACATGTTGAGGTCATGTACTATGATACCGAATGCTTAAATTGGAAAATTTCCAAAATTTAAGGGGATATGGAATGGACCCCTATACATGATCATATAACCATATAAGGTAATAGGACCTCATCCAAGGGGATAAATTGAGACAAAACCAAACACGTGGTTGTACTAAAATTTGGCAATTTCGTACCCATCAAAGGAAACGTGGTGAACCACCCAAATTTATTGTAATATATATATATATTAGGGTTCTATACTATAATACCAAACATGTAAAAGGGGCAATTTCCAAAATTAAAGGGGTGGGCCAAAGTACCCCTCCCAAATTTTTAAAGGAGTGCACAAATGTACCTATGTCTTATGATAGGGAATAGACCCCTATACATAACCATATAACCATATAAGGTAATAGAACCTCATCCAAGAGGATAAATTGGGCCAAAAGACCAAACACGTGGTACAACGTATTGCTTACGTTTATATTTTGACAAATTTGTACCCCTAGAAGGAAACGAGGTGGACCATCCAAACTTATCATAATACATGTTAGGATCCGGTACTATAATACCAAATGTTTAAATTGGGCAATTTCCAAAATTTAAGGGGTGGGCCAAAGTACCCCTCCCAAATTTTTAAAGGAGTGCACAAATATACCCATATCTTATGAAAGGTAATGGACCCCTATACATGACCATATAACTATATAGGATAATAACACATCATCAAAGGGAATAAAATCGACCAAAAACCAAACACGTGGTATAACGTATTGCTTACGTTTATATTTTGGCAATTTTGTACCCCTAGAAGGGAATGAGGTGGACCGCCCAAATTTATCACGATACATATTAGGGTCCTGTGCTATAATACCCAATGTTTAAATTGGTCAATTTCCAAAATTTAAGGGGTGGGCCAAAGTACCCCTCCCAGATTTTTGAAGGAGTGCACAAATATACCCATATCTTATGAAAGGTAATGGACCCCTATACATGACCATATAACTATATAGGATAATAACACCTCATCCAAGGGGATAAATTAGGTCAAAAAACCCCGAAATTTAAATTTTGGCAATTTTTTACCATGAAAGGGAACGACATAGACACCCAATACTGATAGAGGTACATACTATGGTCCTAGGCTACCATACCAAATTTTTAGATTTGGCAATTTCCAAAATTTAAGGGGGGTGGTCCTATGTACCCCTGCCAAAATTTAGGGGGTGGGCCATCCAAAAATTTAAAGGGGTGCACAAATGTACCTATGTCTTATGAAAGGAATGGACCCCTATACATGACCATATAATCATATAAGGTAATAGGACCTCATCCAAGGAGATAAATTAGGTCGAAAACCAAACACGTGGTACAACGTATTGCTTACGTTTATATTTTGGCAATTTTGTACCCCTAGAAGGGAATGAGATGGACCACCCAAATTTATCATGATACATATTAGGGTCCTGTACTATAATACCCAATGTTGAAATTGGTCAATTTCCAAAATTTAAGGGGTGGGCCAAGGTACCCCTCCCAAATTTTTCAAGGGGTGTACAAATGTACCCATATCTTATGAAAGGTAATGGACCCCATATACATGACCATATAACTAAATAGGATAATAACACCTCATCAAAGGGGATAAATTGAGCCAAAAACAAAACACGTGGTATAACGTATTGCTTACGTTTATATTTTTGGCAATTTTGTACCCCTAGAAGGAAATGAGGTGGACCACCCAAATTTATCATAATAGATATTAGGGTCCTGTACTATAATACCCAATGTTTAAATTGGTCAATTTCCAAAATTGAAGGGGTGGGTCATGGTACCCCTCCCAAATTTTTCAAGGGGTGCATTAATATACCCATGTCTTATGAAAGGTAATGGACCCCTGTATACGTCCATATAACCATATAGGGTAATAATACCTCATCAAAGAGGATAAATTAGGTCAAAAACCCCCGAAATTTGAATTTTTGGCAATTTTTTACCCATGAAAGGGAACGACATAGACCCCCAATACTGATAGAGGTACATACTATGGTCCTAGGCTACCATACCAAATTTTTAGATTTGGCAATTTCCAAAATTTAAGGGGGGTGGTCCTATGTACCCCTGCCAAAATTTAGGGGGTGGGCCATGGTACCCCTGCCAAAATTTAGAGGGGGTGGTCCTTGGTACCCCTAGGTCATTGACCCCGTGCCATGGTCATTGACCTTTGACCTATGACGTCACAAAAATTTTTGCTGACTCGGCGAGATATAACGGGACCACTACTACTGCGGGCCAGTATCCAGGGGGGTATAGGGGGGCCGGCCCATCCTAAATTTTTGCTGGCCTCCTAAAAGTTTTACAATAGGTTTGCAAAAGAACTATAATATGGTGATGAACTATCATATTGTTGGATCCCCCCCTAACTTCAGCCGCCCCCTTAACTTCAGCTGGCCCCCCCTAAGTTTTAGGGCTGGCTACGGGCCTGTGACAACGGCGTTAGACTCGTGAACTGTGCAATATCCAGAAACCTTATCGTGAAGATTACAAAATTCCAACATCGCGAAATTCATAAATATACTTGGACTTCATTAGATGGAAAAACACATATTCAAACTGATCATGTTTTAGTAGACAGAAAAGAACAGTCTAGCACAACTGATGTTCGGTCGTTCAGAGGAGCTGATTGTGATAGTAAGAGAGAGACTATTGTTGAATAAAGGAAATATTCAATATCGGTAAACGGAGCGGTTTTTTTTTAAAATAGAGTAGAATCATGTGAGAGGGGAGCCAGATTGAAGTGTCGAATAGATTCTCGGTTTTAGAAGGTTCGGAGTGCACTAGTGTTCAAGATACTTGGTTGAAATTAGAGATAACATTAAAATTTCAGCAAAAGAAATATTGGGTCACGCAGAAATACGTAGGAACAAAACATGGTTCAACCAGGAATGTACTAAAGTAGCAGAGAAGAGAAAACAGAAGAAACAGCGTTGGCTACAAAATCCGAATGAAATATCTACATAAAATTTCATTGTCATCTGGCAGAAAGCTTCTAAAACTTTTAGAACAAAGAAACGCGACTTTTGAAAGTTAAAATTAATTAACTTGAAGATAATAGTGAAAACAAAAACATTCGGGACATGTATAAATGCATCAACGAACGTAAGAAAGGCTATCAACTTCGTGCTTATATATTAAAGAAACCTAAAGGAGCAGTTCGCACTGATACAGATAGCATCTTAAATAGATGGACAGATTTCTTTGACGATTTGCTTAACACATAGCCATAAACTAATGGGCGTGGAGAAAGTGAAATGCATGCAGCATAACCGTATATTCCAGAACCTAACCAGACAGAAATAGAAATCGCTATTTAAGAAAATTAAACACACATCTCCGGGTGTAGACGAAATTCTGGTTGACTTAATTTTAGCTGGAGGGAAAAATTGTAGAGCAAGATATACAAACTATTTCTCCTTATCTGGAACAATGAGGAATTACCACAAGAGTGAAGAGAATCAATCATTGTTCCAGTTCAGAAGAAAAGCAGCAAAACAGATTTAATAATTATCGAGGCATTTCTTTTCTGTCAACATCCAATAAATCCTCCTAAACATTGTATTAGCAAGATTGACTCCATACGCAGATGAAATTATTGGAGATTATCAGCCCGGATTTAGGTAAAATTGATCAACTATCGAACAGATATTTACCATTCGACTAATACTTGAAAAGAAGTGAGAGAATACAATATCCTGACACATCAATTATTGACTTTAGACTCTGGTAGGAGGGAAACATTGTACAACATGCTTACAGAATTTGCAATACCGAAAAATGTAGATTAATTGAGATATGTTTAAATGAATCCCAAAGTAAGGTTCGAGTAGGGAAATTCTTGTTCACGAGCTTTCACGTTGAGAATGACCTGAAACAAGGAGATGCGTTGTCGTTATTATTATTTAACTTTGTTCTGGAGAACACTATAAGGAAAATCAAAGATAGCAATCAGGTTCTAGAGCTGAATTGTATTTGCCAGGTTATGGCGTATGCTGATGATGTAAATTTAATAGGGAATGATAGAATAATAGAAAGGAATGCAGATATCTTAATTAACGCTTGCAGGGATAGGCCTATTTAACTTTGTTCTGGAGAACACTATAAGGAAAATCAAAGGTAGCAATCAGGTTCTAGAGCTGAATTGTATTTGCCAGGTTATGGTGTATGCTGATGATGTAAATTTAATAGAGAATGATAGAATAATAGAAAGGAATGCAGAAATCTTAATTAACGCTTGCAGGGATAGGCCTATAGGCTTAAAAGTCAATGCAAATAAAACTAAATTAACGGAAGTTTGGCGGGATCGTAATTCTTTATTTTATGGATGCGTTAAAATGCCAACTTATATTTTCTTGCGACAAAGTGGATACTTTCAAATATTTAGGATCATTATTAACAGACCAAAACCATAATCACTAAAAAATTTGATGTCAACTGAAAGCGGGGTTTTCGTGCTATTATTCAGTTAAAAATCTTTTGTTGTCGCTAATTCTGGTGAGGAGTTTGTAGCTCAAAATATAAAACGATAATCATGGCTGCTGTGCTGTATGGTTGGAAAACATGGTCACTGACTCTGAGGGAAAATCGCAGACTGAAAGTATTTGAAAACAAGATTCTTAAACCAATATTCGAACTCCAAAAGGAACGCGATTGGGGAAAGGCGAAAACTTCAAAAGGAGGAACTGCATAATTTTATACCGTTTTCCAAACATTGTTAGGGTAATCAAGTTTAGGAGGCTCAAATGGTCAGGTTATTTAGCCAGATTGGAAGAAATTAGAAACGCTTTCGAAGTTGTAACTGGAAATCCAAATAGGAAAATGACCGTTAGGAAGATCGAGGCGCAGATGGGAGGATAATATTAAAATGGTTCTCGCAGAGATTGAAATATAAAGTAGAAACTGGGTTCAGTTGGCTGACAGAAATCAATGGAGAGCTTTTGTAAACGCGGCAATGAACCTTCTGCGTCCATTGGCGTGCTATATTAAGTTGTTGATACATTTAGCTTCTTTTTATTTGACAGAAATATTATTACAGGAACTAAAAATTTTTTCTGTAGTAAAGAAGATTTCGATTCGATGTTAACTACGTTAATACTAAAACAAATTTGGTGGTGATTTTGATATTAAATGACACCCATACTTTCTTTCAAAGTCTCTCTCTCTCTCTCTCTCTCTCTCTCTCTCTCTCTCTATATATATATATATATATATATATATATATATATATATATATATATATATATATATATTCCTGTTTGTATTACGCCCTTTTAGTAGACTTGTCCACCGCCCTCATTAGTATCCCAGCACGGCCCTGGATCTAACGGTGGTAGATTATAGGAGCGAAAGTGGAGAATGATAGTAACGGTGAGGTGTTGGGTGAAATGCTAAATAACGCATTGTATCCTGAAGTAAAGGATGTCGGTTTTCCAAACGTCTGGTGATATATGTTAGCCGAAGTTTTCCAAGAAAGTATTGTAAGGTCGGAAAGGTAATTTGGCGGAGTGTGCAATTAAAACAGTTATTGTGGAATATGAAAAGAACACGAGAAGCTGACTTCCAATACGAGGCCGAAACGTGTAAGTAGCCAGTAATGAAATTTAATGCATAAATGATATATTTACTCATAAAACAATTCTAAGCGATATAGCCCAAGGCTTATCCTATGTCTGGCGTGTAATTTCAAATCATTTTGCTAATATGATAATCTTTGTAAGTCAAACAAAATATCTATTATTATTTTAAACTCTGTTAAACTAACCTTTGTGACACACAGAGTTTGACCCTGGTTTAGCAGATACACAGTAGTGACCAACAGATTCCCTTTTGTTGTATGTATACCTTATGTAAATAAACTATCATCATCATTATATCTTTTCTCTCTTATTCCATTTTGCAATTGTTAAATAAGATTAACAAAAGGTTGTAAGAACTAATAGCGTTATATTAACAAAGGTTCACCAAGTAGTTTATAAAATAATATCGTCCTTATTTGTAATGGAATTGCAGGGGCTTATCGCCCAGCCTTGTTAGGAAGAAGAAGCATTGCATTGCAGTTTATTGCATTGCAGATAGCATACCCTACAGGGAAATAAAATCATAGGTCACACTCTCTCACTGTACTACCAAACCAAACTAGTAATATTCCAAACCAAGAACCATTGTCTTGTTCTAAAAATAACACTAGACTAGTAAGTGATAACACAATACGTGTACAGAAACCAATACATAGTCATTCAGGGTATAGCCAGCAAGTTTTTCTAGAGGGCCTTCATTTTTACAAACTAAAAACAAATCAAAAGTTTCTTTCAAGATTATGAAAGAATTAATACCACATAGATACATATGTATTTCAGAAGTACATATTATTATTATTATTATTATTATTATTATTATTATTATTATTATTATTATTATTATTATTATTATTATTATTTAGTAGTAGTAGTAGTAGTAGTATAGTAGTAGTAGTAGAAGTATGCTTCATATATGCTTCGTATATTTCATATATGCTACATTTCTGAGACTTGAGTCTTGATAGTACGTGAAGTTTAAATCAAAGGTTATGTTACGGACGGCAAATGATGGCTTAACACCAAAAACATATTCTGGAGGAGACCGGAGGTTAGTCTGTTTTATGTTTATTAAACGTGTTTAATAATTACAGCAAATAAAATATGTTTATAATAGAATGTGAAAGAATACAGTTTTAAAAGAATTAAACTACGTCAACATGTTAAAATAATTAAAAGAACCTAATTAATCAGCCACTTTGTACTCTCGTTTGCTTAACTGGATGAACCGAGGCCTAAAGGAAAAAGAGCTTTCTGCCCAAATCTCATAAGCAGTGGGATATTTTAATATTATAGAAACTGACCCTCCTTTCGCTTAGAAGTGTAATTTTCAAGACGCTGAAACATATAGTATTTTATTACTTTTAGTTAAAAGTTCAAATGCCGAGTTTCACGCATCTGGCTTAAACAAATCCTTCCTTAATTTATTTACATATTTTCTGAGTAAGTAATGGGGAAATCGAACATAAAAAAAATGTGCTCCCTTTGCTCTTTCCCTTTTATGTGTTCAATTTTCAATTTTCAATTTTCAGTTTTTTTTAATAGGAAAGCTTATATGCCAAGTTTTATTTTACTAGCTTTAGAAACTTGCGAGATACACTAGCCTTTAAAAAAATCTTACCCCACCCTTTTTACGATACTTATTTCCAAAAATTCTTTCTTATGTACTGCTTTCATAAGAAAATTATATTTTATAACTAAAATTTATCGACTCTACTTGTAGTAGTATGCCCAAAAATCACTCATCTTTACTCTTTTATATAAGAGTACAGAAGATAAATACAGTCAAACAAATGGACTTCCATGAACAGTTTCTGATTTCTTATAACTAACTTATTCGTACATTTCCCACAAGCTGTGGTTTTAAATTTACGCTCTGTCAAGGTCCAGGTTTCAAAAAGGAAGTAACTGGAAATACAATAATATTATGTATTTATGTACATGTGTAATATGTATAAATTTATTGTCTTATTGAAGCTTTTGTAATCTGAAAATAAACTTTTGATTTGCTTTTAATATATAAAAATCAAGCTCCCCTAGAAAAAATTGCAGGCTACACCCCTAAATGACTATGTAGTAATTTCTGCAAAAATGGCACAGGACCTAAAATTTAGGTCTAGTGCCTATATTTTTAGGACTTGTGCCGTTTAGAACTTATGAATGTCACCCTATGTATTGCATAGTAAATGTTCTTTGTTCAATTTTAAATCTACTGCGTTCTTTATGTATACCGTTGGTATTTAATGTTCACTCGTGAAATGTCTAGTGAGCTTTTGTCTTAATTAAGTAAACTTTGGTGGATTTTTGTCTTACTCTTAATAAAATTCGCTCCACACAGTATATATTGAAATTCTGAATGTTTTCTTGCTTTCAGAAGTCTGGTAAAATATGCTTTTTCAACATTTTTTCATTTTTTTATTTATTTATTTTTGTTTTAGGAATTTGTCTTGGGATTCTCGTATCTCCATTCGAAAGAAACGAATTTCTTAACTAATTATGTAATTAATTCTTAGAATGAAATAAGTTGTATTATGTAATTCACGTATAAGTGCAGAACAGATAGTGATAATAATAATCTTAGTAGTACAAATATAGTTGTTATTGTTGGAATTAGCTACGTTCGTGACATTATTGCCAACTAGTTGCTGCATCGTCGCAATTTCGTGGGGTGGTGGCGAATTTCAGAACTAAAGCAAGTGAATAAAAAAGGCACAAGACCTAAACGGCACAAGTCCTAAAAGGCAGAAGTCCTAAACGCCAGAAGTCCTAAAAATCATATCGCGGCACAAGTCCTAAACGGCAGAAATCCTAAAAATCATACCGTGCCACAAGTCCTAAACTGCAGAAGTACTAAAATTCAGGTCTAGTGCCTATATTTTTAGGAGTTCTGCCGTTTAGGACTTCTGGATGACACCCAACACATCATGCTGCCTCAGTGATGGTTTGGTGGGGAGTGAGTTACTCAAGCACAACCCAGCTGTATTTTTGCGAACAAGGTGTTAAAACATCTGCCAAGGTATACCAGAACACAGTGCTAACACCTATAGTGTAACCACTATCTGCTACCATGTTCCCTGGAGAAAGGTGGACCTTCCAACAGGATTCCGCTCCAGGCCACACAGCGAAACCAACTTAGGATGGCTGGCGCGGAACGTCCCTCACTTCATTTCTACCATTGATTGGCCTTCTAGCAGCCCGGATCTTAACCCGTTGGACTACAAACTTTGGGCAGTACTTAAGGCAAAGGTCTGCCATAAACGGCATCCATCTGTCGACAGTCAGAAACAATCTTGGCCCGAGCAGTGAACAATTTTCCCATGGACAGTTTTGGGTAAGTTACATGTAAAAATGTAACGCGTTACAAGTTACTTTACTTTTTCCTAAAATGTAACGCGTTACTTGCCCCCAAAAAGTAACTGTTACTTTACTTCGAAAGTAACGCGTTACTTTTAGGTCTGAAACTTAGAATATGTGAACAAATGTTATCACTTCAATTTTCAGTACTACTATTACTATCGCTTTTATTATTATTATTATTATTATTATTATTATTATTATTATTATTATTATTATTATTATTATTATTGCCCTTTCTGAATTGCTTTATGTAAATGCAAGGACACATTTTTACTTGACAGCTATAAGTTATGAATATTTTCATATAAGGTAACATTGGCTAAAATGCCATACTGCGTTACTCGTACGGATGGGCTAGGGTAACCAGACGTACTGATTTTCGCAGTACAGTACTGTTTTTCAAAGAGCTGTCCTGCGTGTTGCGAAGAAACCTAGGAAATCGAGAAATATCCTTCTTCTTTAAAATGTCCTGCGAAATGTCCAGAGTTAATTTATTTGCAATATCTTAATGTTTCATTCTTTATTCACAATATTTTGAATCAAACACACTCTTTTCCTGAATGATGAACCGCTGTGTTTTTTAACACTCCTCAGAAGACTAGGGATGGAGAACAATCAACAAACCATTTTTTACAATACATCGCTTTTACTGAGAAGGCCTTGTTGAGATATCGGTAAAGTAGGAAAGGTTTCTTATTGAACTTATGACAGTGATGCTAACCAAGTTAAATAGAAGTTCCTTTGTGCCGGTCTAAATTTTCTTTCATTTCTTAAAATAATACTACGCTTCGAAATTTATTATTATTATTATTATTATTATTATTATTATTATTATTATTATTATTATTATTATTATTATTATTATTTAGCCCAACACGAACTTTGACTGTACGTTCATAAAATAAACCAATTTGTTATTCATCAAAGCATTTGGAGTTGTGTTTAATTCCTTTAATAATTTTGTTCAGTGCTTCTTCTTAACAAAAATGTTCATTAACTTAAGGTTAACATTAATTGAAATAATGATATGCGTATTGCCGACGCAGTAAGATATCATATACAGTACTATTATACTTGTGTCCTACTTTTCGATTGTTAGAATGTGGTCATCCTACGATGGGCACGAGTGAGTACGAGCGAGTATTCTTTGAAACTCGATTCGACTAAAAACAGACATCTTTGAACGCGATTCGAAAAATTTCCTCCAACTCGACTCGAATTCGGGTCGAGTCGAACCAAATCTGGTTTGTAGTTTCGAGTATTCTCTTCAAGTATCTTGCATAGACAATATAGGTTATCAATGATACTAGTACTACTACTAGTAAAACTTTATTATTATTATTAATAATAATAAATAATAATTATAATTATAATTATAACAACACTGTGTTTAAACATGAAAGAAACGCGGTCTGTGTTTGAATACTAAAAAACTAGTTGATTGCTAACCTCGGTAGTCGTGAATTCTAGGAGTCAAGGATATTGTTCACGAGTTTGTGAATTTGGGTTGAGGGTTTAGGTTGAGTATTCGGGCTCGAGCCAAACATTGTTAAAAGTTATAGGGCACTGGCCAAATATCTTCAAAACTGTTCGGCCCGGGTTTACAATTGTAAACAACTTGAGCAGCTGGGCTCACAGCTCACTCACTATGGACCCGAACCGAGAAGTGAGCCGAGCCAACAGCTCACCGAACCGTGTCAGCAAGAGCCTTCGGCCCAGATGAGCCGAACCGAGCAGATGGTTCATCCAACCAAGCCAGCTCGAGCCGATGGTTCACCCCAAGCGAACCGGCTCGAGCCATCGGCTCAGTTATTACTTCCCAACTGAGCTTCTTATTAAAAAAGTCTCTTGTGGTCTCGATATCGAGACGAGAAGACATGCGAGCACCCGTTTCCTCTAGTGAGCAACATTAAAAGTATTCCATATTACTACTTAGCTTACATTTCTCATGGCTTTCGCTTTCTAGTGGAATCAGGCCATGATTTCAAAACGAGTTAAAACGTAATAATAATAATAATAATAATAATAATAATAATAATAATAATAATAATAATAATAATAATAATAATAATAATAATAAATATAAGTATTCCATACATATAGAAATGCTTTTGACCAAGCACACAAGAAATTATATTTTGTCCATTTTAGCACTATCATTCTTTTGTCACTCACAATTATTAATATTCATATAGTAAATATCTTATAATTCTTATATTTTAAAATCAATTGACAGGTCTCTGATTGCTTTTATGAGAAATAAATATTTGGTTTTATAGATACTACGCAGTGGGGATGATCGTGCGTCGTTTCGGTCCTATGCCGTTTCGGTCCTGCGCCGTGTCGATCCTGTGCCGTGTCGATCCTGTGCCGTTTCGTTCCTATGCCGTGTCGATCCTGTGCCGTTTCGTTCCTATGCCGTGTCGGCACTATGCCGTTTCGATCGTACGTATTCTATGCATATAACTTGCACAGGCATAGAATCGACAGGAGTTTATAATTTGTAAGAGCAAAGATTAAACAGATAATAAAAATATTATTTTTTTAGGCACATGATTAAAAGTTAAATTATTTCAGAGCAGCGGCGTGAGAGCAAAACGGCACAG
This sequence comes from Thermobia domestica, assembly GCF_964235325.1. Classification (NCBI taxonomy): domain Eukaryota; kingdom Metazoa; phylum Arthropoda; class Insecta; order Zygentoma; family Lepismatidae; genus Thermobia; species Thermobia domestica. The sequence goes on from NC_137462.1 coordinate 271,779,559, forward strand.
GATCGACACGGCATAGGATCGACACGGCATAGGACCGAAACGGCACAGGATCGACACGGCACAGGACCGAAACAGGTTTCTGAGCTGAATTGTCGGTCGTATGCCGTGTCGATCCTGTGCCGTGTCGATCCTGTGCCGCATCCCCCATGTGCGTGGGTTTTCTCTGGATTCTCCCGTTTGCTTTCACTTCATTTATTCCACCTCTCATCCTCAACGTCTTCTTTATCCTATCTGGCATATCCATGGGACGTAAAACTGAAAATGAAAAAATGAAATGAAATCTTTGAGTTTTACGTCCCACGGTTATGCCGGTTAGGCTAAAGGAGACGGTGATAATGAGAGATGAGTGAAATTGTGGAATGAAGAAAGTGGGAGGAAACGGGAGAACCCCGAGAAAACCCACGAGCACGGTGTTTGTCCACCACAAAGTTCACTTGGCGGGGGCTGGGATCGAACCCGGGACCCCAAGCACCAGAGGTGAACGCTCTACCAGTGAGCCACCGCGCCCCCCTGACGTAAAACTGAAAGATTTCATTTAATTTTTTTGGGTTTTGAAACTGACTTATATATATATATATATATATATATATATATATATATATATATATATATATATATATATGTGTGTGTGTGTGTGTGTGTGTGTATATATATATATATACATTAGCTTTTACATTTGAGATTCAGCTTTATTGTGCATGTGTCTTACGCTTATTTCTTCTTTTGATTTGAACATTCTATGATTATGTTTCGAGCCTAAAAAAGACGGTCATAATGATAACACACGACATGGTGTAACGAAGAAAGTGGGAGGAAATAGAAGAATCCAAAGGAAACTCACTAACGTGGTGTTTGTACACTATATAGTTCAATTGGCGTAATCTGGGATTGAAGCACGGATCCCATTGTAATAGAAGTGAGAGCTCTACCACTGAGCTCTTGCTGCTCTATCATCCGAAACTAAGTTTCTCCATTTCGGTTAGAATACTATTTAATATGTGGAAACACATGATATGTTTTAAACAAGATATCTAAAATTGCAACAATATGTCACTTTTTTTATTTTTTCGTACCACTATTCTCTATGAACTTTCCTCTATAATCACTAAGAGACCAGAAGGTAGCACAAAACTTTCTCATGCCATATGGATAGAAAGTTGGGCTGTCATAATTTTTTGATCCAAAATACAGACAAGCCTTAAAATGACGACCCATCAAAGATACCGTGCCCAAACACAGAATGAATATTTTAAAATTTATTTCCTGAAAATTACCTTTTTCGGTTATCACACAATTGTTTACTGTAATACTTAAAACACTATTGGGAACCTAACATGTTTCATAAATCTTTTCATTAACACGAACATAATAAATCATGCCATTAGCTTATGTATATCAAATCTAACAAAAAGAACCCTGGAGTGAAAAAAAATCAGACACTTTCTGAAAACATAGGAGCCTACTTTATTAATAGTTACTAAAATATAAGTTACCGCATATGATGAAAACACAATTCTTTTCGCCCCAGACTTTAGCGATTCTCGACTCGGAAATTTTCGGCCAGCTCCAAAACCTGTCAAATACGCCACATTTTCCTATTTCATGCCTTGTACGATACGGACACGGACACGGACTCAAAAATACAAACAGTCCGTACAAAATACGGACATATGACACCTCTAACAAAAAGTTTCATCTATCCAACAGTAAGTGGACAAAGGAAAGTAAGAAAAATAACTGTCTCATTTGTCAGACAGAAAACTTTAACTAACCAATCAGAGAGTGATTTTTGACCACTAATTTTGCAAAAATTTACGTCATAAGGTATGACTAAGTTTATGGATGTAGGAATTGTTGCTGATCAATACAGTAACCAGTAAGACAAAATAGTTGAAAATGTCTGTGATTAAGACACATCCTTCCTGTTCCCTCAAAATTGATAAAAAATTTATATCGCAAAATATATGGGTCCAATCAACGCTGAGGTATTGGATTGACTTTGTACGAGTTTCCTTCTTGTAGTAAGGAAAGTTATGAATAAGACAAAGAAATAGGAAACATTCTGAAATAAGGCACGGGTCAAAGTTACTTGAATTAACCAGATTTGACTAAAATTTACATTGCAGAAATTCTGTTTGTGATATTTGGTGTAGAAATTGTTGCTGATCATTACAGTAATGAATAAAACAAGCAATTAGAAACAACTCTGAATAAGGCACATCCTTCTCTCTCTAATTTAGACCAAAATGTTAAGTCACAAGAAATGAGGTGTATTCAAAAAGTATCTAATCTTTAGTTGGCAAAAATACATTTATTGATTTGGAAATCCGAAACACTAATCCCCTTCAAAATAGTCTTCTTAGTAATGCACACACTTCTCCCAGTGCTACCGCCATTGTTGGAAACACTTCCGGAACGCAGCTTTTGGAATGGTGACCAACTGTGTAAAATTGCATTTCGCATGATGTCTTTTCTTGACTCCATTCGGGTTCCTTTTAGTAGCATTTTCAGCTTGGGAAATAACCAAAATTCACACGGAGCCATGCCGGGTGAATAGAGAGCTTGACGACACACAGGAATGTTGTGTTTGGTGATGAAAGCCTGAATCAAATTTCGCAGACACTCTCCTCATGCCCAAATTCTTGTTGAAAATTGAATATTCCGATCCGATTCAATGCTTTCCACTTGGGTATTGCCAAGCTTTTGTCAAAATTTAATGCACTATCGCTGCTCAAGTTTTTCTGCCATTTTAAAAAAACGAAATCACTCGTTGGCTAACTGCCAGTGTATAACGTTTTATGCACGGGGAAAAAATCACGACTGTGCATGAATATCCCCCGTACATCTACACTAAAGAAAGTGTGCCGCGCTTCGTTGGTTAACACGGGGAAAAAATAAGATTCAATACTTTTTGAACTCACGTCGTACCAATCGACCCTGAAAATTTCATGTTTCTGCAGTGATGGTATATCGTAAATAAGCTAAAGAAATAGGATGTTCCAAAATTTAAAAAAAAAAAAAAACAAAAAGGTTTTGTGATTTAATTTCCACTTCAGTTAACAACGATATTGTATATCTATTTTGTAAATTACTTCTATTTTCATATCTTGGTTTTGGGCAACGGTGCATAAAAGTACACAATCTGTCGTGTAGAAAAAAAAGAAGAAAATAGTATATATGTTGTTGATTCTAAATATAAAGAAATAAGATTTAAGCTTAGTAGCTAAAGATATATGTTGATTTTATTATTCTGTAAAATGTAAATTGTGCACTGTTCAAGGAATGTAATCTTTTGTAGTTTTGCCAGCGGACTTAATGCAAAGTGGGTTCTGTGCGTAAAATTGTTCATGTCTGGTTCCTTATTTTTTGCTGTTTTGCTTACTGTTTTGCTGTTTTTCTATCGCTGTTAAAATTTGCATGTGTTACTACTAAAAGACGCACAGAGGATTTTTTTTCCATGTTGAAGAGTGTATTACAGTTGTAATTTGCCCAATTATAACAATATCTTATTGCCATAAAAAACTATTTTGTAAATATCTTTGTTGAATATGAAATAAATTTTCCCTTACAAGCAAAAGTGAAATAGTACAATTTGATTCCCATAATTGTATGTTTTTAATCGTATCGATTGTGAAAATATATAGTTTGTTATTAATGTAATTACTTAATTACTTGTATTTTTATAGAGTTTTCTTTATTCTTACCACTGGAAAGGTGTGTCGAATCTTATAGAATTGTCAATAATGGTAGTTTCACTATGTGTTATGAATATTTTTGTATTTTTGTATTAAGTTGAAAATAAAGTTTATTTTGTTGATTTTATGTGCATAACCGTTAGTCTTAGTTACTATAACAGCAGATAATTGTTTATTGAAACGTTGCTATAACAACCTAAAAAGATATAATTAAAGGAGTTTCGGAGAATAAAGGTAATAGTGATATAAGTTGTCGTGCCTGATTTAATGTGATTTGATCGTTTTTATATATTTTAAGAATTACACGGACTGTGGGCTGGAATGTAACGTAAAATATATGTATAATATATATTAATCATTACATTTTAAATGGTGGTTTCAATATACGCTACATTATAGATGGTGTTATCTCGCCCAGGACGCTACACAGTAGCGAGTTATTAGAAGATTATTCCCTGAACATAAGGAGTCACGGTGAGTAGACCTACCTCACACAGCATTTTGAAAAGGATACCCGGCAAGACAATAATAGATTTGGAAAGTCGATAAAGCGAGTTAAGATGCCGATTTTTGCATCTGATGAAGTTAACGTAGAATTTGCCAGAGCATGCTAGATTATTTATTAAGTGAACCTTACAAATGAAATATTTGGACGAATGAGTCTCTTAGCCATGATTAATGAATTGAAATAAATGGATATTGCTCAAATTCGTAAATTTTCTTTCAGTTCCATCTCACTATCATTGACCTTGTTTCGATTTTACTTTTCTTCTTTAGTTCATCCCTCATAATTCCACATGTGATTGACGTGTGCCAAAATTTTCCTAGTGAATCATTAATAAAAACGACAATGCAACAAAGACAGCAAGGTTTATATTAAAAAATAACATTCCAGCATTTGCTTACTACAGCTAAGGAAAGTTCTTACGAGGGATGCACTGAGAGTTTCGGAAAAATGATAGAACGCTAGAACATCAAAGTACAACAAGTTTTTTTTAATTGCTTTTGAAAGTTCTTCCTCTGTGCAGCAGTGCATTGTTTCATGCGATAGAACAACATCTTGAAACAGTTATGCCACTCCGAAATTGGTATCTGTGAAATATGCAGTTTGTATGCCTCGAAACAATGCTTCGCAGAAGTCTTCTGGAGTGCAAAAGCGCTTCCTACGCAACACGTTCTTGATTATTAGAAACAAAAAAGAAATCACTGGGGCTAAATCAGGGGAATAAGCCTGATTTGTCATGGCTTCAACGTTTCTTCGTCTAGAAAATCATTTGTGGCAACTGCTGTGTGCGAGCTGGCATTGTCGTGATGCAGAATGATTCGATTGTTGAGGTTGAACTGTCTGCTCATATTCAGTGCTTCTGGTAGACATATGATTCTGTACCATTCTGCATTGACTGTTCTACAATTCTTCAGTAAGACAGTTGTAATGTGACCTGACTTACTAAATAAAATGATGTAATCATTTGTTTGGAGACACTGCGTGTATTAACAACTTTGGTTGGTTTAGGCTTATTGCGAAACACCAACGCAGAGCAGATTGTCGCTTTATTTCCGGCAACGGTCCGTATGCATAAATCCATGTTTCATCACCTGTTACGATCTAAACACCAAATTAGATAAACCAGACTTTTTTTTTGCTGGTCATAGCTGTGCATCACTTTAGACGGTCGTCTTTCGTGCTTGAGTTTAATTGTCGGGATCCAACGAGTGCAAAGTTTCTTCACACCTAGATGATCGCACAATATTGTTTTATTCGACTTATGCCATTGCCTAAGGTTCCCTGAATTTCGCGATAAACTACATGTCGATCAGTGTTAATTAAATTCACTAAAAAATTAAATGTTTTTTCTCATAATGGTTGTGTGAAGAAAGAGTGACATTTTCAGAGTGAACAAAGCTGACAGTTTATAAGTACTACAAAATTTATCTGATTACATTGTTCCCAGTACGTGGTTACCGAAGCTTTTTGTGCGTCCCTCGTAAAATGTCTCAATTAGAATGACTGATCATAGTATTCAAGCACATGTTCTTCTGAATATGAGTGAAGACGGCTGGCCATTAGTCTATGCAAACAAAACGCAATCAATGACTGAAGATTTTTTAAAACTCTTGTTCTCCAAACGTTTGAAAACAGATGAATTTCTATAGTGTATCTTAATTATTTAAAGAAAGGAAGAAAAAGATAACAATTTTCATCAAGCTGTAGCCACTGCAGAAATGGCGAGAATAAGTTTCGATTTTCTGCAGAAATTCTTGCACGCTTTTTATGTTAAATTAAACCTGATCATTTAGTGATGCAAATACTCGTACACCTATCATAAGCATTTATTTTATTTTCTCATTGTATGTCACTCTTCTACATCCCTTGTAACTTTTCCTTCTATTTTCAACGCCCACACCCACTCCGTTATATTTCATTTTAAATCATGCCTAACACCATCTCAATTCTCAAAACTGCTCGCGGCTGACAACTGTTTCTGTATTTGACGTGAAACAATAATATATGGCTTCTTTATATTCGTAGAAATAATTTTTGTTTCATTTTTGAAAGTACGTACTCCAGAACCAGGATCGTTCCTATTGAATTAAATTTAATACTATCCAATATTAGAAGGTAAAATGACACTTTTTTTCGTGTAGAATTCAAATGTGCATAGTTTTCTATACTTACACTCCTGGTCACATATTCTGCCTTAGACTATATTTAAGCTTGGCAGTATAGATGATTGCCTAAAAAATTTCATATCATAGATCAGGAATGCGAGGAGGATCAATAATTTTTTGCTTTTGAATAGAGAGAGTGGAGCTAGAAATTTAAAACCAACTCATGTAATTTGTCAATTATACGAGGGTCATCCAGAAAGTAAAGAACAATTGCGCATCGCTGGCGACACCGACCACCCCACCACTCCGATCGCGTGCGTGGCAGTCAGCTCCTTCCTTCACCTCAGCGTCAGCCGAGTCTCAATGCTGTGCTACTTATTTTTGCAGAGATTCAAAATGCCAGCGTGTAACGTTCCTTTATAGAAAAGAGGTCGTCACTCTACACGACCGTCCCACTAGTGGAGATGCGCCACATTTAAGAATAGATTTGTAGAAATTTAACAGTGCGTGGTTGGTAATAATATTTCTCATGGGCACAACTTATACATAGATTGAGTATAAACACAATATATAATTCCTGAATTGATGGCAATAAAGTATTTATAAATAGCACTAAAAACACGTCGAAGGTTGCTATTCTACCGTAGTTCAATAATAAGTTATTTGATTAATGTATTTGATCTTTATAACAAAAATTCAATCTGCATTTACAGAAATTTATAAACGAATACATTTTCTCACTGCTACCAAATATCCTCATTTCAATCGAACCACAATGCGAATTTAATTGTTGTATCAGTAAGAATCAACTTAACCATCAAACACACAATGATTTGAAACAATTAGAATAACTATCGCGTTTCTATACGTATATACAAATGTAAGAAGTTACTAGTGTGGTTAATCCAAATGTGGCTTTTATCCCATTCAAATACATAGTTCAAGACTCCATTAGAACATATATAAACCCTTTTAAAGTTATGAAAGGAAATTAAACAACTCACCAATATAATAATTATATAACGCAATCCACACCTTAAATTTCAATAGACTCACTTGCTATACTCACAAAACAGAACAATTTAATAATTTAACCCAACAATTTTTGTACGTTGTATAGAAACACCTTACTATTTTAAGGTTTTGTCGAGTATGATTTAAAGCACACATCTAATCAGCATAGTTGAAGTGCTGGCTAAAATAGCAGTCTCCACCAGAGACACTATAATATGTTTGTGTCTGTCGAAAATGTTGTCTCGACCCGGAAATATGTTTGTCTCGACTCGAGTCTCGACTCGACATGTTATGTCTCGACTCGACTCGAATTCGAGACGAGACGTCTCGAAATTCGAGTCGAGACAAAATATACGAGTTAAGATATACGCACACATCAGCCAGAACATTATGACTATCTACCTAATTATCAGTATGTCCACCTTTTGGTACGGATAACAACGGCGACTGTGTGAAGCCGAGTGCCCTCTGCTTCATCTGCATATCAAAATGCAGATGACTGCACATTTACATATCAATATGTTATTTTTGTGATTAAATTAATTGCTTTATAATTAGTTTCATTATAAAGATTGTGTACTATTTAACATATAATATTTGGTAAACACCACAGAGCGAAATACGGTAGTATTAATATTCATTTGATTTTTCTCTTATTATTTTATATGTGCATTTATCCTAGGTTTATTTATGATAATTATGTCTATCACGTGCATCTCATTACCGGGAAGTAGTATGCAAATAGCTAAATATATGATCGTATTTGAATATTCTGAATACAAGATATAGGAAGAAAAACATAAAATATCCTTTACTTCGTAAAATGTAGACTTGGAGTTCTTGATACAGAGAGAGAAAGTACAGCAAATTTTTTTTCTTGGCGACTGCGTTCTGTCCTGGAAGTCTGCAGAAAAATGTTTGCTACAATGTGAAAGAAGAAATGTCTAGGGTAACAATGAATAGGAAGAGAATATGGTATAGGAAGCATTAAGGAACTTCCTCTGTAAAGAAACCCTAGTTGGAAGCATTGAGCGCACAACGCACTGTACTCTTTGTTTCAAAAATCATAAAAATTTTAGCAACGATATGCTGTATTTTGTATTTCTATACGTGTGCTTTTCACACCTTTCAAAAGAATGTCTCACCTCTCTGGCGTTGAGCGTCAGTAGCAACCGTCGTTGGGCTGTAAGTCAGCGGATCTTTTTCTACTTTTCCCAAGATGCATTGCTGTTTGAAATTGTGTATTTTATTTTGATTATTTTCATATATATTTTACTAATACTATCGTATTACGCTCACAAGTTCTTGTAAAGTACGTTATAATTCATAGTTAGATATTTAATCGTGATTCCTTTCGACGCAGACATTTAGATCTTTGGTTTGTTTCAAAATTTGTCTGCATCAGCTAATTCTCCTTCTCCCTCCTTCTTGGAGAAATGGCAGACGGAAATTGTAGACGAGAATAGGGAATGCCATGGAAAAATGAATCCCTATACAAAAATGTTGAGTGTCATCAGTAAATATATGTGTAATGATATTATGTTTTACCTATTTTGTCTTTATGTATATTGTACAATAGTTTACTATCTTGTATATAGTATGTAATAACAAAATATGTATTTGTTTACGTTTGATGCTGCAATGGACACCTGTTAGTCCAAGAACTTTCAGAACTGCCGCTAGTTGCAGTGAGGGCAGCATCTATCAAGTGTGTTTTGATATATCTGTGCAGTTTTGCCGGTCCTGGCCCTTGTGTCTGCAGAGACCACCCAGGATTTTGCCTCCGGCTACTGACAATTCCCAAGACAATTCCGAAAAGAGCAAGTCTCTTTCTTTTCGGCAAGAACCAAAGCTATGATGAGAAAAAGAGCAAAACAGGGGGTTAGTTGTTATTGAAACCCGGAAGCGTCAGCACGACGAGCTGCGTTGACTTCCGTTGACTTGTATAGAAAGAAGTTCTATATCGTGAGTCGTGTGTGTGTTTATACAGTACTCAGTTGTTTGATATCCTACAATTATTATCATCATGTGTGTTTTTATATATATAAAATTTTAAACCTGTGATACAACGTTCTCCGAGCTCACACACACTAACAGATCTTGAAGTGAAAGTGTTGGCATTAGTTTTCTTCAGAAAACTGTAGGCTATAATGGCCACTTATACATTAGAAATTTCAGTGTAACGGATTTTAAGTTGATTTTACACAGTGCATTGCACTAACGTTTTATCTTCATAAGTGAAGATCTTAAATATTCACAAACATGTCTCAAAAGAGCTAGGTGCCTGTCCGCGCTTATGGACAGGAATCTCCTGAACTTTTAATGAAGGAGACCGAGTAAGAATATTTATTTTGCTGTTTAGCACTACAATGCTTATTTAGAGCACTAATTTCAACACCGTATTGGGTACCACCAGGAACTACCCATGTTTCCATGGACTGACCTTAGTATGATGTGGTAGGAACCAGTGTGTTAAATCGTCACATAAACTGTCCAATCTCATTTTCAAGTGTAGAAACTATCCAGGAAAGTGGAACTTTATCGTCTTATACAATGGAACTGTGCATCACTATATAATTTAGTTTAGTTGGTTTATTTTACTTGTCTTCATACAGAAAGAAGAAAAGAGACACATAAACTGTCAGCGAATGAGGAAATAGAATTTATTTTCTATGCTGTATAGTATGTTCTGACCGGTGAATTTCTCTACTAAGTATACTTATAAATATCATATCTTGGTTGCATCTCATTACAAATCTCTAAAATCGAAATCTTAAAAAGTGTGAAAAGTATAATATTTCATTAATGTTATCAGTGGTGCACCATTTTTCAGTGTTTTGGCGTTTTAGTGTTTGTGAAAATGCATTTATCGAGTGCTTATGTGCAATAACCTGCATTATTTACGAAATAAATTGTACCACCTACTTGTAGCCAGAGGGTTTCCTTTTTTCTCTTTGGTAAGTACCAAAAGTGCTAATTTTCAGATGTCTTTTCTTACAGGATGGAGAGTTAAGGAGATATTCCAGAACTTAACTCAAGTATTCTGACAACCTTCCTGCTTGGGGCTCGGGAAAATATCGCCCCAATAGAACCATAAAATTCCTCAGTTATGAGTGTGAAGGAGAGTCAAACAGGCTGCTACCTGTTTATCTTGAGAATAAAACAAATTTAAGTTTTTTTCTTTTAAACTGGTTGAATTTATGTACGCTCCTTTACAAGTAGCATCTGTGACCATAACTGAAGGTAACATATAAAAACCCTGAGATAATTTATTCAAATCCCTGAGATATTATCATATTATTTTTGTTTTCTCATGCTCAATGAAGGTATCAAGTGTGGTAGTGGCGGCTCCAGAAGGAAGTCATCTGTTGACTTCAGTAGGGAATTTGCATTCTAGAAAGTGCATTAATTAATTATCACCTAATGAAAATTTAAATACTAAATTATTCCCTCGTCACACCACCACCTTTCTTAGTGGAAGTTCTCTCATAGAACGCCCTCCACACGACTCGTCTTGGCATGCACGCAATGATCCTTGGTAGGTCGCTGGAGAGAGTTAGACCAGATGTCCAAACACAGGTCACCTAATTACCGTAAATTCCGGAGAGGGGATGATGCGTTCTAACGTCTCGTTCAATCACATCCCAGATGCGTTCAGATCCGGCGAGTTGGGGGCGCCAGCACATCACTTGGAACTCGCCCTTATGTTCTCGAATCACTCCATTACACTCCTGGCCTTGTGACACAGTGAATTATCTTGTCAAAAAATTCCACTACCGTTGGGAAACATGGTCGTCATGAAGGGCTGTACGTAGTCTGCAAGCAGTGTGCGATACACCTCGGCGTCATGGTGCCTTGCTCAAACTCCACTAAAGTGCGTCTAGTAAGAGAACGTCTCTGATAGCTCGCAGTGACATTGCCACTACTCGTGTGTCAAGGTTTTTTTCGGTGCAACTGTAGTGGCAATTTAATTAATGGTGTAAGACATAGTGATCGTGGTTGGTAACACTGGTATCAAAGTAGGGGCTGCAATGTCCCACCGCATGTGGTAAGAAACGTCAGAGACCATCTCTTGTTGGCCGTGCTATAGACACATAGATGCTCACGTGAATGTTCCCCAATGCTTAATTAAGCCGCCGCCAGCTTGTCTCCGCCCCACAGTACAGGTGTCAAGGAGTTATTATCTTGCAAGACGATGGTTTCGCACCCTCCCATCGTCATGATGAAGAAGGTATCGCGATTCATCAGACAATGCAACGCTCTGCCACTGCCCCAAGGTCCACTGGCGATGGTCACGTGTTCATTTCAGTCGTAGTTGCCGTCGCACATGGATGGGTCGTCGGTTGCGGAGGCCCATCGTTGGGAGTGTTCGGTGCACTGTGTGTGCAGACACACTTGTACTTTGCCCAGCATTAAAGTCTGATGTTTGTTCCGCCACAGTTCGCTGCCTGTCTTGTTTTACCAGTCTGCCCAGCCTATGACTTCCGACATCTGTAATAAGGTGGAGGGCGCCCAATGATATTTGATAGTACTTCTTTACCTGTAAAAATTTGAACGACCCGGTAAGTTTGTGTAGGGTAATTAACAAGCACAGAACAGTACACACCACACGGTTAGGGAAACTTTGATAAATAAAGCATTTCTACAGTCCATACAGGATATTTTGGTGCTTAAGAATGGTACTCTGATTTGAAAAGAGTTTCTTTAAGTTAACTGTCATGAAATAACAGACCAACTTTTCAGTCCGGAGTGAAGTCACCTACCATAAAACCATAACTTCAAACCGATTTTCTTTCACGCAGCTAAGTTGTGCTTTAACCATGAGAGAGCAGGACATGTATTTTCTTATATCATACTCACTCAACATCTTAAAGACAATTTCATTAATCAGAAAGCTGTCTGGCCTAAACATGGAATGCTCTATAAACAGACTCTCCATCAAAAACGCTAATTCTGTTACTTATAGGATTGAGTTGGTTGAATATAAGAAAATTCCTCTCACCAGGGAAGTGAAGTGCCTTCAGCAGAATCTTCGTTTGAGGTTAAGTTTCTACAAAAACAGTCGTCAAGTTCTCGCATCGAAAACTGAGTCCAGTATCTTCTAAGTTCGCACTCAGTTGAATGCAATCAGACTGAGGTTTAAAAAAGTATTTGAACCTCGTAAACAAGGACCCTCCTTGCTCACATTTCAAATAACGCTCTCACTCTAAAATCCCTACGACTTGCTCCATTACGATGGAAACCAGGTATTGCTAGCAATCTTAAATAAACGTGGAAATGTCAATATCCATAAACAGACACTGTCTCCCGTGAAAATGTTAGATGTTCCCTGCTAAGAAATAACATAAGAGTAATCTATTTCTCTATCTGGGGATTGATTTACCTAGCCTTAACTAGAAACAAGTCGAACTGACTCAAAATAGCTCTTAATTCCAGTCATACACTCAGAAATAACTTATTTCAACAGATATACTGCCTTCTTCAAAGCTTGTCATAGAGAATACTGCCCCAACTTGAGACTATATATCTTATATATAACAGAGAATCCATCTTTCTCGAAGCAAAACCTTTAAGTCAGGGTTGCTACACTTGAGACAATCAATGATGCCAAACACGGGCCTTAATTACGATTGATTTTTCTAAATTATGCCAGATTCTTTACTTATCTTTCCACACTAATTTTGAAGACCAGCCACCACTTACTTTCATAGATTAAGAGGAGCTAACTGTTTTCATGTACTTGTATTAAAGAACTAACAGACTCTTACACAGATGATAAAAATGAATTAGTAAATGGCACATCATATGTATACATTCAATTTTAGTTTAAAGATATTTGAATGTGACTTAAATTTATATTTGTAAGTTTTTAGTTTACATCCGTATCAAACACCCAGTTTATGATGGATCTACTGCATAAAGTAGGATCCCAAAAAGGGTCATTGGTCAAAATTTCCCACCCACTAAGATAGATACCGTAAATTTACAATATTTAGCAATAAATAAGTTTGAAAAATATCGCTTTAGAGGGGCTATGACGTACAGTTGAATTCATTCTCGGTGTATGAAAGGCATTATATATAATTAAACATGATAAGATCACAAGCAAGATTTAAAAATGTTAGGTGCACTTTCTTTTCACAAACATTATATTTTCTTGTATGGTATGGAAGGGGATATTAAGTTTGGCAAAAAGAAAAAAATATTGACCTTAACACGATTCTTGTGTTGCTATGCACCGCATGTTCCTTACCACAAAAAAGATGCAGTACATTTTGCAATTCCTTTACATTAGCTTGATGTTTCAAATCTTTTGTGTGTTTCTGAAGTTCACTTTTACCACAAAAGAGCTCAATGTTAACAGGTCTTACATAGATTTGGTTCGATTCTCAACAATGACAGCAACTACACGTTAAATTGTAGATCCGAAAGCCACTCTTTGTTAAACCTCGCTTATTACCGCTCATCTTAATAATATATATAAGTTCACCGAGAAACAGATGTTGCATTTCTCCCTTTCATCCTAGCACGAAACAAAACTAAACACAGCTGTAACACGAAGGAGCTACTTCGAAAAGAAGTAAGCTATACTTATGTGGAAAACAACTTCATAGAGATGTGCACCAAATGATAAAATAATGAAGTATTGTTACCACGCGGAAAACTTGGTCTATTATAATCGTTGCCTCCCTCTGTTCGCTCTTTCGTATCATGTGTATCGGATGGTTTTGATATTTCTTCTGGAACATAGCAATGATACCTGTGTGCGGGGAAAATACCCAAAAGTACCAGATAACTATCTTTCCATTTGTTTTGGAAACAACAAACCCATTTCACGTGTGGGAGAGAAAATGAGCAGAGCGAGATCAGTGTTTAGTCACGGTCAGTTCGCAACAGGAGTCCATGGTTAAACATTTGGCTCGCTATCTTTTCATATTGATGTGAAAACATACCCGCAAAACCTTACAAATACAAAAGACTGCACTTCAAAGAAAGTTTTAAGACACAGATAGATCAATTTTCTTTTAGCATCTTTCTTCAGCAAAAGAGTAGGTTCACTGTATTCGAATAAGGGAAGGGGAGAAAGGGTGAATTTATATTTTATAGGGAAGTAACATAAACAATACATACCGCTTCCGACACTGTGCTGAAGCATTTCTTTCAGCGGTATATCACTAGATCTATCCTGACCGTCATCCCACCTCAAGTTGTAAAGTAAAAAGGGGCAGAAGTATCCAAGATATCTGCGCACTTGAGTTTCAGTTCACAATAATAAAACTAGTGGGCAATAAACAGTCTTTTGTAAGCTAAAGAAAACGGTGATGTTGAGAATGAATGAAATGGTGGAATGAAGTAAGTGGAAGGAAACTAAAGAACCACAAGAAAGTCCACACACACGGTGTTTCTATGCCACAAAGCCCACTTTGCACCAGCTGGGGTCAAACCAGAGTCTTCACACACCAAGGGTGAAAGCTGTGCCACTGAGTCACAGCGGCCCAGGGGCTAGGTCGAGTCCACTTTACCTTTATAGTTTCTTAGTACATAAATGTTACGATTATGAAATAGATTTTCCTTAATGAGCTGCATAAAAACAAAAGCCTTCGAAATGCATTAAACAATTAGCGCGATTTGATGGTGAACTTAATAGTTTCTGTAAATTTAAAACTGATTACAAAATGAACCCGTAATTTTATTAGGTGAATATAAAATATACTCCCAGCACCAAACAAAACTATTTGGAATTGTCATGAAAAGAAAGAAAGAAAAAGCAAATAGCGTTGCAAAAAGATTAGTAAGTAAGTGAAATACATTTCAGACGTGAATTTCGGAAAATAAAAAATTACTAAACCCATTTCTCCTTCAGCAGTGCGCAGAATCAGTCTATCGAATGAACAGAGAGAAGTCGGTGTTAAGTCAATAACAAAAGAAAGTTAAATAAATTCATATTAAAAGTTATATCAGTGTGTAAATATGGAGACGCACCAAAGCCCGAAAACTTAATACACTATTACTCCTATGTATCAAGCAATAGTTCAGCTGTCATTTGAGAGGATGGAAATCCCAGGCACCTGAATAACTATGTTACTATAGTAAAGTGAGGAGTAAATTTATCTTACAGTGAACTGCTTTGATGCCAAGTGGCCTAACTCCAAAATTGAAATTTTCCAGGAGTGAAAGTTGAAGTTCAATATCTCATGGACAATCCATGTTTTTTTTATGTTGGGAACCAAAACCGTAACTACTGTATGTAGTTTATTGTTTTATGATTTAGTGTTTACAAAAATCCTTTTAAAAAATACCTATCTATAGAAGTGAAGGTATACCTTGTCTCAAAAAGGTTGAGCGCATTCTTTATTGGTGTTTTGAGGCAAAAATTTTCTAAGTCCAGCTTCGGGTATCTTCGGAAAAAAGTAAACCAGGTTCGAACCTCCATGCCAGCCTTTGCAATCGGGAAAAAGTTTGCAGATGTGTTTTTCTTCTTTTAAATATAATAAGACTTGTTACCAAGTGTAGAAAAAAAGCAACATTGATTGAAATACTTAATGATACAATATTTCGAAACCTTGTATTAATGTCAGCACATTCTTGTTTGTCATTTAGCTCTCCATACGTAATGGAACATTTAGATACGTTAAAGAATCTTTCCATATGTAAAAGAATGCTCAAAGTTAAGACATAGAACATAATTATCGCTTGAGTACTAAAATAAAAGTCAAAGTAGAACAAAAACAGCGTTTGTACTGGATATGAATGTCATAATTATCTTGAGAAAAGTTATACATGTTTCGCTAGATCGTTGTTGAGCTAAATCGTTGTGTTAGCTCACTGGTAAGGTGTTGGATTTCAAATCTTAAGGTTACGAGTTCGATTCCCATCTGGGTCAGTGATTTTTTTTATAAAATTGTATTTTCCGCAGTGCATGAAAAATTATATAAAATAATTACATTAAAATACCTCAGTTGTATATATATCACATAATCATTGCAGAACATAGTAATTATTATGTTTAAAATATAACATCTGACAAGGGACATCACCCAATTGTCCGGCTCCGATTTCAATGAAATTTTTATTGCTGATACAGGACATGTATTCATTACTTGTGATTATAGAAATTTTTGCCATGGTGCATGTTTTCTATTTTTTTAATAATTTTTAAAGGTTGTGATGTGGTTAATAGAGATTACTGCAGAAGTCCCTTACTACCCTTTGTAAACGGAGTGTTAATGAAAGAACAACCATGTAGATACGTATAGGGTCTAGGGGGGAAGTCGTACGGTACGTATGACCTTGACGGCAGCCATCTTGAAATCCGCCATTTTGAATTAAGGTCAAGTTTTTTAAATGGGAATAGGGTAATATGATACATATTTTCGGGCTAGAATTTAATCAGAAATACAATGGTGAAGTTAGTTTTGAGGTGCGCTCAATTGGTGAAAAGTTACAGGCATATTAATTGTTTATATTTACTATGTTCTTAAGTCCCTTACCTCCGCTTCTAACCCACGTATTAATGATAATAAGTGGATAAAGGTTTCGGTAATACATATTATGCCTAGAGGGAAGTGATACGATAAGGGTATCATTGACGGCAGCCATCTTGAAATCCGCCATTTTGAAAAGTGAAGTTTTGAAAACTCAAAACCATAGCATGTGGCACCAAATTTTAAAAGTAAATTTTCCCCAAAAACTAATGGTATGCTTATTTTTGTTCTATAGTTAACCAGTATGAATTTATGATTCTTCTAATGTGCACGAAACGTCCATTATTCGGTCTTTCAAACTGGCAACACTCCTAATTTTCACCGCATTTTTTAAGATTCCAACTGGCACTTTGCAATTGTTTCCATGTCTCATGTTTTCTAAATTTATTACATTTTTTTTAAGAATTGCAATTTGTCAGTTCGTGAATAGTGTTGGGATAAGCATCCAGCAATCTTTCTGAATTTTGAACACTTGCCATGTAATTATTAATTTCATAGGCAATGTAATTATTTATTTCCTATACCTGCCCTTCAAAAACTCGTTTACTGACATGAATCATCGCAGAACGAAAGAACTCCAACTTTGCATTCAGGTAATACCGGAAACGTAGCTTTTAATGGATAGTAGATGAGACGAGAAATAAGTTGAAAATTCACTTCAAAAAAGGAAACGAAATATGATTGTTGAGTAAATCAATGGTCTTTTGTTTTGTTTTATATTTATTTGTTTATTGTATATTTATTTATTTATTTATTTATTATGGCAATATTTTACCTAGTCAGACAAAAAAGTCATTTGTTTTCTAGCGATTGTTGTCGATGGTTCATGATTTTAAGATTTATAATCAGTTTCAATCGGGAACTTAATTAAGTTACACCTCTTTATAAAAAATTTATTACCTGACCAGGATATTAGTGCGGTTTTTCGTGGAGGGCGCTAGTGTAGTGTTTACATCAGTTTCTAGGTAAGCGCGGTGGGACAGGGGAACGGAGAGCGTCACTCTGCAGTGTATCCAACGATTTTCAAAAGTTGCAATTTACATGTTATAAGTAGCCTAATCTGTTTCGCTTAATAAAGAACTCCATAAATTATATAGTTGTTATTGAATGCAGTAATGGTTATTCATGCAGTAATGCAGATGTATTGTGGATAATGGCATATGCATGGAAATTAACAATTTAAGAACAACATAGCATACAAGTGAGTTTCTACCGTGTATTAAGCAGAGAATATATATATATAAAAAAAATTGATTACGTTTTATTTGATTTCATTATAAAACAGTAGAAACCTGTAAAACTCAGTAATAAGATGTAATGACTAAAATATTAATTATGGGTTGGTAGCTTAGATACTTGCGCAATATCTTGTAACTGTAAGTTTAAATCAAGTTAAGGCTCGCGATGCTTGTATTTGTTTTAATGTAGGTCTATTGATTGACAACTAAATTATTTTCTTGAGATGTAGCCAAGAAAGAATTCCGATACGTTTCCACTCGAGAACTGTGGAAGTTCTCTCCGTTGGTCTATTGGCTAGCGCATGTGTCTTTGTTGTACGTGGTTCTGTGAGAGCCCAACAATTAATTTTACAATCTTTCACTTTCATTAATCATCTGTCTCCTCTAGCATAAAGAGCATAATCATGGGACGTTAAACTAAAGAAATTTCATTTCATTCTTTCGATTAATGTGAACCCTTTGGGGGAAAAGGAAGTGAAGAAGAAATTTTCCTTAATTTTTTAAAGGGCTACGGGATTGGATAGCTTGTCTTTCGGGATTGCCTTGTAAAACCTAATTACAATGTATCTTTCTTTTAGGATTATAATCGTAATCCAGCCTTTTGGTAAATGTGAAATAAAAGTATCGATAAAACATCAGCGTATGGGTAATGTAAGCATAAATATCATTGGTTCAATACACAATAAATTCACAACTTTTATTTATGAGTATAGAAATTCCCTTTGAACTCCCTCTGAATTTCTTTCAGACCCTAGGTCTCTTGTGACAAAGAATTAATTCTACTATCTGTTTTCATACACAATATAATTTTGAAACTTGGGAGCCTAGTGTTGTCTTTGTGTCTGTAATCATTTGTCGATTGACTTCAGAAGACTAAGTTTAGCCCGTGAGCATAAGTTGCATATAGTTCAAACATATCAGATGTACGGTCTTGTTTAACAAATCCTGTGTGCACATATGAAATTCAAAGACAAAGGTAATCAATCGTCTTTAAACAGCTGTATTTTTATTTCAAGTGTAAGTACTAAAATGTGCTACGTAGATTTCCGGCCAATTGTTTCATCGCCGGTATCTTTGAGCAATGAGATAGCAGTGGAAGACAAACTTCGTTCTTCTAACTTGATATTTTGAAAAACTTACGCAAGTGGTTTTGTTACTTAAATACATATCTATTCACTCTAATCAATTTCAAAAGTACCATTAACTTTATAATAGCATAATGAATGTAAGAGTTACCCTGAAAATGTATTTTGTATTTCTTTTTTAATATGAAATTCATTTTTTCTGAATTTCACGAGCTATAAGAAATCAATTGTCAGGCTCCCCACTTTAAATTTTAATCGCTCCCCTACCGCCTCAATGTAACATTGGGTTTATTTCTTTTAAATATTTTTTTTTTTCAAAATATGGTAGAAATACTGGATTTTTAAATTACCAAACCATGCTAAATAATGACAGGTTAGATATCAGAGAAAGTTATCTTTATCTACCTTCTTAATTAGGGGCGGATCCAAATCTCCTTCGGAGGCGGTTAGATTATCAGTTTCTCTCTCACCAGTCTTTTGCAGCACATCCGAAAATGATCTCAATGCAAATTTGTTACTGAAGGTACTGTCAATCGATCGATCACATGGTCCAAATTGGTAGCAATTTCGAAGACGCATTATCTCAAAACTACACAATAGAACTTGCTTTAAACAATGAAAGCGCAGTTGCCAAAGTATAACTTTGATTCACAAAGATGAACTTCGAGGTTTCGTTAACAGATGAATTAGAAATTCCTTACTCTCTAATGCTACGAAGTTCTCAGTGTTCCTTTGTACAACACTGAGGTTAGTTTATTCGCAAGTTATTGTCATATTAATATGGAGGGTGTATGTACTTTTTTTTTTTTTTTGCAGTCCCTTAAAATGTTCTGAAAATAACTTCCATAACTTTTGAAATTGTGTTTGTCTTAACTTGAACATATGCGTGAAGTGGTTTATTATGAACAGGGCAAAAACAACTGTGATAGATGAATTATAAGTGATCCGGTTAGAAACACTGTTGTTTGTATTTTAGTTCCAAAATCGGCCGCCCGCACTCCTTCGCTGGTGGACTAATACCTGGTTTCATATTTTGTTCACGGTACAAACAGTGTGTTGGGAACAGTCATATTATGTCTCTTTGATATTTTCTATCATTGCTGTTCCTTTAAAATTGTAAAGTTGTATTTAAAAAAAAAATACCGTTTGTCGTTTGCGCATCATGTAGGCTACATTTCATGATAATTTTGAGTTCGTGTTACACCAATTTCTTATAATTTCATTTGTATTTCTTTACATCACATAGGTTCATAGGTTCCTCATGTACTCTGGGTTAAAATAAATAATTGCAGTGCCGAGGAAATTAAAAATTACATGGGAAGTCTTCAAACTTCAGAAAGATTACTGGATGCTTTACCCAACACTATTCATGAACTGACAAATCGCAACTCTTAAAAAAATATAATAAATTTAGAAAACAGGAGCCATGGAAACAATTGGAAAGTGCCAGTTGGAATCTTAAAACATGCGATGAAAATTAGGAGTGTTGCCAATTTGAAAGATCGAATAATGGACGTTTCGTGTACATTAGAAGAGTCATAAATTTATACTAGTTAACTATAGAACAAAAATAAGCATACCAGTGGCTTTTGGGGAAAATTTACTATTAAAATTTGGTGCCACATGCTATGGTTTTCAGTTTTCAAAACTTCACTTGAATTCAAAATGGCGGATTTCAAGATGGCTGCCGTCAATGATACCCTTATCGTATCACTTCCCTCTAGGCATAATATGTATTACCGAAACCTTTATCCACTTATATACATTAATACGCGGGTTAGAAGCGGAGATAAGGGACTTAGGCACATAGTAAGTATAAACAATTAATATGCCTGTAACTTTTCACCAATTGAGCGAATCTCAAAACTAACTTCACCATTGTCTTCCTGATTAAATTCTAGCCCGAAATTATGTATCATATTACCCTATTCCCATTTAAAAAACTTGACCTTAATTCAAAATGGCGGATTTCAAGATGGCTGCCGTCAAGGTCATACGTACCGTACGACTTCCCCCTAGACCCTATACGTATCTACATGGTTGTTCTTTCATTAACACTCCGTTTGCAAAGGGTAGTAAGGGACTTCTGCAGTAATCTCTATTAACCACATCACAACCTTTAAAAATTATTAAAAAATAGAAAACATGCACCATGGCAAAAATTTCTATCATCACAAGTAACGGACAATTGGGTGATGTTCCTTGTGAGATAGGTAGGTGTTCACAGTAGGTGGGTATTATATATGAGAATGTTAAATACAAGTTAGGAAAATCGTTCAATAGCAATAAATAAATTATGTAGTGTATTTATTTGCAGCTATTTGTCATACAGATGTAACTTCTCAATATTCTCATTACAGCATGTTTTTACATTCGTGAAATACAGTATATTCCTACGGATATAGAAAGTGTATAAACAGAGTATCCAAAGTCGGATCCTGCTTGAAGACACATAATTTTTCCCGATTTCCTTAACGTCGCGGGAAGAAACACAAATTCTCTTTAGAACGGAATGTCGTTACTTAGAGTCTCATTCGAATACGTTGAATATGCTTTTGTATATTCATCTCTCTCTCTCTCGCTTTGTTTATGTGTGTGTGTGTGTTGCGGAATATCCCAAGTTGAATACACCATTTGCAAAGTGTATGAGCATCATTGTCATCGAATACCAGAAATTAAAAATCGTGTTTGGGTTGCGTATTCATGTTAGCTCACTGGTAGAGTACGGGCTTGGTAATGAAGAGGTCTTGCATTCAAAGCCTGCAGCGATTTACCGTTTTTTTTTTGTTAGTAGAATTCACTGAAATCCGATACAAGAAGTGCTTTACTTCTAGAAATATTTTCAGAAGCGTTTAGGTAGCCCTGAAAAGGGCTGTTTTCGGGAGTTAAGGCGGGGACATTAATATTGTGTCCAAGACCCTTCTAAATTTATTACACGCTCCATTCTTCTGGGCATGGAATCTATTAAATGGGTGACAAATCTATCTCCTTCCCCTACCTCCAGCCATGCTCCGGAAACAGGATGCCACAGGTCATCCTGAGTTCTTGGTGGATCTGCCTCAGGCCAACTGTTCCCTAGAGTACGCTTCACTTCTGCCCACATATTTTCTATGGGATTGAGGTCTGCTCCACGAGGCAGCCAGTCAATTAAATCAATCTCAGGCTGCCCTGCGAACCATTCCTGAACCACACGGGAAGTATGTATTGGCGACTGGTCTTGCTGGAACTGAATTACACCATCAGGCTGAAATACTCGTACAGATGGCACCATGATATTACTCATAATGTCTAAGTACTGAGCATTGTCCAGATGTGTTTCAATTCTGTGAAGCCGTCCTGCTCCGCGACTGGAAATCCATCCCCAACATGAAATAGATACATGGCCACTGCGATTGCAAGCAGCCACATATCCAGGGTCATATCGGATGCCTCTCGGACGATACACAAAACGGCGTCCCTCATTTGATGTTGTGAATATGGATTCATCTGAGAAAACTACGTTTTCCCAATTAAGACCCACATTCGCCTGTGCAAACGCGAGACGGTAAATTTTGTGGTCGTCTGAGAGCTTTTCCTTCACGGCAGCAACACAGCCACGTAACCCAGCATGATGAAGCCTTCGCAGAGCTGTATGCTTACTACCAGGAAAGAGAGAAGCTTCCCTTAGCTGTCTAGGCGTCCTTAGTGGGTCTAACCGGGCTTCGTTTACTAATCTCGCATCTTCGGCTTCGGTTGACACGTGCGGACGACCAGAAGATCGTAAATTACCATTCTGACCTGTAGCACCATATTTCCGAATCCATCGCCTTCCTGTAGAGGCCGAGACACCTACTCGCCTGCTAGCTGCAGTTGCAGAATAGCCTTCCAACTCCCATAAAGCAATTACTGCTGTACGTCTATCCATATTTACCAATGTTCTGAGCTGTGAGCAGGAAGCAATAGGTAAAAGCTAGTACCTGACGTGTGATTGGTTACTTGCACGACACGCCTATTGTGGGGAACGACTTGGTCAACGACTCGCAAAAGAAATCTGAAAGTGGTGCGCCGTAATAATAATATTAATAACAGTTTTTATAAAGGAATATTAATACATACGAAAAGCTGTTTAAAGAATAAATTGTTATACTAACTTTATACGTATAAAAACATATACCATATACCAAACAGATTGAGCGATATGATGATAGCTGTTTTGAGACGAACACTTTCGAAGTCCAACTTCGAGTATCTTCGGAAAACAGTAAACTAAAGCTGCTGGTTCGAACCTCCAAGCCAACCTTAGCAATCGGGAAAAAATGTAGAGATATGTTTTTCCTTCTGTTAAATATAATAAGACATGTTGAAATGGTATTAAGTGTAGAAAAAAAGAACATTGATTGAAATACTTA
Organism: Thermobia domestica; assembly: GCF_964235325.1. NCBI lineage: Eukaryota > Metazoa > Arthropoda > Insecta > Zygentoma > Lepismatidae > Thermobia > Thermobia domestica. The sequence continues at coordinate 271,803,074 of NC_137462.1, forward strand.
ATTCTCGTACAATATTTCGAAACTATGTATTCACACCCTTGTTTCGTCATTGTGATTTCCATACGGAAAAGAGCATTTACGTATGAGCTCAGTTATATTTCAGAAGCAGATTCCGAAAAGCGATAATGTTAGCTCAGTGGTACACCCCGAGTGTTTAAATCGTGAGTTCGATACCCGTTCACGTGAGATTCTTTTATGATATTCTACTTTCCTCAGTGCATGAAAATTATGTAAAATAGTTACATTACAATTCATCAGTTGTATATATATATATATATATATATATATATATATATATATATATATATATATATATATATATATATATCAGTTCAATATATATATTCATATCATTTCACGACATAATTAATACTGATCTTTAAAATATAACATCTGAGGTATTGACAGAACGTCGGTATGTTATATGTAAATATTAAATACAAATTAAGAAAATCGTGTAATAGCAATAAATAAGTTATATAATGTATTTATTTGCAGCTATTTTCATACGCAGGTAACTTCTCAATATTCGCATTACAGCATTTAGGTAGAGCATATCGAAAATCGGACCGTGGTTCAAGACAAAAAACTAGCTAGCCCCAAACTGTCACGTAAGAAGTTTACGAATCGCAAAAGTAAAGTGAAGAGATTGAGAGCGGTAATACCTTAATCGCTCTCTCTCAACCCTCTCTTATATGTATTTATACATATAAAAGTGTATGTATGTATGTTCCAACATAACTCATGTATGCCTAGAGCAGGGTTTCTCAACCTGGGAGTCGCGGCCCCTAGGGAGTCGCGAAGATAAGCGGAAGAGATAAATATAGTTAGAATCTAATACCGGAAATTATTTTTAAATATTATTTTGAATTTTGTTCTGATAGGCATACTTTTATTTTTATACATAGGCCTACTGTAAAGCACAATAAAAAATAAGTCTACTGAACATTTTCAAAGGGTGCAGAGTTGTTTAAAAATGAATTTAAATGAAAGGGGTATGATATGAAACTAATGAGAATTGTATATAGAAATGCTAGAAAAATACACAAGGAACAAAACCTGCACATTGAAATACAATTAAAATTGAATCCTAATGAGATACCTAAGCATGGTGTATTTTCACTAGTACAGCAATGCCCGGTTCAATCTTCGTGACGAAAATTATCAAGCCATTTTCAACTGATAAGCGATTTCTTGTCTTTGTTTTAATGTTTACCATGAAATAAAACACACACACACACTTTCGCACAGGTACGAAATAGCAAATGGAATTATTACTTTTAAAGCAGCAGATACCAGACCAGGATATTCTTTTCTCCTCATCAGGCAGAACTTGTCCAAGTCTTCGTTACAGAAAACCAGTTGCAAAGACTTGTCGCATGATCATTCGATTATTTGGTCAAGAAGTTGTGGGCTTAGATCAGATACGTTAATGACCTCTTCAATGAAGGAGTTTAACATCCATCTTGAACCAACGCCTTCGTCGTTGGGAATATAGATATTACAGTTGCTGAATCCACTGTCAGTGCCGGGCGCCGAAAAAAGGAGGCACAAATTTCGGAGGAAGTGTGTTACTCATGTTAGGAAGGTGCATGTGCACATGTATAAAATAGAAGGAAAAAGTAATAAAATGTGCTCAAAATCAAGGAAATGCAGGGTTTATTTTTGAAAATTGTATTGAGCTTCGTGCCAATCATGGTGGCGCTTTGCAGTTAGTCTGTCGATCTCACTCATATGTACGGAGATATCGTCATATACTCACGCCCCGGGCGCTGATTTTCCATGCCCGGCTCTGTTCACTATAAACAAGAAATGGATTCTACTATTATAGAAATAGGTATGTTAAAAATCCCATACAAGCTTATTATAAAACACAAATTATAAAAGGGTCGCTGGCAAGAGGATGTGATAAAAGGGGATCGTGATAGGAATTAGATTGAGAACCACTGACCTAGAGTAATTTTAACCACATTTCTTATAGTTTGAAAAAGAGTGCTGTTGGGTTACCTATGGTGAATGGGAGGGGGATACATATAAAAGAATGATAGAAAATGATCGATATTAATGTCGAATTCATAGTTTTCGGGGTCGCTTAGAGAAATAGTGTGACTTTCGATTTCGCTTAACTTGATTAGCTCTCATTAGTTGGAATGGGCACGAGCGACTTTTCTTTGAAACTCGATTCGACTCGAAACAGACATCTTTGAGGTCTACTCTAGGACTCGGCGCGAAAAATTTCCTCCAACTCGACTCGGATTAGAGTCGAGTCGTACCAAAACGAGCCAAATCCTGTGTGTAGTCCTACCGAGACAATACATAGACAATATAATTATTCTATTGTCAATTATACTACTATTACTACAAATAATAATAATAATAATAATAATAATAATAATAACTCAGTAGTCATGAAGTCTACAAGGCAAAGACATCGTTCATTACTCTAAGCTGTAAGCGTCGGTGGACTACAGATGGTCAACTATTGACCTCTCGCCAAAAATTGGTGGTCCCGCAGTGACGATCAGCTGTGGCACCAGTTCCATTTTGAAAACTTTACTACCATTGGCAGAGACGCGATGAAACGCCAACGAACCACAAAATTACTCTCCCAAAATATGTTAAAATTGCCTATATCTGTGATTTGTTTATACTTAGGTGAGTCAAAAAAACACTAAACAGATACCCGGGGTGGACGCAAACTATCAATATTACGATTACTAGGCACGTGTTCTTCTGACTTCCACACGGAAATGATCATAAAAAGCTTGCTTGTTGAAGGATAAATCATTGAGGTCTTAATTTAGCCAATCAGACAAACCCCTACATCTCGAGTTCTAGGAGGTGGTACCGTGAACCATTTCAGATTTATTGCTTTCTGGTGGGGTACTATCTATGTGCAAAATTTGAGCATAATAGCCGACATACATCTTCGGTGCCTCTTCTCTTTAGTACAATTTTAACCAGAGATGGTGTGGGTCAATGAAAATTTGATCCACGACCCACCATGACCTACTATCACCCAACACCCAAATGACCCATTGACCCACTCTGACCCATCATCCATCGTGATCCACTCTGACCTACCACCAACTATGAACTACTCTGAACCATTGCGACCAACTCCGACCGACCAAAACCCATCGTCATCAACTCTGACCCATGATCCACGTCCTTCTCTCCATTGACTAAAGAGGTTACACTTGTAATAAAACAAGACTATGAAATTAACACTTATCGGAGTTTGAATTTCTACCGTCAATGGCTCATTGCACCTCTCTATTACAATATTGGTGGATCTGACCTTTAAGATATACAATGGTAAAGTGTTTCTCATCTTCCGAATTAAAATGAATTTAAATTTATCATATATAATTATTTCTTTGTTACCTTACATACACATTTCAGTAGAAAATAGGATGAAATTTAAAAGTCTCAAATCAAGGAAAAGTAGACGAACGTAAAAAAGAAAGAAAAACTAATTTTCTATATAATTAAGCATGCCGTACTAATTGAAAATGCCCATGTAATTAAGTTCAGAATACCAATTTTATGGCCATTTTCTCTCAACTTTATGGCATGATTGCCTTATGTTCTGAACGCTCCATATATTAAACACCAGCTTCTGCAATTATAACTAGAAAGCAGTGGGTATAAAATTCGAAGAACTGTAGTTTTCATTACTCAATTTCTTTCTCAACTAATATCAAACGTTTTCGATTATTTTTACAAATCAACCCTCTACCAATTTCCAATATATAGAAAATACCCCCCCCCCCGCTCATAAAAAAAATTTAAAAAATGTTAGGACATATGCTGTTTATTTTTAATAAAGGGATATATGCTGAATTTCAGCTCTTAGTTCAACGACTTGTGAGATACTCAATTTTTCGCAAAAATTCGGACTTCTACCCCCCCTCCTAAGGATATGTATTATAATTGTTAGGTTTGTTTATTTTTGGTACCTTCAGTGAAGCAAAGTATTACTTTAATTAACTTCTCAAATCTACTAGAGTTTACAAATGAATTATACCATTTTCTTTTCACTGTCAACCTTTAATTGACTTACACCAATACACTCAATTAAACAGGAGCTTTTCTGAATCCCAAAAACTATAACAATAACTATGATCCCACTTGGCGTTACCATAAGCCACTAAAATATCAAAAGCCACTCTTGGCTCATCAACCTACCATAACAGTGTCCACTCTCGGCTCTTCGACCTTATTATCAACAGCCACGCTTGGCTCATAAACCCTAAAATATCAACTGCCACACTGGCTCTAACTTTCCTTAACATAAAAAAGACTTCGGCCACTTATATGGCTCCATTTCTACATCAACACGATTACACATTATTTATTTCTACATAGTAACATCCTTCATTTGTTGTTTCTATTTTCCAACACTTTGTACGATTATTCAAAATCAACACCATGTCCGGCTAACTAATATAACCCAATACTCTCCCGTGTATTGCCAAAAACAAATTGTCAAAAGCACAGTCTGATCCCAATATTCTCCCGGGGTTTACCGAAATAAAACAGCAGAAGAATTCAAGGTCTACATAACTACAACAAAAGATGATCTCTAATTCACGGCTAAATATACGCACTTTTGCTCTCGTCGTCCCCAATAACTACATATTTCTCCGCCCCTTCGTCCCTAACTTAAAAATAAAACTTAATTCGAATATGCTTAATTAGTGAATTTATTACAATTAAATACCACTCACTAGATGCTACAGCTACAACTACGTAACAAAAAAATAACAAATGTGAAACATGTTCTGAATTATTTTTAGATTTCTAACGCTAATATTAAACATATTACAATAGTAAAAGAGGATTGCTCATGAAATAGTATATTTGCTCTTGATTTTTAACTTTTTTCATAAGGAAAAAATTAAGATATTATTCAAGTTTTAAACTTCGCACGCTGCAAATATGTTGCCCTCTAGGCAATGGGACTAATGTGGACTAATGGGAAATGCGGCACTGTTAGCGGCGCTGAAAAATTACGATTCGATTCTAATATCGGTTGACGTCGATATTTTTATGTCGCTACGTAACCATCCTGGGTGCTAATGGGAGCTTAATTGGACTTGAATTGAAAGTAGAACTATTCATCTAAGCGACCACGAAACTATGGATTCGATACTAATTTCGACCCGTTTCTAGCATTTTTGATATGTATCCCGACAGTACTCTTTTCCAGACTGTAAGAAATATAGTTAAAATTGCTCTAGATATATCAGAATTATGTTGAAACACACACATACATCCACTTTTATATTCTGTATAAATAGAGAGTGAGCGAGCGAGCGAGACAGAGCGACTCAAGGCATCACCACTTCCACATTGCAAAAGCATATATCAGGAATTGACATAGGCGGAACTAGAAAGGGTCCAGGGGGTGCCGGCTCCCCCTAGAAGCAAAGCTGGCCCTCCCCAGAATTTTTATACTGGATGAAAATAATGTTATCAATGTACCTCAATTTACGCATAACAATTTTAATGATGCTTGCATTCGACATGTTTAATAGTGTCTATATTCGTCCGCCTATCGACTATTTTTTTTAATATGGGTCTATAATCTTGTGCCTGAATGTAATAAAATACCTGGACTAATGTGATAGTGGGCAGTATAGTGACCTCTCGACTTGAGCTGTATGCGACTTTTTTTATTTGATAGCTTCATTAATGTAAATTGTTTTTGTATTCTTTCAAGTAATTCACTTATTGACGTAGTATTTTTTTCTTGTTTATATATGTGTGATAAATCAGTCTTATTGTTATTATTTTATTTATAGCATACTGTAGTAATGTTTGAACAGTTACGATTCTCAGAGCAAATTATTAAGGTACACTAAAAAAACAGAAAGGAAAGAAAAAAAAAGAAGCCGAACTCTTGAACTGCTAAACTGAAGCAATTACGCATATAATACCCATTCAAAAGTCACTATTCAATATCGTTTGTTGCTTTTCCTCCTTCTTCTTAGTATTAGTATTATTTATGAACTGAAGTTTGTAGTTACATTCTTAAGGTATAAACTGTAATCAGATGCGCACCCAGAAATTTTTGTTCAGAGTGTCGAAAGTTGGGAGGGGTACAATATTGCAAGACACAGACATGACGTTATTCTGCGTCCGAGTAAACCATAAATAATTTCCAAGTAGCGTAAGTTGTGCACCACATGAACAACTTTTATATTTTGCTTTCGAAAAGGGAGTGTATTTGTGCTATGCTAAAGAAAAAATATGTTCCTGATAACCTGATATTGTAGTTTCATGCTGTAAAAGTTACATGGGTATCGCAGCAATAACAAGCAGTGTTCATAATTTGAGGGAAATTTCCCTAATCTAGAGAAATTCTTGCGCTTACTGATTAGCCAATATAAATATTTAAGTTTTTCTTTGTTCGTCAGAAATAAATCAATAATAATTTCACTGTTAAATCAAGTATAGTTTTATTAAGGAAGTGCACATATGTATGTCAAGTCACTAAGATTTCATGCGATCCAAATTGGATGGACTTTCCATGAGTGCTCCCTGGTACAGACAAAACACAATCATTAAAATATATATATATATATATATATATATATATATATATATATATATATATATATATATATATATATATATATATATTTTGAGGGTTCGGGTCCGGTGGACCTCTTTGTGGGTGTCCCCTGGCTGTAATGATATTTCCCAACGGTTGACGCTAACGATGTAACTACAACAATACGCTTAAAAGCTCATAATGTAATTCAGGAATATTATAAGTGTTGATATATTTTCTCTCTCTCTTAAAATATTGTGATCAACATTATTATCCATCAATTCTGCTGGTTGAATCTTTGTTTCATTAAATGTTTGTTGTTTTAATTTTTACAATCACATCTGCTTGTCCATCAGGGTCACTTATCATACGTCCTCCCGAAAATTGTAAGGTGTGTAATTTAATATTTAATTGAAAAGATGATGGGAAACATCTTTTATAGGAAAACGGGTCCCTCAAGTCCGTCTACATGTCGTCTTCTCTCATATTGTTGATCTGCTTCACTCTAATTGTATTTTTTTTTTTTTAATATTTAAGTTGTTCGGGAGTTAGCCAACTATATTTCTACCACTGTTTTGTATACCATTGTTTCTGTTTTTTTAGTTAAAAATGTTTTGTGTATAAAAATTTATTGCATTTCTTTGTTCGCAAAGATTTATATAATTAAACTGCAACATTAGTAAACGACAATGAATAGCCCATGACTGATTTTTGAAAAGTTATAACTTTAAATTATGTCACTGCTTGTATATTTATTTGTGTTTCTAAAAGATGTAAGAGCAGGAGTAAAAGTAAAGGGGAACACAGGAGGACACCCTTCTCCCACTTCCAAAACTATCTACGGTGCCCCTCCAATTCCTAAAAAATGCAATGGGCAAAGATAGGCACGGAAGACGGCGTGACGTCAACCGTCCCCCTATCTTTTCAGACCCACTTTTACCCTTGTGTAAGAGTAAACTGAGAGCATGACAGTTAACGTTTACGAATAATGTATTTTCGCTCAGAATTGCTCGAGTAAAACAGTAATAGAACATTATGAGTTTTCATAATTAGAGTAGATTTTAGGTAGTTATTTAGTAGCATCAGAATATAGGGAATATACAATTTTAAGTAAATTTCAAAAAAATAAATTTTCACTGAAATGTTACATGACAGTGTCGTGTTAGAACTAAATAACTTGGAGTTGATAATGAGTGCGGTGTAAGGGAGACTATATATAACATCATAACAAGGTCTTCTAAAAGATTCTTCCAATTTTTCAGAACTAATGGACCATGCCCCCCCCCCCTTAGGAAAATATCCTAGTTACGCCAATGGGAATTGAATTGAAAATCTATGTAAAGACTTTCTGCTGTGGCATGCTTCATAAGGACAATTCCAGTCTGCTCACGTGACCTTTGGGGTTCATGAATTTCTTGCGAGCGTTCCGACTTTGGATTCTCTGTTTATACCCTCTCTTTATGCATCGAATAATTTTTCAAGAACATAAATGATATGCTGTAATATGAATATTGAGAAGTACCCTCTATATGACAAATAGCTGCAAATAAATACACTACATAATTTATTTATTGCTATAGAACGATTTTCCTAACTTGTATTTAACATTCTCATGTCTAATACCGACCTGCTGTGAACACCTACCTATCTCAGATGTTATATTTTAAACATAATAATTACTATGTTCTCCAATGATTATGTTATATATATATATATATATATATATATATATATATATATATATATATATATATATATATATATATATATATATATAACTGATGTATTTTAATGTAATTATTTTATATAATTTTTCATGCATTGCGGAAAATATAATTTTTAAAATTGAGAGCAAGATGAGAATCGAACTCACAACCTTGCGATTTGAAATCCGCCAGCTTACCAATGAGCTAACACAAGGATTTACAGAAACATGCTTCTAGCGAAACATGTGTAACTGTTCTCAAGAAAATTATGACATTCATATCCACTGTTTTTGAGGCGATAATTAGGTTCTATGTCTTAACTTTTAGCATTCTTTTACATATGGAAAGATTCTTTAACGTATCTAAATGTTCAATTACGTATGGAGAGCTAAATGGCAAACAAGAATGTGCTTACATTAATACAAGGTTTCGAAATATTGTATCATTCAGTATTTCAATCAATGTTGCTTTTTTTTCTACACTTGGTAACAAGTCTTATTATATTTAAAAGAACAAAAATACATCTGCAAACTTTTTCCCGATTGCAAAGGCTGGCTTGGTGGTTCGAACCTGTTTTACTTTTTTCCGAAGATATCCGAAGCTGGACTTAGAAAATTTTTGCCTCAAAACACCAATAAAGAATGCGCTCAACCTTTTTGAGACAAGGTGTACCTATCTCTACTGGTTCTTGGCATCCAAGCAATCCATTTATTGTAATATACCATGTAAAATAGTCTGGTAACATAATATGTGATGTACAACAAATGTTACATTATATATTATGGACATTACGGAAGTTAGAGAAGAAATATTTGGAGAGCCTCGAAATGTGGTGTTGGAGGAAGATGGAGAAGATAAAATGGACAGAGAGAGCAACAAACGGAGATGTTTTAAAACGGATAGGAGAGAAGAGGACACTTCTAGCCACCATTCTTTGTAGACAGGCCAATTGGATTGGACACATCTTGCGTAGAAATTGTCTTACCGCCATAGAAGGAAAGATGGAAAGTAAGCGAAGAATAGGAAGAAGAACACAGCTGATCCAAGATTTAAATGATAGGAGAAAATATTGGGAGTTAAAAGAGGAAGCTGAAGATCGACAAAAGTGGAAGAAACATTTCCAGGCCAAAATCTAAAATTGAATAAAAAAATAATCCTGATTTGTCCCAGGACCTGCCGAAAGGCAGAATACCTAATAATAATAATAATAATAATAATAATAATAATAATAATAATAATAATAATAATAATAATAATAATAATAATAATAATAATAATATATTATATAATAATAATATATTATTATTATTATTATTATTATTATTATTATTATTATTATTATTATTATTATTATTATTATTCGTAACTCGTGATATGCTGCAACACATTAAAGCCTCAAAATAGTTAGGAAAGCGAATAATCCATATGTTATATAGTCCTATTGCGTTCATGGGAACGAAAACACAATAATTATAACTATGCTAAATTACTATACACTGCCAATTGTTCATTCAGAATTTATGAAGTTCACTTTATCGCAATAGTTTTATACAGACTACATATAAGCTACGGATAATAGTTTTATACAAAGTAGGTAGTTAATTATTATTATTATATTTGAAGTACAATCAATATCACGACATTAATTTTAATCAACTGAATTGAGCTGAAAATTAAATCTTGATCTCGAAAGATTAACTATTAAGTTTATGCGTTCTATAATTTTCTAAAGTAATAAATGCTGCAATTGGTTTCAAGGCTGTTTCTGAGTGAATACTTTCTTCAAAATAATATTAAAAATTATAGAAAGATTTTCGAGACATTCGAGTCGAGTCGAGATTTTCAGGAGCAGTCTCGACTCGACTCGTGTCTCGACTCGACAAATCGAGTCGAGAAATACGTTTGTCTCGACTCGTCTCGAATTTTACAAAGTGTGTCTCGACTCGAGCGCATCCCTAGTTTTAAGTTTGTAACGTGCTTGTAACTAAGAAAAAGGAGAGTGTTGCTATGTAAGTGTATATTTAGATTCCAGGTAACATTTTATTTAGATTTTAGTAGCTATTTTATTTGGTGTAGAATTTGTGAGCACCTTATGATTAGCATTTTGTAATTTAGTTGTGTTTGTAGATTCTAAGATAATTTTATAGCTTTTTCTATTCCTCTGAGTCCATTTGTGGCAAAAATGAGTAGACGCTAGTGATAAGCAACAGACCTCACGTACTATTTCAAACTCATAAAGTGAAAAGCGAGAGAAGATAGAGTGTTCTGATTCCTCTTAGTTCATTAATTACGTTGTCGGGATTCACCTTAACGTAATAAACGCGTCCGAATTCATCCTTTCCTAAACGTCCGGATTCGCCCGTTTTGAACGCTGTAAATTTGTATACGCGTTGAGCAGGCGCACGCAAAGTAATAGAATTCTTCCAATATGCAACGAATAAAGTAAAATCTTCGCTTCGATACATGTCTTCAACTTTCCAAAATTTATGTTGGTGCATATCAGTGACTGGGCGTAAAAGCCTATATGCTTCCAGAAAAGTATCGACATTTGATTGATTTATTTTTAGTTAAAATCTTTTAGGAACACTCTCGTAAAGGGCTGTGCTATGATAAAGTAAAATATATGTACTACAAGGATAAGTTCGGGCTGCCCTAGCTCAGTCGGTAACACGGTTGATTTAAACGCAAGAGAAACGGGCTCAAACCCGGGTCAAAACTAAAAATCTTCAGGGTGCGCTGCACTCATAAGATTATTTGTGTGGGTACCAGTACCCCGGAGCACTTACGTAGTCGGCGTGCATGTATGTCTCATTTAATCATTTGCTGACAACCAGTGTTGTGTAAAACCTTAACATATTCCACTAAAAAGATACATCAGATCAGAAAACGTGCATGAACTTACTTGTTACTTATTCTTTCTCCTACCGTCGAAACTTCGTATAACACTCTTTGCATTTCAAACTAAGCACTGAACTGTAGAAAGGTACGGTGCTTCAAATAGGCATCACAACGAGTCTCCATATTACACATGCGAAGAACAGTATTATCATAAGCTTAGGATGTCGGGATTCAGCGACTGTCCGGAATCACCCAAACCTACTATAGATGGAACACTTATATAGAAAATATTATAAAACATGCGTTTTCAGTTATACGTTTGCTGTACGTTAAGTCCAAAGCTACAGGATTGACACATTTAACATACGATTTTACGTACGCCACATACATTTTTTTCTCAGTGTACAGTTACGCAAACGATTCATTACTAGAAGTATGTTTAATTTAAAAAAAAATAATATAAAACCAAAATACTAAATTTTAAAAACAGTACTCACATAGATGTTTCAGAATAATAATGGAATCAAATAAATTTAATCTTTATCTATCTATCTATCTATCTATCTATCTATCTATCTATAGCTGCTCGAGGTCTATTTCGGTCCCAATAATAGATATTGCTTTTCTTTTCAGATATTCGACATTTAGCTGTAATTTTGAGTCTATCATAAGATTATACTTATGATTAAAAGTAAAAATTAATAAAACAATATAATACTTTTCATATACGCTCTTTGTTAAAACATTTTGCTTCATGAAATATTTACAGAGTTTACGTATTTTCTGTAAAATGGCTCTTATTTGAAAGGGAGTGAGATTTGATTCCACCATTTTACATTAAAATAGTTATAAAAAGGTTTATCTACTATATTATCGATTCACAAATAAAGAATTTTGCGTTTTTTGAGCAATAAAGTCTCTTTGAATCAGTAAAACCCACCAAAGCTTCTTTCTGTGAAGTCAAAAAATCGAAGAACAAAAAAAGTTTTTGTTTTGGGTCAATTCCGGTTCAGAATAATAATATGTTACAAGATGTATTATCATAGAGAATTTCGTTAATTTATTATCTAAAAATGTTATATCTATACCATATCTATCGTTTTGGAAGGTTTATTACGGTCCTCATTTCCAGATAATTTTCGAAAAATATTTAATAATTGATAGGTTTTTGATCGAATTTAAGTAAAATTTTATCAATTTACGCTAACCGTTCATAGAAATGTTATTACAAAGTAACATAGTAAATAAACGAAAAATAAAGAATTAATACGCAATTAATTTTTTTGGTCATGAGGTCTAGTGTGAACTTTTTCTAGTTATTTCATAGTATTACAACTCATTAAATTTCATACTTAAGAACTTAACCAAAGCAAATCGTACCACTACCATATGAAGGTTGTCTCCGCTTAAACATTTCTTAAATATTGTAGTTGGAACATTGAAGTTTGTCATGGCTACCAACATTATGGATAACATTTTGACATAAAGAGACAATAGACAAACCACACGCTTCTTGTTGTAATCTTTTCGTCGGATGAGCAGAGGAGAGGGGAGTATTTGTTGCCGTACGGAGAAGAGGGGGAGTATTAGTTTCTTTACGAACTGGCCAAACTGCCGCGTACCATTCATATCTCGGTTGAATGGTTGATTGACAGTTCAATACACAATGACAGAGAAAGTGGTTTAGTGCTGTGATGATGTGCGTGTATTAGTAAACAAAAGAACTGAGACTAGAATTTAAAACATCACCTCGTGGGCGGTACAACGAGGAGTTAACCTTATAAACGTATATTTTCTGCTACATTCTTTTTGTCGTAACTTCCTTAGTACCCAACCGAATTTCTTCAAATTTTCACCAAAGAAAGCTTACACTTTTTTTCTTTTTATTTGTTAGTACAAGTAAAGTCAGGAACATACATTAACATTATTTTTTAACCGAAAATATAATTTCACTTTTGGCACTTCGAGCAATTAAAATAAAAAAGAAAGGTAGAAAGAAATCTCTCGGGGAAAGTGTATCTGGTAAGAATTTTAGGAGTCGTTACAGCAGTTAGGTCTATATTAGCGTTTGTATATCCATGACACTCAAATTATATAAATATATTAAGCAAAATCCTTTTAAGATATTTAATAATCTCGTGAAAATCATATTGCTGTTATACCTACAGAGTAATCATTTCCTACTTGTCTATATACAATAGGAACAAGCTTTTACGATCAGAGCCAGGAGAGAGAGAATGAGAGCAAGTTTTTTTTTTTAAAGTGAAATGAAATCTTTCAGTTTAATGTCCCACGATTATGCCCTTTAGGCTAAGGTAGACAATGACTAAGGCAAGTGAATGATGATGGAAGAATTGGTGAAATGAGATTTCGAAGGAAACGGGAGTATCCCGAGAAAACCCACAGACATGATGTTGTTCATCAAAATCTTACTTGGCCGGGGATCGAACCAAGGGCCCCTCGCACCAGAAGGAAGCGCTCTATTACTGGGCCACCATGTCCCTCTTAGAATAGGTTGAGAAGAGAAACGGAGGGAATGATGTGAATGAAATTGAATAGAAAAAAAACTGGCAGTATTCGATTAATCACCAATACACGAACAGTGCATCTGCAAAACTATCGACTTCGTCTTGTTTGACTGTATTTTATCAACAGTATGTTTGCTGCTTTCTTGCTTTCTACGTGTGATTTGCTGGGAACACGAGCAACAAACTGTGACGTCGCAGAGCATCCAGTTGAAAGTGATTGCTATAGAAGGATAAATTCTATCACAATCCGAAACTGTCTGTATGAAAAATTCTTAATTTATATTTACATTGACACGAAATGCTCCACTCGGGACCATAGGCGTCAATACGTGGATGTTCCAGGACTCACCGCCCATTTGAGATTCTTAATGGGTACTTAGCACAAATTGGATTTCTGCGTTGAAATTAACATCGAATGTTTTTTTTTTATACCAATAAAATAATTAGGTAATATAAAATGAGCTTCAGCAGTGAGTATAATTCATCTAATTACACGTTACAATTTTAAAAGTTAAGACAATGACCAATGCTGCTTACACATTTAATATGGGAAAATAAAATTTTAATGTTCAGTCCAAATTCAATAAAAAAAAAAAAAAAAATAGGCAATGGTGGTATGAAAAAAAAATGACGACTTTGCAGTTTGAAACTAATTTCACAGTTCATTTGATTTCAGAGGCCAGTGTCCCTCCGTTGATAGTCTTTCATGCATCTCAAAGGGGAACCTTAGATTGATAACCACTAATCTATTGAATCTGTTGAAAAAATTAAAATGAAAAACGTTGTAACTTTTCTTCAAAAACCGCAGATGAGCACCCACTGAAAACAATATTAAGTGAGTTTCGTTTCATAATGCGAAAGTACGGTAGACTTCCAAACTCTAGGAATTCAGTACTCAAACTTGAAGTAGTACATCTCTAACTACCGGTCCTAATAGATTAATTAATACGATCACAGATAGAATATATTCCTTGGACACTGAATCCATATCAAAAAGTCATTACTCGTTGTACTTGGGGAATAGTTGAAACTGGAAATCGTTAATTTGAACCACTTTCGGATTGAGCAGCCGGTTATTGGAGAAGATAGAACATACTCTTAGGGAGCTGAATCTGTTGCAGAACTCTGCATCTAGATATATATCTCTTATCGTTTTTCCTCTACGGAAATCAGTATTGGAACGGGAAGTAGTAGTAAATTCCGGCTTTGGTAGAGTGTTGTGGGCTATGAAGATATGTTCTCTTGACGCCCTGAATCGTTTGCAGAAAACAGTTTGCCGCTACATAGACCTAGTACCACTTTTATTCTATGGCGATCAATGTTGAAACTAGAAGTGGTTAATTTGAATCGCTTCCGGTTTGAATACATGGTTAATGATGGAGATAGGACCTATTCTTGGGATGATGAATCAATTGCAACAAAGAGCATCTTCATATCTCTTACAGTTTTTGTCCTATGAAAATCTGTACTCAAACCAGAAATAGTAGTAAATTTGAACCACTTCCGGTTTTGGTAGTGTTGCGGGTTGCGAATATATGCTTTAGTGAGACACTGAATCTATTGCAGAGCACCATATACCGTTATCTATTACCACTTTTGTTGTATGACTAAATTTTAAAACCGGAAATGATGATTTGAACCACTTCCGATTTGAGTAGAGTTTTAATGAAGAAGGTGAGACCTATTCTTTGTACAATAAATCGATTCAGAAAACCACATCTCGATATCTTCTAACATTTTTCTCTCTATGGAAATCAGTATTGAAATCGAAGCAATAGTAACTTGGAACAACTTCTGGTTTGGGATAGTTATTGTATGTTGCCCGTTTTCGTTCTAAATAAACGTTGAAATATGGAATGATTAATTTGAACCAGTTGAATAGATAGTTAATGGAGGAGATAGTAGCTATTCTTGAGACACTGATTCGATTTCGAGAAAGCGCATCTCGATATTTCTTACTGTTCTTGACCTGATTCCTGTTGACAGAGGGTCAAACGGAGAAAGTCGTTCTATAAGTCTTCCGACACTTACGTTTAGCATAGTTTGGAAGTATAATAAAAATTGACGCTTATACTCAAGAAACAAACGTGATTATGAAAATCTTCACGTTAAATAAAAAAGTGTCAGTATCTCGAAATGTGTGGAAAAGAATTTTGAAATTAGAAGCACTTTTAACTTCCGAGGTTGGATTAAAGTTTAGCGTCTCATTTTAGCAACAAACGTGGATCCATAGCTTATTGTGGTATCCATACCACATGAGCTCTCACCATAAATCGAACCAGAACGTTCCGTGCCAAAAGCGTGTACGCTACCCATATGGCTAAAACGTGGAGTGCACTTAGCGCCCGTAGATTTAGCGCCCACATATAATATCGTATACTTAGCGCCCAGAAAATATTTGATGCTTATCAGTGTGCTAGGGTTGACCAAAGAGAGAACTAGTTTATATGTATAAATGTAGTTTCGTACTCAAATCATCTATCCCATCCCCTCTCTTTTGACGACTAAAGAACAAAAATTTTTCACTTGAAAGATCCTGCCTAAGGGGTTTTAAAACTTCCTGCACAATTGTCATGTCACTTTTAAAACCCCTTAGGCAAGTTGAAAGAAATGTGTTCTTTTCTTCCTCTTCTGTTCATCACCGTCAGCTCTAACACTCTGACTTTTCATGTGCATCTGTAATTACGTATAATTTAATTACGACTTAAGAGCATTACCATATCACCTATGAGATTTTCATATATGGATGTGAATTCATGTGCCAGCGTTATTTTAAAATTTATATAGTTTTAAATAATAATAATTACACGCACCTTAATGCAAATACTACTGCATGGAAAACAACAATTAATTATGCACATTGCATAACTTCATTTCCTATCGTAAATACAGGGTGTCAAAAAATTCAAATGCCAAAATTTGCTGGGTAATTCTTTATATCAAATGAAAATAAAACGTTCTAATGAACATGTGTCAAGTGTTATAAGCCGCCCTAAACGCAATCAATCACATTTTAAACCCTAGTTTAAAAATAATGGGACATATCGTAAGTAGTTAAAGAAATTCGGCAAGAACTAGTATTTCCTCTATCTAAATATCCATACAAGGATACACTTTTAACCCTAGGACCACGGGCGGCGATTAGGGGCGGGCAAAGGGGGGCAGTTGCCCCTCCACTTTTTGAAATGACCCATTAATGTATATAGTTTCATTTGGAAATATAAAGTTTTGTATGTATTATTGGTTTATAGAATACAAATGGTGCCATAAAATATTTGCCGTTCCATGAGTACGTATTGGTTATCTTTCCGTGAAGTTAAGAAAGCTACAGAAATTGCGTTTTAAAAATGCCACTAAAAATGGCCCAAAAATTAAGCTGTTGGAGCGAGACAATTCGAGCGTACTTTCATTTCATCTTACAAGGGCTCGATATGTTAGTAAGCCGCTCTGGATCTAATTGAGATATCATTTCGCAAGAAAAGAAGTCCTTCACAAGTTATTCTTTAATTGCACAAAAATTGACAGTTCCTAAAACAGTTCTTTTCTTGAAAAATTGACAGCTCTTTTCTTCTTTCTTATAGTAAGGAATATTTTGATTTGATTTTTTTCAGTTTAACATCCTGTTCAGCAGCGAAGCTATATGAGACGTGAACTTAATGATTAACGTAGAGTCCGAACCACGTGAGCTCCCTCCGGGAATTGAACCCAGGTCTCCCACGTCAAAGGTGCGTACGTTAACCGCTTAGCCACGAAGGAGCTCAGTAAGGAATATATAATTTTGCAGTGTAATATACGAGTTTAGGGGTGTACATATACAGTTTTGTTATACAATTAAATTTAGTAAATTCAACATAATTCTAGGTTTTAGGATTATTTTGTATAACTGGAATGTGGAGTGACTAAGTATTGTTGAGTTTTGATGTATTCCAAGAAAATGAAAACTGTATCTAATGGCAACGAACATGTTTCGGGAAGCTGCAAAAATATTTCTTTGAATGTCGTAGCATATGCTTGTAGTATTCACTGTCTTTCTAAGAGTAATAACACATATAATAACATGCGTGGAATTAAAAATATAAGTTGTTCATTAATATCCAGTTTCAATATAACTTTTGCAGAACAAGCCTTGTTATCCATTACTATGATTATTTGATTAATATTATCCTTTCTATTTATTTGTTTTGCAAATTTGTTATTAAATAGGTCCCTAATCTGATCACACAATTTTCCAGACAGAATTTTAAGATGCATGATTTTATGATTTTTTGATTTTATGAGCAAAGAATCAGATCTCTTCTTACACCTTCGTTGTATAAGAGTACAAAGAGTTAGTATCTTGTGTTGCTCTTGTCAATTTACGTATCAAAATATGAAACAAAATATACGGTATTTTAACTGAAAAAGATAGTTATACAGTTATACAGCCTTTAGTCTATATAACAGCCTCCTAATAGTTATACAGCCTTTAGTCTAACAAAGTGCTACAAGCAACCAGGAAAAGTAACATTGACATACAAATACTGTATTCAGATCATGTCTTGCCTCCCCACTTTTAACGTCCAACCGCCGCCACTGTCTAGGACTACCAGGTGGGTCCATTGCACTCGTACGCATACTTTCTTTAATAATTACTAAGGCTTAGTAAGTATTGAAATTCTATGACATTTCCCTGGTTGTGTTCTTGTATTATGTTATTTAAGTATTTTTTTTCTTTTCATTTCCGTGAGTTAAGTGATAGTTTTTAAAATTTATAGCATTGGGTGCCGAGTGGGTCCATTAAACTCGAGCCTTAATGAAGAAATATGAGGATAGATTCAGAATAGATTGAGATTGTGGCTCGTAGCGGAGTGAACGTTCTGATAATCTTCTAACTGTCCCAATGAAGTCAGATATAACATATTGCAACTTTATGTGTTATTAGTTAGTTTGATTGATTTAATTATTTGCAATTTTGCTTATTTTAGTAGCAGCTTTTCTTTATTTATTCACTTATATAAGTCCATTGTCAGAAGCATAATAGTTGCTTTTGTCTATCAAACTATATTAATTTTTCCATTGTATGCAGTTGCGTATCCAGGGGGAGTTTCCCGCGATATGAACTCCCAAGAACCAAAATTTTAAAAAGTTGCTAGAATAAAATCTAAATTTGTGCTTTCAGTCTCCACATTAACAAAAAAGTTTTCCGGAGTAGGACTTTGACCCCCCCCCCACAATAGAAATCCTGGCTTTGCCACTGATTGTATGTAAAGTTTTGTTTATTGTTAGTGTGTTTTGATCATTGCACGTGGTAGACAAACAGATCACTAACAATACACGTCACTATTGATGGTAGAGGAGGAATATTTTTGGTAAATCAATAAACAATGAAGAAATTGATTCCCGACAGACGATAAGATATTAGCAGACTTATATACAAATGCAACTGAAGTTTCTTGTTCAGGTACCGATATTGAAATGAGACGTTGAGTAGTTTTCTTATCCAGAGGATTGGTTAGAAGTTTGAAGCCTAGCACCTATAGCTAATGCAAAAGCACGTGCTAATGCAAAAAGCAAAACTCCGGAGAAAAGCGATCCTACATTGGCTGCCTTATGTTTTGATAACAACATCGGCGCTATTAGAATACCTGATGATGAACTGTTTCTAATTTGTGAAGTTGCAGATTCTTCACACACTCTGCAATATAATTTTATTCTTACATATAATATGACTGTAGACGAACAATTTCTCATTTTTTGGGTGCACTGTCTCTTTTGACAATATATACCAAGTAAGATCACCCATTGCAAAACACAATGCACAACTATCCTGAAGTGGTCACTTCTAGAGCGGAGGAAAAACTCAAAGTTATCATATATTACAACACAACAAAATCACACGTTCACACTAACAATCATATGGCTCGCTGTTAGATTACAAAACAATGAACAAAATGGCCTATGACAGTATTTTACATAACTGATGTAAGTGGACTCAACACTTATGGTATTGTGTCATCAATGCGTAATTTCAAACGAGAAACAGACATTAAAAAAGTTTGAAATGCCGTAAATTCTTCATTTCGTCTGGTTAGCAGTTCGCCAACGTTGAGAAAAAAATCACGGAGAATGGAAGCTTCCCTGCATACTGAAGAGGAACAGTCTAAGAAATTCTGTCCAGCAAAGAGGGAGCACAAAACAAGAACTTTCTGCCGCAAATGCAAGCTACATGAATGTACTGACATGTAACATTTTCGAAGTGTAACACTCCGACTTTGATAAAATTTGGCAGGTAGATATTACACATGAAATAAAGGAATACGTGTTTTTTTTTTCTTTTCTGGGGAAAACTGTTTTAAGGGTAAAAGATTCCACCCAAAATTTGGAGAAATTTGAGGTCCGAAAGACAAGAAGAAGTTAGCCGGAGTGAATGAAATTGTGCACAGATATTATAAACGTTAAATGATGGAATATGTGTTTCGTATTTTCCTGGGAAAAATGGTTTTGTGGGGCACAGACCCCTTCAAACCTTTGATCTCGAAATATCAAAAGCGCTAATAACAGTACGTCAAAAATGCCTACTGGACATGGAGAATTGCAACGAAACTATGTTTACATTTCATCACGACTTATCAAAGTGCTAATTAGTGTAGTGAAAAGTACCTAAAAAGACATGGAGAATTGTAAAACAATTACCTGTGACTAATTAATTTTTAAATTTTGTTACACAGAAATAAGTTTTCTTCTTGCAAATTTCAATATTATACTTCTGAATAGTGTTTTACTTCATAATAAAACCTCCCTTTTGCAAAAATAAAAAAATAAGAAAATAAAATAAAAAATAAATAATAATAATAATAATAAATAAATAAAAATAATAAATAAATAAATAAATAGGTTTGTATTTAGTTTTATGTCCCATGGTTTTGCCAGGTATGCTAAAGAAGACTTGAATTTACTGATTATAGTGGAATCCGAACCACTTTGGTCATTCAATGCTCTCCCACCAGGAATCGAATCTTGAACCTCATACGCCAAAGGCTTGCGTTCTTGCCACTAGACCAGCGAGGAGGGATAAAACAAACATATATAGGAATATGTAAATTAAACTCACAACCAGACATGGCTAGTGAGGGAAGTCGTAAGCCAAAGCGTTCCAGACAAGTCACACGAACACGAAGTACATACTGCAGCACTTGGGATTGGCGAATTTTTACAGGGAGAATGAGAAAGTCCGATTTCTATGGAATAGTGGACGGATTTGTTTTCCTTCTCTCTGACAAGGGTCAGAAGTGATGGATTACTTACAGCAAATCGTACCAGAAGAAACTGAAGAATTCCTAATTTATTTTGATCAACATTACGCATCAGGTAGTATCTGGAGTATGCGACTTTCATCTTACGGTGATCTTACGATTCAATTTCTTTGCTAGCCTCTTTTGTTTCCTCGCAACATACCCGTTCATATACCAAAATTACAGAAAGAGACACAAACGAGTAAATTGATAGAAGCTTCGAATTTGAAATTCCAAATGGTTGAACCTGTCCATCCTTCCTTGTGGATGGGTATTACAAAAGGATGAAGCCATGGTTTCAACTGCATCGAACAAGAGCAGCGATATGAATTACCGAAGAAGAGGGTAAAATGGAAGACGACTAGCCTTCAAAGGCGCTTGTTCAACTTAGTGATGGATTATTCTCAAAGAAACACCATACTCGTTCAATATCTGATTGGAATTGATTACTGCATAAGGCTGTAACTTTAGGGTATAATGTGTACAATAAGGTTCGTAGAGCGATTAACTCATTGGTTCGTAAAGCAACGTTCTTTTTATTATAGAACGTTACGTTGTTTTTCAGTGCTTGTAGTGTATGATATCAATTGCTTAACTATATAGATTTATATTACGCATAAAGCTGTGAAATATGTATCAGACTTAATGCGGATAGCTTGTTAGATTTTTTTTCTGAAACTGTGTAATACCATATGATAATATGACTTTTTTTCTTTTTTAGTATCGAACCCGATGTTGTTATATAGTAAGAGTTACCATATGACAGATTTTTACCGGGACAGTCCCGGTTTGGAAGCTCTTGAAATGAAATGAAATCTTTGGATTTTACATCCCACGATTAAGGAGATAGGAGTAGGATAGAGGAGACTGTGATTGTGAGAATGAATGAAATGGTGTAATGAAGAAAGTGAGAGAAAACGAGAGAACTCCGAGTTTATCCATGCACGCAGCGTCTGACTACCACAAAGCCCATTTGACGCAAGATGGGATAAAACCAGGGATCCTATGAACCAAATGTGAGTGTTTCTACCACTGAACCACCGTGACCTCCATGAAGACTCTTATCCCGGTGTTTCGCCAGTTTACATTTTGTCCCGGTTCTCAGTCGTGAGAATATGTTCACCGTTTTTTGTATGCCTTATCCTCATTGCGGTATTCTAGATTACGTCTGTTTTACATAGTTTTCACATTAAAAGCTAAATATGTAACCTTAGTTTATAGTACATTTAAATATTGTAGAGCATTGCATACCACGGAGTAGTTACATACATGCATACATACACACACACACACACACACACACACATATATATATATATATATATATATATATATATATATATATATATATATATATATATATATATATATTTCTGCGTTTCACCCTTTCCCCCGGAGGTTATGATTCATTGAAGCGTCATAATCAGTGCTATTGGCTGGTCTCTCTGTCTCTCTCTCGCTCTCTCTCTCTCGCTCTCTCTCTCTCCCTCTTCATAACAGTTTTACTTAGAGGACGCTAAGTACACGGAACATGGATGTAAGAAAATAACAGGAATTAACGACCTGTGGAAAGAGTGGTAAAATGAACTGGACATCCCTGATTGTGAGATAAAATCAATATAAAATTCCTTCTGTGAGCCAGAAACACTGGGCGCTAAGTCTACGGGCGCTACATGCACGGAACCGTATAGCAGAATACCTGCACAACGAAGCCTTAGGTACTGATTAACAGCATACGTGGTATCGCTTTTCTTAATCTAACCCTTTGGCTACGTGCTTATTCCCTCTTTGTGATTTTTTTTTTTTTTTTTTAAGAAGATTGTCGTCCTGGCATTCGCCCGAAGAGAAAAGGTTTTTCTCATTGATACAAAATCAACTATGAGTGAATGAAAATAGATATACTATCTAGCATGACATATCAGTCATTACTACACTACTGTTCCATATATAATGTACTGTAAATACAAGTCCCTACTTAGGCACTCCACAATTGTTTAAATAAAGAAGGATGAACAATAATATACAAAAATATCAATATTACCTCCTCGCTTGCCTAGTGGTTATCGCACTCGACTTTGATGAGCTTGGTTGTGGGTTCGATTTCCTGTGCCTGAACGTTGAAAGCATTACGGTGATTTGAATTTGACGGTAGAGCCACATTAAACTTTAGGTTCACATCATACGGTATCTGCACTGAAGAGGGACGCTTCTTTTTTCAATACTAAACTAAACTTTCTCTTAGTCTTTACTAAGACTTTAGGCAGTAAAGTTGCGCTCTCATTTCGTAACCTGGCAGAAGATAGTTTCATTTCATCCCCTGAATCTGTTTGAACACCTAGAGTATTTCATGCATTATCTTACCACTATCCGTCGCAGGCTATTAAATTCATTTTTAACCATGGTCACGCGTCACAGTGCACGTATTTATAATTAAATTGTAAATAGTTTTCTGGGGCTATATTTGATTTACTGTGAGCTTATAAGTCAACATGCATTGTGTTGTGTGCTTATCACGATACGCTTTGATAAGTATTTTTTTTAAAAAAAAAAAAAAAAAGAAAATTGATTTATACTATGTGCATAAATGATTCATATAAATCTACATCTATGAATTACCAGCTAATAGAAGGATGCAATTTACAATTAAATAATTTAGGCGATAGCTATTGGGACTGAATTCTAGGTTTCTGCCTCGATGGTAACTCGTAACTATGACTACAACAAACTTTTGAACATTGCAACAAACCCAATTATTTAAATAAAAATAGGCTTTATCGTATAAAAATAAATAAAAAATAAATAAATACGTATATACTTCTCCATACTATATGTTATACACTTAATATTAAACTATGCAATGTTATTTCATATCCTTTGTTTCTTTTTTGTCATTTTCATATAATAATTGACACTTCAACTTTGAAAGAAAGAAAAAAAACTTTATACTATTTTATTATGTGAATAAAGATAGAGTTTAACTCAAAATATTGCTAGAAGCTAGATGAAAGTGCAAAGCTGAGTTAACTAATCCAGTTTAACATCCCCCTTAATTCTGAAGCTGTATGCAACACGAAAGCATAATTTAACATAGGATGCTAGCTATATATTATGTGTTTCGGATGAGAATGGAGTTAAGAAGAATCACTATCTTTTTCTTTTTAGTTTAACGTACCACGTTTATGCGCCGAAGGCAAAGGAGACGGTGATCATAAAATCAATAATGATGGAAATAGGAGGAAACAGGATACCTCGAGAAAACCCACTCGCATGGTATTTGTTCACTACAAGGCCCACTTAGCTGAGTGTGAGCTCGGATCAAAGCAGAGATCGCTCTACCAGTGAACCACCAGGGTCCTGAAAACCATTTCTGTTGGGGATTTACCTGAGTATAAGAAGAACCATAGTCTGATCACATTCTCATATATGAGCTCCCTCGTGGCTACATGGTAATTTAACGCAATGAAAAATTCCCCATGCATTTCTTATGGGAGTTTCGTAACTTATAATTGGCTATATCTACATTAATAGTGAAGCACTAACGAACTATTAGTGTTTTCTAGAAGCACTAACGATGAGCTAACGAATGGCACTAATCTTTTCGTTAGTGCTCAAAGTGGGGGTCAAGTTCACGCTAGGCCCAAAGGGTTTTTTACTTGTAGTTCGTACACTAATGAAGCACTAACGTTAGTGTTGGTGCACTAAGAAGCACTAGCGATGCATTAACGATTGCACTAATAGAAATCATTAGTGCTTTTGAATTTGGCGGTAATTTGACGGAGTGAAAAATTCCCCATGCATTTCTTATGGAAGTTTCGTTACTTACAATTGGCTATATCTACTCTAATAGTGAAGCACTAACGAAACTATTAGTATTTTCTAGAAGCACTAACGATACACTAACGAACGACACTATTTCTTTCCTTATGCTTGAAGTGGGAGAGGCAGTGTGTACCATTGTTTTGGCTCTAGAGCCTACGCTAATGAAGCACTAACGTCAGGGGTTAGTGCACTAGGAAGCACTAACGATGCACTAATGAATGGCACTAGGTATTTCGTTAGTGCTTGAAGTGGGGGCATCGTGAACTTGGCCTCCCAAAAGTTTTTACTTATAGCTCCTAGACTAATGAAGCACTAACATTAGGGATTGGTGCACTAAGAAGCACTAACGATGCACTAACGATTGACATTAATTTTATCGTTAGTGCGTCAAGTGGGGGGGCAAGTTCACGCACCTAAATAACACACTAATTAGAATTTTATTGTGGTTAACTAAGAAGAAATCTTGTCTTCTGTGATAACTCATAAGATTCATATTTCACGTCAATATGTAGAACTCCGTATTATATAGTTTCCTACGGGATGTTAGGCTAGACCCTGGATGCAACTTCCCATTGCATAACGATTGATAGCAAGATGGATACCAAAAGTTTATATTATAGCGCTGTGTTGTGTAAATACTGTTTTAATCTGAATAATTGAATTTGACAATTGTGATTTTACACAATCTGAAAAATGGAAACTATGAGAAAACCGTTTGTTAGATTTCTTTGATAAATTTATTTCTCCTTTCGTACGTTTATTGAGCATAGTATTCAACAGTCTCGCAAATACAGATGGTGATCAGAAAAATGGAAACACCTGTAGTTGGCAACACGTCAGATGTATGGATTGGCAGTGGTGTCGTGGCGCCCGCAGCGCCGGACCGCTGGTGGTGGTGTGTTAGGTCAGTCTCCATACTACGTCAGGCGCAGTG
The DNA here is from genome assembly GCF_964235325.1 of Thermobia domestica. Lineage (NCBI taxonomy): Eukaryota > Metazoa > Arthropoda > Insecta > Zygentoma > Lepismatidae > Thermobia > Thermobia domestica. The sequence goes on from NC_137462.1 coordinate 271,828,732, forward strand.
GAACAGCAGTGTTCAGTGGCTGCAGCAGACGGAGATAGTGTAAAATGGGAGACCTCTCAGATTTTCAAAGAGGGCAAGTTGTTGATGCGCGGTTATGTGGAGTGAGTGTGACGGCAGTGGCTACTGTGTTAGGTGTGTCGCGTGGGACAGTGTCGAAGGTGATGACGGCCTACACAACACACAGGAAAACCACATCGAGGAAGCGGAACAGTGGGCGAAAGAAAATTATGAGTGACAGGTCACGCCGGGTATTAAAGCGCATTGTCACGCAGAACCGTCGTGCCACTGCGGAGCAAGTGACGGAGGAACTCAATCAGCACCTCCCCCACCCTGTTTCGACAATCAGTCCGCCGCGAATTACATGACATGAACTTACGGGATAATGTTGCACGGGCCAAACCGCTCATCAGGGACCATAACGCTTTCGCACGCCGCAAATGGTGCCACGACCATGCAACTTGGACAGTTGAGGACTGGAAACGTGTGATATGGTCAGATGAGTCATCCTCACTCTATTCCCAACCACGGGCCGTGTTTATGTGTGGATAAGGCCCAAAGAAGCTTATGATCTGCAGTGTCTCCACCCAACTGTGAAACATGGCGGCGGCTCGGTGATGCTGTGGGCCGCCATATCATGGTTTTCATTGGGTCCTATGGTCACACTTAGCGCACGAATCACTGCCAACGGTTATGTCGCAGTTTTAGGAGACCACTTGCAACCTATGATCCGGATGTTGTTCCCGGACAATGACGCTATCTTCCAGGATGATAATGCACCCATTCACACAGCTGGCGTTGTAGCAGCGTGGTTTGAGGAACATCAGGATGAAGTTCAACACCTCCCCTGGCCCGCCCAATCCCCAGATCTCAACATAATTGAACATCTGTGGTCCGTCTTGGAAACACGACTCCGGCGACGATTTCCACCTCCATCCTCTCTCACAGAACTGGCCGATGCCCTGCACGAGGAATGGTGTAAAATTCGATTTGCTACCATTCACGACCTCTATGCCTCCATTCCACGTCGCATCAAGGCTGTTCTGAAGGCGAAAGGTGGCCCGACACCATATTAATCTGGTAAGTTGCAATTTCGTTCAGGTGTTTCCATTTTTCTGATCACCATCTGTATGTGTATAATTCTGAAGTTTCGGATGGGGATTCGGATGCACTGGCTCCCGTTTTTAGTGCTCGCCTCTGTTACGGAAGCACAAAATAGTGTCTTTCTTCAAAATTTTAAAATATTAATACCCCCCCCCCTTTTTTAAAAAAAAAAAGTTTCCAAAGGTAAAGTATCAATCGAAAAATCTAATGGAACTGGGCAAAATAGTATGCCTGAAGTAAAAAGCTCATATCTATTTTTTTTTTTTTTTTGTAAAAGAAAGTTTGTAAACTTAAAAATTGATATAGGAGAAACATGATACTTATTGAGATGAATGTGATACTGAAATATACATTTATTAAACTCTTCATTACGACCTTAGCAAGATGACAGTATATAGTATGATTAATGAGATTTATATCCCAAAATTATTATTAACATGAACTTTAACATATATTTCTTTGTAATATTGTGTATTTCATATAAAATATATGAATCAATAGACTATATCGACCTAAATAAAATCACATGTCAAAGATAAGTTCTCATTCGTAGTTTTCAAGGTAAACGAAAAGAGGATTTACGACTCTAGAAATTGTGTCGTTTATTTCCAATAACAACTGATTTTTATTTTCTGACAGAAATTGTTATTGAATTACTTATTACATGAGTAGTAAAATGAACTCTTAACCCCTTCAGTGCGTAATTAGCTACTATAACTTGTCATTGTCGTATTTATGGTTATCATAATAATAATAATAATAATAATAATAATAATAATAATAATAATATGGTTAGGTTACACAAAATTTGGGAATGCCTCAACAGATCAAGCCCAATTTTTCTGTCTGGTCTCTTGGGGTTCCTAGGTGAGCGCAAACTCGCTAAATATTGTCGGGAATAACATTACTCATACTGTGCCCAAGTATATTCGCCATGCACAATACAAAATAGCCAAACCAAAATGAAAGCGTATATATACGCCATCCGCACAGCAGGTGCGTTTTGAAAACACGAGTTAACTCGCCACCCACACTGAAGGGGTTAATTAAGAAATTATAGATCTATTTATTAATGTTTGTCTTTTACAAACAGTAACACAGACACTCCTTTACGCATATATTACTTGCAACTCAACCTTACAATTCAACTGTGTCACATGTTCTTATTTTTTATTATAATTGTTCATTCTTCAGTATCCAGTTCCTGACAAGAATATTGTCTTTCCATAGTTTCTGATATTCTTCCGCGTTTGTTGATTTAAGCCAATCTGAGCCAATGGCAGCCATTTTTTAAATTTATTTCTGAGAAGGCCAAAGAACTGTCTTCTAATGCCAAGAGATAGCTGAATAACATCCTCAGTCAATAGGCGCGGTTGATCCGAGTTTGATTCCTGATGGTAATTCATGTAGTTCGGATCTCACGTTAAGCGGTAGGTCCACGTCTCATATAGCCTTGCTGCTGAAAGGGTAGCTTAACTCAAATGAAATCAATAATTTACAAGGTTGTTCGAATAATCAGTATATTGAAAAGATTTACTACCCAAATAGGGACATTCGCAGCGAGTGGTTCCTGGAGTTCTGATTCCTCCGAAATCCCCACTTTTCGAAAATTTAGTCTAAATTTAGGAGTGACTTGATAACTTTTAATGTAATTTATAGTCATATTGAATTTGGACCCTTTCTGAAATAAGTTTATGCGTACATCCCTGTATTCAATGGTTTAAAATAAGTTCCCATTTATTTACTATATATAAAATTATAATATTCAAATATGTACTGTGCATTTCGTAATCCTACATGTTATTACAAACTGTGTATATATAACTGTGGATTTGGAAACCCTAGAAAGCGTACTGTAAAGATAATTTCGGGATTTAGTAGACCATGATCAAGCGTAACCATTTTACGATGAATCATACAGTAAATATGTTAAACGTAAGGTAGGAGATGCAACGATTAGAAGTCGAAATTTGACGGGAAACGAAATGTAAAGATTCATTGTAAATGAGTTTGAAGACGACACTGATAATACATTCGGTTGGAAATCACACAGCTGATATATAATTCGTTCAAAATTGATGATCGTGCTAAAATCCAGATGTCTAGCAATCCTATAAAGAAGGGGATACACGTTTGTAAGCTAATTTTCAATTTTCTTCGACGTTAATTCTCTGTCATTATCAACATAAAGTAGAAATTGCTTATACGTAATAAATGAAAAGTCTATGTCCACTTGCGCCACACATACGTAGAACTCTCTCTCTCTCTCTCTCTCTCTTGTATCTCTGAATTATCTCGTAAGACAGGTAACTAAAGAGATATGATCATCATAAGTTTTATTTGGAGATCTATCTCTTATTTAATTTCTTTAGAAGACTGTTTACTTTGTAACGATACTACATACAAAGGGAGATTTTTCTTTTAAGAAAGAAAATAGAAACTATAGAAGAGTATTTCTCGAGTTAAATAAAAAGCAATGAATCTAGCATTTCATACATATGAAGCTTGAAACAAACTGCATAAGTTCTAACTATTTTCACAGCTACCTACACCAAAATAAAATTTTAAAAAAGAACTTAATTTAGTCTCACGTAATATGTAGTCTTAATTCTCTGATTGAAAAGGATCTATCAGTCACTGAAAACTGAATATGTAGAACTTGCCTATAAGTTCTTCTATAAATAAAGCCATTTACTAATGAAAGCATATTTTGAAGCCACTTTTATAATATGCATGTAATCTATATTGAAGTTTACGTCAATAAAACACTTACTTACTTGATCCATAGCAAATAATAATAATAATAATAATAATAATAATAATAATAATAATAATAATAATAATAATAATAAGATTTGCTACTAATAATAGAATTGCGTCTTAAATTTTTTACAATCCGAATCCATGGAAAACTTTTTTATTTAATGTTTAGTGTAAGATATTTTGCAGATTGCATAAGTATTAAAATCAAATTATATTGTATTTTCAAATACTAAGTAAACAGTATTTCGGAAATCCATAATTCTACGAGGTCACTTCAATTATGACGCTCTTGCTCCTAATTTTATTTATTTATTTATTTATTTATTTCGTATAAGGCTCTTGAACCTCTTAATCCATTTTTCTTCGTTTACTCAAAGGCAAGTTTTCACCAGATCTAATGAAAAACGTTAGGACTATTTTCTAGATCAAATTTAAAAGGTAACACCAATCAATAATTGCTTGCTTTAGAGTATAGTACTGGGGATCCCAAGCTACGTATGTGTCACATCTTTCTCCGAGTAATCGTGTGTTTAAAAAAAAAAAGAAAAGAAAAGAACTTCTCATATATGGTAAACTCCATTATGTAAAATTTGAATATTTCTTACATTTTTAGGAATACTTGAAAGGACTCCATGTGAGAATCGAACTGCATTTATCACGGATATATCTAACCAACTTTTTTTTTTTTTTTTAGTATTATCCAGTTCTGTGTTATTTGTTCCTTTCTTATAATTTTATATTTATAGAAATCAGAAACGAGTAGTATTTTCTTTTTAAAATGAACCATTAAATCAAATACGTCATTTGTTTTCCTTTGCATACGTCTGCGTCGCATGGAGAAAGCAAGATGCGAAGGGCGACACTGTATTCCACATAACGGAATTTTCTCACATACAGTTATTAAAAATTGTACTATCTTTCACATTCAATATCTTACCTTGCAGGCCTGTGTACAGTACATAAAAACAAGTAGCACTGTCACGTGTACACAACGTGAAGGAATTTGGATATTATAGCGTGATTTTTTCAATTAATATTGAAACTCGAAGTGGTAGTAGATATGTACCACTTTCGGCTGAAACAGAGAAATTAAGAGTGGAAGTGAAATATATTATTAGGACGCTTAATTAAGGAAACTACTGGGAACTGCTTCTCGCCCTCTTTTACGTTTTTACTCCATAGCGATCAGCGTTAAAACCGGACGTGGTTGACTTCTGCCACTTCTTGTTAGAAAAGAGGGTTAAGACAGAAAACAGTACCTATTCTTAGAACACTAAATCTATTTCAGAAACCACTTCTCGCTATATCTTATCCGTTGCTCAATGTTTATCAATATTGAAACGGACATTGTCATATATGTATTTATATCATTTTTGGTTTTAGTAGAGACTTAAGGAGGGAGATAAAATGAATTCTTGAGACGCTTTATCGGTTGCAGGGAACTGTTTCTAGACATCTATTCCCTGTTTTTAGCCCTATAATGATCAATGTTAAAATCGAAACTGATTAATTTCTATCATTTTCGGTTTAAACATCACCTCAACGAACTCGATTGCTAATTTTAGAACCACTACATCCCGACCAAAGTTCCTGGTGATCCATCAAGTAGCAAATGAGTTTTTATTTTTTTTTCTTATTTTTATTCATTCTTTTCGTCTTCCGTACGGATGAACGCACAAACGAACAGGGTAATATACGTATGAAGGAATGTTGGAAAACCAAATTTCTTAATAGGACAGTCTGTTCTAATTTTATAGACTCTTTTCATTAGAAAATATTGTGTTCACCAACTGCTCGGTAGTATGTATTCAACTTTGGATAATTCATTTGTTTCTTTCCTTGTTTGGTCTTCATTTGAATGAGAATACAGCCTATTAAAAAATAACATAGAGTATCTACGATATTGGAAAGTAAATACTATGAAGAACGTCTTTACTGAAGAGACAGTGTAACCGTCTCCAAAAGTTGAAGGGAAAATAAATGAAGAATCATCCAAAAAGTAGTTTTCATATGACGATTCATCAATTACGCAGAAGCAACAATGAAAAATAATAAATGTATGCGCTTTAAATAACATGGTAACTGGCGAGTAGTGCCAGGTCTATAATACTAATACCTGTATGATTATGATATCTAGCATTCTCAATCTCAATATTGCAAAATAAAGCCATAATAGCTATGTACTACCGAAATAAAGGGTTAGTTTGTGGAATCAAATATACTGCTATTTGAGTTGAGTTGAGTTGACTTTGAGTTAAACGTTCCTTTCAGCAGCGAAGCTATATGAGATGGGCCTTATGATTAACGTGGAATCCGAACCACATGGGCTACCGCAGGGAATCGAACCCGGGTCTTCCACGCCAAGGGCGCGTACGCTAACCGCTTAACCACGAAGGAGCTCTACTGCTGTTTAAGTCACTAATAATAATTCATTCTTGTATGTAGGGCCGCGGTGGCTCAGTGAAAGAGCGTTCACCTCTGGTGCTTGGGGTCCCGGGTTCGATCCCAGGCCCCGCCAAGTGGATTTTGTGGTGGACAAACACCGTTTGCGTGGGTTTCCTCGGGGTTGTCCCGTTTCCTCCCACTTTCTTCATTCCACCATTTCATTCATTACTCATTATCACCGTCTCCTTTAGCCTAACCGGCATAATCGTGGAACGTAAAACTCAAAGATTTCATTTCATTCTTGTATGTATGTGCACAATGTACATAGACGCAATATACGTAGTAATTTATATCTGATAAATAGAAAAGATCTCCATAATTATAATACGAGAAAAAAGAAACTGAAATAAACAATCTTACTCCAACAACCTATTGTATAAATGAAGTTAAGTCTAATATCACTCAAACTTATAATATACTGCCTTCAAAGTTGAAGGTTACAAAGTTGATTTTTAGGATATTTTTTTTTGAAAATTGGGAAAAGTTATTTTTGCCTCCTTAGCACTCGAACATCTATCAAAACTGTTCCGTAATGTTTTTTTTTTTATTTCCTTTTTGAAATGGAACACAAATTTTATTTATTTCGTTTCCCACATGTTCGTAGATCCTGTCAATATCAGGACCTACCCAGAAAGATCCAAACGTCCATGTCCCTTCCTCAAAATATTATATAATTTAAAATTGTTTTATTCAATGTCCAAGAACACTCACTAACATAAATTAAAAACAAGTTTTAATTAACATAAATTAAGAGCAAGAAGTATGCCCTCGGCGTTGATGAGTAAGTGATAATCTTTTCAGAGACAAACTCTCAGATGCGAGGGCACCATGATCATTTTTGATGTACATGAAGGTTTGCAGATGTTAGGCTTTACATTTGTCGCATTGCGGCCGCAGTGGCTTATTGGTAGAGCGCTCACCTTTGGTGCTTCTAGTCCGTGGTTTGATCCTAGCTCTTCCAAGTGGACTTTGTGGTATACAGACACCTCATGCGTGGTTCTTTAGGGTTTTCGTGTTTTTATTCACTTTCGTCATTCTATTATTTATTTATTTATTTATACATATTCCCCACATCACCGGTATCTAACGCCTTAAACCCATCACATGTGGGGATAACGTCCCTCGGCGATCACATTATCCGAAGAAATAAGGAAGGTAGGAAGGAAGCGGCCTGGGACTCGGAAGTTAGGTACTATCCCGGTTTGATGTGAATGAGGAAATACTTCACTCAGGACTCGTCTGAAAAAGCTCTTACACCTTTTCGATCGAGTGCACCCGCAAGGCATCGAACTCGGGACCTCTGGCGACAAAGCTGAGAGCGTTAGCAACTACGCTACGCGGGACAACTCCACCATTATTATCTATCTCATCATCACCGTCTCCCTTAGATTTGGTGCATAAAATTGTGACATTGAAAAAGAAAAATTGTATCCACATTTGCTCTAAAAACTTTATATCTTCTAATGAGGAAAATATATTCTAAAATTTGCTAACAACAGTATATTAATACACTAGAGTAATTTCTATTTTCCATAAAACATTGAAAAGTCAGGAACAAAATGTCTATCCCGCTTTTGCCATATTCGCTCCTACTTACATTAGGTAAATAAATTGAAGCCTGCATTTGGGTTTTTGGGTAGAATTTTCACGAAAGGCGAAATGTAGAATCTTAATAACTGTTGATAATCAAGCTCACTGTTAACAATTTGTACATTAATAGTAATAATATATGATAGATTCAGAAAAAATCTTATTTGTTATTATTTCGCTATATTTATCGGAATAGTTTATTTCATAAAATAACAATAGTAATAAACTTCAGTTAACATTTCTGCGATCATCTCTAAAAAAAAATTCGGACGATAATATTAATTATAATTGGATAGATATAAATTGTTTAGGTGAGTTTCGTTTCCCCCTTTCCTAACCTTGTTAGAAAAATATTGTCTACAAAAAAATTAAATTTAATTGCAAATCATCATTAGCGCAGAATATCATTTTACCAATCTTTATCATTTGAAAAATTCACAAGTTGAAAAAAAAAGGAAAAAAAGAAAATAAATCCACGAAATGAAGAAAGAATCGAAGTCTTCCTTCCAGATAAAAAGTAGAATCACAAAAAGAGGTACCGCTGATGAGTAAAGCTCTGAAAACTATTAGAATTGGATGCGTGTAAACGGGTACACGTATTTCATCAGAAGCAACCTATCGGTCATAAGAAAATCAATGGTCTTGTAGGTACCGCCAAAGTGCATCAGAAGCTCAAACCTAAGAAGGAGGAGGAGAGAACGCGGTAGCTCAGTGGTAAAATGCTCACATCTGGTCCGAGAGGCCCTTCGATCCCAAATCGTATGAATTTCTGGTGGGCAACATCGTTTTCCCATGAGTTTTCTCAGAGCTTTCCCCGTTTCCTTCCAGCTTTCATAAAAATTCACTTTCAAATTATCGAATTTTAAACTGGAAATTTCATTTTATTCTATTTTTAAATATCTGTATTGTATCTATCTGTATAAAATTGATTGCTTTTAAAGTGTTGATTATTTTTATTACTATTGTGTACTTAAAAATCTGAAAACTATGTAAAGCTAAACAAATTGAATTAGTGTAGAGACTGTAATTTTTGTAGTTACAGTACACTTATGTAAAATTAAGCCCAACTTACTTATTAGTGAGAAGCTAAAATAGAATAATTATAATTAAGTTGAAGGGTAAGGGGAAAAAACAAGGAATGTCCATGTATGTGCTTTTTCGGGTGCTTTGCCCTATCTGTTGGTGACTCTTGGTTCTATTTGACTGTATATGCCATGCATGCGTAGATGTAGAAATGTCCATATAAAATGGGCAAAAGATTTAACTAACCCTATTCTTCTTACGCGGTTTGCAATATTAAAACGCCGTTTTCTCGAAAATGCAATTTTGTGACATTCCTTCTTTTTCCCCCTTACCCTTCATTGTAATATTTTGTTGCCATGTTGAACCTGTATCCGCAAGATCTAGGATTCAAAACGATTATAGCAGGGTCACCTGTCTCTCTGTTAGGCCCATCATGCACCCCTGAATTCTCGCGTCATCCTACAAGAAAGAAAAAAAAAAAAAACTAGCAATGACTTTCAATACCGATGAGATAGGAGGGAAACGAAGATAATTTAGGGCTGTATCAAGAACCTAAGTGGGTGGTGAACGTGTCTACTCCAAATTATATTGAATACTGTAATAAGACTCATGAGTACATGTTCTACAAGCAAGAAAATATTACATCTCCTCTTCTTTCTAGGTAAGGCATAGATTGAAATATTTGAAGGGTCAGGGGGAAGAACGCTTTCAGTCCATTTAATGAAATTTTTCAGGAGAGGAAAAAAAGCAAGTTATTCATTAAATAACCATTGTAATTACATTGTTAGAAAAATAGTTTTAAGTTTATATCAAGGTAAATATTGTATATATGTAAAGAAAAACTTATTTTTACAGCAAATTAGAAAATTGGTGTTGGAGATATCGATTTTTTTTGGACTGAAAGCGTTCTTCCCCCTGGCCCTTCATTTGACTTTTGTTTAATTTATGCATTTTTTAAATGTAAACTTCATCTATTCGTTTTTCTTAATCATCTATGTTTCAGTACTACCTCCTAACCTTTCATTGCGTCTAATCAAATTTCGACTGCTTATCGGTATTCAACCTCCGGGTTCCATAGGCAATAGAGTTAGTAGTTTTTTTTTTTTTTAATCGTTGCGTCTCGTACCCTACGCACAATATATAGATGATTCATTTTGAAGTGGTTAAGCTTGCTCATGCTCCAGTGACTACAGAATTTCTCATCATAGTACCCTTTCTTAGAGTTGCCAATTATTTAAATTAACAGAATCATATTTAAAAAAAAAATACTTCGTAATAGCATGTAAGTTTACGAAATGTATAGTGGTGCATATTTGAATATTATAATTTTATACATAGTACATAAAGGTAAAATCTAGGTTATTGAGTAATAAATCTTTAAAGATATGTTGATTATGCCTAACTTATTTACATAGTCGTATAAACTGTTGAAACCAAACTTCCGAAAACAAAGTGCTCCTACATGATAACGTCTTTTCGGCTTTATTAAGAAAGTCACATAAGGATTCTTTTTCTTCCTGTTACTGTGTTTCTATAAAAATAAGAACCAACTAGAAAATAAGCCCTGGCATAACTTGTCAGATTGCTAGTAATATATGCCCTTCTCCAAGAATACGGCACACAGCAACGATAATATCGGTGGAAGCGCCGATAATGTCGGCGGTGAAATCGACTTCAATGTACTCAAATCGTAGGTTGCACACGCCACCGAGATTATCGACCGATCCTCCGACACGTAGATGCTGTCGGCCAAGCCCCCGATTTTCTCGGGGGCAATGTTTTCTTATGATTGGATGCACATGCGGCCGATAATGTCGGCCGGCCACTGTGTTAGATGAAGAGAGTGAGTGACAAGGCGCTGTGTATTCTTGTTTCGTTCTTATCTTTGGAATTTTGTTGTTTCCATTTTTTTCTATTACAATTGTATAACAATATTATTATTATCTTGTCCTATAAACAACTTCGGAACAGCTTTTTATATTTTACAGTCTCTATTTTGGAGTAGCTAATTCCTTTTATTAAATAAGTATAAAATGTGGGAAGTCTGAAAAGTACTGGTTTTCCTCTAAATAGCTATTACCAAATAGAATATAGGAAATTTAGATAACCAATTTCTTGATTATTTTCCACTCTTTTTTTTTCTCTCTCTCTCTTTCTCACACACACAACACTCTTTGATGGTATATTTTAAAATCTATTAATGCATTTAAATTTTAATACATTTTGGAAATTAATTTAAGCGTAATTTTCAAAGTTTGATACACTGTGAACCAGGCACGTAGCCAAGGGGGGTCCGAGGGTCCGGACCCCCCCTTCGAGACCGGAAATGAAAAAAATAAGGAAGGATGAAACAAAATGAAATGAGAAAAAGAAGGATCAGCGTTAAAAAAAACTACAGGAAGCTTTTGGTTACTCTTTCTTATTAGGAGATATGTATTACTTGCAATACATGGTGGCGAGGTAAGCGAGATATCCTGGAAGAGTCAGGGAATTTGAAATTTCAAGAAAAGTTACGGAATTCTCAGATTCTGCTACAAGTCAGGGAGATTTTAAGCTTCCAAAAGCATAGTGCCGTTGTGTAACAGTGTGGCCATTTTTTTAATCATAATTTTTCGTCATCGCATCCTTGCAGTATCAAACATGTTATTTCAAGAACAATTTTCTACTGCTCCTTTAATAACCTGTCATTTGGAACCGACAGTAGTTGACGGAATAATACAAACAAAAAATTATGTGGAAAGAAATCTCTGTTAGAATTTAATTCAACAGAGAAAGGAATGCAGCTATTGTAAAGTAGTTTATTAGACATTGTTGAGTATGTACTTTTTATAATAGTTGAGGTCATAATGAAAGGAAAATTGTTATATTTGAATAAACAGAGGAAGGACGTATATATTGTAAAATCTTTTTCAGTACGTTTTTTATTATTATTTTACTCGAGATTTCTTCAGAGTTTTTTATTAAAATACTTACCAACATATCATCATTTTATTGTCCTAACAAACCAATACATGTTGATAATAAAGTAGTTTAGATTGATCAATCTCCTGGGCCTTCAGAATTTCATATCCTCCCCTCCCCTGTTACGAAATCCTGGCTAAAAGAACCAATATATGTTCCAGAAAATAGTTTAGAATGATCAAGCCCCTGGTGTGATGACCACAGTATTTCATGTCGCGGACCCCCCCCCCTCTTCACGAAATCCTGGCTACGTGCCTGTGTGAACATAAGCATATGGAAAAAATCCTGATTATTATTACTTCCTTTTATTTTCATCAGAATTGTGTGCAAGATCACTTTTCCCGGTCCCACTCAATAAGCAATGATTGAATAGAATATTTGTTGACAAGTCAAAATAGGATTATTATTATTTTGTAACGAAACCAGCACAATCAAACCTGGGGCGTCATTTAGGGGGGCAGGAGGGGGAAATTGCTTCCCCCCCAAGAGTTTGAGGAATACATATACTTTAATCGATTGTCTACTAATATACTAGTACAAAACGTGAAAATCTTATGTCAAAAGTACTCTTGCCCCCCCCAAGCGAAGTCTGAAATGACGCCCCTGAATCAAACACTCTTTGCAAAGCTTCAAGGACAAGTGACTCATTTGGCATTTTCTTGATTGCGATCTCAACAACAGGGATGTGACTTCATGCTTCACTTGTTGCAAATGTTTTTTCTCACTCCCAAAACTATCTCAAATTCCCCATTTTTAAAAAGAATTTGTGGAAGGGCAATTGAAAACAAAGACCAAAACTATGTATCCACTTCCCTTTGTACCGGGATCAACCCCCTCATAGAGTTCTGCAATTTAGCTACAGTGACTGGTAGAGATGGCAAGAATTTTTCCATTCCATATTTTAACCCACATTGAACTTGTGTAATGTAGACCTTGCATATGGGATAAGATAACAGACTCTTTCAAGGACAGAATTGGAAAACAAAAACCATGGCGAGAAGTTTATGCAAGCCTTGCCCAGGATTTTGAGTTCATGGACAAAAAGAAACGAGGAACGACAGGTATGTATGCAACAGCGCAAATCTGTCTTCAACATTGGGGAGGGGGACGGGTAAGATCAGTCGAGAAACAATGCTGTGGAGGATCAGGGGAGCAGAGTTGTCTTCAACATTGGGAGGCGGGCACTTTCGAGGCTAATTCTGAGTGGACATTAATTTCATCTTACTTTCCTTTCTGGCGACCGGACACAAATAATCAAATTTCTCCCCCAAAAAACACATTTCAAATCGGATTATTGGGGGGGGGGAACCTCCCCAGTTCCAAGATTGGAGGGGACACGTTCCCTTCATCCCCCCGGGATTTGCGCCAGTGTATGTATGGAGCAATGTAAAACAAAATCACTAATTCGAATCTTATAATTTAATCTACTATGACATTAGTGTTAATTGCATGGAAAACAAAATAATATACATACATACAATATGTAACAGTGTTTCAACAAAAATTAAAAATGAATATAGTTTGCAATGTACCGCAGCATCAATTCTCATCGAAACAAAAATAGTATGTTTACGACTTATATTTAAAACGGCACTGTTAAATCTAAATATGTTTAGGCATAGGCCTATTTTTTCTAAGTTTTGTACCGTTCTCGACACCTCTTCAAAACAGTTTTTGTAATCCTTGTTTTAAAAAATAATTTTCCCGATTATTATTACTTTTATTTGTTTTCATATATGGAGAAGATTTATGGAAACAGTGCAGAATATATTGTGTGTGTCGCTTACTTCACTCATCACCGGCAACGATATTATCGGGGATTCCACCGATATTTTCGGTATCGTTGTCAAACACGCTAAGCCATACTCTGGCCCAGTAGTTGCAGACCTCAAAATTGGTGATATACTCATAATACATGTAGAAAGATGCTATATTTATATTTGTGTAAATAGATAAAAACCCGAATTTATCTTTTGGATATATAAAAGCCTCGATATTTGTATAAATAGATAAAAACCGCAATGCGTCCTTTGGTTACCTAAAAATAGGTTCGATCTTATTTTAGAGGAAACGCGATACTGCTATTATCGATTTGGTTTGATTTGATTTGTGTTTAGCATCTCTTTGAGTATCGAGGCTACATAAAACGTGAACTTATTGTGGGATCCAAACCACATGAACTTCCACCGGGGATCAAAAAGAATGAAATCTTTGAGTTTTACGTCCCACGGTTATGCCGGTTAGGCAAAAGGGGACGGTGATTGTGAGAAATGAATGAAATGGTGGAATGAAGAAAGTGGGAGGAAACGTGAGAACCCCGAGAAAACCCATGCACACGGTGTTTGTCCACCACAAAGTTCACTTAGCGGGAGCAGAATTTGAACCCGTGACCCCATGCACCAGAGGTGAACGCTCTACCACTGAGCCATCGCAGCCCCCCACCGAAGATCGAACTCGAATCTCCCACGCCTATTGATTGATTGGAGATGCCATTAATTTATTTTCTCTGTATGGGAGACAACTGTTTCGTCTTGTCTGGAATTTAAGAGATGCACGTCTTTGATTCAGATTGGCTAAAATCAACACATTAGAAAGAATATCAGAAACTAGTATCCCAGTATCGTTTTCGGGAACTGGATTATAATCTAAAGAATGAGTAAGTATAATAGAAAATAAAAGCATATGGCACACGGTAGTTGAATTGTAAGGTTAAGTTATAAGTAGTAATCCTATGTGTGTAAAGGAGCGTGTGTGTCACTTCGAAAAAGACAAAGATCTACAATTTGCTAGTTAACAGTGCATTAAACTACTCATACATTACGTAAGCCAATAACTATCTCTTTCAGTAAAATTAAACACTGTCTGTTATTATTGGTTAAAGAACCGCATAGTTTTCATTCCTAAAAAAGCATTTTTCTCGATTTTCTCGATACTACGCATAAGAATTTACCTTCAAATATGTGGTTTTGTTCAGCTCAATGCATTATATTTATTCATACATATAACTAGTTAGGTATATGTCATTTTTGTACAATGGTATACTAAAACATGTTTTTAAATATTAATAATCATTTTGGTATATATTTTGGAAAGAGAGAAAGAGAGAGAGAGTAGAAGGGGGTATTGGGCGAAAAACTTTTTAAAAATTTATATAAATATTTTGCATTTCAGTATATTTCTATGGAATTTAATAACACACAAATTTTGGGTAGGTAGATGTTGATTAAAAAAAAAAAGCTTAGGTGAAATTTGAGAGGGTGTAATAATGACAAAAAACCAAAACCTGATTTGATTGAGAAATGACGTATTTGAAACCCAGTTTCAGGTGTGTATGTGTTTTGGTTTGAGTTACAATAAATTGCTCATCTATTAATGTTTTGAGCCAGAATTTTTCATGCTGCTGAAAAACATCATAAGGATGGTGCCGTGAAGAGCAGCAATCTTGAATCCACACTGTGAGGCAGTTAAAATTTTGTTAAAATTTGTTCCTTCCAAATACCTCCACGGGGTAATTGGGCGCATGGTGCGGGGGTAAATGGGTGGAATGCCTTAAGTGAACATTTTTTTTTGCTTAGAATTCATTTAAATGCTGTGCTATCATTGTCTTTTATGGTGTACACTTTTGTTTCATAGTGCATTGTGTTTATTTGTTTATTAAGCTATTTTGTTCAACTTAAGTCCTCAGTGGCCGTTGCGTATGCCAATAGTGTTGATGCTGTAAATAGGATCTGTTTATTTATCCAGAGTTCCAACACTTGTTCTATTGCAATAGTTTATAGTTATATAGTGTTAGTCTTATCACCTTCTCCTATGTTTGTTTGAATATCAGGGCCTGATCTCTTGGCTTTTCTATATATATTACATTTTCGGCTATTCGTATGTGATACACTTTGGATTAAATTCACAGGACAATCTGCTATGCTATAAACAATAACTGGAAGGCTTGAAAAGGCATTCAAATATCTTTGAGATTTAGAAATAAGTTACTTCTTATTTTGCGTAAACAAAGGTATATTTTTTCTAAGCCACATAAAACTATTAGTTTTTAAGTGGAATACAAGTTATTTACACCAAAGGAAAGCTTTAGTTTTCTTTATTTACACCCAATCACTCCCATGGTATATATTTAGTGCTTACGGACCACCGTACTGAACTTTTTCGCTCTGATTTCTTAAACAAAAATATATTATACTACAGGTATTATTGAAACATTTGTGAAATATACATTTCTTTCTTTCCTTTTCTTTCTTTCTTTTTTTTTTTATCGAAACTTTGTTCGAAGAAAACAGACTGAAAACAGACTACCGTATGTAGACTTTGTAATTACAAATGATTAGCAAGTAGTAGAGTTATTTATGGAATTTTGTTAATGTAATGTCAGTAAAATCGCATGTGTCATATTTGACGATATAGTAAATATTAACAATAAATAGGAACCCTATTAAACATTTTCCTAACGAATGATTAGTACAACATTGTAGAGTTATAAATGACATATAAACAAAATCTTAGTCGTTTTACGATCATCATACTTTCTTTTCTCCTATCGACACTTGTAAGTAAAAATGGAGAAAAATCGAAGAAAAGGATAAGATCGCTCTCATATAGTTATGCGATAGTAAACTGTCTGCATCTAGTTAGGTAAAGAAGGGCAACAATATTCATGAATAATCAGTATCAAAGACGTAGGCAGAGAATTGGTTTGGCCCAAATCCACTCCCATTTAGTACAGTGATACTGAAATAGATTCTGCTTTTATGTAGTGTGTTTCATTTTTGACTCTTTTATTTAGAATTGTTAAGACTCTTTTATGCAGATAATTTGTCATGAGAAACAAGCTCTACATGAGATGTTTAAAGAAAAACTTACTTCTCATAAGCTATATTTTAAACCCTACATAAGATTTCAGTGTTATATATAACAGTCTTAATGTTTTAAAACAATGTTTCGTTACAATAGCCATCAAAATTTACCATCTGCAGATACGAGTAGATACCACTTAAAAAGAAGGTGGATGTTTATTTTTCTTTAAAAATAATATTATTATTTAGATCTAGTTTAACCTCATTGTTAGTGAATTAAGAGGTGGCGAACTGTGATCTAGAAAGACACATATAATGGCGCCTGGGAACCGATGCACTGTCGCTCCTCATCCAGTTGAATGTGAGCCATGTAGCTAGTCATAGTCTTTCATAGCTGTAGCGTCAGGAAGATTAATTTATTATTTACCAAAGTTCATCAGTATTTCAATACTGTGTAACTACAGAAAACTGGAAACAATTTAACTTCTTTCTTATCTGTCTCACCTGAAGTTCGCCTCACCTCTATATGATGAAATACAATACTAAAATTTGTGTCACAAAAGCCCATGAAGCACTCTGGCTGACAATATGTCCCACATTTCAACCGAAAACGTCACATAATGTTTGTTGTATGTGTACGTGTACGTCTGTGTGTGTGTAAGCGTTTTTTTTTCGTTACGCAATAATTAGTACTTTCTTTGGTATAGTATATTTATGGCTATGCCACTGATCAGTGTTGTACTAATTATTGAATTTAGGAAATTCATAATTGTTATGAGTTGACGTTGTTTAGATTTTTTTCTTCAGATCAATATTATTAAATACAGTAGTATAAGTAATTCACTCATAAACACAAAGGAATACTTATAGGTAGAAACAAAATTTGGACAGGTGACTCCGCCACGAAAACAAGTCATAAGAAGGCATTTTTAAAATTATGTATATAAGGGGTTCAAATCTTTTTCAAAGAATGAAGTATCTGACATTAGGAAAACAAAACCTGGCATTTGAGCTCTCCATTAAAATTAACTGAAGTTGAATTTCCGTGCTTTCAGAAAATTCCGCTCTGAAATAGCGAAAGTAGGGTACGAACTTCGACTCTTTATTGTGAAACTGCTAAATGTGAGATAGAGGGGAGGGATTCGATATTTAAACTTTTAATCAAAAATAGGAGAATAGATGTTTTGAGTGTTCAGGTTACATTGGGGAAAGGGAATAATTTCTATAATATTCAAATTTCAAATTTTTTACTAATAAAACTTTATGTGAGTGTTTGTTAAAGTTAGAGGTAAGAAGTCTGGTACATAAGCTTTTAATTGAAATTAATCAAAAACGTATTTCAGCCTTTCCAAAACTTCGGCAGTTTCTATAAGTGGGGCAGTGTCTATAACATTCAAATTTCCACTTTTATGTTCGTTTAAACCTTATTCTTCCCATGTGAAGAATGGGCACTTCTATTTGTTCTATTATAAGCATTCATTTGCTTTAATAAACATGTTGAAGTAAAGACCTAACAGTCGAACTTCATTTGGGGAACAGGAAGTAATGTGGGAAGTCGAGCCCCAATTTGTCTCCGGTGTATCCCTGCCCTCAACTAAAGGTTTATGGGGAACCGAAAAATGTCAAATTTTAAGTCTCGTTCGTAAATAGATGTAGATAAATACCCACATGAGGTCTAGACGGGACGTTATAGGCCCGTTTAGACCTCTTTTCCAAGGCATTCAAATACCATAAGGTCTATAGGTGACTGGAGGTATTTTTTTACATTTATTATTTTTAAATAGCATAATTGGACTCAGCATCATGAAATTTAAAAAAATGAAATGAGTTTTACGTTCCACGGTTATGCCGGTTAGGTTAAAGGAGACGGTGATGATGAGCAATGAATTAAATGGTGGAATGAAGAAAGTGGGAGGAAACGGGAGAACCCCGATAAAACCCACGCACACGGTGTTTGTCCACCACAAAGTTCACTGGGATCTAACCCGGGACCCCCTAGCACCAGAGGTGAACGCTCTACCACTGAGCCACCGCGGCCCCCATCATGAAATTAGTTAAAAAAAAAAAACATAATTAGAAAGTTTTCCAAACCTGGGTATTTTACACCATTGACATGATCGTTATTTATTTAATGCCCACTTTCTGGGGTGAACCATATTTGTCAATTTTTAATTGAACGCTTTCGGTCCACATAATAAATGGATTGTTTTCCTACGTGTTTGAGAATGTACCTGCAGATATTACATTACCCTACTCGTAATACCATGAGTTCTACATATTTTTTGACTTCCTGGACCTGAAAGCGCTAGTTTGATACCAGATTGCGCAATTACGTATATGGTTACAGTATATGTTCGTAAACTTCCTTAAAAAAACTAACGTTTATTTACACTTTATAACTCACTTTTCTTTTCACTATCTTGTATAGCTTATAATTACTCGCATAACATCAGGAGGTAAAAGTTTCTCTCTCGCTTCATGTACACACACACACACACACACACACACACACACACACACACATATATATATATATATATATATATATATATATATATATATATATATATATATATATATATGGGAAAAAAGTTCATATGGATCTATTGCGAAAAGTGCATTGTTTTAGATCTAGGGCTGTCCAAAATCTGGAAAAGCTAAATTCCAACAGGCCCTATTTCGAATTCCAAAAACTGTGGATAGTGATCCTTATCAGCGTAAAGGAAGTCACGCACACAGAATTCAAAAATACATATTACGTCAATTTTCAATGGGTTTGCAGGGTACTCTGTACAGGGTATAATTCTTAAATATGTTCTCAATAGAGTTTTCAGATATACTCTGATTTCAAGGAGGGTACAAAGTAGGCAGGAGATAAGCCTTGACAAGAATCGACATCCAGTACTTCGAAGGGACGTCAAAAGTGTTAGGAACCGGCAGCTCCATGTTTTTTAGTGTCCGTAATAACGTGCAATGCGGTGCATTTCGTCACGGTACATTTCACGTTTTCTTCACTTATAAATATGAAATAAAACATCACAGCGTGCTTTTTCTCGAGTACGAGAGTCCGTGTTGTTGACGATTCTTAACACTTCCGTATCGCGCCAAAGGATTTCGTGTTCACTGCTGTAAAGGCTGATCATTTGCCTACTTTGGACCAATCATAAATCAGATCATATTTGGTTGATATCATGTCTGGGAATTTCATCCTTTAGAGAATACTCTACACACCCATTGAACATTAATGAATTATGCATTTTGGATTGTGTATGCATGACTTCCTTTATGCTGATGAAGACCACCACTCCACGATTTCTCGAATTCGAAATAGGGCCTCTTCAAATTTGGCTTTTTCGCTATTCTGGACAGCTCAATAGCGGCCCATACACGTAAACACATGCCTGAAGAAACAGCCCGACTTGTATGAAAAATGATAAAACCACAGGCAAGTTGATCGTGTATGGCCTCGTTCATTCATGTTGAAAGTTTTCAAAATCTTCTGAAAACATGTTTGATGTTTTTGCCGTTCTGCATGCATGTTTACCGTGTATGGGCTCGTTCATGCAAGATGGCTGTTTTATATTTAGGTCCGCCAATCACGACAGCGGAAGAAATCACGTGAGTCTCTCCTCCGTCGCATGCCAAGGTCGTGCAGTTGCAGAAAGAAAAAGCACGCGTTTTCTCGTCCTCCACATTTCTCAAACTACTTTCAGTATGTTGGACAGCACGTTGGTACGTGTGTGGGCAAAAAATTCTTTCAAGATACATGATGAAAGAAACCTTTCATACATGTTGGTAATGCAAGTGCGTGCGTCTATGGCGCGCTTATCTATGAAACTATGCGCTTTTCCCAGAGGTCCATAGGAACTTTTTGTCTTTTTTTTTTTTTATCTGAGGAATCACCTCTTACAGTTTGTCGGTGTAGTTCATTAATACCCTGTATTCACATTGGGTGGTCCTTACTTTTCAACTTCCGAGGTTCTTTGAATCTCACCTCCTAAAATGGTTTCATATTATGTTATACCAAAGTAACCCATGAGGAAAATAAGCTCAATTGAATAATATTAAATGGTGCCCAAATTGACCGCAAGTTTTCAATGATTTACAATATACAATGCGAGGCAAAAGTACCTTGTAAGTTTCTAACGGTTAGAAGAAGTGATATCATATCTTGAATAAGGATAATTAAGGTAGAATCGCATTTATTACTGTATAGTACCATAATGGTTGCCATCCCGAAGTCCTCCATCTTAGGTTCAAGTGCAAAATTTTTAATTGAAAAGTGCCATATGATATGTTTTGGGGTGCGTTTAACTCTGATGTTATTTCCTTCTTATCTATAAACATTTAATACGTATTACTTTCATAATATGTGGTTGTTAACTTACATTAGTCTTTCCAAATTTATAAGGTAGGCTACTTTTGCCTCATATTGTGTGTTGTTAATACATTCGAAACTTGAGGTCGGTTTTAGAACCATGTAATATTATTTAACTGAACTAATTTTTCTCATGAGTTGTTTTGGTCTGATATGGAACCATCCGCGGTGAGATTTAAAAAAAAAGAAAAAAAAAAAACAGAAGTCGAAAAATAAAGAGTACCCTAATACTTACAATCAGGGTGCAAATTACTGGAGAACGAGAGAGATATTCACCCTCAATCCCATTTGAATGATCTCCAAAGAAACTAACTGAAACATCCCTTGAGGGAATGTTTGCTTTCTTCCGGCCTCAAACCGTGTTTAGTGGTTTCAAGTTCGAAAATATTCCACTGGATTTGTTTTTTTTTTCATATAATTTTAATCTGATAGTTGTATTTCAGAACGGAATATGTAAACTTTTGACTTCTAATTTTAACTCAAAACTAACTACAATTTATTATATTTTCTATTTTTTTAAAAATCGTTGCCCACTTAAAGTATTGTTTAGTCCCTATAGTTGTCACTTGTAACTGTGTTCTTAAATCCCTCAGTTTGTCATCCTAAGTGAATTTGTATGACGATGTTATATTAACTCTTTTAACGAAGTCGTTGATGGATTTGCAGATGTCTGACATTGTACATATCTTGTTAGACACATTCAATACTTTACTCGAACGTTCGGAAAGATTACTTGTAGGTATCTCACAAAATACGTCGTTAATTTAGTTGTTGTCAAAATTATTAATTTAAAAGTTTTATTTCCACGACTGTTACCACAGTGGGAGAGGTTAAGAAAACGATGTATCCTTTTGAATTATTGCATCTTTAGAAGTATGTGTCATGTTGATCGTTATTTTACTTACCTGCAATGTCGATAAACGAATTTAAGCATTGTATATAACCACGAACGAGCTCCCTTGTGGTATATAGTTAGCATACGAGTCTTTAGGACGGAAAAGCCCCGGCGGGAGCTCTTGAGGTTCAGAGTCTACGTTGAACGGTAGATCTCCGTCTTAAACAGGCTCGCTGTTGAATAGGGTGTTCAACTTCAATCGCTGAGCAAAAATAGTGATGTTTCCTAAGTATAATTATGATATACGTCTTAAATGCCGCAGGATCTTTGAAGTTCTTTTCCTTCTTTCTGGCTTGAACGTCCCAGACGAGTCTAAAGGAGACAGTGGTGACGAGACCGAACAAACTTGTGAAATGAAGAAATTAGCAGAAAACGGAAGAACACCGAGAAAGCTCATACACAAAACTTTCCCTCCACAATTCCCACTTGGGTAGGAGCTAGGATCGAACTTGGAATCTCATACACCGAAAGTGAGCGATCTATCACCTACCATTGAGGGCCTCGTTACTAACTTTGGTTGAATATACAAAATTTTAGGTTTGTGCTGAAACACTCAATTATGTATGTGTTAACACCTTTTAACTTGTATCTTCATGCAACTAGGGTTACTCACGAGACGGGACGATACAGAGTATTCGTGACGTGATACGAGACGAGACAGCACTCCTCCAAATGCAAATATTACATTTTCCGAAACAAGACATCCTTTCCACAACACCTTCTAGAGACGAGACAGCTTTAACTCTTATCATGCAGTCAACTCTAAAATAAAAACAAGTTGCAGGGAAGGGTAAAAGGAAGATACATTATTTTTTAAAAAAAGAGACAAATGCACGACTGTACAAGAATAGATAATATATTCTCCAAGTGTTGATTTCATCTGTCTTTTCCTACATTTCATTTTGTTCTTGAAGCCTATGCTACATGAAAATACAAAAAAGTTTTTGCAGTTTGTATTAAATGTGTTTCTGACTTGTAACTTTTTTCTAACATCGATGTTTTGGAAAAACTGGATCGAATGCTGGTTTCAACCAATAATTGAAATGTTTATTTTTTTTTACTTCGTAGAAAATGAAGTCGATGGAAAATTACGAATTGCCGTATCGTTTCATTAATGCGTTAAAACTATTAAATGAGGGGAATTCATGTTCAAAGTACAGTATCGTACGATATTATATCAAACATGTTTTATTTCTTAAAGCCGCTTTGGAAAATACTACGTTCAACCATATATTCTTTTTAATGGATATAAAGATCATAATGTAGTATAGAGCAATTTGATATCTGACATTGTTCCGGAGATGTGATAAACAATGGAGATAAGCTTGCAAAAATGCTAAAAATTATGTAATTCCGAAAATTTTCTGTAGTTCCTTTTCATCAATTCGTGTTAATAATAATAATAATAATAATAATAATAATAATAATAATAATAATAATAATAATAATAATAATAATAGTCGAAGCCTCATAGCCAAGTACACTTTATCACTAAGATTGTTATGATGTAATTGCTTATAATATAATTGCTTATAATATAAGAGCAACATAAACTGTTAACAAAATTGCCTGGACATGGATCCGAATAGCTTGGTCTTAAGTTTAAAATAAGAAACCGTGGTAAATAAACGTTATCGATGACGCCAGATAAATTGAATTTTTTTTAAATAACATAAAGATCATACCAAAGTAAAAAAAAATATATATATATCTAAAATTGAAATAGTTAGAAACTATAAAAATCTTTAAAAACTGCGAGTTTTTAAGCTCGTGTACTAATCTGGCGACCATCATCTTCTTCCTCAATTTGTTATAAATATAATTTTCAAAAACAATCGATATAATGTCATGGAAGCAAAGGAAACCAACAGTGTTTTAAAAGGTTCCTACAGATATTTCATTTTATGCACTACAACAATCTTTAACAACGTTTTTTCATATGTAAGTATGGATTGATTTATCAAATTGTTGTAAATGGCTTTATAATCTTTGTGTCTATTAAAAACTATTATGCGGTTTGTTGTTATAGTTAGTACCTTTTTCAAAATAAAGAATTTGATGTATCATTGTTTCCATTTCTTCGAAATAAGTCGTATTGTCATCGTAGTATTCGACACTAAGGTACTTCCAATATGCATTTTTCCTTGCAATTCACTTGCCATATTATTGTAGTAGAGACCTTTGAAATTTGAATGTTTTCGATACTGCAACGCCTTCGGTTTACATCATTAAACAATAAAGGCAGTAAGTTTTCGTTTAACATGCAAATTTGAAATATAGAAAAACATTGCTTAGTGTTATTTGAAAAATCTTGTTATTGGGATGGCAACACTGTTAATTTTGTTGCACTAAATAATACATCAAAAAATATCTCCCTGTTAATATTTCCATGGTACGAAATTTCAGCGATTTTTGTTTGTTTAAAATGCAAAATAATTTAATATGTTGCATTTTACACAATATCTTTATTTTGATTCTTGAAGTTGTTTTAAAGTATGTTGGCAGCCCTGAAGTCACATTTAGACCTCAAAGGACCTACTTAGACCTCGCGAGGACCGGGTTAGACCTCACGAGGACCGAAATAGACCAGTGAAGTTCGGCATAGACCTCATAGGTATTTGAGTGCTTGGAAAAACCGGTCTTAGCAGGACATTTTTGGCATGAATAAACCTCATGCATCTATCTATCTATCTATCTATCTATCTATCTATCTATCTATCTATCTATCTATCTATCTATCTATCTATCTATCTATCTATCTATCTAGATAGATAGATAGATAGATAGATAGATAGATAGATAGATAGATAGATAGATAGATAGATAAATAGATAGATAGATGTGTGTGTGTGTGTGTGTGGTGTATATTATATATGTATGTATATTCCAACATAACTCTGGAACACCTGGAGCAGTTTTAACCAAGTTTGATACACATTTTACTGATAGTCTGAAAAGGAGTACTGTAGTGGTAAGACACCATAACAGACCCTTAATTTTCGGGGTACGTGAGGTGATTGGTGCAGTTTCAATTTCCTTTTTAGGTCCAATTTCAGTCCCTTAGTAAGGGTAAGAACCTTTAACAAAACCTAGGGTGAGTGGGAAGGGTGACATTAAAAAAATGATCGAAAACGACCAATATGTATATCGAATCCGTGGTTTTCGGGGTCGCTTAGATTAACAGTGAAACTTTTAATCCTCTCTTCTTAAATCAAAATTCCTCTCCCCTTAGTACTTCTGACGGGTTGGAGGACGGTAACATTTAAAAATAATTGAAAATGACCGACATTAGTGCCGAATCCATATTCTTCCGGGTTCCTAACTTCATTAGTGACAGTTTTTGTACCATTTAATTCCAAGGTCAGCTCCCAATTAGGTAATAACCCCCCCCCCTAGGATATAAAATGATCGAAAATGACCGATATTAGTGTCGAATTCATAGTTTCGTGGTTGCTAGGATAAATAGTGACCACCGCGATGCCGTTTGTCCGATTTAAGCATTCATTGATACCAGCATTCATTGAAATTGTGACATTTAAAAATATCTAAAACGACCAATATTAGTGTCGAATTATTAGTTTTCAGCGTCACTAGGTAATTGGTGGCACACCTGATGCCGTTTAACTCCAAGTACAGTTTTCTGTGGGGACCAGACCTCCGAGTGCACCTAGGGGAAGTGGGAGGGGCAAACATAAAAATGATAAGAAACAACAAATATTAGTGTCGAATCCATAGTTTTTGAAGTCGCTTAGACAAAGAATAGTCCAGATGGCATTTAAGTTCAAGTTCAGCTACCACTAGGATCGGGTGGAGGTGAAATTCTGGCATGCAAAAATAATTCAAGCTTCTTATTCAAATACGAGCAACGAGTATTAACAAATTTTAATTGTGCAGCTCAAGTTAAATATATTTAACAGGACTGAAAATCAGACATTATGTGATATTGTTCTGCCATGGTTTTCCTTGTTGGATATCTAAACTTCAGTATTTTGGAACTCAATTTTCGTGATCTTTACCATATTTGCTATAGAGTAAAAAAATCTATAATCTGCACTATCTTCGTACGTAGAATACGCGCCAGTTACTTTTCTTCTGCATAAAGAAAATATTAAAAAGAGATTTTTGCTCCCGTATTCTAAATAAAAATCTCTACGGAGCATTTAGTCTTTAGTTTTCAGTGCTGGAAGGTATATCTTGACAGAATTACTTTCTTTTATATATAGAAATTATATTTTTTCTATCGTTTTCTTTATTTTGCTCAGCAAACTTTTCATAGCTTATTTGTGCATCGTGCCACATTAGACGTGATCTAGGGACCAACTATGAAACTTTTTCCATCCAATAATTTTTCTGATACAATTATTATTGGGAAGTTATTTTACATGTTGTAATATATTGTCATTGCCACTGCGTTATTTATTCAATGCTTATCTTTAATCCGCAGTGCCTTTGGCAATAACTATACAGTGGCTTCGTTAATATTTTTGTATAACTACA
This sequence comes from Thermobia domestica, assembly GCF_964235325.1. NCBI lineage: Eukaryota > Metazoa > Arthropoda > Insecta > Zygentoma > Lepismatidae > Thermobia > Thermobia domestica. The sequence continues at coordinate 271,855,187 of NC_137462.1, forward strand.
CAAACTCCGCTGGGATTTTTTTTTTTTTTTTTTTTTTTTTTGGAGCAATACAATGCACTTCGTGAATAAAGTATTTTATAGTGTGAGCAAGATGTTATTTCATATTGAAAATTGGTTATAACTTTTGTAAATATTAATGCATTTTCATAAAACTTCTTTTAGTCTTAAAATGAAGAAAGTCCAACGATTCTAATACGTTTTTCTTTCCTGTATCGCAGTGCTGTAAAACAATTAACAATTATTTCGAAATATTGTATTTATGTGATTGAATCTAATGTGTAATATTTTACACAATCTTCGTACTAAGCAATAAGTAATTTTAAATGGAATATACTACGAGATTTTAACAATTTGAATTGTGACCTCCGATATATACTTTTGGTGGTTCGTCCTAGGAAACCTTGCGATATAGATACGAAGCACAGTAAGATTATCAGAAACGAATTACATATTATTAAAAGAATCAACGTAGAATTTACACTATCCAAAGAATGTTGCATTCAGAATCTATTTCAGGTATTAGAGGAGATGAACAATCTCCTGAAAATAGTTCTACATCCATTATGGATTTTCCACATTTTATGCAACAGATGAAAGAACTTCTAGATTGGAAATTAGATCAATCAGTGGGACACTTGAAAGAACAGTTTACGTTGTCACAGAACGAAATAAATGCCAAATTAGAACAACAATTAAAGTTGTCACAGAGCCAAATAAGTTCCAAATTGGAGGAATTCGAGCATTCACACGGAGCCAAACTGGAACAATTGTCACAGAACTTGAAAAGTAAGTTCGATGGTACGGAAGCCTGAATAGAAGCTAATTCTACCCAAAGCTCCGACCTACAAAAGGAAGTCTGTACATCAAAAGTAAATCAAGAACCACTAGTGAGACCAACCTTAACTTTACAGCTGGAGAAGTTGTTCTGGCATGTTGTAGTAATTCCCGCGTCTCATCATACAGTTCTCAGGCGTGGATCTGAAGACTGAACTTCGCCGGAAATAAAAGCAAGGAAAGACACCAGTTCAAATCTTGAAAATGAAAAGGAAGTGGAAAGCCCAAAGCGGAGTTCTAATCACGTAAATCCTAGAACATAGTTGACGCTAGTGGTTTACTATTGCCACGCTTAGTTGCATGCATAGAGAGTATGGCCGCGACCGTTCGGTCTATTTGATGGACGGGTTCCACCAAACAAGGCACCCCGCCCGCAGTTCCTGGATACTTTGTTGTATCCACGTGCACACGGTGCACCGTCAGAATTTGTCTCCAAATTTTAACTCGCCTGAGCGACGTAACCCCCATTCTCTGAGGAAGTGGGGTACGCCCACTGCGCGGCCAGACCGAAGGCCTTAGTGCCTACCAGTTAACCTACTGGTTGAGGCAGACTGCTAGCGAGCCAGTCCTACCATGCTCTGCAGGCATGGCGCCAGAGCGTTATAAGGCAAACTCACCTCCCGCCCGTGTTCACCCTTACCCAGATTCCTGGGATTGGCTCCCACAAGATACCTATCCCACGGTATGACCACAGCTTAGCAGAGTCCAACCCAAATCCGGGGCCCCAAGCAATGCCCGAGGGGGCTTGTTCAATCCCGGCCCTGCCTACCTCTATCGTTCAACTGGCAACATCCTTGTCGTGCAGAGGTACCACGCAAACGTCGAGATACTCCCGTATCTCATCCTGGACCCAATGGTACGTGTTAAGTCACCATTTGAGTTTGGTGCCGGCCCATATCCTACAGTTTCTTCCCTTTAGCGGGATCAGAACCGGAACCGTTACCCAGATTCCTGGGATTGGCCCCCTTCCGCACCTTCGTTTGGTCCCCCGGCAGTCAGGAATCCAACACTCCTTTCCCTCGGTAGGATCGTCCAAGCAATAGGGAACTTCCTCTAATTACGGTAGAGGTACACCGTACATTACCAGAGCCAATGACTGATGTAGATCGTTTGTTCAAGGCAGACATTGTCATTTGGGAGCCATGTCTCCCCTGGTAGGCCCGATCAAACAATACGGGGCTACCTATCTTTAACGTGTTTAGGTACCACGTACACGTTGTAGCTAAGCTACTTGTCCGAATCCCAGTGGTACGTGTAAACCACCATTAGAAGGGACACCCACACCCTTCCTTCAGTAGGGTCGTTCAAACAATACGGAACTACCTCTCCTTACACGAGAGGTCTACCGTACATTACCAGACCTAATGGCTGATGTAGACTGTCTACCTTTAAAGACAATATCCATTTGGGAGCGGCGGATCCCTTGGTACTGTCGTGGCTCCCCTACCCAGTGAATGTGCAAGCCTGGGACGAAGGAGTGACCCACTTCCTCAGCGCTCCTAGAAATCCTAGAACAATAAGATCTTTAAAATCTAGCAATACTAAATCTTTAAGTATTCCAGTAAAGTTTAGTGATATTAAATCTTTAACTAAATTTAGTGGCTGTGTAGATGACATTTTGATAGAGAAATTTGAGGAGAAATGCGAACTAATATGCACTAATAAGTCTAGTTTTCTTAAAATCTTACCTCATATTTTGTTGCTACAATGTTTAGTATGGTTCAAAACCATTATTAAAAATGATTTACGTAGTTATGAGAACTTTAAAAGTATTTTGCTTGCTAACGTTGAAAGTGACTTTATATTATCAAATAGGGATGCACAAATCAGAAATAGAAGATATGATCATAAAATAGATAAAAGTTTTATGGATTTTGTTATTACTACGTACAACGATCTAAAATTATTTAATGAATTTGAATAATTTATTTTTATAGTACAGAATTTTGGAAATCAGGTGATTATGCAGCATAATTTAAACAAGAGAGTACGTAATAATATCAACAGTAAAGAATCAACCTAATGTAATTAACGTTGGTAGAGTTCGTAGAAATTTTAATTCGATAGGTGTCAGAATTTTTACAATAGGAAGCAAATAAATGAATCGAATCTTCCTAACACTTCTATGCAAGACTGTGCAATCCATTGTGATATAATTAATGCGACGTACAGTACTACTCTATACTAACGTCTGCTGGTGGTGAGGGGGTAGTAACCACGTTAGCAACTGAAATCTAAGGTTAATATACAGGATGGTTCATAAGTCTTAGTACAGTGGATTATTTTGGAAAGAAACATGATAAAAGCAAATCTGACTAGCGGAGAAGGACTTGGGTAAAGAAGCTACCGATTGATGCATGCGTGGTGAATGGCGGCCATCTTGAATCCAGGTTATATTTTCTTCAAATGGGAAGGTAGGAATGTGACATATCATTTAACACTGTTTTGAATGTAGTCCCGCAGGCAGAAATGCGTTATTATGTCTCTTTCCAAAGTTATGACACCCCAAAATCCCACCTACAGGATCTGCTTCACATGTTGCCCGACCATTGCAACACACAACCGGCGTCTCTTAATCCAGTCCTCCTGAATCCGTAACAACACAGCGGGGGTGATGCTATCACAGGCGTCCTGAATACGTCCCTATAGGTGTGCAACATTCCGAATCTTCTGATACACTAGGTGTTTTAAGTGTCCCCATAAAACCAATCCAAGGGAGTGTAGATAGCGTTGATTCTTCTGGTTAATTAAGTACGATAATTTTCTCATTGTATAATTTAGTATAATATCAATTATTGTTCTGGTCTATTGTGATTTCTTATTCTTTTTCATGATATATGAATTACGTTTTCCAATTTTATGATAACTGCGCCCGAACGGAACAACACTGTTATGTATATTTTAAACTTATATTCGTTCTTACAATAATAAAGGTAATTTATTATTAAGAAAAGAACTCAATTTGGGACCTAATTAAGTAACAAATTGTCAAATTTTGAATTTACATTTTCCTTCCATAATTAATTAAAATGAAATGTATGTAATGACTTATTATCAAATGAAATATAGAAATTAGATCTTAAAATAAGATATAAAAGTGTAAAGTATTAATGAATTGAAATTTTAATATGTATGAGAGCAATTTAAAAAATAAGATGTCCATATATATATAGGGTCTATATATAGGGTGTCCCATAAGTCCGTTTACATAGGTCATCTCGATAACTATTGAAGATACGAAAAAATGATAAGAGAGCAATGTTGTTGGAAAGTATGTGTTTTCAATCTAAAATGTTGGAAATTTCGGAATTGGACCAACCGTTTGCGCTCTACGCTGGTATAGCTACCAATAGTAATGAAAAATGCGACGTTGCCACGTCATTGTTGGACAACAATGAAGGTAAGTGTGTGTGGTTTAAAGTATCGTGAACTAAGGAGAATGGAAGAAACGGTCACAATGAAAGATATGAAGAAGGATCACACGCAACGTAAATTCAAACCAGTGGCGTCACAATCAAAAGGCAAGGGGGTAGGTAGGAAAAATAAATTAAATTTAATTTATTCACGGCAAATTGGTATTAATTGCTTAGTGCTGTCAACGAGACGAGACAAGAGGACAAAGTAATAAAATTAGAAAGGGATTAAGTGCCAAAACTCAAGAATCAGAGGAAAATCTAAAACATGAGTTTTCGCAATACAAGTTTAGCGAGTACTAAATATGTGAATGCTCTACAATAGAAGCAACAACTTTTAAGCTATAAACTACTTACAAATGCATTCTGCTTGGTACTAAGACAAATTTGAACGATAAATTCAATTCAACTTATTGCGGCACTTAGACCCTGTCTCACTGGCGTATTTACGATTTTGTTTCGGGGGACTTTCCTAACTTTCGGGGGGGGGGCTTTGCCTGAAAATATGAAAATTCTGCAAGATATTTCATATACTTTACTATAGTAAGTAAGATTTCGGGGTGGGGCTTAAGTCCGGAAGCCCCCCCTAAATACGCCACTGCTCCGTCTCATTATTCAATTGGTGTCTTGTCTAGAAGCAGAATCGTCAGTTTCCAGACGAGTCTAAACGTAACAGATTAAATATCTCGTAGCCATCCTGCTTGCCCAGCGTGCTTGGCATTTGAGTATGTTGAAACCTGTTGCGAAACCTGTTGCGACGAGCACTACTGACTAATGTTTCTCCTCGTTTTTGTCTGTCCCCCCGGATGTATGTTGGTATGGTCTCTTCCCTCAGGCAATGGTTGGTTCCTTCTGCAGTCGTAGACTCACCTAAAGGGTTGATGCGACCTTGGAGTAGAGTGAGCAAATAAATGCATAAAGTTTCTCGGCATGTGAGCATCATTATTCATTTGCAAGTCTCGGCTTAGCTGGTGAACTTGTTGCCGCATCTCATTTCGTTAAATGATTGTCTAGTGTTGTGTGTGAATTTTTGAAACGAGACGAGACACGAGAAACCCTGGTCTCGTCAGCAATACTACTTATATCATTGGAAAGGGATTTAAAATGTAGAAGCCAGCTATCCCACGGTTATGACGGTCAGGCTAAAGGAGACGATGACAATGAGAAATGAATGAAATGATTGAATGAAGAAAGTTGAACGAAACGGAAGAACCCCGAGAAAACCCACGAGCACGGTGGCCAGCTATTTGAGATGTACTATCCCAACATTCTTCTGATAGGCGACAATGGTATATCATCTTTCTTCCTTTAACAAATGAATGACATCAAGAGATAGCAAATCATCAAGAGATCTACTAGTTAAATAAATGAAGGGACATAAAAGGAGTGTTGGTTCGAAAAATATTGTTACGCGATTTTATCGGAGGCTTAATTACCCTCAGTGTCACCAGACAAGAGAGCGCTTAAAAATGAAAATATGTCCTGACAGAGGTTTAAACTATGATGACATAAATATCCTGTATCGTAGTTAGACGCTTTGCTGACTGAGCGGAGACGAACTGTATATTAACTGGGAAATAGTCAAAATGAAATAAATGAAGAAATGAAAAGAAAATGCCTGAATTGGGTACAGTAACTGTTCGAATAGGCGTTATTTGATGGGGAATTCCTTTGAAGGTACGCGGGGCATACTGAAAGTTTTGAACAACATTTTGTCACAATCTCAGTCTTTATTTGTAAGTGAAACCATGTATATCATCTCAATCTACAGACCTTTTCCTATCGTTCCGCAAGTTTGAAAATACCCTTGCTATAGAATTCCGTTCCAACTGACCGTAGACACTGACGCACTGCTTGTCAAATATCCACCAATGTCTAGCATGGCCTCGCATCTGTTCCTTCACAAAACCGAAACGATTGAGGTTGGAGTGTGCCATGTCGGGGTTCTATGGAGGATATGCAAGTATTACCCTCCAAAATCTCCTAATTTGCTCCATAGTGGTACGTGCAGTATGCGAATGCGCATTATTCTGTTGAAGGATTATCTTCTTTCCAGGACGTTTATCACTCAAAGCACGACGGAGCTTCAAAAATGTCTGGATGTACGGGCAGAACTTGTGGTTTGTTCAGGCTCAAAGTCAACTAGAATACAACCCTGTGCATCCCCGAAGACGCTCCCCATAACTTTCCCTACCGATTTCCCTACAAGTCACAATACAATGTAAAAAGTCATCACCTTCATGTCGAAATATCTGAAGAAGGGTTTGGGCATTTGGTGGGTCTTTGACGTTTGTGGTCCTCGGTTAATAAACGTGGGACCTAACAGGCACAAACTTTCCGATAACCTAACCTGTGAATCATTTCTTGCGCCGCACTATGTCCAGCACAAAGTATTGTAGCGATTTCATTCACAGGGATAAGCCTATATCCCCTAATCAGCTCATCAACCCTTACTTTGTTGCGTTACGTGGAGGCAGTTCGAGGGCGCCCGTTGCGAGGTTCATCTTTAATACTTGTGTTTTCATCCTTAAAATGTTTCACCCACCTCCTAACACTGGTGATACCCATTCACACATCTCTATAGGCACACTGCAGTCTGCTGTGGATTTCAGAAGTCGATTGGTTCGCTTTAACCAGTAATTCAATCACAGCACGTTATAGAACAAAACATCACTGCCCGCCATTTTGGATATCCCGCCTGTGGTCACATGCTCGCAATAAACAGCGTCAATATCTGGAAAGAAAGAAAGATAGGTCTGTAGATTAAGATAATATACTTGGTTTTACTTACAATTAAAGATTACGGCTGTGAAAACATGTTGCTCACGACTTTCAGTATGGCCCTCGTTGACAGACGCAGGAGAGGAGGAAACCGTCAAATATTGCAGAAAGCGAGGCTGAGCGATTTTCTTAAATGAGCATAGGGCCATGATATGCCTATTTTGCCCGAGTGGTAGTGTCTCACGTAATCAAGAACGAGCAACACGCCACTTATATTTCACTCCCCGTTTAGTTCGGTTTGTGGCATTGAGTGTTGAATTAGTGTTGAATTGTGTGCTGAATTCAAGTGGTATGTTGAATCGGTGTTCGTACGTCTCCGTATGTATGAAGAATAGTGACTATGTATTCCCCTGCAAGCAAAGCGGAAATGGCCCTTCATGCATCCGTTTTGAGTACACGTGCGAGTGCGGAACAGTTTCATCACCGCCATCCACAGCTCCCATTTTCATCACATACAATGATTGGAAAGTTATTAACATGCTCAAGGATAGTGGCAGTGTCTTCGATTGACCTCGCTGTGACACACTGCAATCTGTAACCGACGATGGGACAATCGTTGACATTGAGTCTAAAGTTATGTGCAGTCCAACGCGATCGATATGAAAGGTGGTCCAAGAAAGTAATACTAGCCTAGTGTCTGTGCAAAGAATTGTGCACAAGCATCATTTTCATCCCTTCAAGATACATTTCGTGCAGGAGTTGCATGGAGATGATGCTGACTGACGACGTGAATTCTGTGAATGGTTTACATGCACACAACATAAACAATTCAACCTTGCATCTAACATCATGTTTTCCGACGAGGCTACATTTCATCTTAATGGAACTGTTATCTATGTGTATTGGACAGACAGCCCAATAAACATGTTCCCAAAGTTTTCCATAATCAAGTTGACATTAGTATAACTGTGTGGTGTGCAATTCACGGTAATGTTCTGGTGGGTTATGTGTTCCTATAGGAGAGATTAACATTGTGAACTAGTGGTTAGTGATGAGCGCAAGAGTCTTGGTCTTGCAGTTTTTGCAAGAGTCTTGCATGCAAGACCAAGACCAAGACCAAGACCAAGACCAGGAATCCCGATGCAAGACCAAGACCAAGACCATACCTGCAAGACCAAGACCAAGACCAAGACCATACCTGCAAGACCAAGACCAAGACCAAGACTCTTGCGCAAGAGTCTTGCACAAGTATGGTACTACTTGATTTTTTATAGAATGTAAAAAGGAAGGGGAAAAATCATTACATCTTTCACGTGAACTTCTTGGCTCCAGTAAAATACCGCCGGAGTGAATGTATTCCCAGTAGTTTATGCAATCCATGTGAGTCGATCTGCTCCTGTAACATATACGGTATATGCTATAGCTACAGTATGTCGTTTTTTGAATCGGTTGTTCACGAGACGACCGATAGCATAATTCTATGAATTGTTACAAGCTATAATAACTTCAGTGTCTGATTTACTTTGGTCATCATTTGATCATTCACGACGGCCCATGATTGGATTTTGGGAAATCATACGAAGAATAGTTGTGTCCATAAGAAGTGGATAAGCAAAAATAAAGTAGAGCATGCTATGGACACGGTAGCTCAGTGGCAGAGTGTGCACCTCTGGTACATGGGGCCCTGGTTCGATCGCAGCTTGCGCTATGTGAGCTTCTTTGCTGAACAAACACCCTGTGATTGGGTTTTCCCGTTTCCTCGTACTTTCTTCATTCCACCATTTCTCATCATCACTGTTTCCCTTAGCCTCAGTGTAATAATCGTAGGACGTTAAAGTAATATTTCATTTCATTTCAAAACATATTAATGGTGTTCTTCTTCCAAAACTAAAGAAATGTAGTATTGAACATTGGCAATTCCGTACACCATAGATGTCGAATACATGGGTATGGCATTGGCTCTGAGGTTCAAGCATCCGTTGGAAATTTTTAATGTGTACTTATAAAATTAATATTGAAATAACATTTTCATCACATTGACAAAAACTTAGCGCATGTGACCGCAAGTTTGATTTCATAGGTGGTTGCTTATACGTTGAATAATTGTTTATCCATATAACTTATAGCCCCCTTAGGAATACGGCATATCTAGGATTCAACGATATAACACTATACAACAATAAATAATCTATTTTCACAACTGAGAGTGACTTCGTACTTATTTCAAATAACTTGAGGTTTGATGCCGTTATTATGTATTTCTAATGTAGGTCAAAAGTATTGATATAAATTGAGTTTACACAAAAGACATAGACAGTTGAGTCGTTTTCAGTTTTCACTCAAATTATTTTAAAATATTGGGGCCGCGGTGGCTCAATGGTAGAGCGTTCAGCTCTGGTGTTTGGGGTCCCGCGTTCGATCCCAGCCCCCGCCAAGTGAACTTTGTGGTGGACAAACACCATGTGCGTGGGTTTCCTCGGGGTTCTCCCGTTTCCTCCCACTTTCTTCTTTCCACCATTTTCATTCATTTTCATTATCACCGTCTCCTTTAGCCTAGCCGGCATAAGCGTGGGACGTAAAACTCACAAATTTAATTTCATTTCATATTCTAAAATATTAAGAGGTTTAATTATTATTATTCTAATTTTTTCTCCCTATTTTGGTCAATATTGCAAAACATATCATCATCGTCATAATAATAGCTATTCTGCCATTATTGGCAGGTCACTTGCTGCAGCTGAGAAGCTTCGATGACTGTGGTCCTCAGCTAGTCTCTTCGTCTTAACGTAGCAATTTTCTGTCTTAATATCTGCCTTCAACTGCAAGCTCCTTCGCCCCCTCCCTCTAGCACGTCCCTCATAATACAGTTCCTCCTCAGCCAATGTCCTCCTCTTTATTACATCTGAAATTCTTCTTTTCTCCCCTACTGCTACTATTTCTAAAACCTTCGCATTCGTTTTCCATTCAACCCAGCTGATTCTCTCCTTTTTTCTCCATGCCCACATTTCGAAAGTCTAACTGTTTCATCGTTTTTGCGTAATGTCCTTGTTTCTGCCCCATACAGTACATATTAGAATCAGTAAAACTAAATTTCAATATTTAATTGGGAGTTTGTTCAATACAAAGATGAGCTAATCGTGGTTAGAAAGAAAAAAATCTGACGCCCTTAGAGTGTAAAAATAATTTTGCAATTTATGGTATTTCAGTAATCTGTGCCGTCTTAGTTTTCTTTCATGCGTCTCACTGTCAGGGGTAGCCTCCCCAGTTTGGGAACCAGTGGAGTATTGGATCTGTTAAAACATATAAAAATATTACGAAATGTTGTGATTTATCTTATAAGTAGTGAAGCGTGATCACCCATTGAAAAAAAAAAAAGTAAAAGTCATCGCCTATGTTGTACAGTACCATCACACTTACACGAAGGTAAAATATATTACATTTAGAAACATACATTGTATTTCCCTCACTATTGACGCAATGTAGGATTTATTATCCCTTATATCCAGAGTAAAATTTACTTATGAAAATCATATATTTCTTAAAAGCAAAACTTGCAAGGCTCTTGCAAGCAAGACCAAGACTGGGTGTGCAAGACCAAGACCAAGACCAAGACTAGGTGTGCAAGACCAAGACCAAGACCAAGACCGAGGGTTCCAGTGCAAGACCAAGACCAAGACCGCATGTGCAAGACCAAGACCAAGACCAAGACCACCCGGATCTTGGTCTTGGTCTTGCATTTGCTCATCACTACTAGTGGTCTACTATGCCACGCTTAATTGCATGCATGGAGAGCATGCCCGCGACCGTTCGGTCTATTTGTTGGACGGGTTCCGCAAGAATATAATGCACCCCGCCCGTAGTTGCACAATATACGCTATTACTGCTCGTTCACGAAGTGCACCGTCAAGATTTGTCCCTTAACCTTGACACCTAAGTGTGTCACCCCTATTCTCTGCGGGAGTGGGATACGCCCACTGCGCGGCCAGACCAAAGTCCTGAGTGCCTACCAGTAGACCTACTGGTTGAGGCAGACTGCTAGCGAGTCAGTCCTACCATGCTCTGCAGGCATGGCGCCCGAGCGTTATAAGGCAAGCTCACCTCCCGCCCGTGTTCACCGTTACCCAGATTCCTGGGATTGGCTCCCACAAGCTACCGAATCCCACGGTATAACCACAGCCCGGCAGAGTCCAACCCAATCCGGGGCCCCAGGCAACGCCCGAGGGGGCTTGTTCAATCCCGGCCCTGGCTACCTCTATCGTTCAACTGACAACCGCCTTGTCGTGTAGAGGTACCACGCACACGTCGAGATACTTCCGTATCTCATCCCGGACCCAACGGTACGCGTTGAGTCACCATTTGGGTTTGGTGCCGGCCCATGTCCCACGGAACTTCCTCCCTTTAGCTGGATCAGAACCGTTACCCAGATTCCTGAGATTAGCCCATCCCCCACCTCCGGTTGATCCTCCCGCAGGCTGGAATCCGACATTCCCCCCGATAGGGTCGTCCAAGCAATACGGGACTTCCTCTAATTACGGTAGAGGTACACCGTACATTACCAGAGCCAATGACTGATGTAGACCGTTTGCTCAAGGCAGACATTGTCATTTGGGAGCCGTGTGTCCCGAGGGAGCCATGTCTCCCCTGAAAGGCCCGCCCAAACAATACGGGGCTACCTATCTTTAACGTTTTTAGGTACCACGTACACGTTGTAGCTAAGCTACTTGTCCGAATCCCAATGGTACGTGTAAGCCACCATTAAAAGGGACACCCACACCCTTCTTTCCGTAGGGTCGTCCAAACAATACGGGACTACCTCTTCTTACGAGAGAGGTGAACCGTACATTACCAAACCCAATGGCTGATGTAGACTGTCTACCTTTAAAGACAAAGGCCATTTGGGAGCGACGGCTCCCCTGGTAGGGTCGTGGCTCCTGCACCCAGCTCACACTACTGGGACGAAGGAGGGACCCACTTCCTCAGCGCTCGTGATGTACGAATATGCCTCCTGAGGTACGAGTACTAGGTATCCCATCCCGGACCCAAGAGAACGCATTACACTCTCTTTGAGGGCAGTACCTACATCATCCTCCCGGTAGGGCGTTGGATCCGCCCACCCAGTGCACACCAACTACCCACTCTTTTTAGCGTGTTGGGGTACCACGCAGCCTTATCTCCCGGACCCAAGGACACGGCCTAGTTGCCCATTTCGGGGGATACCCATGGGCTCACCCTCGCCGGTAGGTGTGGCGGTCAAAGACTACCTACCCCACTGAGAACGTGATGGGGTCATACGTACTCTCCCAGATCCAATGGCACGAGTTAGTCGCCAATTTCGGTGGATACCCTAAGGTTCACCTCCGCCGATAGGTTGTTGTCCTGCTCCTTAAGTCAGCACATAAAACAGTGCCGATTCGATTGACAGGACATTTGGGATGTAAGCCTTTTCCAAGCCCCACTCGAACCAATCTCCCCCACTTTAACACTGTGGCCACAATGCATGCCACAGAGACTCAATCAGTGGGGGAGAAATTAACAGGTGAAACCTATCAATACCTGATACAATTAATACTGGAATCTTATTTGGAGAATTAGCTTCTCGCAAACCGCCAGCACTTTTATGCCAACAAAATGGTGCACCACCGCACTTCATTGTCAATGTTCGAAAATGGTTGGAAGCAGCAGTTCCTGGTACATCGGATCTCGAGGTCTGGTGGAATGGCCACCGAGAACACTGCTTATTTTTTTTCTGAAGGGCCAGTTAAAATCCGTTGTTTAGAGGGATCGCTTGCGTACAATTGCTGCCCTACAACAGAACATTCGCAAAGGCTGCGCGACTATTACCACTTAGACTCTGCAACGAGTTAGGGCCAGTTTGCGATATTTATGACAATTTGTGCACAAGGTCGATATCACTTCTAACATCTTCTACGCTGAGCACAGTTGCAGCATTGTTTTACCTGTCTCAGGACCTTCGAACAGATAGGTGATTTGAAGTGAATGGGTTAGGTTAGGTGCGATATCCCTTATGTGAGTGGGTTGTCTTTTCTTCTTATATCATTCATTTCTTAAGGGAATAAGGATGATATGCCATTATCGCTCATCAGATGAATGCTGGGATGGTACATCTCAAAAAGCTACCTGCTATATTTTTTAATCCCTTTCCAATGACATAAATAATATTCCTTACGAGAAGAGAACATTGTCGTGTCTCATCTCGTTTTCAAAACTCACACGACACTAGACAATCATTGAACTAAATGAGATGAGGCAACAAGTTTACAAGCCGAGACGAGATCTGCAAATGAATAATGATGCTCATCAACCGAGAAACTTTATTTACTTGTTTGCTCAAGGAATTGACACGAGAAGAGATTGGGCCTTCACTCCGAGGTCACATCGGCTCTTTAGGTGAGTCTAGGACTAAAGAAGCAACCGACCATAGCCTGAGAGAAGGGACCACAAAGCATACACCCGGGAGACTGACGAAAACCAGGAGAAACATTAGTCAGGAAATCCCGTCGAATCAAGGTTCTTGCTCACATTTGGTCTACTCAAATGCCGTGTGGCAGGCAGGCACGCCACACCTACAACAGCATCAGGGTACAAGATAATTTGAACTCGTCTGGAAACTGGCGCTTCTGTTTCTAAACAAGACAACAACTGAATAATAAGACAGTATCTAAGTGTCTCAATAAGTAGAATTGAATTGTATCGTTCAAAGTTGTCTTCGTACCAAGCAGAATACGTGTGTAAGCAGTTTATAGCTTACAAGTTGTTGTTTCTGTTGTAAAGTATTCACATATTTAGTACTCGTTTAACTTGTATTTCCATAATTCATGTTGTAGATTTTCCTCTGATTTTTGAGTTTTGGTACTTAGGCCATTTCTCATTTTATTAATTTGTCCTCTTGCCTCATCTCGTTGACAACACTAAGCAATTAATACCAATCTGCCGTGAATAAATCCAATTTAATTTATTTTCGTACCTAACCCCTTCCCTTTTGATTGTGACGCCACTGGTTTGGATTTATGTTGCGTGTGATTCTTCTTCGTATCTTTCATTGTGGCCGTCCCTTCCATTCTCCTTGGTTCAGAATACTTCAAACTACACGCACATACCTTCATTGTTGTCCAACAATGACGTGGCAACGTAGCATTTTTCTTTACTATTGGTAGCTATACCAGCGTAAAGCCCAAACGGTTGGTCCAATTCCGAAATTTCCAACATTTTAGATTGAAAACACATACTTTTCAACAACATTGCTCTCTTGCAATTTTTTCGTACCTTTAATAGTTACCGAGATGGCTATGTAAACAGACTTGTGGGACACCCTATAAGAATCCCACCACCGTTATACAATTTGCACTATATATATATATATATATATATATATATATATATATATATATATATATATATATATATAGTGCAAATTGTATAACGGTGGTGGGATTCTTTCTCAAAGTGCAAACAATTTAAGAAATCCCTTAGTTCGGGAGCCATATACAACGATAACGTGTATTTATTCCATTTATTTTATTAGTATTTAGGGCAAAAGTTTTATTTGACAAGCACTAGCTACATATTAAAAGAAGAAAAAAATAATATAATTAATATCATTGAAAGTGTTGATACGTGAATGTTTATTTTTCGGTTTCTAGGTAGGAAGGTTTATTTACTCGTTTTTATGAAGTTGACCTGGTTACTAAGGAAACAGTTTCGTTGTTATGTAAATGTTTATTGATACATATCAAGATATAACAAACCAGGACATCGTATAATACAGAAGTGTATCTTATTGCTGTAAAACAATAATTATTTTAAAATATAGTGTATTCGTGTGATTGAATCTAATGTGTAATCCTGTAAACAATCTTCGTAGTAAGCGGTAAATAATTTTAGGTGGAATATATTACAAGATTTTAAAAATTCAAATTGTTGCGTTCGTTACATGATGACCATATGAAGATTACTCAAATCATAAGAGGATTACCAACGGCGTGTCTTCATCGTAGTATTCACGTTTTTAGCAGTTGTTTTCCCGGAAGACGACGGATTCTGACACAGTCATCGACGTAATAAAGGCAATATCATAATTCATCGGACCATACAACCTTGTCATTGCTCTGAGGTACAATGACAATTGGCACTATTCCAGTCGCCATCGATGATTCCATGCAGTTAACATTGGCACCTGTGTTAGACATCAACTGCGGATGCCTATATCTAGCACAATGTAAGGTGAACTGTGGGCTCAGACACACTCATGTTATGTTTAGTGTTAAACTTTCTTAAAGTGTGCTGGTAGTTATGCCAGTTTCTACCCTAGCCGTTTTTTCATCTCTACAATCTACAATGTCAAATACATTTAATGAGATATGTTCACTCCATATATTTGTGGATTGATACTGGTCTCACTGTCCTTTTACCACATTTAGAATATTCCAGTCACGGAAGCTCCTGAACATCTAGCAAGTTGCATTGTTTTCAAGACACTCGTTCCCAGTAGGCTGTCCATCACAACTCCCCCCATCGCTGACTTTCCTCATTCTATGGCACGAGTGTCAAACTGAGTGAGTGAGATCAGATTTACCGTTCTGATGTGTCCCGTGACTCTTATGTAAGCCCAACACCTTCGTTCATAAATTAGAGGGTGGCCATAATGTTTTGGCTGGTAAGTGTATTTAAAATAACCATTATTAATACAAGAACAATAGTTTTAAGCTAAGACTGTACTCACACGGGAGGGTTCCACAAGTTGTCGCTAAAATCTGATTGCATGAGAAATGAAGAGCAAAATTTAAGGTGCTATGGACCAGACGGATAGCAGCTAGGGGGCTTCAAAATTTGAATATCCAAAGAATTATATCATGGAATTATGTAGGTTTAAAGTATATATCTTGAAAACCGTTAAAGCAATCAAAACAAAAGTTGCACAATACAATGAGAACAAAATGCCCTATCGAAAACCATAAACTTGTTGCCATACGTAAAGCAGTGTTGCCAATTCAGCATAAAATATTTTATTGTAAGTAGCACCATATACAAGTGTGCTCAGATTTAAAATGCACTGTTATCACTAAACATAACAATGAAGTGTAGTAGTACAGTGTTGCACGCTATTGGAGCTACGTGTGCTGAAAATGTAACCATGGAGCAGTCTGATATGTGGGAACAAAGGGCAATAAAAGAATGCATTAAAGAAATGTGAGGATTTTGCAATATATTTCTGTAGTCCCGATGAATAAGCAGACAACTTGCGAAAACTAAATGATACACGCGAGGAAAGAAACACTTGTTTTATAATTCCGTAAACTGGTTCTCCAGGTTATCTTATCAGTATTTGGAAGAGTACTGGTTTGGTCTTTCGTGTTAAGTAACATATTCTTTTACTTCTCCTACATAGCATATAATTATGTTTGTACACCGTAATACTGTATTACCATATTCACATTGGAAATATAATTATTTTGTTACTACCTCATTTCGTTTTTAGTCGAACCGGATAGCGGTGTGGTCTAGAAGGCTAGAGAACAGATATATTAGGTATTGCGGGTTCCAATCTCGCCTCGGACACGTTTTTGTTACATTTCATTGTTATCTTTCTATTTCATAGTGATTCGAATACTTTGCACACCTATATAGCTTCGAAGCTGACACAGGACGTAAAAATGGCATAGCTTCATTTCGTTTTTCAAATACATCAATATTTTGTGACACTGCTGACATTTTGCTATGTTATCCTATCTGTGTTATGCATTTGAACTAAATTCATTGTATTGTTGCGACAATTTGTGGGACCCTCCCATGTCAAAGTTGGGAGGAGGGTATACTGAAGTACGAGCCATTGAAACAGTTTAGAAGCAACAGCTGAGTTTGAATCTTTTGAGTTTCTGACAGTGTGCAACGTCATGGTTACAAACGACTGGACTTTATATTAACATGGGCCCGAATCACGAGCAGGGTTGTGAACTCGGTTCAGTTGGAGATGTAGAAACCATCTGCAAGTTCAACCTCACAATGTGGCAGTTCCCACACCAGATTATCTAACCTTTAAGAGACTTGGACTATAGAACAATGCCACCTGCTATTGCTGAATTAGTTACTGTATTGACAAAACAAAGGATAAGGGGCTACAATTTCAAACATACAGGTTTCGCCCCGATTTTCGAGTTACAAAAGTTACCAACTCTGATTAAAGAATATGACGTTGATAACTAATCATGTTCTTCTGTATTCTTGGTAAAAATGTATGTTAGCTGTTTGTGAGATCGTACGGAAATTATGCTTCAAATGTATGTATGTAGGAGGTGCGCATATAAGTGTACACGCCGTTTTGTTATAAATTTCACGATTTTACACATAAATTCCACATTCGTGAATGCAACTGCGGCATTGCAGACCTCCATCTTTCGCCTCTAAGCAGTGCAGATTTTGCTTACTAGCTGGCAGGAGTTGAGTCACAATACATGAACGGGTAAAGCGTGTCTCTGATACTGCCCGGGCCCATGGAATTATCGGTTAAAGAACAACGAGTAATAGTAAAATTCCTCACCGCAGCTGGACATTGTGCATCCTATATTCATCGCCAATTCGAGGGCGTGTGTGTGGTGATAGTGTTCTTGCAGAAAACACTGTTACGAAGTGGGTTCGTGAATTCAAAGCAGGGCGAACTAGTGTGAAACAAGAGCGGAGGTCTGGATGTCCATAAAACAGCATCAACAAAATCGGAAGCTAACACTTTCCGTGTTGAAGATTTCACCATGGAAGATAGGATAGTCACCATGCAGGAGATTTGTGATACACTAGGACTAACAATGAGTATTACGAATTGGTTCTAAGGAAAGTATCTTCTGGTTTGGTTCCACAAATCCTTAATGACGATTAAAAAGAGGCAAGGGTTCAATCAAGTTTTGCAAATTTGACACTATGGAGAAGAGAGGGACGCAATTTCTTGGAAAGTGTTGTAATAATGGATGAATCATAGATTCCATTATTCAACCCAGAAATAAAGTCAGTTAATGAAGTGGAAAC
Source organism: Thermobia domestica (assembly GCF_964235325.1). NCBI lineage: Eukaryota > Metazoa > Arthropoda > Insecta > Zygentoma > Lepismatidae > Thermobia > Thermobia domestica. The sequence continues at coordinate 271,873,189 of NC_137462.1, forward strand.
ACACTGATTCACCCCCGAAAAATTTGTCAGGTTTCATCAAATGGCTATCTTCTTGGATTCCCAGGAAGTTATATTGTTCTACTCTGTAGAAGGTCATAAAATTACCGGCGAGTATTTTTGGAGAGAATTGTTTGCCCAAATTGACTGCAAAATGACAACAAAAGAAAAATACCTATTTCACTTTTCACATGGATAATATATCACCACATCATGCAAATATTGTGACCTCAATTTTGGCTGATGACGGTATTGAATTTCTGTCACACCCACCCTACTTATCAGATTTAACGCCGAGTGACTTCTAGTTGTTCTAAAACCACCAAGATTCTCTTCGTAAATGGCAGAAGTGCTATTTTCTAGTATATGAAACATAAACTCACAGATGACTATGCCAGATGCTACACAAAATGGAGGAAGGATGTCGACTATGTATCAATAAAGAGGGAGAGTTTGTTGAGAAATTGAGACAGATTAGTTCCCTGTATTTCCTTGTTCTTGAAAATTAGAAGCACGTACTTTTGATTTGTACGTCGTATATCAGCCATAACAAATGTTGTAATATAAAATCACTCTTAGTTTGAAGTTATATCGTTGTTTAAAAATGTGATACATTGGTTGGCAGTTTATTGTAATAATTCATTTATGGTCCTTGATAGATATAAGCAAACCCAATCTACGAGCTATGTTTGTAACTGTTGCGCCGTTGATAAAATGCAGCAAAAGGTACAATTTCCGACACCAATGAGATACAATTCTGAACACTAGAATAAATGCACATATCAAACGGTTGTGCATTACCATTCTGAGTGCGCACTTCCTGTTTACAATTACATATGCAACGGCAGAAAAGTGAAAAGAAGGAACGTGTCTTGTTGGATTCTACTAATATGGCAACAGCAGTGAAGTGCGTAATATCAGGAGAAGTACCGCTGAGAGAAACATCTGCGTTGTATCAAATTCTTTGTGGCACTCTCCACGATTACGTAAGCAAGGAAAAAAAGACTGGCTGGACTGTTTCCACGTGTGACGGGCAACATTTTACATCCCACAGTACTGTCGGAAGACATTAAAAGGTTTTACTAGACAAGTTAATGTATTTCGAAAATAGAGGAGTAGGTCTTCCACCCTTGCAAGTGAAACGTGCTACTTTTAATGTAGCTGTGGCCTGTAAAATTCGACACCCGTTGAATATAAAAATGAAGGTAATTGGTTCAAAGCCTTTATGGCGAGGTATTTAAAGACAAGTTTAAGGAAACCAGAAGAACTATCAAGAGCTAAGGATATGAATGAACAACAAGGAAGAAACTACTTTAGAATTTTGAAACGTATAATGGCTGACTTTGACTTATTTGACAAGCCTCTATGCGTACACAACGACAACAAAACAGGGGTGGATCCAGGACGGACTTCTGGGGGGGCGGTGGGTTGTAATACTGCTACATAGAGCTACTTTTAAGAGCTCCAAACTCTGGGATGGGTTTTATTTACATATGAAATAAGAAAGTTCTGGGGGGAGAGATTGCCCCAGTCGCCTCACCCTGGATTCGCCTCTGCAACAAGACAAATCCTTTTAAATAACAGACCCATGAAATCAGAAGTAAAAAGTTAAGAGTGAGGTCGTGTCACTAACCAATGTTCGAAAGAGGGAAAACGTGGTCGTCATTGCTTGCTGCAGTGTTTCCGGCTCTTACATTCCGCTGATGATAATTTTTAAATGTATGAGGATGCGTCCGAAATTCAACGGTGGTTCTCCTCTTCGCATAATTGTAGAGCTGGCCAAGTCAGGATACAAAATGAAAAGCTACTCCTTAGGTGATTGGAACAATTTTGTGTATCGAGTACTCCTGGCAGGGTTTTGCTTATAGGCTTTCAGAAGCCATACAAATTTTAATGTTTTGAAATTCTGCCAGACAAATTACATTAAGTTCGTGGCTCTACCATCCCACTGCACGAATGATCTTCAACCTTTAGATAGAACTTTGTACACGTCTCTGAAGGCACACTACCACAGGAGAGCAACAAATTGGCAACATCGCTATTCCAACTAGAATCACATTTAATAATCTCTTCTGCTGAACTTGCAACGAGGCAGCTTCTGTTTGTTCTGCCATGTAGGGTTTCGTATGTACTTGAATCATGCTGTTTCCAGACTATTATTCGGAAGGAAAAAATTGCTCCTTACCTCCTTTTCGTATCAGAAAACAACGAATCCAGAATCAACCTTGAAACCAATGACAGTTGTTCACCAGGAACATCTAAAGTTAATGGTTCATCTACGCTACAGAATCAAGATACCATTCTCCCACCTACATAAAATCCCTCCGAATCTCCAGAAAATGCTATACTCGGTAAAATTCTCTGAATATCTGAGAAGAATCGTTCTACATGTAAAATATAGGTTCTCACCTCGCTTCATCTTACAAGTAAAGATCATATTGTTGAGGTACAGACTAAGAATTCTATCGTTAACCGGCTTAAAATAGGAACGAAGAAGCTTCATGTCACAGCAGAATTTTGGAAAGGTAGAAAAACATTCGCTCCAGCAAGTGGTGATATTTGTGGTTTCTGTCAAATGGAGTATTACACTGAAGAGTCCCTGGTGAAATGAGACTGAATACGGTGCCAACTTTGCAACATGTGATATCATGAAGTACGGGTAGGTCAGAGATGGGCATTTTTGTAACCCTCATTCACTCTCACACTCAATATGCTCCCTCACCCTCAACCGACTCCCTCAAACTCACAATCAGCCAACCTATCCTCAATAGACTCCCTCACACTCACCCACAATCGATCCCTCACCCTCATCCTCAGGCTCCCAACCCTCAATCGACTCCCAAACACTCACTCTCATCTACCAAAATGAGGGTGAGTGAGAGTGAGGGCGGCCCTCTTGAGGGCAAAAATGAGTGAGGGTGGCCATCTCTAATGTATATGCACAAGGTAGGAAACAGTTTATTTGTGGAAAATGCATATGATCGAAATTCTACATATCAGTGTTCAGAATTGTGCCTGAAGTGGTACCTATCTGAACATTTCTCTTCCAATCTAAGACTTATGTTCATAGATAGTGTAAAAATTGCTTTTTGTTCATCTTCTGTAATACAATAAATGAGTTTGGACCTTTCTCTTTACCAAAAATTGTCATGTGTTTAAGTTTTATTCATTCAAAAAATAAAAAAAGTATGAAGTGTTCCAAATTGTACCTTCTTACCCTATGGGGCAAATTAGCTGAGTATGTGTCATGTAACAAAGTAGATAGGTACACAGGATTGTAGCATAGCAAAATGGGCCAAAATCGAAATCTAATGGGTAAAGTAACATACATTTTCTAAGATCCAAAAGATATTTAACAAACTTCTATGACAACTAACTGTGAAGCCTGCAAGAAAATACATGGCTTGCTTCAATATTTATTATTATTATTATTATTATTATTATTATTATTATTATTATTATTATTATTATTATTATTATTATTATTATTATTATTATTATTATTATTAACGAAATTTGCCAAAATAACATTCGTAGTGTTTCATTAAAAAGGGCACATTTTTAGGAATGTTATTGCTAATCTCCTTCATGAGTTGACGTGAATTAATCCTCTTCCCTCTGTCTAATTTCAACCTTAAACAACTGTCGTAATACTTTAATCTTTAAACGCCATTGACGCAACTTCTGTATCGAGGCTTTACCTCAATAGTTAAGTCCTTAATTAAGCTAGAAAGATGATTTTGGTACCAATGTATTCCTGGAGGATGCAGCCTTCCGCCCTTGGCGTTCCACCAGTTTGTATTTTATGTATGTGGGTGATACGATGGAGGGAGGAGGAAGGTAAAATTCATGTTTTTGTTTTTCAATAGGCTTTTGGGGGGCATTCCCCCTTGGGATACACTCATACTTGGGGGTACATTCATAAAAATTGGTATATGAAGCAATGAAACAGGCTACTACATGGTGATATCCTGTGTTTATACTTCTTGCTTATATGGAGGAATCAGGGAGAAGGCAAAGTTGGCCAATTTTTAGAGTTTCAGTTTTCTGGTATTTTTACGACAAGCATTAATAGCTCAACCCCTAATTACGCCTTCTACGAATATGGCGCGCATTGCACGAATGCTACCTCGTTGCAATTTGTGGTCTCTAACCTTTCTAACGCGGTATGAATCATGAGTCTATGATAATTACGGAGGTCACCAAGCCGCACCCCAACGCGAAGGTCTGTCAATGCTCTTCGAAAACACGTTCTTAATAGGAATTTCGTTATAAATTTTTTTACCTAGATTTGTATTGTAACAACGGCTACCATTTTTTAAATATTTTGCCACAAATGTTTGGCCCACACATTAACGCCATGTCATCAGCGTAGGGTGACTGCAAGGGTAGCCAAGGCCTCGCAAATCAATTTTTCATGTTTTTAAAATTACATTTTGTGTTTCTTCTTCTTCTTCTTCTATGAATATGGTTTGTATTGCACTAATGGTATCTCGTTGAAATATGTAGTTTATAATCTTTCCAACGGTGTATAAATGGTAACTCTTTGATAATTAGGGTGGTCACCAGAGCCCCCAACGTGAGAGTCTACGATCCTCGGCGGGCGTCTAAAGTCTAATCTCAATGAAAACTTCCCCTATGTGTCATAAAATCGCAGAATTTTTGCAAAAGCTTCACAGAACGTATGGTTTCAACAGTGGCAGACGTCAGCTTAAATTCACTTTGTAGTTATTGACCAATTTCTACTTGTTTATTTGGTAAACCTCTGGATAGATATATAGCAGCAACATGCAGTATATATTAACAGAAATTATCGAAGATCAGGATTTTTAAATCGTTTCCTGATATTTGATTGCGGGAAAGACTGAAACATCGTATATATCATAAAATAGAGTACTTTTTATGTAAACTATGGCAAAATGTAATTTTGGATGTGTGTGTGGAGAAGGAGCGTTGTTCAACTCTCATTAGGGGTAAATTCAATATTTGTTGTTGTCTGATTTTATCCCTAAGCCATAATAATTGTAAGATCACAAAGAAAGGATACACCGTATTGGTCAAGCTCAAATAAAGTTTAATAAAACTGTCGTGAAACATTTTTCTTAAATCGTGTAGAAGGGGAGATGTAGGGTTAACTCATATTTTCTATCTTGGCAAAGTTCAATTTCCACCAATGGGAATGATGAGAAAACTCCAAACAAACTACAGTGTGTCTATAAAAGAACTCCGGGGTTTTGAGGCAAAATATTTTAATTAAGTAAAAAACGTACATACATGTGTTATACATGATTGGAAAGCTTGACGAATGGTTTTGTCCGTAGGCCGGTCAACGCCATAGCTACATCGAAAGTTTCTTTTGTACGGTAACAACAGACTTAGTTTCTATGAGCCAAATAACACATTGAGCCTTTTGTTGTGGCGTCACCATAGCGCGAAGCGCAACAATCCACACGGCACGGCACTGATTCACTGACTACCGCAGCCGCTACGTCGTCTCAAGGTCAACGCTCCGCAGCGCCACCTGTTGATAGAAACATTTCCAATTGGTATGACTAAAACTTTTTGAGCTAGTTGTTTCAGAGAAATTAACTAAATTTTGCTCTCTTTTATCCTTAATAAGATATGAATTTTTAAAACCCCGGAGTTCTTTTATAAACACCCTGTATATACTCCAGTGTGACAAATAAAAAACAGATCCTTTTTGTAGGTTTACTAGTTTATCGCTTTGTTATCACATTGTATACAAGTTATGGACAAAAAAGTACGATGAGTGTAGTTGCACAGTGCAATCTATCGACATTGTATTCATTTCAACTAGTAAGCACGGTAGGCTAAACCTTTGGTACAGTCAGAGTCAAGTTTGAACGAGTTGTGACATGTCAGTTGGCTTCCAGAGGCAGAAGAGTGAGGACGTGTTAAGAGTGTCTTTCGCACGCCAACATTAAGTTTTATTCTAAGTTGCAAAAAGATGCCAAAGAAGTTCACGAAATGTCAAAACCTTTGTATAGCGATGAAACGATGGTATTGAAGGCTGTTTACAAATGGTATGAGCGATTCAAAACCTTCAACAAAACGAGCAAAGATCGAGACGTCCTTCGATCCCAAAAACAGATGAAAACGTCTTAAAAGTGACACAAACTATTTGTTCAAGCAGGCGAACGACTATTCGAGAGCTATCCGAAGATCTCAAGATCTCGTATGAGTCTGTGAAAAGCATTTTAACCATCGATTAAAGGGACAAATGGTTTTCTTCTTTATCACGAACATGCACAGTGCCACACTTTGATTTTGATCCGTGAGTTTTTGGCCGAAAAAAATACTTCTGTCTGTCCACATTCGCTGGACTCTCCAGATATAGCACCCTGTAACTTCTGGCTCTTCCCAAAAGTTAAAATGGTGCTGAAAGGAAAACGTTTTCACATTATTCCTGACAGTGAGAGGTTCACGACCACCCTTCCAAAAGAAACATCTCAGAAATGCTTCTAGCCATGAATTCAACGTGGGGATAAGTGTATTGGTAGCCAAGGACAGTCCTTTGAAGAGGAATAAATCAAATTATTACTGATATAAGTTTTAATCATCTATGTGAGTTTATTACTTTTCTTGTAATGAAGTTATTCACCGTATTTTTTTGATCACACTTCGTAAACTTTCTAAGAGGTACGAAACTGAAGGAAACCTTAAAGTTTCGGACTTGGGAAAATAATTTTAGAACTTACGTCGTTTAGAACTTCTGAACTTTACCCTTTTAGATGTCATTTCCTCCCACATTCGCATTCCATAAGTCGTTCCTTTGTACTTTCACTAATCATCTGGCTTCTTTAGCCTACCGAGTATAATGGTACGACGTAATGCTAGAAATTGTATGCCCTTACCACTGGTCTAGTGGGTATGGCGTACGCCTTGGTGTTTGTACTTGGCGCCGTGTTTGATTATTGATGTGAGAGCACCAAAAAAGTTTTACAATGATTCAATTTCGTTAATCATCCGTTTTCTCTAGTCTAAAGGTCATAGTTGTGGTTAAGTTAAAAGAAAAACTTTCACGTTTTATTTTTATTAAATTTTATTTCATTTTCCATTTAAGGAAAGGGTTCATTGTTTCAGTTACTATGTAATTAGTATTGCAATATACAGGGTGTTGCAAAAATTTGTCACATCAAAATAAGATAAAAGTTCTTATGGACTTGGAACTGTAGTCGAAAGGGCATAGTTTCGTAGTTTTAGTGTGCCGAGAACGTGAAAAAAGGAACTTTAAAAGTTCAAAGGTCTCTAGTTCCACTACTATAGTCTAGTCAATACATCCTCGAGGAATTAGTATGTGAACTATTTAAAATATCCATCTTTCAGAACCTCCCGTACTTGCACAAGCATTTTTAGAGAGGCTATTTGGAAGTATTTGATCGTATATGATTCAAATTTTTGCCACCTACATCTCTAAAAGTTGTTGTGAAAATACTGCAGCATTCTGAAACGTGGATATTTGGATAGTTCACATACCAATTCCTCAGTGATGTCTTGACCTGGCTACGATAGGTCCCATAGTAATGGAGCTATGAACTTCTAAAGTTCACTTGTTTCACGTTTTCAGCACCCTGTAACTCCGAAACTATCCACTTTTGAGCACAAGTCCATATGAACATTTTGTTTCTTATTTTGGTGTGAGAAATCTGTTCGCAAAATACTGTGGCACTCTTTTGTAACACCCTGTACATTATACTGTCTTTGCCCTTCAGGATACAATGCATGACCTTATGATTTAAAAATGTGAAACAATACATTGTATGTTATGAGAAATACCCACTTACTACATGGCGTTATGTGTATATAGCAATACAGTATTTTTTTTTAGTAAGTTCCATAGTTTGTTTACAATTGTGAAATATTAATGTCACAATATTTATCTTTCCTACTTGAATACGAATGAAGATTTTTTTGTTTATTTGTTTTCAGTGGAACATTATTTTCTACAACGTGATTTTATGAAGCAAGACTTGCAATTTTTTTTTGTTTTTATAAAAAAATAAATGAAACAAAATCGAAATTCATGTTTTATGTTATACAACAAAACTATGTAAAAACATGTTTTCATTTTACTTTCCATGAATTTCAAAGGCAATTAATTACCTGAAAAAAAAATTTTTTAAAAATAAAAATTTTCAGTTTCAGCAACTTTACTCTTACGAATTTCTGGAGCACACGTATGGAAATAATAATAATAATAAAGAAAGGTGTGTGTTTGGCAGAGGCGGAGAATAAGTACACAACATACTAAGTTATGCCTTCTTCATTCAAACCCTTCTTCAATTTCATATAAATGCGAAAAAGTAAAAATGAAATATTTAAGTTTAACGTCCCACGTTATATCCTTTAGGCTAAGGGAGATGGATGATTAAGGTATGTGAATAATGATGGAAGAATTAATTGGTGGAATTAGAAGTGGGAGGAAACTGAATAACCCCAAGGACACAACATTGTCCACCAAAAACTTATTTAGTGAGGGAAAGAATCGGGAACCCCACATACCAGAGATAAGGGCTCTAACATTGAGCCACCATGTTTTCACATGGATACTGTTGACGAGACGTCTCGGATGGACGGACGTGTAACCTTCATAATTGAGTAGTTAGGGGAAATGGGGTGTGGGTTGTTTAGATAGACAATGGAGATTAGAGCACAAAACAAAGCAGTCATGAAGGAGTTAGATAGTATTCCTAATGCCAGTAGTAATTAATTATATTTACTTCCGTAAAAACAACAAAATGTCGAGATTAGATTACATACATTTTTAATTTCTTTCAACTTCTCTTAAGCTCCTATTCCTTCTTTCCTGACAAGCAAGGTCCACAACGAGGCACACTCAGATCCGACTCAAACTTCGCCCAGAGGACACATAATGGAAAAGAAGAAAAAATGCCAAATTGGAGCTGCCCAATACCAGAAACACCGGAGTTATGCTCCCCAACATAACGCACCACGCGGCAATATGATATAAGGTAAACGTCGCAAGATACCCGTTTAGGTCGAAATCGGAAAGGACGAGAAGCACCGAGATGATACCAAGATACCTGATATGGTATAACACAGACTTGGCTGCCATCTTGAAAGCCGTTATCGTGAATATATCGTAAGGTATTGAAACGTGAAGGATGTCTTGTGAAAGATCGATGTCGGGTAGAATTAGAAACTGAAACCAATGCCCAAACTCTAATAACGTATCGAGCATGGTATTAACGTGAAGAGGAATTCATGCGAGCAGAGTATGGAAAAACAGCTGAAGTTATGTTGTTAACGCGATGAAACAGAAACGGCCAAAGGAACCCAGAACACATGGATGATGCGACAAAGAAATACACACGCACATATATAGAGAGAAACATATACATTTGAGTTGGAATGCTACATACACACACAGATATATATACATAGATACAGATATATAAGATTGTACCCATTGTTGAAAATCTCGGCAGTAGTGGTAGTGAGTAAAGAAATGGGTGACACACAGCTCCCGCAAACACCAGGCACATTTGATCACATAAAGTTCTGGGCACTCGTCTTTACAACATTCACGCTGTCGTAGATTGAAACAAAAGTCAGTTGTGTTGTACTGGAAAGCAGCGTCCTCTGCTAATCCAGCTAGTTTCCACCCGCATTGATGTGTCATATGAAATCGTGGACAACAAAATTGGTTGTGTACCAGTGAATGCAGCTTAAGGACGGTGTCTCGCTGGTGAAGGTTCACGTTGGTATGGTCACGCAATGCTTCCGAAATCCGTCGTACCATGTGTTTATACATGCGGAAGTAATACAGATCCAACGGTTGGTACTGCGAAGTAGTTTTTTCAGGTATAATATGGATGCGAATATGATCGGCGGTGAAACCACTTTCATGAAGTAGCCTTGCAAATGTGTCTCTGTCCTTGTGAAGTCCATATGAATCTAGCAACAGAAGGCTTTGTGTGTTGGGAGCATCTGCTGCTACTTGTGGTATTACGCATTTTTTGATGAAAACCGAATACGCTTCCCTTGTCATTTTACCAGAAGGCGTCCAGAATACCACTAAATTTGGTGCGGCGAACATATTGTCCTGAACCCTAGTACTTAAAGCTACGGGTTCCTGGAGAATGACAAAGAGTTTATCCGCCACCACCCCTGCTTTCGACAACAACGGCACCAAAGTGTACGTATGCGTCGTTGCATGCACAGACTGGACACAGCCCTGAAGGTGCGATGATCCTCTTCTGGCTAATGTGCGCTCACTTGTCAACTCTTTCGCAAAACCAGATTCATCAGCATTCCATATATTTACATTCTCAAACCCTCCCATGATGGTCTTGATTTCGTCACGCCACCCAGCAATAACCAAATCAATATCCTCCTTGTCGCGTACATACTTCATTGTGACATATGACGTGATTTTACGGCTCACGATATTGTTTTGTTGTTTGAGTGCCCCAATCCATCCGTGACTAGCATTAAACGTGCGAAGACTACACTTCAGAGCCTGCTCCTTTGCCCATAATTTAAGATCACTGTCATGGACAATGCGGTTATCACTTCGCGCAGCTATAAATTGTTGCAGCACATGTTCTGTGATTTCGCGATACACTTCGCGTTTTGTTTTCAATAAGCCTTTGTCGCGTTGTTCTTTCCATATAAACAGTGTTCTCACCGAGGGACAGTTGCAGAATCTGTGTTTCATCGAGCGATATGAACGACGTGCGAATGTTTGACGCCCTTTGCCTTTTACGTCAAGTCAGTAGTGTAACATGTTAACTTTGTCCTCTAGCGTATAATATTTTGTATTACCTTCGTTTCCATTCGGCTCATAGTCACTGTCGGACGAGAACGGTGTTGCCTGTGGTTCGGGCGAAGAATCACTCAAAGGCAGCGTGCTATCACCACTATCCGCGGCATCCTCTTCACCTGTTTGGGCCGGACCGGGTTCGTATTCATCAATGTCGAGAGTCTCATCCACATTTACTTCTGTTACATCGTAGTTGTTCAAAAACTCCAGCATGTGTTCAACTGCTTTTCGTTCCGCCACTGTCGGTTCTGTCGATTGAACGTACCCTTGTTTTGAAAGCCCCCTTTGCATAAATAACGCCACATTGAAAGGGTTCATATTGCAGGTCTACACTGCCGTTTTTAGATGAACAATAGTGCGGACACATTCACTATACAGAATATTGCGCGTTTTGACTCGCGTATGCCACAAACATACTATCACTTCTCACGGGCTAGCACCTGCTGTCACGCTCACTTCGTTCCATCTGGGCCAGTGAAACCCATAAACACAATTCGAGTGGTCTCACTGTGTGGTAAATTAGCCCTCTCGTGGGAGATTGCAACAACTCATGGAATTCAACTCCGCAGTGCTGCCTTTCACTGATATTGTGATTCTGTTTGGGACCGTCGAAAAATAAAAAATGAAATGAAATCTTTGAGCTTTACGTCCCACGGTTGTGCCGGTTAGGCTAAAGAAGACAGTGATGATGAGAGATGAGTGAAATGGTGGAATGAAGAAAGTGGGAGGAAACGGGAGAACCCGAGAAAATCCACGAGCACGGTGTTTGTCCACCACAAAGTCCACACGGCGCGAGCTGGGATCGAACCAGAGACCCCAAGCACCAGAGGTGGACGCTCTACCACAGAGTCACCGCGTCTCCCGTCGAAAAACAGTGTTGCACATTGCGCAAAAGAAAAGAAACATTCGTAAAGAAATGTCAGCTAGAACATGGCTGGGCATTATCACACATGCATACTTTGTTTCAAATACTGTTGTTTAAACAAACGTAGGCCGAAATGTCCTTTGTTCTCACAAAACAGCAGGGAAAGTGAATAAGAAACGTACAAAACGTTGCCCAGGAGTGAGTTTCGATCCCAGGTAGGTCCTCCTTTTGGTAACCAATCCAATATTATATTACCTACTCTCCCGATCGAGCTGCCTTTATGCTGTTTCACAATAGATAGCCCTTTGCAGTTCTTGTAGTCTTCAAACGAACGCTCGTATCGCGGGTGCAACTGTGGTTTATACTGTACCAAGCCGGGTCCCAATATCCTTGAAAGACATGATGCGCCAATGCGGAGACACTTCCATGTACAGACACTGTTACGTTTACTTGTCGCGTACCATTGCCGTGGCATGTTACCCACTGCCGTGGCGTCTTCTGTCCTTCGCATACACGTTTGTTTTACCCGAGTCTTCTACATTTTCATCATTCCAACATTTCATTCATTTCTCATAATCACCGTCTCCTTTAGCCTGGTCGGCATAACCGCGGGACGTAAAACTAAAAAAATTCATTTTTCTTCTACACTTCATCACGTCCTCACCATTACACATATGTTTATCGCGATTACATCATTGATTTTCATTTTGCATTTTACCTTACATTGATATATCACACATCCCACTTCTCATTTCAATACCTTACGCTATATCCAAGATCGTGGCTTTCAAGATGGCTGCCAAAACATTTTTATAACATATCAGGTATCTTTTTGATATCATCCCGGTGCTTCTCGCCCGTTCCGTTTTCGACCTAAACGGGTATCTTGCGACGTTTACCTTAGATCATATTGTCCCGTGGTGCGTTATGTTGGGGAGCATAACTCCGGTGTTTCTGGCATTTGGCAGCGCCAATTTGGCATTTTTTCTTCTTTTCCATTATGTGTCCTCTGGGCGAAGTTTGAGTCGGATCTGAGTGTGCCTCGTTGTGGACCTTGCTTGTGAGAAATTACCTAGTGACTATATCGTTAGGGTATGCTCCTTTGGCACAAGAGGCTAAGTTTGGATTCTCAGTGGAAGCTCGTGTGATTAAGGTGTAGGTACAGGTCTAATATACCTTTGGTGCTAAAAGGAACGTTGAAACCCAAATCAGCGAATTAACCTTTTCTTCTCTATCTCTCATGTAGCTTCGGTGCTGGAAAGAATGCTACCCTGTCACAATTCTCGGTATCGCGGTCAGAATGTTTCCTGCATCTATTAGCTGAAATAGTTAAAAAGGAAACTAAATGTGACCCCGAGTGACTTAACCACACCTGATTGGACAAATCCTGTAAAAAATATATTATTAAAGCAAGTAATTTATAACTAGGTATCATTCACACCAGCACACAATCTTAACACCTAAGGTGAGTGAAGGTGGGTGATTAGAATTACAGATTTTATTTAATGAAATTCCAGAAGTGTTAGTTTGAAATATTTAATGCAATTCAGATTCCTTCAGAGCAGTTATAACAATTAAACAAATTCTTAATAGGTTCTTAATTTCGAAGGAGGTGTTCAAAATTTTAATTGAAAAACCTTTACTCTAACAACTACAGTTAATTTTTGCAAGGCAGAGATCATTAACAGTAATTAGATTTTGAATGAAGATAACACAATCAAAACTCTCAATTCATTAAATATTAAACGCTAAATTGAATTCTATAATTCATAAACAGCAAATTAACAACCACGTCAATTACTTTAATCTAACTGTAACAAAAGATATCGTGACTTTCGAAGTAGCCTCGTATAATTATTAACAATTAACCTTTAAACTTTTTATCTCTTTAATTTCTCTCAGTAATTCTTAATTAAGGAATGTTCGCAGTGCTTGTGCTACTATGAAACTATTTAACTAACTGCAATACTTTTAACTAGCATTACTACTTCACACTTACCGTAATACAGCAGGAAATAATAGTGACAGTATAGCAGAGGTAGTTACCATTTCTCAACTCCAGATCCTCTTGGGTTTAGAGACTGTTCCTTACAATACCATTCCATACAATACAGTGCACGCGAATATTTCAAGCATTTAAAAATTAAGCAAAAAATTTATTCGGTCGGAAAGCACGTTCTAGATTTAATCAAAATTATTCATTTTACTTCAAATTTACAATTGGCACCTAGCCGAGAATTCCAAGAGAACTAAAATAGCAATATATGCATTTAACAGCAGTTAATTAATGAATTAGGTAACTAGTGACGTTTTCATTAACAGCACTGTAAATTAGTTAACCTATTTCCAAAGCAGGAAATACCAATTTATATTTTACTTTAGTTCTTCAAACTTTAAACACGTTATTAGAAACTGTTTTAGATTTTAAAATTTAATAGAACAAAAACAAAAGTAATTAGGAAATTAAATTACTATTAATTACTGACAAAGTTTAATAAAGAATGAAAAGAAGTTATGAAAATACTTCTAATATTAGTTACCACGCGAGTATGCGATTTAAAGGTGGAATTTTAATACTTGATTTTACGTTTAATTTTCTTCCCCATTTAAAGTTACCCAGTTAAATTTCTTACTCGACCTTCAATGGCACAACGAAAGCAAAAAAAGCACAAGACTCGATGACGTATCACACGAGTTCCGTCTCTCACCTAACAGCGTTAGGAATTTAACATATTTTTCAGCTTCTTTAAAAAGGGTTTAACACGGAAGTATTATTAAGAGGAAATTTAGACCTTATTAATTTCATTCACTTGCAAGTTACGTCTTCTTTTAACACTACTTCACACACTAGAAACACAAGTAACTTTTTCACTTTTAAACTCATTTAGCTTTACAGAACTTATTTAGACACAATTTAATTTAATTTTATGAAACTCTTAGTAATTTAGCACTGAGTTTTATAATCACAGTTGTAATTAAGACACACTTCACAAGTTTAAACGAGGCACAACTATATCGAACTCTCGACCACGTTTTCTAAAAAGAACAATTTTCGGCGCGAAGTAATGAAGTCTAATACTTGAGTCCAACCCGTGTTGGCTCAATAAACTACGATACAGTTATGAGGCGCAGCGGATCAGAATGGCGTATATAACAGCAAGACTCTCGCTACTGCGCAGCGCCCAACTCATTACATACGTCACTCCAGACCCCTGCGCTAAACTGAAGTGGTTGTGATGTTTAAAAAAAAAATCAGATTTGATTCTCTGCCGTATTACAAGTATTAACAACTTAACATATAGATATATATATATATATATCATTTTAAAGCTTTTTTCACGCTCTTTTCAATGAAAGTATTATCTTTTCAATATAACAACGTATAACAAAATAATTCTTCAAAAACAAAAACAATAAACTTTCTTACTTTTTTAAAAAAGAAAACAAAAAAAGTAATTTTCCATAATGAAACTATTCACAAAAAATGTAACGATTTTGCAATCGTTACAAACACCACCTCCTTGTTAAATATAAAATTTTAAGGTAGAACAAAATTTTATATACAATATACAATTCCATGTTAAACTTCCATTATTTTCACATTTTATATCATTCCTTTAACGATATTTCTCAAAATGTCCATTCGGAATTTTTGTCATTTCAGTAGAATTTCCATTCCAGTTTGATTCAACATTCCACTCAAATGTAGACCAATTTTCAATGTCTGGGTTTAAGATCAGCCAGCCAGATAAGAGATTTCCAAACTTCCAAGTTTACAGCTTTGGTTCCATTCGAGACCATATGCCATTCTACAGGATGCGTTGACCATCTTGACATGTCTCCATAAAAATACATCAATGTAAGGAAAAACAAAAGGTAATCTAAAAATATAAATAGAAACATTAATTTCAGGCAATTACAAGATGTTAGCTCTGAAAGGTAACAAAGGATTTAATTTCAAAATGAGAACAAGATCTTCGAATTTTTCCCTTTCACATGTAGATAATATTATTCAGATGTTATACATTTCAACTATTAACTACACTATAAATGATATAAATCTACCCTAATGCATGATTTACAAATGAAAGTTTTAATGATCATGAAAAAATGAACGTGAAACGATTATGATCATATCTTAAATCTACATGACATCTTAATTCCTACATTAACCTACTTCTAAACCTAACTTAAATCTAAATTTTCTTAACCTAACCTTACATAACTAATGATAGTTTAATTTCTTCTAGTTTAACTCTACATGTGTAGGATTCTCATTTTTATTTGTTCAGTTGGTGTTTGCTCCATTCCTTCTCACAAAGTATTTTTTAATATCACTTACATGAGCTCTCTTAGTATTATTAGCATTGTTTACATCTTCTAATAACACGGAATTATAAGTTAGGAATTTCACAATTTTGAATGGACCAATCCAATGATACGTTAAACTCTTAGTTACTTTATCCTTCAGAGATGATTTTTCGTGGTTTTTAACTAACACAAGATCATCTGCTACCAAATTTACATCCTTTCGTTTACCTTCAAATAGTTTACGACGTTTTCCCAAGATTTTACCATGTTGTCCATTGCATTTTTCCAAAGATCTTGACTATTCAGACCTTTAAGATCAGCATCCATAACTTTCCATTTGATCTCTAATGGACTATTTAACTCTCTACCAAAAAATAATTCTGAAGGTACAGCTTTTAGTCCTTCGTGCTCACACAAATTAAGATTAAACTGGAGCTCACGAATAACCTTACTCCATTTGTTTTGTCTTTCAGCAAAATAAGATTTCAAAGAGTATTTCAGAGTTTTTATGAGCCTTTCAGCAATGTTTGCCTCCGGATGATAAGGGCTCAGTTTTATATGCTTAATACCCAAACTATACATAAATCCCTGAAAATACTCAGATGTAAATACTGAGGCGTTATCACTAGATATTGATTCTACAAAACCATAACGGGAGAACAAATCATACAATTTGTCACAAATTATTTTTGAAGATAGTCTCCTTAGTTTTTCAAGCATACAATATCTTGAGCAATTATCCACTGCTATTAGAAGATAAGTATACCCTTCAGAAGAAGGTAGAGGCCCTACGGTATCAATCATCCAGTTTGAATTTATCCTGTGAGTTACATGAGACCCTAGTCTACCATATTTCTTAGTATTTAAGGGCTTAGCCTTTTGACATTCTGGACAAGACCTAACAAATTCCTTTACGTACTCTACTAAACCATCAAATGTAAATCGCTTCATTATTTTACGTAAGGTTTTATATATTCCTGAATGACCACCTGTAAGATATTCTAAATGATAGTATTCGACCAGACTTCTTCTAAGATCTTTTGGAACAACGATTTTCCACTCATTGTTCTTTGCCCTAGTCTTTTTTAACAAAAACCCATGTTTGATTTGATACTCATTACTATTCTCACCACCTTCTACCTTAACGATTAACTCATTTATTTCAGGATCTTTACGTTGTAATTCAATCAATGGTTCACTTAGAAAAGGTATATTCCAAAGATTTGTCAAAACTAAATATGTTTTATCACTATTTTCTTTGACTTTAACACTATGATCAAAATTAAACATATCATACTGCCTAGAAAGGAAATCTGCTACTTTATTCTCATTCGTTTTCAAATGGTGGATTTTAAATGAGAACTGAGAAAGTTGTTCTATAAGTGAGCCGTATTTTAATAGTCTTTTAGAGTTATTAATTATCCAGCTTAAGGCATTGTTATCAGTATACAAATCAAACTCATTAAACAAAAAATGTTTGAATCTTACTATGGTTTTAACTAGACTTAAAAATTCAATCTCGTAGATTGATCTATGCCGATCGGCCTCACTTAGTTTCTTCGAAAAGAAGCCCACAGGAATTAAGTCACCTTTATCATTTTTCTGTGAAATCACGCCTCCTAAGCCTCTCGAGGACCCATCGACGTGTACTACAAACCTCTTTGAAAGATCAGGGGTTTTTAGAATAAGCTCTTCCGAGAAAATTCTTTTTATTTCTAAAAAGGCGTTATTTTGGGCTTCCCCCCACTCAAACTTCTTCTTAATAGATCTTAATTCAGATATAGGACCAATAATTTCTTGAAATCCTGGTATAAACCTTGAATAAAAATTAACCACACCACAGAATCGCTGCACGGCCTTTCTGGTCTTAGGAGGTGGAAGATTAAGAATGGACTCAACTCGTTTAGGATCCATGGTGATATTATCCCAATCGACTATAAAACCTAAATATTTAATCCGTTTTTTAAAGAAAAAACTCTTATCAGGAGATATAGTCAAACCATATTCTCTAAACCTATTTAACACCATTCTAATCGCCTTTTTATGTGACTCCTTATCCCTATTTGCGATTAAAATGTCATCAAAGTATACGTGAACACCATATGGT
This sequence comes from Thermobia domestica, assembly GCF_964235325.1. Classification (NCBI taxonomy): domain Eukaryota; kingdom Metazoa; phylum Arthropoda; class Insecta; order Zygentoma; family Lepismatidae; genus Thermobia; species Thermobia domestica. Next base: position 271,891,276 of record NC_137462.1, read on the forward strand.
TCAAGGTCACCAAGTACATCTTTCATACATTTAGATAAAACACTACTTCCAACCTTAATTCCAGCTGGGAGCTTCTTATATTGGAAGGTACCAATCGGAGTGACTATCGTAGTTAAATCTCGACTCGCTTCATCAAGCTCCAGCTGAAAATAAGCCTTCTTTAGATCACACAATGATATATAGGGGCATCCAGATAAGTTACTTAAACATTCTTCCATGTGAGGTGTCGGAAAAACATAATCTGACAACATACTATTTAATTTTACAAAGTTGGCAACTAAGCGGTATGAACCATCTCGGTTTTTCACAATGAAACATGTGCTGCCAAAGTTCGAATGATCAGTTTCAACTAACACATCTTGTTCAACTAATTCTTTTATAACATTCTCAAAAATTTGTCTTTTTTCCCTAGGTATGGGAAAAGGTTTTTCTCGAAAATATTTTTGTTCTCGAAGGTACAATTTACATTTAAAATCTTTGAGGCAGCCCACCTTCTCACTCACAACATCAGGAAAATCCTGTTTGAGAGATCGCACAAATGACTCTACATCTGGATCAATCCAATAGTCACTGTCATCTTCCGAAGAACTACCAATAGGAGATTCATCCTCAGGTTCATGAAGTTCTTTTTTATCCACGTTAATTTCAGTTTCTTCAAGTGGTGGTTTCTCACAAACTATTATGTCACTCGAAGATTCCAGTCCAAGTTGTTGTTTTAACTTCTTAAATCTTTCACTAAATTCTTCTTCAAAGGATTCACTCCATTCGTTAACCTTTTTGGTTTCACCTGAATCTACTAGTTCTAACACTCCATCCTTATCGGCGTACACTTCACCAGTTGCTAAGACGATTTTAGATATCTGGTTCTTTCTTGTATGATCACGAAGTCCATTGACACGTCCAAGTTGATCCACAAGACCAGAAACTGATGTTGGAAAAGTGTTAACTAATGTATCTTGAGGTTCCAGGTAGTCAAAGTTAGGAACTGGTTCACACAGAGTTCCAATCTCCCTAGAATCAGACACCACTGAAGGAACGGAAGTGATGAAGTTATTTCGACGACGGAAGCCATGTAGATAAATACAAACAGGCTTCAGACCCTCATCATTCAAGCAGCTCGAACCATGGATGGCATCTACTTCAAAGAAATTCTTTAAAGTCTCCATTGATCTCAGAGGAACATATCTTCTTTGGTTTCGAAAATAAAGTTTATTTCCAAATACATCAAGCATGGCACCAGTTGAACGCAAAAACGGAGTACCCAAGATAGCATCACAGGGTAATGAAGCTATCACTACGAAGTCCACTTCAAATCTGAATCCACCTAAGTTCAAGTCCACAGTGACTTCTCTAGGTTCTGTCACACTAGAACACATCATTGAGTTCATTTTCATAGACGGAATCGTTCGTTGCCTCTTAATCAGATGACTAATTTGATTAATTAGAGTCGACGATGCTAAATTTACAGAACTCCCGCTGTCAATACAAAGAGGAAGTCTCTTATCACTAATGGACCCAATCACAAAGGTTCCAGAACAATTATCTCCACTAGAAGGCACCCTGTACGTAGGAGAAACATTTTCACTCTTTCTGTCACTTATGGATTTCCCAGGACCTCCTGTGTTGAGACTGAGTTGGTTAGACTTACCTGAGTACAACCTCACATTATTACCACTTACACATGTCTTACCCTGTTCAGATTCAAAGTTTTTCTTATTGACATTATTTGAAAATTTATTTTCAGAAACTTTTTTAGAATTATTATTAGATCTATAATTCATGGTATCCTTAAACCTATTTCCTCCATTAGGATAATTAGGCTTAAATCTATTGCCTTTATAAGCATTCTTATCTGATGGACCACTACTGGCCACCCTTACCTCCTGATCTTCATTTGCAACAAAACAAGTTTTTAAGTTTCTGTTTTTAGATGAATTAATTTCTAAGTATTCCCTTTTTGATCTTTTGTACAAATCAAGTTGTTCAATTATATTTTTCATTTCAGTAAGGTTTCGTGGAATCCTATCTAAAAAACATTTGTACCTATACACAGGATTCAAACCATGAATGATAATTTCCAAGATTTCAAACTCGCTTGACCCTACATTTAAGACCTTGGCTGAATTATACACGTCATCTATAAATTCCATCACATGTTCACTAGGTTTCATTGGCCTATATACTTTAACTCCTATTAAATATCCCCTAACGTTTAAAGAAATAAATTTATTCAACAAAGTCATCCTTAATTCGGGCCAAGTTTTACTTAATGTAAGACTATTCATTATTTATGTATACAACAACCCTGAAGTTTTAACAGAAACTGCATACAAAATCATTCTTAAAGGGAAGTTGTAATTTAAAACAAGATCGTTTAAAATAAACATCAATTCAAATACTTGAAAACTGTCATTACCATCAATCTTTTTCAAAGAACCCAGTTTAGTGTCAATAAGTATACTAATCCTATTGAAAACATACTTATCAATTAAAGGATCAAAAGATTTCCAATTATCCCCACAGTTTGTTGCTACCGGAATTCCCTCAGGAAAACTGTATGCGTTTAAAGGCATAAAGGCTCTAGGAGGTTCACAATATTGAGACCTTACTGATTCGTGACTATGTCCATACATATTATGAATACCATCAAACACTTGAGCTCCCACACTATCTACATACTGAGGCGGTTGTTCAAAGTTCCCTGAATTTTGTTGTTCAAGTACTCTTTGCTTTACTTCGGTTTCAATTTCAGAGTTCTTTTTAAAAATATTGTGAACACTAGACTTCATTTGAGACCTAACGTCTCTTACCTTAGGGATAGCACCCTTATAATAAAAGGGAGGAGGCGGAACAATAAATTTTCTATCATTTCCCTGACTTTCCTGATTTAAATTATCAAATTTTATTTCCTTCCTATTTAAATGCTGATTCTGATCTGGCATGCGACAATGATCATTTACTCCTAAACCACTAAACACCACTGGTATGTTTGGATTACCTAATTCATGGCCTTCAACAAATGGTTCTTGATGACTAACTTCAAACGACCTACCAGGCTCTAACCTTGACGCATGTTCGCTTCTATGACTAAGATATTTATCAATAAAGTTAGGTTGTACTGTAAAATTTCTATTCGCATAGCGATGAGAACCAACAACTCGATTAAACGATTCAGAATTTTGCGGTAATTTACTGGAAACACCTAATCCTGCAAAACACCTGTTTGCACCTTTACTATTACCCCCATTTTCTATTTTCATTTTATTCAATTCATCGCTTAGTTTGTAAACAATATCATTTTCGAACCTAGGTGGCGCTACAATATTCTCCTGTAAAAACTGAGTCGACATGTCAGAAACTTCAACTACTTCTACCATAGGATCTTCAATAATAACTGAAGTAGTATTTGAAACAACAGATCGATTGTCAAATTCCATGATTAAACCACAATAAATAAACAAAATGTAAATTAAATTAAACACACAGTACAATTTAAATAAGGAAGTGGTAACACAAATAAATTCAATTATGACAATATATAAATGCTACAATTTAGCTACGCTACAACTACTTCTACAATCAAACTCATTCATTCAATCTCTAGTACGCAAGCCAGTACAAATAAAGGTTGACAAAATTTTATTAAATTTCACTTTATTGAACAACAACTGTAAATAGAAAGCATCCACAGCTGACAGCTTGTGTAGTTGCAAGTCACTCGTGTTTTTAGTAATGGAGCTATGAAAAACTTCAAACTGTTTTTAGAAAACAGCTAACACTGATAATTTTTACTAATTTCCAACTAAATTCTCTTAAAATTTCAAACTCTATATTAGCAAACAAAATTTTTATCAAAAATATCTTGCAATTATCAACTGAACTGAGTTTAACCAACAATGACTTCAAAAAAGCAAACGCGGAGATTAATATTAATTTAGGACCTAAAAATCCTATCCCCCAATCAAAATTACGAAAAGGACTCCCAAAATGAAATATCCTACACACCTTAACTTTTAAACAAATCTCGTAATTCCGAAATTTAACTTCAATCATGAAAATATTAACAATTACTGTAATTCTATTTACTCTAGTCGGTGACCTTACAAAAGACTTAATCTACAGGCTAAGTTTTGAATCACCGAAACCAAAAACATAACTGTATCGTAGTTTATCTTTTTTGTCACAATTCTCGGTATCGCGGTCAGAATGTTTCCTGCATCTATTAGCTGAAATAGTTAAAAAGGAAACTAAATGTGACCCCGAGTGACTTAACCACACCTGATTGGACAAATCCTGTAAAAAATATATTATTAAAGCAAGTAATTTATAACTAGGTATCATTCACACCAGCACACAATCTTAACACCTAAGGTGAGTGAAGGTGGGTGATTAGAATTACAGATTTTATTTAATGAAATTCCAGAAGTGTTAGTTTAAAATATTTAATGCAATTCAGATTCCTTCAGAGCAGTTATAACAATTAAACAAATTCTTAATAGGTTCTTAATTTCGAAGGAGGTGTTCAAAATTTTAATTGAAAAACCTTTACTCTAACAACTACAGTTAATTTTTGCAAGGCAGAGATCATTAACAGTAATTAGATTTTGAATGAAGATAACACAATCAAAACTCTCAATTCATTAAATATTAAACGCTAAATTGAATTCTATAATTCATAAACAGCAAATTAACAACCACGTCAATTACTTTAATCTAACTGTAACAAAAGATATCGTGACTTTCGAAGTAGCCTCGTATAATTATTAACAATTAACCTTTAAACTTTTTATCTCTTTTATTTCTCTCAGTAATTCTTAATTAAGGAATGTTCGCAGTGCTTGTGCTACTATGAAACTATTTAACTAACTACAATACTTTTAACTAGCATTACTACTTCACACTTACCGTAATACAGCAGGAAATAATAGTGACAGTATAGCAGAGGTAGTTACCATTTCTCAACTCCAGATCCTCTTGGGTTTAGAGACTGTTCCTTACAATACCATTCCATACAATACAGTGCACGCGAATATTTCAAGCATTTAAAAATTAAGCAAAAAATTTATTCGGTCGGAAAGCACGTTCTAGATTTAATCAAAATTATTCATTTTACTTCAAATTTACAATTGGCACCTAGCCGAGAATTCCAAGAGAACTAAAATAGCAATATATGCATTTAACAGCAGTTAATTAATGAATTAGGTAACTAGTGACGTTTTCATTAACAGCACTGTAAATTAGTTAACCTATTTCCAAAGCAGGAAATACCAATTTATATTTTACTTTAGTTCTTCAAACTTTAAACACGTTATTAGAAACTGTTTTAGATTTTAAAATTTAATAGAACAAAAACAAAAGTAATTAGGAAATTAAATTACTATTAATTACTGACAAAGTTTAATAAAGAATGAAAAGAAGTTATGAAAATACTTCTAATATTAGTTACCACGCGAGTATGCGATTTAAAGGTGGAATTTTAATACTTGATTTTACGTTTAATTTTCTTCCCCATTTAAAGTTACCCAGTTAAATTTCTTACTCGACCTTCAATGGCACAACGAAAGCAAGAAAAGCACAAGACTCGATGACGTATCACACGAGTTCCGTCTCTCACCTAACAGCGTTAGGAATTTAACATATTTTTCAGCTTCTTTAAAAAGGGTTTAACACGGAAGTATTATTAAGAGGAAATTTAGACCTTATTAATTTCATTCACTTGCAAGTTACGTCTTCTTTTAACACTACTTCACACACTAGAAACACAAGTAACTTTTTCACTTTTAAACTCATTTAGCTTTACAGAACTTATTTAGACACAATTTAATTTAATTTTATGAAACTCTTAGTAATTTAGCACTGAGTTTTATAATCACAGTTGTAATTAAGACACACTTCACAAGTTTAAACGAGGCACAACTATATCGAACTCTCGACCACGTTTTCTAAAAAGAACAATTTTCGGCGCGAAGTAATGAAGTCTAATACTTGAGTCCAACCCGTGTTGGCTCAATAAACTACGATACAGTTATGAGGCGCAGCGGATCAGAATGGCGTATATAACAGCAAGACTCTCGCTACTGCGTAGCGCCCAACTCATTACATACGTCACTCCAGACCCCTGCGCTAAACTGAAGTGGTTGTGATGTTTAAAAAAAAAATCAGATTTGATTCTCTGCCGTATTACAAGTATTAACAACTTAACATATAGATATATATATATATATATCATTTTAAAGCTTTTTTCACGCTCTTTTCAATGAAAGTATTATCTTTTCAATATAACAACGTATAACAAAATAATTCTTCAAAAACAAAAACAATAAACTTTCTTACTTTTTTAAAAAAGAAAACAAAAAAAGTAATTTTCCATAATGAAACTATTCACAAAAAATGTAACGATTTTGCAATCGTTACAACCCCCCCCAAAAAAAACACAATCAACTCTTTTCTTCTATTTCTTATATAGCGTCGGTATTGGAAGAAATGGTAAAGTCCAATTAACCAATCAATCTCTCTTCCTCCACTTCTATAAATAATATAGCTTCGGTGTTCGAAAAAATGGTAAATTCTAAGTCAACCATTTAATCTAATTTCTTTCACTTCGCATTCAGCTTCGGTGTTGGAAGAAATAGTAAACTCTAAATAAACAAATCAATCTCTTCTCCCACTTCTTATATAGCTTTGGCACTGGAAGGAATGCTAAACTCGAAATAAGCTAATCAGCCTCTTTTCTTGCATTTATAATATAGCTTCAGTGCTGGAGGAATGGAAAACTCCAAATCAACCAATCAAGCTCTTCTCCCACTTCTTATATGGCTTTGGTGCTGGAAGGAATGCTGAACTCCAAATCAACAAATTGACCTCTTTTCTTCCATTTGTCGTATAGCTTCGGTGCTGGAAGGAATAGTAAACTTCAAATTAACCAATGAACCTCTTCTCCCACTTCTTATATAGCTTCGGAGCTGGAGGAAATGCTGAACTCCAAATCCACAAAGTAACCTCTTTTCTTCTACTTCCCATGTACGTAGCTTCGGCACTGGAAGGAATCCTAAACTCGAAATAAGCTAATCAACTTCTTTTTCTGCATTTCTTATATAGCTCTGTGCTGGAAGCAATGGAAAACTCCAAATGAACCAACCAATCTCTTCTCCCAATTCTTATATGCCTCCTGTGCTTTAAGCAATAGTAAACTCCAAATTAACCAATGATCTCTTCTCCCACTTCTTATATAGCTTCGGATCTGGAAGGAATGCTGTATTCGAAATCAACCAATCAACCCTCTTCCCCTTCACATATTACATAGCTTATTTTATAAAAGGAATGCTAAACTCCATAGAACCGATCAATATCTTTTCCTCCACGCCTTATATAGCTTCGACGCTAAACGGAGCAGTGATCTACATTTTCTCCTCTAGGACATGAATAACCAATATCCCTTACCAAGAAGCAAGTCCGTGACTTTATGTGGCGCGGCTTATTAACTACCGATTCTAAGAAACTACAAATTCCCAAATTTCGCGTTGTAATACGGAGGTTTGGGTACAAAATCTCGCGGCGACAACCTCGCGGACCAAAACCTCGCCTGGCCAAAACCTCGCCTCCCAAAACCTCGCGGCCCTAAATCTCGCCGGGCCGAAACCTCCCTGGCCAAAACCTCGCCGTCCAAAACCTCGCGGGACAAAATCTCGCCGGGCCAAAACCTCGCCTTGCCAAAACCTCGCGCCCCAAAATATCGCCATACCCAAAATCTCGCCTGACCAAAATGTAAATATTCCAACAGATGATAAGGATGACGGTATAAAAGACGCTGTACCAGAAGAAGTATCACGGGTATTTGACCAAGTCCCGCGATACCATATGAAAATTCTATTTCTATATTAGAGGATTTCAATGTGAAGGTAGGGCGACAGGATGTTTTTAAACTGGTTACAGGGAAAGAAAGACTGCATAAGGAAAGTAATGACAACTAACGGGGTTAGTTTCGTGAACTTTGGAGCATCCAAAAACTTAAAATTTCAACAAAAATCTAATAATATTTACGAAAGTATGAAATAATATATGAGTTTTTACGACGTCCCTTGATTACGTCCTGTAGATTAAAGGAGACGTAGATGACCAGGATGAAGGAAATGATCGAATAAAGAAAGTGGGAGGAAACGGGAATAACCCGAGAAAGCTGACGCACACGATGTTTTGTATATTATTATTATTATTATTATTATTATTATTATTATTATTATTATTATTATTATTATTATTATTATTATTATTATTATTTGTAATGTGGAATTGCATATTAAGGAACTCATTGGGTAAATTTTAAAGAAAAGTTTCATTCGCGGCGAGGTTTCGGCCACGCGATGTTTTGGGTGGCGAGATTTTGGGCGGCGAGATTTTGTCCCGCGAGGTTTTGGGCGGCGAGGTTTTGGCCACGCGAGGTTTTGGACGGCGAAGTTTTGGCCGCGAGATTTTGTCCGTATCCCAATACGGAAGTTTTAAATAAAATTCGTTTAATACTAGTTTAATGTAATTCGTCTTTCACCTTCATCCTAATAACAACTATACAATCTGATAAAAGATTCATATTTCTCTTGATCTCAATCTATAATAGCGACACCATGTAGTGGAAATATACTCTGAACGACTTTGTTGCTGCTTCACAAGTAGTTATTATATGGATGTTTAGGTGGCTGGTATGTGCTATCACTTGTGGTGCCATTCCGGCAACGTGCGAACTACATGTGTAGTTCACGGCAACATGGAGAAATAATTTCAATTCTACGGTTATCAGGTAGATATTCTAATAACTGTTTGCCAGTCTAGAAATGTCAGGACAAACATTTTTCACAATAACGAATTTTGAATGGACCTGTCTTCAATTGAAAAACACCAGATAATTATGGAGAAACTATAAAATGTATTACTAAAATATTCCATAAAATTTAAAGCGAAATCAACTCTTTTTGGTTACAGAGCATTTTACAGTCATGTCCAAAATTATTGTCGCATGTCTATAAATATGTTGTTGTAGGAACATAATTTGATAACGAATTCGCCCGGTATTTCTTGTGATATTAGTATGTGTATAATCGACAAAGACATGTATGCGGTAAATTTCATGTCCAAAAGAGCAATAAATAAGAACAATAAAACAAAAATAAAACTTTGTTGTTCATTTAGCAACATTTTATTTTACTCATTCTAGTTTTCGTATTTATAATTCTCTTCCTCTGAAATTTACCATAAATATATATTTTCCGATTATACACATAGTATCAGTATTAAAAGTACCCTGCAAATTCATTATCAAATTATATTCTTACAAGGAGACAGTTATAGATATGCGACAATCATTTTGGACATGAGTGTACAATGTAAAAGAGCGCAATTACAATCTTACATTTAAATATTTTATATTATTTTTCGAACTTTTGTTATTCGTCATTCTCTATTCTAAACTTTTGTGTTATATATATACGGCTTGTGGACACTTTAAAGAAGGAAAGATTAGAAATCAGTGTCTGTGACTTCTAAAGTTTTGGTTTATGGAATGACATCAATTGTCCAAGTTGGTCACAGAGCAATTTTGTGATCATTCTAATGGATTGAGTTCTCCCGTTCACAGCCACAACCCACGCAAAGAGAAAAGAGCAAAAATTGAAGAACTGTTCTTTTTTTTTTTTTTCAAAAAAAAAATGTTTAAAAAGGTCGCTGTAGCTTTTCCAGAACTTATCAGTCGTCCTTGTGACTAACTTTTACGATCACTTACGAAAGTGTAAATTCACGTTTTACTCTCCTTTTCTTTTACATTTGAAAGTGTTTGTCTTCCAGAGTTTTTTTTTTTTTTTACATCTTATCTTGTTTCATGTAATACATTAGCAAATTAAGACGACCTCATTCTATGCAAAAGTATGATACGGGAGTGGATCAAAAAGTAATATCTCCGTAGCATAAAAGATGTATTAATGAACAAATAACAGTAAAAGATATTACAGATCATAGCCTGAACTCTCCTCTACAGAAGCTACAATTCAATATAGTCTCAATGTTTTTGTACACATTTTTTCCAACGTCAAACCCAGACATCAGAACTATTTTGGAAAAATTCATGGGTATGCTTCTTGACCAATGATTTTAAAGCTGGTTTAACTTCATCCAAGTCATCTCTAGTCAGCAATCATACCTTAAGCGCAGTCATACGAAATATTCAATGCATCAGCAACATTCTGAACTTTAATATGCCTGTCTCCTGGAATCAACTCATAAGCACGTTCTCGATTTGCATCTGTGACTGATGTTGTCGACCGGACGCTTCTCGGTTTATCTGCAATTTCGGTTCCCAAACTTCTCTACCCAATGACAGAAATTGCTGATATCCATTACAGCGTCCCCATAAACAGTTTTCATGCCATTATAGATTTCCTTAGGTGGACAACTTTCTTTTGTTAGAAATTCAATGACGATTACGTCTTTTAGCTCCAGATCCATGTCAAAAATAAAAGACTGCATTAATAGAATAGGGTTACTTCTATAATATCATGCATACATAGTTCAATAGCTGTAATAGTAACAAAATTATAGCAAGGGGGCATTACTTTTTGATCAACCTTCGTATGTATACATGTTCTTTTACAATTGGGTCAAATTGTAGATGACAGGTACGAATGTAAGGTCGTTATCAAACTAATGGAAACATACAAGAACGTAGACAGGATTTTTTTCCCCAAGGAGAACCAATGAACTGATACATAATAGCACAGTCCCGAATATTGCCCCTTTGCCCCAGTCTACTGAAGGCCATGAAAATTCTATTTTACGACAAACAAGATCTGTGAAGCGGTAATACTAAAGATAAGTGTGTAGCTCCTGAACCTTCTGGTAGTTGTTTTATTAACAATTGAGTTTAGCACCCTTTCAACGTAAAGGTATACGGAAGTGGTAGGATCACACTGGTCTTCCGCCCCTGGAGACAATGTGGCTCAGATCATGAGATGCGGTGGGTTGGGTTCAAGTTCTTCATAGAAATGTTGGTTATCTTTACTAACTAACTCTAAACTAACTCTATGGCCTATGGAACCCGGAGGTTCAGTGCCGCGTTCACAAAAGCTCTCCACTGACTTCTATCCTTAGCTAATTGCATCCAGTTTCTACTTTGTATTCCTATCTCTGCGAGATCCATCTTAATATTATCCTCCCATCTGCGCCTAGGTCTTCCTAATGGTCATTTTCCGATTGGTCTACCAGTCAAGACTTTGAAAGCGATTCTACTTAATTCCATTCTAGCTACATGACCTGCCCACCTAAGCCTCCTAGATTTGACGACCCTAACAATGTTGGGTAAACCGTATAAACTATGTAGTTCCTCGTTATGAAGCTTCCGCCATTCCCCATTCTCGTTCCTCTTGGGTCCGAATATTCGTCTCAGGATCTTGTTCTCAAATACTTTCAGTCTATGTTCTTCCCTCAGAGTAAGCGACCATGTTTCGCAACCATACAGAACAACAGGCATGATTATCGTTTTATATATTTTAAGCTTCAAATTCCTCGACAGAATTCGCGACGACAAGAGATTTTGAACCGAATAGTAACACGAATTCCCTGCTTTTAGTCGACATTTAATTTCTTCGTGAATATGATTTTCGTCTGTTAATATTGATCCTAAATATTTGAAAGTGTCCACTTTATCAAAAGTATTATTTAATATTTTAACGCCTCCACAATTTGCAGTATTACGGTCCCGACGCACTTCCATGTATTTAGTTTTCTCTGCATTTACTTCTAAACCCATGTCCCTGCAAGCGTTTAATAAGATCTCTGCATTTATTTCTACTGTTCTCCTATCATCCCCTATTAAATTTACATCATCAGCATATGCCATAACCTGGTGAATTCCGTTCAACTCTAGGCCCTGGTTGCTATCTTTGATTTTCCTTATGGCGTATTCCAGCACAAAGTTAAATAATAATGGCGACAACGCATCTCCTTGTTTCAGGCCATTTTCGACGTGGAAGCTCGTGGACAAAAATTTTCCTACCCGGACTTTACTTTGGGATTCACTTAAACATATCTTAATTAATCTAATTAGCTTTCTCGGTATTCCAAGTTCTGTAAGAACGTTGTATAATGTTTCTCTCCTAACCGAGTCGTAAGCCTTTCTAAAATCAATAAATAGTTGATGTACCGGGGTATTGTATTCCCACTTCTTTTCGAGTATTTGGCGAATGGTAAATATTTTGTCGATAGTTGAGCGATTTCGTCTAAATCCGCACTGATAATCTCCAATAATTTCATCTGCGTATGGGGTCAATCTTGCTAACAGAATATTTGAAAGGATTTTATAGGATGTTGACAGAAGAGAAATGCCTCGATAATTATTACAGTCAGTTTTGTCGCCTTTCTTGTGAATTGGAACAATGATTGACTCTTTCCACTCTTGTGGCAATTCTTCCTTGTTCCAGATAAGGAGAATGAGTTTGTGTATCTTGTTCCACAATTTTTCGCCTCCAGCTAAAATTAACTCAGCCGGAATTTCATCTACACCCGGAGATTTGTGTTTCTTTAATTTCTTTATAGTGGCTTCCACTTCTGTTCGATTGGGTTCTGGAATATACGGTTCTGCGGTGTGTATCTCCTTTTCTCCACGCACATTAGTTTTTGGCTGCGTGTTCAGCAAATCGTCAAAGAAATCTTTCCATCTATTTAAGAGGCTATCCGTATCAGTGAAAACTGTTCCGTCAGATTTCTTTAAAATATAAGCACGAGGTTGATAGCCTTTCTTAAATTCGCTGATCCCCTTATACATGTCCCGAATATTTTTATTTTTACTATTATCTTCACGTTCCTTAATTTTAGCTTTCAAAAAATCCCGTTTCTTTGTTCTAAAAGTTTTGGAAGTTTCCCGCCTGATATCTGCGAAATTTTGTTTAGTTATTTCATTCGGATTTTGTAGCCACCGTAATTTTGCCTGTTTTCTCTTCTCTGCTAGTTTAATGCATTCTTGGTCGAACCATGGTTTGTTCCTACGTATTTTCGCGTGTCCCAATTTTTCTATTGCTGAACTTTTAATGCTATCTCTAATTGCAATCCAAGTATCCTCAACACTAGTGCACTCAGAGTCTTCTAAAACCGAGAATCTATTCGAAACTTCAATCTGGTATTTCTCTCTTACCTGGCTCTCTTCTAATTTCTTTAAATTGAATCTCTCCGTTTTCGGACAATGATTATTACCTTTATTTAACGATAACCTCTATCGTATTATCGCTGCTACCGGGTAGTGATCAGTGTCACAATCAGCCCCTCTAAACGACCGGACGTCAATTATGCTAGATTGTCTTCTTCTATCTACTAAAACGTGATCAATTTGATTATGTGTTTTTCCGTCTGGTGATGTCCAAGTGTATTTATGAACGTCGCGATGTGGGAATTTTGTACTCTTCACGATTAGGTTTTTGGATGTTGCAAAGTTCACGAGTCTAACACCGTTGTCATTACTTTCCTTATGCAAACTTTCGTTCCCTATAATCGGTTTGAAAATATCCTCTCGTCCTACCTTCGCATTGAAATCCCCTAATAGAATCTTCATATGGTATCGCGGGAGTTGGTCAAATATCCGTTCCACTTCTTCGTAAAAACTGTCTTTTATATCGTCATCCTTATCTTCAGTTGGGGCATGTACATTTAAAACAATAATATCACACCACTGTCCCTTAAGAGTAATAAAAGAAAGTCTGTCAGTAACAAATTCAACCCGTTTAATTGCAGGTTTATGAACGAACAACCCTGTTCCTAACTGGTGATTTTTATTTCCTTCCCCGTAAAAGAACGTAAAATTTCCGGAATTCTCAGATCCATTTCCTTCCCAGCTAACTTCCTGAACTCCTACTAAGTCCATCCTGTATTTCTCTAACTCACTCGTTACAGATTTTAACGCGCCTGCCCTATAAAGACTTCTAATATTCCATGTTCCAAATCTCATGTCCATCTTCTTTTGCTGAGGTCGTGCCAAGTTATCAGTCCTTGTCCGAGGCTTTTGTGAATGTTTCTGAACAAGTACCTTTTTCTACAGGATGAGGGTGTTAGCCTTACCCCAACCCCCAAGCTGGAGGACTTGGTTATCTTTACCCCAGAAATAAACGTTTCTGGCTTTTGAACTTGATATATTGCACATTTGTCCCAGAAAAAACACTTTGCCCTTTGAAAGAAGAGTTGTAAAGACAGCATGCATTCACCCACAAGCCTGCTGACGTTTCTGCATCTTACTGTCACTCAATTAGTTTGCAATCGAAGGTTTAAATGTCTTTGACTGCAAATCCTTCTTCACATGTTTTTGTAATGTCGAGTATAGAACATCCAATTCCTGTGACTGCTTACGAATGGACATTTTAGACTAACGTTCGACTGGCGCTGGAGCCTCCACACACGTTTCCAATCGTGTTAGCGATCGTCGTGAGCTAGGCTGACTTTTTTTATGCAACCAATTGCAAAGAGTTTCTTCTCCAACCCTAAAATTGTTGGTATTGGAGGGGAAGATTTCTGAAACCTTACGGTGAAATCATGCTGAATATCACAAATTGGTTTTCCTGTATGGGGTTATTCGTGAGCCCACCTGCTCTATACGATCTGTTCCTCCATGGTGTAAGTGGACTCATGAGCCTTTTAGACGTATATCAGCACCTGCAACAATAAGAAACAACAATACTTTAACATATATGTAAAGGGACCTTGTGATCACTCTGCACATAGATAAAGTATTCAAGTTTTCTTCTTTTACAAGCAATAATAATGAGATTATCTGTATTCTTCCTTTTCTTCTATAATTTACTGGTTAGGCCTTTTAGACACGGTCTATTTATCGTTATAATATTAAACATCTGTTGCCAGTTCTGAAGCTCAAATTTCTAAGTAGATATCTTACCCCATATTCGTTATTACTCGAAAGTTATTGCTGTACTGCATGAAGAATTGTAGCATATTTCTTTCAGAGCCAATTTTTAGTTATGCGCCACCAAAGCTTTCGGCAGACTAGCGGGTCTCACGCTGTATACATTTGGTAAGCTGGATTTTCTTAAGGTTTCTCCATTATTTTGATAACTATCTGTAAACATTCTTAAAGAAAGAATAATTGTCTGAAAGAAATTCTTCAATATTTCAACTGATGAAGCTACCTTCTTCCCACTTTGTTCGACCTACGGAAAAGAAGTGAACGACTAAAATAAAAAGAAATTGTTTGTTTCTCATTTTTCTTCTTGAAGTTCTCGTTCACATTTTAATTGGAAATTTAATACAACATTTGGCAGAACAAATGAAAGCTTCGTAATTTCCTACGTGCTTCCAATTTCCTCTCTCTTCTTCTTCTTCTTCATTTCCCCTTCTATCGTTCATTCGGTTAAATGTCAATTCTTTTCTTTTTTCTTTTCTTAACCTCTGCTTTCACATCTCTTCTACTTTTCCTCATTCATTCACTTTACGGAGACACTAAAATGACGAAAGGGAAAATTCAAGGAGTTGAAATTGATGCAGGGGAGAAAAGCACTTTGTTTCAGTCAAAAAAAAAAAAAAAAAAAAAAGGGAATACGACCACTTACCTGTCTGAAACGAGAGATGAGCTGTGGCCACGATAAGATATTGCCTCGTAAATTGTTGTAGGCATAGTGATAAACCAAACCAGTCAGTAATTAGCTCTAACGATAGCTAAAAAATAGTACTATGTTCTATTTCCTTTCCAATACCTTTGTGTTTCTAAGCCTGTTAGGCTCTTCTTCATCTGGTAGTAGCTTTTCACATGGAGATTTTTTAAAATCAAATTCCTCCCCCAATTTAATTGTTTCAAGATGGTAGGGATCACCATCTTTTATATTTCTATATTTATTTCTTCCCCATGAACGGTCAGGAAGAACGATTGGGAAGAAACTATAATTCATTTTCTTTGAAAATGTACCAAAAATTCCTTATAAATCAAAAATATCCATTATCAACTATAGTAATTCAAACGCAAAGAGTGAAAAAGTTCTGGACCGGGACTCAAACCCGGGACGTCCGGCATGCGTTAACCACTAAGCCACTAGGGGTCCCGGTTTCGAGTCTCGGCCCAGTCTGTCACTTTTTCACTCTTTATGTTAGAATTCGCACCTATAGAGGATTTGGTGTGTAATATTAAAGAATTCGGTTCTTCCATCCTTTCATTAATATATACTGATAGTACTGAGTCAGTTTCTCCAATGTTTCCCCCAAAGTTTAGCAGGCGATTCTGGGCTAGTATCTTTAAACATAGACCTTGTCCGGCTTTATTTCACACTACATTCTTTTGTTTTATGGTTTCCATTTTAAAATGAATTACTATTGCAATTTTAACGTTAATAAGAGACATTTAAAACGCGAAAGCACTAAACGTTCGTGCTCCTATTCTGCAAATTAAATCATGTTATGCTGCAGTATTAGTGAAATATTTATTTGTGAAATATGACCAATATCAGCTGAGCCTGAGTTTCCGAGTAATATCTTTAAAAATATATATTTATTCTCCAGAATAAATTACTCATTGTAGATTTCTTAAGGAGAAAGGCATTATGTGAGAACACGAAATTTCAGATCTGAATCCAGTTGACATGTAAGAGAGTTCGGTCATTACTTTTTCTCTGCAGTTCAAAAGGAAAACGAAGCAAAGACCAAATGACTATAGTCAAACTAAAGCATTTTTTCACAAATAGCGACCGGTGATCGAGCCCTACCTTCTTATATAATACAGTAGATCTGCCAGTGAAACATTTTGCATATGAAGTTTGCATAAGATAGTTGAGTTGTTTAAAAAAGTGATTCGATAAGTAATTAGTACAAAGAATAAATTACTTTATTTATAATGTTTCGAGACAAATAACATATCAAATAGGATATTAATGAACTACTGATTTATGAACTGTGGTTATAATCGTTATGACTGGTTTTGAGAGACACGCATAGTTTTCATTTTCTAGTAACTTAGAGTGTTGTGGTAGGAATAAAGTTCGAAAAAAAGATCCCTCGGAGACTCTCTATGAAACTTTTTCAGTTAACATTTTGGTCTGGTTGCGTTAGACGGCATCACTTCTATGCTTTTGTTCATGTGTATATGAGAAGGAGCGAACAAACATCCAAAAATCAGTTTATCGACATGAAACATGTAAATCCATTGACATTTTGCGTTCGGTTTTTTTTTCCTTTTTACAATTACTATGCTTTGTTCTCTTCTTTAACCTCTCGAAACTAATGATAATAATAATAATAATAACAAAATAAACAAACTAATAAATAATAAGAATAAATTATAAATTCTCAAATAACTTAGAAGAAATATATGTCCCAAGACCCAGGCAACCTAGGAAAGGGTCCTCATAGAATTCCACTCAAACTGAGTGGAGTGAATTTAGAATTTTCAATGCTCCTCAATACTCAATAAAGCAGAGAGAGGTTAGAAAGCCACAAAACTCCACCAATCTGGATGGCTGAAGTTAGAAATACCACAATGCTCCAGGGAAGCAGAGTGGGTAGGAGGCCTTAGAGCTCCAGGCAAGCTAAACAGCTTGGGTTAAGTACCTCAAAGCTCCAGGCAAGCTGGGAGAGCCAAAGACTGATGCCAGATGTGGAAGCGCTCTTGGTTTTATACTTGCTCCTGTGTAGCGGTGGTACAGAAGGTCTTTCTTCATCACATGACTAGCGGCGTAACTGGTGTTCTTGCTGTCTGTCATTGTAGTAGTTTGTACTGGGACGCACGTGATGTTATTCATAAATACAAGCATGTGTTGATTGTTTGTAAACAGCGCCATGTGTGGAACATTGCAGTATTAAATCGTGTATTTAGCAATAGGTAAGTTTTATGTGTGCTTTCTAAGCTAAACGATCATCGCACACGATTTTGTCCTCGTACTTCTAGATGCGATTTACTTAGTAGTAGTGTCTCGTGTAAAAACGCTAAATTTGAACTTCACTTAAAGTAGTAGGTACGGTCTCAGTACTGAATAAAAAATTTGTAGCTCAATTAATTTATAAACTTACTTCTCTAAAAATAAATGAATAAAATAACTAATTCATTTTTGGACTTATTTTTCAGTTGAATGGTCTTCTTCAGTGTCAAGGCTAAATGGAACGTGAAGTTCCAGCTTAAGGAACGTAAGACGTGAACCACAGAATCTCCTACAATGAATTGAAGCTTGGAACCTTAAAAGTTGGTATAGATCATAAGCCTCCAGCAATTACCCCACACTCAGAAAATGTGAAGACGCTTACAGAAACAGTCATAACCCCCATTCAACCTAATAAATCAACTGAACCCGTCAAAATGACAACTTTGGCCTTTGTAGTGTTGGAGTCACTCTGTTAAATTCTTAATGTGTAAAGGTGACTTTAACAGAGGCTGTCCATATCCCACATCTATATGTTGCGACACCTTCTCTACTGTCTCTTTTAGAGTTTATTTTTATATTTCATTACTATCTCTGTACTGTAGCATGCTTTTCCTCACGATTGGGTATGAAAACACCGGGAGTTTTCTTATTCAATTTCAGCATTTCAGTGAAATAGAGTTTACTATCAAGCCAAGATGATTTATTCACATTGGTATCACATGGAAATAAATAATCTCATATGCATTTTTACTGCTAATTAGACTAGATTTGATTTTGGTTTTATGGTCACTTTCAGTAGCGAGGCTATATAAAACGTTGATCTACAGCTTAATGTGGGATCCGAACCACATGAGCTCCTACCAGGATTTGCACACGAGTTACCCTGGCTAAAGGCACTTCCGCTAACCGCTTGACCACGATGGAGCTCTTACTGCTAATAAGAGACAGGCAAGGATCATACTAAGAAATCCGTAAAGTGGTACGTTGTGTGTACATAATAATTTGTATGCTTAACTCTTCGTCAATGACCTTATTAACCAACTCGAAAATAAATAATTGAACTCTAGAATATTGTGTGATTTTATAAGATTTTACTTAGTAATGTCAATAAATAGCACACAAAGTATGGTCGATCAACATCATTCTGCTGACAAACAAATAATGTTCGAGAGAAGTGTTTTAATGGTTCTTCTCCTTAAATTATGAGAAAGAACCATTGTAAATATACACTTACGACAAATGAATCAAGCTATACCACATTTGAAGTTTTCAGCCAATAACTGTCAATAGTCAAATATCGATTAGGTGCATGTTCAGTCAACCAGACTCATCAGTGAAGCTCGAATTTTCGTGTTATCCCTTCGAATTGTTTGGGTTTAACGCAGAATTGTTTTTAGCCTTATATTAAGAGCTTGTCCAGTGTTCATAACTTCTGTATTTACTAACATGATCAAGTGAAGTTAACAACCATTTATATCGAAAAAGGCCCCAACACGACTTTTCCGTAGGGTTGTCCAAATACAAAAGGAAAAATCAATATAAAAGAGAATAGGACTCACTTAACTCAATTTATCCTATTGTATTTGGACAACACTGAGAGAAAGTCAAGGTTGGTCTTTTTTCGATATAAATCCTTGTTACCTTCACTTACGTGTTACTACATACAGAAGTTAGTCAAGATCTTAATACAACGCTAAAATGACTCTGCATAAGCCAATCATGTCTAGCATATGATCTAAGCAAAGATAAAATTAACAGATGCATCTAAATTCAGAACCTGATAAATGTAACTTTACCATTCAAGTACTGTTTTCCGATTATGACATTTTAAATGTCAAGTGGTATTAACTATCATAGCGTCCTTCACAGTTTTTTTTTTTAAAACCTACAGTGGTTTAGGTTCAACATAAAGCACGACGTAGAACAGCTTAAAAGTTGATATTGAAATTGAAGGAATTATATGTTTTATAGTCATTTTCAGAGGCGTATTATAGGTGTATTAATTTTTTGTTAGCTTACAGAACTCAGAAATCGATTATGCAGTCTGGCTTCAATGGTATATCTTATAGCTTTATTATGCTACTGTTTTTTAAATGACTTAGTTATTATGAGTGCTCTAGCATGCATCCATTTTTAACATTGATTTGGGAACCTTCGTACGTAATAGCATTATAATAAGGAAATGGTCCACATTTTAATATAATATCACTTTTTGTGTATTTTAATAAATTCAAACAATCACACCCGCCCGCAAAAGATATGCAAATTTGAACGTTTATCTGCATCGATTATTGGAGAAATCATCCAACGTGTTGAAGAACTAATTCAAAGTCGCCAATGGTCAACTATTACACCGCTAGCAGACATTGTTAATATACTAAATGTCAAAGTTGCTTCCATTTTAACTAAATATTCGAGTCTCAGGAAGATGAACTGTTATTGAAAACTGAACAAATGGTTAGATCAGAAGGAGTGTCGTGCAAAAGTATCAGCCAGGTGAACTCTGAGGGAGTGAGGGGAGCGAAAAGTCGTCCGCCCCACTTCCCAGCAGCACCGGTACCAGTGCTGCAAAAGCCCGATCAGAGAGAAAGCTGATAATCTTTCACCGCTCCACTTTCAATACCCAACTTGGGTCCATCTTGGATCCACCTCTGGGTTCAACTATCCATTTGGCTCTTCTACATGACTCTATAGGGTTTTGATCCAGAATTTTTATAGTAAACGAAACAAGTGTCCATAATTTTGAGCCTGAGATGAAACAAAGGATCATAGTATAACAGCATTTATCCTAACTAGCATCTAAACGTTTAATTCACAAACTACCACCAGGAAGGTGATTTTGAGAGCATACCGTTCGTTGATTAGTAGTACTATAGTGACAGGCCAATATTTGACATAACTTATACCAGAACTACATGAGACAATGTAATCAATGAGATGCGGAAAAATTGCAATACCATACACAGTATGTCGGAAAAATAGCGGAACTTTTTAAATAAAAATTAGGTATTTTACGAATTGTAGTTCAATTTTTTTTTTTCAAAATTCATCTCTTCCTCATCAATACGCTGCTGGGCACGCTCAACCAATGCTAGCATAGAGTTTTAAAGTGTCTTTTCTCAGAATCGCCACAATAACGCTCGTCATGGCAGACTGGATTCATGTAACATTGTCATAAAATGTTTCTTTCATGACCAATTTTAATTTTGGGAATACGAAAAAGTCATGCAGAAATAAAACAGGCGAATACGGAGGATGTGGAAGCACACGGATTTTTTTTTAGCCAAAAAGTCACGAACTGCGGCAGTTCTATGGCATGGTGGATTGTTGTGAAATAAAGACCAACTGCCTGATAGAATATTCGGGCCTTGTGCAAACGATTCGCTTCCACAAATGCTCCATAACACACAGATAATATTCACCATTAACAGTTTGACCCTTCGCGATTATTTTTCTTTTTTGGTCTGCCTGGTTTTGGGTCGTCTTTCAAGGACTTTTAACCGTTCCGGAATCGCGTATACCACTCGAATGCACGTGTACGAGATAAGTACTCATCACCATACACTTGTTTCAACATTTCTAATGTTTGTGTAAATGTTTTAAATAGCTTGAAACAAAATTCAACATTGGCTCTTTGCTCCATCTTGTTTTTCTGACGAGGTGACACAAGATACACTCACGTTTCTTGCTGTAATTAACACTCCTTTATTCGGTTCTCATGATTGTGGTCTCGTTTTGTTGAGCAGATATCCAGCTTTTCGATGATATGTTGCTTCAATAGATGGCGCTAGTTTATCTGTAAAGAAAAAAGTTCCATTACTTTTCCGATATACTGTATATTTTTCTTCTTGAGAACACGGGCAGACAAACACTTATAACACACAACACGTGGTAATCAGGGTTACAATAACTGGAGAAGTTATTGTGTTTGCCTGACATATCTCCAAGTGATTATCATTTGTTTATAGAAGTCAAGGAGCATCTCCGTATGTCAACAGGATATCAATAAGATGCTCTTGATCAATGGTTAGTGGAACAGGAGAAAACGTTTCTCTTATTATTGTTATAAAAGGGATTGCAAATATGATTTGGCGTTCACGCAGATTGTGTAGAAACCTGATAGTGTAAACCTTTCTGTACATTATTGAAAAGTAGGCTAGAAATGAACTTATTGCATACCCTTCGGAGAAGTTCGTTCATTCCAATGAGACTTGTTTTCATTCCAGTAATATTGTATTCAACCGTGTAAGAAACAGAACAGTTTCTTAGTGAGAACAGAACTAGAAAAGAAAACGAAGGTTAGAAATCTTTCTTTGTCATTGAAAAAGATGTAATATTCTCTTCTTTCAATCTCCTCGCACGCTCAAGTGTTCGTCTTGTAAACTTCTATAGACTTCTATTTTCCCTTTTTTCCTTTTGTATTGAATTTTTCCTTCAAACACGGAATGAAAGGAGAAGTCAACTGGAGCAAACATCGTGGAGTACGTCAGATTTTCGGAAACATCATGACGAAGTGGAAATCTTCTTTTTTTTTTTTTTTTAAAAAAAAAAAAAACTCTTTCTTATAAAGAAAATATATGTGGTGGCCGAATATCGAGAGCAAGATGGTTTGGTAACTTTTCCTAAGATGCCAAGCTGAAGTACAAGATTCAATTTTTGCTAGTCTCTCTTTTGTTGAAGAAAGTATTTTGAACCAAATTTTCACCTTCTTACCAGTTTTAATAGAAGCAGGGTTGGAAGCAAGTATGGAAAAGGTGTGACGTGTTCTTAAGTTTCAAATGAATGATACTTTAGCACTCAAAAAAGTATTCAGCCCAGGTTTATTGTAAACAAGCTATATTCACAACTTAACAAGGTTAAGTGCTTAAGTCAAGTATAATACCTTAGTACATACATTATGAATTAGAAGAGACCGGAGCTATTTGTGTCAAGGAACTATTTGGGTCAAAATAAATAAAAAAAAACATGCACTGCGCATTTACTTTGCGCAGCAGCATCACAAATTTTTGTTAAGATTTGAGTTCGTTGCTCGTATTAAGGTTGATGCTTTTATTCTTGTTAATTTATTCAACAGTAGCAGAAATGTGTATAAGGTGCGAAAGCTATATGAGTGCATATATATACTGAAACTTTTCCATACATGTAACACACGACGTTTGTGCACTTCGGATGCTATTTCGTCTCCTTTGTCCGTTACGTCAGGCAGAAACATTTCCTTATTCGCAAAAACCAATAACGCGGCTATTTATGTTGAACGAATTTTGAGAGAAAACATGAGATTGAAATTTTATATTTATCACAGCATAATGTCCACGAATTAGAAACATTGGACAGCGCGGTTTTTAGACCAACACAAACTATACTCACCAAAAGTTTACGGAATATTTTCTCAAAAGTAATGTGAAATTAGCATGTCAGGTGAACAACAATAGAATTTCGAATAAACGTTTTGGAAAAATAGTTCATATCATATTGGAAAGAGCAGGAAGTCTATCTTGAAGAGAATGGATAAGAAAACAATCTCTAGACGACCTGTGTCAACTAATAATAGCCACGACATATATTACGATGTAACTGAATAAACGAAAAAATATGTTATGTGAATTATGACAGTTAATATTTAAAAATATCAGAATATATGATTGGATTCGCTGCCAAGAATGTAAACAATGATATCATGATATACGTGTAGAAACTTTTGGGAGAAAACAATTTATGAGCGTGAAGGGTTGAAAAGTTAATACTTCTTTAGCAACTTTTAACCTTTATTGGTTCATAATTTTGTAGTATCGTCATTTTGTTCTTCAAGGTATTATTGTGTAAATACTTTTAATTTGGACAAGATATTCTTCTCCAAAATAATTCATCATCATCGGTATTCTGCCTGTATTGGCAGGTCACTTGCCGCAGCTGAGATGCTTCCATGCTCCACAGTCCTCCGCTAACATTTTCGTCTTCGCGTATGATCTTTCTGTTTTAATATCATCCATTAATTGTAGTCTCCTTCGTCCCCTCCCTCTTTTTCCCGCCACCATACCCTCTAGGACGTCCCTCATGATACAATCTCTTCTTAGGCAATGTCCCAACCAGTTTCTCTTCCTCTTCCTAATAATATCTAGAAGTGTTCTTTTCTCACCCACCATTTTTAACACTCATTCGTTTTCCGCTCTACCCAACTAATTGTTTCCATTTTTCTCCACACCCACATTTCGAAGACTTCCATTCGATTTTCGTCACCTTTACGTAATGTCCACGTTTCCGCCCCATACAGTACAACACTCCACACGAAGCATTTTATGAGTCTTTTTTTCTCAACTCTTTATTCAAGGTCCCACAAAACAGACTTTTCCTCCTCCTAAAGGCTTCTTTCGCCATTCGTATCCTTGCTTTTATTTCACGTTCGCATTTCATGTCATTACTAAGAATACTACCCAGGTATCGAAAACTATTCACTTGTTCTATTTTCTCCCCTCCTACTTTTATATTTGACACAGACCTCTTCGTTCCAATCACCATGGCTTTTGTCTTTCTAACATTTATTTTCATCCCATATTCTTCAAAGCCCTTTCTCATTTTTCCTAACATTTTATTGATTATTCTCATGTAAATTTCATGTAGTAAATAGTATGAAATTTAGATATGGAATTTGTAAACAAATTATAATAGAAGTAAGTACAATAATTATTCTAATAGCCCCTTTAGATTCTCAAATAGTCCCATTTTCCTTGCAAGTTTCATTTTCTGCTCTTTTAACTTCCATATTTTTCGGTGTTACAGTAGAAGTTTATAAACTGAAACACGATAATTTACTAATATTTCTACGTAATATATAAAGCCTTCTATTGCGATAGTTTTCAGGAAAATTGATTTCTCTTTTAGTATACCAAAATATCCCCAGTCTCCCCTACATGATGCCTGAAGCTTTATGGTTAGTGGTACGTTACCATTTCATTTAATGTGATTACAAGAATAACTTTTAAATTAGTGAGTAATATTATAAATTTGGAATAAACTGTGTGTAATGATAACTTATTACAATATACTTGATCTTTACGCGTATGATTTCACAAGGGAGGGTCACGTAGTGGCTCCGCTAAGATCCGAACGAGATAATTGTGTTTTCATTTGATATGTTATAACTAGATGAATCCCAAAGTTATATGAGCCACCGGACAGAATATCGTGATTTACAACATATTTTGTAATGTAAAAGGTACAAAAGCTGGCAGAATAGTTTGAACGAGTCATTTGTTCGGAAACGGTTGGGTAAATGGAAAACTCGGCCAACCCCCAACCCCATCAATTTAAGAACAAACTTTTTGCGGTAAAAAAAAAAACTTTGCCCCTGGGTCCCCCGCAGGGTCCCAGACGGGGTTCAACTCAAATTTTTCAAATGAAAAGGAGTTTAACTGGCACATCGTTTGAAAACTGTTGTCAAATGAAAGAAAACGGAGCAAGTCTCGACTCTACGACAACTCTGTGAAAAATGTCGGCGGGTCAAAATGTAAACAAAAACTTAATTGAAAAGTGCATGGCCACCTCTATAAATCGGAAACGGTGAGGCAAATGTGAAAACAGGAAAAGAAGTATGGCTTTACATCAAGCGGTCATCTTGGATTCAAGATGGCTATAGATTTTCAATTAAGATTTTGTTTAGATTTTGTCCTGCCGCAATTTTGCACAGGGTTGTCGTAGAAAGTCAAGACTTACTCCATTTTCTTTCATTTTACAACAGCTTTCAAACGACGTACTACTTAACTCCCCTTGTCACTTGAGAATTTTGAGTTGAATCCCGTCTGGGACCCTGCGGGGGACCCTTGGGCCAGATTTTTCTTTTATTGCAAAAAGTGTGTCCTTGAAAATGATGGTATACGTGTTGGCCGAGCTTTCCATTTACCCAACAGTTTCCAAACAAATGATTCAGTTCAAACTATTCTGCCAGCTTTTGTAGCTTTTACATTACAAAATATGTTGTAACTCACGACATTCCACCCGGTGGCAGTATAACTTTGGGATTCATCTAGTTATAACATATCAAATGCAAACACAATTGTCTGGTTCGGATCTCAGCGGAGCCACTGCGTGATCCTTCCTTGTCACTTGCGCTCAAGAGAATTTAGTAGGACATTCGAAGCCTAACTACAACAAACAAATGAATTGTATTAACGAATTATGTAGGCAGATAAAAGTACAGAAACTTGAGCAGTAATAGAACGCATTGCATTAATTGAGATAAAGATGCAATATATATATAATTGAGATGAATATTTATATATTTAGTACTATAGTAAAATCAAGTAAGCTAATTAAATAAGGTAAATCAACAGATAATTAGTAACTAATAGCAGAGCACATGTTAATAACACCATATGAATGTAACATGGTAATAACTAAAAGTTTATTTCTTGATAGAATATTTTCCCCGATTTCATTTTTAAATTTTTTATTTGTTTTCATTTTCAAAACTTAAAATTTAATTTTTTGCATACCCTTAACATATTTTCACGTTTTAAAACATGTTTATTATTATATTATATTGCTTTTAAGAATCAATTATGACGATCATACTTATCACCCAATCCTAGTTTTGATTATGGGATGCTCTTAGGTTATACAAATAATTACTTTTTAGTGTTGAATGACTCAATATTGTTGGAGTTGCAGTCAAAGCCAAATTAGTGAATCATTTATGCTACAAATGATGGATAAGGATTGGGAGAGGAAGGAATAAGAAATATGACAAAGAGTGACTTTTATCTCACATGATCCATAATGAGATCAAATACTTAATTGAATTAGACTCCATTAAATACTGGAATATTCGGTTATAGTAAGAAGGAAAGGATAATTTTGGAACTGGGGGGCCAACATCAGATAAAATCACCATGTTTACAAGAGAAATGAGTTGATGTTACGTAAGTATAATTACTAAGTACTAACATAATATAACATAACCTAACTTAAGCTAACCTAACCTAAGCTAACCTACTCTAAATCATAAAATACACAGAAAATGTAGGAAGAAAGTACGGATTTTAAGCAAAGAATTCTGGCCTCCTAAATTCCAATATTCTAACCTAACTTAAACTAAACTAACCCCAACTACCCTAAACTAACCTAAACTACCTAAACCATAAAAAATAAAGAAAATATAGCAAGAAAGCACGAAATTTAAGCAAAATATTCTGGCAACCCATTTCCAAAAATATGCCAGAAGGAAGATAATTAGCTGTTTATTTACACTAACTATGAATTAATTAATAATTATTACGTAGTAGCATCATAGGTAACGCAGGTGAACGACTAATGTTTGGACAGTGGCATGAAGATCTTAAGTATTTAATAGGGATGGTTTTAGGTGACACTAGTGAAAAAATCAATTACACTTCTTTTCAAATAGAAATATTCTAAGAAACTGTTATAGTTTTCATTTTATGAACATGCTTTTAAAGATACTGGTTGTACAAGTACTTGCGAGTACGTTCAGAATGCGGCCATTTACACAGTTTGTGGTCATAATGACAGGAAATTAGGACACATACTTGAGAAAATCAGAAAAAAAAAACTTGGGAAAACTTCACAAACTTTTTTAAAAATTTTGTTTCTTTCCTTTGAAGAGTATCTGTATCAAAAAAGAATGTTATTCAATATGAATCAATCCTTTAAGCTCAGTCACTGGGAAATTATTTACATATATTATTCCGTAAGCTAATCAAGCACAAGGTTCAGGAGTGTATTCAACAATAACAGGACTTTTGTAAAAAACTTTTTTTTTAGATATTTTACAAAACGATATAACAAAACCACCACAGTCAGGATTTTAACTTTGTAGTTTGTCATGGTTATCGAAAATGGAAGATTTTTCTGGGAAAATTTTCTTTACAATGGAATCTATATATATACATATATATATATATATATATATATATATATATATATATATATATATATATATATATATACAGACTGTTCCATAATTCGTGTTATTTTCTACAGCGCTGGGAGAAGATGAAGTTTTTACACTATTAATGTAAAATTTGGCACTCTTATTGAGAAATATCTGAATTTTTCGAATTTCTAAAGAAAACAAGAGAAAATTGCTGTTTAGTCCCCCTTTTAGGGGTGTAAACACGAAAGTTCATTTTCCTTATGGGAGATTCAATGTTAAATTTTAGAAGCAGTTTTCTCCAATAATTATCCGTGAAGATTTTGGAGCAAATGAGTTGTATTTGTTACAAAATGCAAAAACACTCATTCACAAAGCTAGTAAAGCCGTCTCAAACATTATTTTGCAAAGGTCCCCCTTTTGGGGGGCCAAGGGGCGTAAAAAGGTGGTGGATGATATGTTACCAAAATCTCAAAATTTATTTTCGGAATGCCAGTAAGCGTGAGATTAATCACAAATGTCACAGAATTAATGCTCCAATGTCCTTACATGTAAGAGTGACTGATAATGGGGCTACAGCCCCCTTTTAAAAGTAAAAAAAATCGCCATAAATATCCTTAGTAGGGACACACGAGAAGAAGGTATTTTTTTAATTAATGTAAAATTAGGCGTCATTGTATCAAAAGAGTATGCGTTTTTAAAATCTGGAATGTTATTTTGATAACGCATCGTGTTAGGGGGGCACAGGGGCGGAGCACTTAATGATGGATCTTTATAAAAATTCAAAATTTTGTTCCGGAAATGCCAGTGAGCGTCAGATTTTTCACCACTGTCACAGAATTAATATTCTAATTCTCCTTGCATGTGCCAGTGTTTTATATGTGGCTATAGCCCCTCTCAAAAATTAAAAAAAAAATTACCATAAATATCCTTAGTAGGGACATACGAGAAGATGGTATTTTTTTTTTAATTAATGTAAAATTAGGCGTCATTGTATCAAAAGAGTATGCGTTTTTCTAATCTGGAATGTTATTTTGATAACGCACCGTCTTAGGGGGGCACAGGGGGCGAAACATAAAATGATGGATGTTTATAAAAATTCCAAATTTTATTCTGGAAGTGTGAATAAATATTAGATTAATCACAAATGACACAGAATTAATATTCCGATGCTCCTTGCATGTGCCAGTAATTGATGTGGTGCTACAGCCACCTTCCACAAATCACCAAAAATCACGATAAATATCCTTAACAGGCACATACCAGAAGAAGCTTTTTTTCTATTGGTCGATTAATGTAACATTTGGTGTTATTGTAATAAAAAGTTATGTATTTTCCAAATCTGAAATGTTATTTTGGTAACAGGGGACAAAGAGCGCGGTTGGTAATTTTTGGTTTTGGAGGGCACAAGGGCCGAAGTATAAAAATACCAAATTTTATTTTGGTAGTGCCAATGAGCATGAAATTAATTGCAAGGGGCACAGAATTAATGCTTCTATGCTATTTCCATGTACAATCCGCAGCAAAAAACCTGCAACATGAGCACGTAAGTTTATTGTGAAACTACGACTAACAGCACAGGGAATCAACATAACTTCTAAGTGGCATGAATCGCGCTAGGAGAAACCTCGGCGTCCTCCCCTGCACACTTATTTTGGAGCAAAAGACTTCGTCGTTTCACAATAAACATATATGCTCATGTTGCAGCTTTTTTGCTGCGGACTGTACCAGTGACATATTAGGCTATAATCCCCTTTCATAAAACAATAGAAATTCACGATGAATGTTTTTATACGCAAGGACTTACTGGCAGAAGGTGAATATTTTTCATTATTAAAGTGAAATTTGGCATTATTGTCGAAAAATGTTTGTTTAGAAAAAGAGCTAAAGCGACAATATGATAATGGTCATGTGTTGATCTCTTTTAGTGGCGTCAACTCAAAATTTGATTGGCCTAACTGGAGTTTCAATGTAAAATGCGGAAACCAGTTTGCTCTATATTTATACGAATTTTGCTGTAAATTAGCAGTTTTAGGTAGAAAATACGATACCATTCCTCTTCTTCCTCCCCTTTCATCTATGATGGTACATGCGTTTCTAGTTTTATTACGCCAAACCTCCAAACTGGGGAAGATAGGCAGTAAGAAAAACTCAAACTTTTCGTTATTTCTCGTGAGCGTCAAAATATTTGGAAATATACCAAAATTAATGCTTAGAAGCTACCTCCATGTGCCAGCGACCACTTTAGTGATTCAATTCCCCCTTCCCGGTCCCTAAATCATTTAAAGAACCACACCACTTTGTTTTATTACCTTCCATGCTTCTGTCTGGTCTATTCAGAATGCATGCTAAGAGATGTGTGTTTAAGAAGCACTGGAACACGTCCGAATCATTTGTTGACGTCCCACTGTAAGCTGATTTTAAGCAATGTCAACAAACTTTTGTTTATAAAACACCCTCTAATTCCTGACTCAACTTCTTGTTCATGTGTGCTGACAACAGTTTCAGACCTTTTCTTATCGCAATACACCAACGATTTACGAGTTAACGTGTTGACAGTTCAATAGGATTTCGTGTCTGTAATCAACACCTGAGTTAGATTGACTTCTTCGGAAATGGACATTACATAGTAGGTGAATCTCGGGGATAGACTGGCTTAATAATTTGATAATTACTTGTCGTTTACAGTATACTTTAAGAGTGCATTCATATTGAAGTGTCCTTCGATCAGGCAGTCTTTAACTCAGGATCAGCGTGCTAATGTAATTGAATGGTACAATTTTATCAGAAAAATCTGCAAGAGCAACAAGATCCCGTATAGTTAAAGAACTCGGATTAAAAGTACACGATATGCAAATTCACCGTTTGTACAAACAGTTCCGCAGCAATTGTTTTCACACTGCCCATCTTGCATCTAGAAAAAGTGCAGGAAGATCTCCAAGTGTATCTACAGAAGAAACAAAAAGACAGGTATTGTTATCTGTTACTAGTTCATCGCGGAAATCCCTTGCTCGTCGAAGCTTAGGCTTAAATATTAAGAAAACTACGCTACAAAGAATTTTAAGAAATTTGAAGGTAAAACCATACAAGGTCCAAATGGTTTCTGAATTGTGTGCAAGTGATTATGGTGATCGTGTTTATTTCTGTAACTGCTTTATTGAAAAGTTAAATGAAAACCCTATGTTCTTATTTCAAGTGATGTTTTCCGATGAAGCAAAATTCTTCTTAAATGGTTCTGTGTCCTCATCACCTGCAAGATATTGGTCATCGATACAGCCGAACGTGAGATCAGAAGTGTCAATGGACAAACGAGGAATAATGGTTTGGTGTGGTATAACTACGACTGAGGTGATAGGTCCTTTCTTTTTTGATGAAAATGTAACAACGTCATCATACCAAAAGCTACTAAGAGAAAAAGTATTTGCTGAACTTGATCGTTTAAATTTAGGTCAAAGTGATGAATTATGATTTATACAAGATGGAGCGCCAGCGCATCGCTCAAATACGACTATAAATCTTTTGAGAGAGAAATTTGGGGAACGGATTATTTCTATGTGGTCAAGTGTCGAATGGCCACCAAGTGTAGAGGACTTGAAAAAGAGGATTGTCCACAGTATAGAGATGATCACTCCAGATATGTTGGAGAAGGTGTTCACAGTTTCTTTAGTAAATCGCATTAGTTTATGTCTTGCTCGTTCAGGAGGGCATGCCGAATAAAAGTAAGTTGATTTTATGGGTTTTACACTTAGGTTAATGATCTTTTTAAACAATTAGTGATAGCAGAGCCAAAAAGAGTTGTTTTCAACAAAGAATAATTTCCAGCAACTGATTCTTATTCCTCGGGAAACATTTGTTTCTATTACAACCGTGTGTCCGTGTGTATTACGTCTGCAGTACATACGAGTAAGTTGTTATATGGAAAGTTGGATAATGCGGTTATTGTGTAAGAAGTAATGAAAATACATGCTTTTTCTTTTTAAGATTTTCCCGGCGAGAGCTCATGTGGTTCGGATTCCACGTTAATCAGTAGGTCCACGTCTCATATAGCCTCGCTGCTGAACGGGACGTTAAACTAAAATCAACTCAACTCAACTCTTTTTAAGATTTTACTTTATATATATATTTTGTTCCTGCTACGTTTTCCATTGTCATTTTGTGTTCTATTTCGAGATGGTTCTGCTTAAGTGTGTAGAAAATACGTAGGTGATTTGTGTGTGAGATTTTCTGCTATAAAAAGAGCCCTAATTGATTTTTAAAAATATAAAATTCTTTGATTATATTCCAGTGACACCATAACAACAAAGCTATATGCATAATCAGTTACATTGACAGAAGTTATTCATTTACAGTTATTTCCAGGTTTATTGTGTATATATATTTTTTTGTTTTGCAATAATGACAACTTACATATTAATTATAATATATATATTGTGAATTTTTGTGATTTTTGGAAGTGGGCTGTAGCCCATATAAGTCACTGGGACATGCAAAGAGCATCGGAATATTAATTCTGTGACATTTGTGACTAATCTCACGCCCATTAGCATTTTCAAAATAAAATTTGGAATTTTCATAAAGATCCACAATCTTAGGCTTCGCCTCCTTTTCCTCTAAAGGTGGTGCGTTATCAAAATTATACCGAATTAAAAAAAAACGCCAGCGCCAAATTTCACATTACTTGATTTAAAAATAGCTTCTTCCGGTGTGTCCCTGTTAAGGATATTTATCGTGATTTGTGGAAGGGGGCTGTAGCCCCACATCAATCACTGGCACATGCAAGGAGCATCGGAATCTTAATTCTGTGTCATTTGTGATTAATCTGATACTCATTCACACTTCCAGAATAAAATTTGGATTTTTTTAATAAAGATTCAAATACTTATGCTGCGCGCCCTGTGCCCTCCTAAACCAGTGTCACCAAAATAACATTCTATATTTCAAAAACGCGTACCTTTTTAGTAAGATAACAAATTATTTTACATTAATTTGACAAGAAATAATGGTTTCTCAGGTGTCCCTGCTAAAATATTTATGGCTAATTTTTATGTGATTTTTTGGAAGGGGGCTGTAGCCCCATATCAATCACTGGCACATGTAAAAAACAACGGAATATTAATTCTGCGAAATTTATGATTAATCTGATGCTCACTGGCATTTCCAGAATAAAATTTGGAATTTTTATAAACATCAATCATTTTATGTTTCGCCCCCTGTGCCCCCTAAGGCGGTGCGGTACCAAAATAACATCCCATATTAAAAGACACATACCTTTTTAGCACAATAACACCAAATTTAACTTAATTGATTTTTTAAAAAATAGTTTCTTCCGGTATGTTCCTGCTAAGGATATTTATGGTGATTTTTTAATATGATTTTTGGAAGGGAAGCTGTAGCCCCATATCAGTCACTGACACATGCAAGGAGCATCGGAATATTAATTCTGTGACATTTGTGATTAATCTGACCCTCACTGGCATTTCTGGAACAAAATTTTGAATTTTTATAAAGATCCATCATTGAGTACTTCGCCCCTGTGCCCCCCTAAGACGGTGCGTTATCAAAATAACATTCCAGATTTTAAAAACGCATACCCTTTTCATACAATGACGCCTAATTTTACATTAATTAAAAAAATACCTTCTTCTCGTGTGTCCCTACTAAGGATATTTATGGCGATTTTTTTTACTTTTAAAAGGGGGCTGTAGCCCCATTATCAGTCACTCTTACATGTAAGGACATTGGAGCATTAATTCTGTGACATTTGTGATTAATCTCACGCTTACTGGCATTCCGAAAATAAATTTTGAGATTTTGGTAACATATCATCCACCACCTTTTTACGCCCCTTGTCCCCCAAAAGGGAGACCTTTGCAAAATAATGTTTGAGACGGCTTTACTAGCTTTGTGAATGAGTGTTTTTGCATTTTGTAACAAATACAACTCATTTGCTTCAAAATCTTCACGGATAATTATTGGAGAAAACTGCTTCTAAAATTTAACATTGAATCTCCCATAAGGAAAATGAACTTTCGTGTTTACACCCCTAAAAGGGGGACTAAACAGCAATTTTCTCTTGTTTTCTTTAGAAATTCGAAAAATTCAGATATTTCTCAATAAGAGTGCCAAATTTTACATTAATAGTGTAAAAACTTCATCTTCTCCCAGCGCTGTAGAAAATAACACGAATTATGGAACAGTCTGTATATATATATATATATATATATATATATATATATATATAAAGATTACAAACCTGCACAAATCTCGCTTAACAATACTCGGACACGTGAAAGTGGTATCAATGGAAATGATATCTTAAAACATTTTGTTTTACATTTGGCTTACATCATCATATCACATGTGCTTATTGTGAGCTAACTTTGTCACGTGACACCCATCTTGGCTGAAGTACATTTCTTGTCATACATACAGGACGATCAACTAATGCAATGAGCTCTGTGATTCGTACATGAAGATGCTGGATTGTAGTTGGTAAAGACAGTTGATACACAGTTTGACAGAACCACGGAAAAGATGTAAGGCCGAAAGAACGTGGAGGATTTCGTTCACTGTCATCTCTATCAGCATGCCCGTTCTACTGGCTGTTGCGTGTTCAATTTACGTCTTACATCTGAGTAAAAATAAGATGGCTTCATCATGTTGATAAATGAAGCCAGTATATCGTATTCTAGTTGTGGAAGAAGTCACATCTATAACGTTTGGATATACGGACTTCCCATGTTTGCTTGGTCACTCAAGAAGAATGGGCCCCGCACTCCTTCATGGCTGATAGTACAAAAGTATTTGCGTACATGTTCCTAGAAGAATTTTCAAGATCGAAGCTCTTGACAGTATGTTTGTGCACTTCGCCTGAACCGTGGCAGGTGGCTTCATCACTGAACACTAATTATTCTGTGATATTTCCAGTTTCCATTTCATTTGCAAGTCCTCGCAGAAAAATTGCTTCTTGACTTTTCCGTCCGTTTTGAGGACCTACAGTAATTGCAAACAGTAAACATAGAACCACAAATGTTTGCTTAAAATTTCCCACACAGTTTGTTGTGGGATGTCTAGTTTCTTGGAGGCTGTGGTATGGATTTCTGTAAACTTTGTGTGAAACTCTCTCTCACACGCTCCTCAGTAGCCTCTATTACGGACAGTGTGTTTATTTTTACTTATAGATAAATAAAAAATTGTTTCAAATTCAAAATACCAGTTATGAATACCACACCCATTGGGTACATCTTCACCAAACTTTCTTCTAAAATTACGTTACACAATGATAATAGACTAGTAGACGTAAAATTCCAAAACACAAAACACCATCCTCCCATTGACAGCCAATCTATATCCAATCGCTCTATCTAATGACGAAAACGACAACCACACGCCAGATTAAACAGTTATTGAAAAGTTTCGAGTTTCTGTTTCCCCTGATATCACATTCACGTGTCTGAGTGCTGTTATGCGAGATTTGTTTATGTTTGTAACCGGGATGATCAGTTATAATAATACTGTATTTGCAGAATGTGTATAGCTGCCGAGGAAGATATGTCTATCTGTATTATATGGGATAGAATATGGTACCTGTATTATAGTGTGTCATGCCTAATAGACCCTCTCAGGATGCTGCTGGATTGAGTGTCACA
Organism: Thermobia domestica; assembly: GCF_964235325.1. Classification (NCBI taxonomy): domain Eukaryota; kingdom Metazoa; phylum Arthropoda; class Insecta; order Zygentoma; family Lepismatidae; genus Thermobia; species Thermobia domestica. The sequence goes on from NC_137462.1 coordinate 271,926,687, forward strand.
TGTTCAAATGGATTGTTCCCTAGGATGCTGTTAGATCAACTTCAAAGAAACCAATTCAAATTTTAAAGATTATCATTATTTATTCACCTGCAGATGGGGTAACAACAGCCAGAGTACGTTCATCCTTGAAGCGATGATATCACATCAAAAAACATGATTCAACATAAAATTACTGTAGCCCAAAGCCTAAGGTGACGCGTTCTGTAACTTTCGTCTTTCAAACGTAATTTATAATAAAGTATGAGAGTCAGCTAACTCATCTCTAGCCTACCTTTCAGTTATTTTTCTATATTTTTAAAAACACATTTCTACATGACATCATCAAAATTCGTCACTCTGACATCAACTTTATAATCTAAGAGGTTCCTGAGTTCAATACTCTCCATGCACAGGCCCTTTCCATCGAATCATGCCCAAGATAGTCCAATTTAAGTTCAAGATATGTCACTGTATGAAGTACGTACACCTCGATCGAACTGATGAAACAGGAAAGACATTAAGTTGAAACGACGCAGCCTTCTAATTCATCCAGCTGAGTGTTGGAGATTTTGGGAAAACATCACATCGCGGTTACGCAAGACATGTGGAAGATTTTGGACCTCTACGGATAATGAACTTGAACAGCACATGGTGTGGAAAAGAACCAAGATATCTATGCCAACATCGAAAAATATAAAAAAACTTCAGAACTTGAATAAATATCAGGTCTCTTAAAAAGAAGCTTGGAGTACGTAAAGATACTTCTCCTTTCCTTTCTTTTTTCCTAGAGAAACGCTCAGAGCACGCAATTAAAATTTCCTACTAAATCCTAATCCTTGAAAATGTTAAACATTTTCTGTCTAAGATCTTAAACCAGTCAATTTTATCTAAGCTACTTGTCTACGATCTAATCGCTCTACTATTACTAACTACATTACTAAGTGGTAATTATAATTAAGTATAAAATTGGTTTAAGTTTGATATCTAAGGTTTTAGAGCAGAGTATAAAGGCTGTAAGGGTCATACAAGAGGTACTAGATATCTTCATTTTATTATTTGGCAACAATTTGCAATGTTTATGCAAATGCATGTGAGCTCTAACTTTTATTTTGTCATTAGTATGAATTCAGAGTCCCCTGGCTTAATTCCTACAAATTGAGTTTACGTGATGTAGTACGGTACCGTAAAACGGGGCTACTTTGACAGGTTTTGTACTATTTTAGATGCGTATAGGAGACACTGGCTGCAACCAGTCAATGGTACTATTCTCATCATAACAATAGGCATCTAGGTTATCACACCCACTACTGAATTTAACTTTCTGCAAGTAAGTTTTGGTGGAAAAGATTAAAGAATTATCTGTCAAAGTAGCCCCCGCATTAAGGGTATTTTGACATCTTATGTATTTGCTGCGTAAGGTCAAAGTTACCCGACGTATGGGAATACGTTAACACTGCAATATTGTAAAATAGAGTTTTGGTCATGCTGTATGCTTTTTAAAACCAGGAAATCTTGCTTTTTTGCATCATTATACAAGTTTTTCTTAAAGCTTTACTTTCAACCTCTTTCTGCATGATTTTTTTTCTTTTAGCGAAAAAAATAATCAGTATTGGGAATCTTAATATGTGAACTTGAAAAATGAATTAAAACTTGAATTTTAGATTTTTCACTTAATTTCTACGAGAAATAAGTAAGTGCCATATGACACACTTACAACTCACAAAGAACATGCCAGATGATACCAAAATCTCTTATTCATACACGTTAATATCTCACACAGCAGACAAAACAGTCATTTGGTGTCTTTGATAAATCACAAAAAAAGCTAAAGTGAAAAGAGAGTATGTGCCATATATGGCACGGCATGCGGTAAGGGGTTAACATACCTTAGCATGTAATATCAGAATGTAAACCTTAATCGCCATCACAATCGTAACAAGCACACTATGGATTTTTGGATCCAATATTGCAAAACCCACACACCCGTTTTTCGCACCAGACACACTGAATCCACTCTTTTCTGCCATTGTAGTTTCGGAAGTCACACATACCGATGGCACAGGTGTTTTTGTGATACCCTTTTATTTCCTTCGCCTTCTTTCCCTTTTGGAGCTGTGATGGTTGTCCGGTTTCCAGTTCTTCCACCAGGGTTTCCTCGAGGACCACCTCTTCCGTTACCACGGGCTCTCCGACATCTCCTTCTTCACCCTCATAGCTGGTCTGTTTCCGGTTTTTCTTTCAGTGGGAGCAACAACTTTACAGGAGAAACAAAAATCTTTTTCCCTCCCTTTCCTCCACTCATCTTCGCTCTGATGCTTGGCCCCGCTCTGGAATCGTGAAGAAACTGCAGGAGGCTTGCGTCCATGTCTTTCTTGACCTGTGTGCTATCGGGCTCTTTGAGTAACTTTGAGAAAGAGGTCAAATCGAAATGAAATCGACGAAATTCCAGGTCAAAGGGTGCTGACAAAATTTATTGTGAGTACCCAATCCTCCCTGCTTCCTGAAATTTAAGGCATGTCCTTTTCACAACACTCAATGCAATTTAAGCGATGTTACCTAATACAGTCTGCTTCATCCGATGTTTGGAAGAAATATTATTTACGCTTGGAAAGTTTTTCGTGATAGAATGTTAGCGTATTTAAAAAAAGAAAATAGTGCTTAATCACGTAGGAAAAAAGCATGATTCATCCAATGAATATTTTACTGTAAATTTCTAAATCATTATTTATTCTTCCATCTTCTTCGTTCGAAGCATTTGGTTCTACTCCCATCTTTGTTTTGCGTATAAACGTAGAATAAACAGGCCATACTTATAACAAACATTCTGTCCTCCACTGACACAAGAAGGACAAGAAACCTCGTTTAGTTTGATGTTTGAATTCAGTATGTGTGTGTGTGTCTGTTGTTCTCCTACGCAATACACTTGTTTGGCCTAGTGTTTGAGTGTGTGTGTATGTTGTAATTGTATTTAGGAAAAAGTTGTCGCATAATAAGCCCAGTACGAGTAATAGTGCTAAATCGAGTGAACATAGTGTTACATGATGAGAGATATGGTCCCGGAAGTCCGTCGTTCGATTCTTGTGGATGTCACATTTATTTTTTTTTCTTCAAGAATATTTGAAATGTAGCCTCAAGCTTCTTTGAAGCAATTTGTAATACTTTTCTGGTTCATTAAACTAGATGCAATGGCAGAAGTCCTTTACCCTGCACATGTCTACACCTTATTCCTTGTCCTGCCTTTTTTCCCCTTACTTGCTACTTTTCACATTTCACTTCGAGTCATATGTCAGCTATATTTTGTTTTGTCACTTTGTTGAGTCAATATTCTGAAATTGACTAACATGCCAGATAATGCTCTTTTTACTGAGTGAAGTGATTTATATCCGCAAACATAAACATTATTTTATTGTGGAAATACTTATTTTCTACGTTATCAGCTATATTGGCGAGTTCACGTTGGACGATGTCACCTCCTGTGAGGTTGATTGACGGTAATGTTTGTGGTACTGAACTTTGGAGGTTTTTGTCCTAAACCTTCTGGAACTTTCGATTTTACGTCAAGACAACGTGATTGTGGGTGTTCCCGAACATTTGAAGTTTTGCTACCTTTTATGGACAGAAGAAGAAAAGGGGTTGGGTTTTGTAAAACCAGCCTTTGAATAAAACCACGAACACCGAGTTTGTCGAGGAAGTAGGAGTAAGATTTTGACGGAGAAAACATCGTTAAACGACACGTCATGGAGCTACTTCGATACTTGAAGGTATTGTAATCAGCTGACATATTGAAGGAACTTTACATTTAAAACCACTGCAATTCTTCAAGACCTAACATTCTAGTCTACCTACCCAAATTCTGCTGCATCTTTTGAAATATGTATTTTGTGTATTTCATTTATTATTACAACATTAACCCTGTTAAAGCTACATCCAAAATTTAGTATCTTTTGCATTACATGAAAGAATTATACAATTTAATTATTCATGTTTCCAGCTTTTCATAAAAGCTGGTGGTGGAGACAATATCCCCAATCTGTTGGGCAACGATTTTCTTACTGTATTAGGTTGCCTTTAGTGCATACCGACTCTATGTACGGTGATGCAACAATAGTACTAAAGTGAGAAGAATGTTGTTCAGTGTATATTCTCGCGTTAATATTTCACGTTATGCTTGTACACGAATGGAAACGAAATCCTACAACGTCGCACTTCCATTCTATTGGCTTTCGACAAACGCCAAGAAGTTTGAGCCGAACCATAGACAAAAGTCTACATACACATATAGGAAAGTAGAATTAGTACGAGGTGCAAATGGAAAGTGCCCTCGTCTACTTTTGAATCAAACAAGAAAAACGAGTTATACATTTTCGAAACAAAATGATGTTAACTTTACTCAATGAACCTATTACATACGTTTACTTCTTCGTTTGTAAAGGTAATTAATTGTGCCTGATGAGCGGCCGATTATTTCCCTTCTTTGCTTCTTTGACGTTTCGAAAACCAGCGACGACAATGCCACTGTTTCTCGACATCGCCGAATCTCCTGTCGTTTTTGTAGCTCCATACAACTCGAATTGCGACCTAGAGCAGAGGAAGCAGTGATGCCAAGCTTTGGGAAAAATCCCATATCGTGGGAGTTTTTGCCTTTATTTTCTTGGAAAGGGATAAAAAGCAGCATATATGGGATTTTTCGAGAAGATCAGATTGTACGACTTATTCATTTAGATATTGTAAAAAGTGACTAACACAGAGAAATTTAATTTTTAATATTATAGCATACTATAAATTAGTATAACGTGGGGAATTTATACGTAAAATGGGACTTTCTGCCTCTCGACATGAGATTTCATAATGTTTCAGGTTGGCATCACTGACAGGAAGGAGTTATAACAGCCATATATTGCCCTAAGTTCGTTATATGATAATTTCTGGAGCTAATTACAATGTAGTTTGCTCACTAAATGTTCAATAATAACACTAGAGATAAAATATATTTAAACTCATGTATTTTCCGAAGATTTTCTGCATTTACCTTTTCATTTTTCACAAAATTCCTTCTTTATAATTCAGAATACATTCACTATTAATATCTCCTTTACGTATTATAACAGTTCAGAAAAATATGTTTATACATATCTGGCCACAAAAACTTAACAAGTTAAATGTTCAGGTCCGCCCATAGAAGGATATACTATCATATATTACACACTGTTCTCCGTATCAACATATATATATATATATATATTTATAAATGTTACCGTTATAGAGTGTGTCTGTATTAATTCCTTGTGCTTAGTTCCATCCATTAGTAAGCATGCCAATATTTTTCTCATGAGAATACAGGACTCTTCCGACCCCTCCCCCCGAAAAAAATACTTTACAGCTGAACACTTTACATATTTTCACTGCACTATTTGAAATGGATACACAGAAGTAACGAACAATCCATAGTGAGATCTGTTCTCAGGAAACTTTATGCTTTTTGGAGAACTCCTCTAATTGTTTTGCATTTACAATATATATATATATATATATATATATATATATATATATATATATATATATATATATATATATATATATCTGAAAATGCACCCAAATAGTACGTTATTTAAGAATCTAGCAGCCGAAAGAAAATCATGAATCTACAACGTCTCACATAGACACAATAATGCACATACTAGATTGACTCAAGAAAGTAAAGTGTTGTTCTTACACACACACACACACACACACACACACACACACACAATTGCGCCCATTAGGGGGGCAAGGTGGGGCGCAATTGTACTTTGGAATATCGAAAATTCAATTGAATTTTTAGAATAGTTACAGCAAAATTTTAAACTATATTTGAAATGTCGCTTATACTTGCCCCCCCCCCCTTGGAAACCACAACATGGGCGCCCTTGCACACAGACACACACACACACACACCAATGATGATAATAAAAACTGGGTTTTTACTGAAAGAAAATTGATACATGAAATTTTACTCATATATTGTACGAAATATAAATTTCTTTTCTTAAACACTGAACTTTACATCTTGCTGATATTGATATTGATAAGCTGATAATGAGAGTAGAAATGGGACGGGACTAAAATACGGGACATTTGCCTGTCCCGACTAAATTGACGGGGACGCGGGACACTCTCGTCAAAAATCGGGACTGTCCCATTTTTTACGGGACGCATGGCAGGCTTTTCCATTATCTATTTGACCTTATTCCGTTTATGTTTTATACATGTTTTGTCAATCTGACAAAGCTGTAGTTGTTGTATGACACAAAAGTGAATTCATAGAATTAGAATTAGTCTTGTTTCACTTCTACAGTTTAAAAAAAAAGATTCATTGAAGTTGTGTGCTTGAGGCAAGTGTTGCAAACACTACTCACGCTTTTTTTTTTATCTACTACATTTTCTTTATTTCCTGTGTGATGAGGGTTTCGTACTTTTTTTTACCCAACAAAGCAAGCTTTGGTACTCTTTGTAGCTTATACACAGTGAAGCAGTGCATTCAAATCATCTACTTATCGTCATCAGAGCCTTGTGAAAGGAACAATATGAAGCAAGAAGCCAAACTAAACAGAGGATAAAACAGGCAGACAAACACTCATACACTCTGTTTTGCCTTTAGAGAAAAACATATAAAATACTAAATAAACACTCTGGATCACGTACTTGTGATAGTGAAAGCGAAAAAGAGACTTTAGCTGACTATATAAAGGAGAAAGAATATAGTACAAAGAATGTGATGGCTGGGAGTAACTTTGAATAGAAACAGTAATAGGTGACTGGTAAATACTATTTTCTTATCTCCATATCTTTTAAACATAAATTTGAGTTGAATATAATATTTCATAACTATTGTAAAAAAAGAAGGGGAAATACCTTCCCTAATAAATCAATATCTATATCTATATCTATCTATCTATCTATCTATCTATCTATCTATCTATCTATATATATATATATATATATATATAATCTAATATTTAGTACATCTAATATTTATTACCGTAATAAACACATTAACAAGAGAATGAAAGCAATAATAACACAGTCACACACAACAAATAGAAGTTCTCTGCATCAGACCCCAAGATATGCATTCGATGTAGTTTGTTACACAAAATCCAGATTTCGAAACCCCAGGACGATTGATTGTGTCAATTTTGTTTTATGGGCGAAAAGTATATGTGCTGTCTTACGTACCAAAATTGTCACTAAAATTCGCTGAAATTTTGTGCATAAAAAATGGCACAGTCGATCGTGTTGGGGTTTCTAAATTTGGATTCTGTGTTCCAAAATGCATCGAATCCACACCTTGCATTCCACTGCACATTTTTTTTTTTTTTTTTTTTTTTTGTACGGCTGTCCTATGTGTATTTTCCCTATGCAAAAATTGCTTAAGTTTTTCACCCACAAAGAAATTGACACGGCTCCATCAGAATCCTGCACGCTCCATATCTACCGCACGCTGCTTTCCAGGCTCCATATCTACCGTGAAATCCTTAAATTACAGGCAATGAAAATATAATATACGGTACGTGGGTCCCCAGAAATAGCGTTAATTCAATAATCTGTAACTACGAAAGAGCTGCGTTCTTTCACATATTGACAGGATGTTGAGATATACATTGAACGAGATAGTTTTTTTTTTTTTACTTGTAAAAGAGTTTATGTACCTCTAATTTAGAAATTTGAATAATAAACGGAAATTTGTATAATTTACGATATCAAATGGCATTGTAGCATAAAATATTTTTCAAACTGAATCAAAATACTGAGAATGTACTTGTCCAAAAATGAATTTGCTGCATTTTTTTCAGCTCCTCATATAGGTACATACCGCCCAAAATATTGTCTTAATTTTCGAAACGAAAGCAAACGAAACTTAGCAACATTAGATGAAACACACATACATAAATTACATATATAAGTGGGATAAAAGATAGTGTTAACAATGGTGCCAGAGTGCTGATCTTGAGCACTACAAGAGTTCCATAGCTGTTAAAGAAATATGAGATGATGAAGTGTGGCGAGTGATAACAATTATATAGTATTCAGTCAAAAACAGCAGTGGCATAAAGTAGAGGAGTACTACAAGAGTTTCATAGCTAAAAAGGAATGTAAGATGATGAAGTATGGCAAGAGATACCAAGTATGTGCTATACAGTCAAAAGTAGCAGTGGCATAAAGCAGAGGAGTACCGGTACTACAAGAGTTCCATAGCTAATAAAGGAATGTGAGATGATGAAGTGTGGCAAGTGATAACAAGTATGTGTTATTCAGTCAAAGGTAGCAGTGGCATAAAGTAGAGGAGTACTACAAGAGTTCCATAGCTAATAAAGAAATGTGATATGATGAAGTGTGGCAAGTAATAAGAACTATGTGCTATTCAGTCAAAAGTAGCAGTGGCATAAAGTAGAGGAGTACTACAAGAGTTCCATAGCTAAAAAGGAATGTGAAATAATAAACTGGGGCGAGTGATAACAAGTATGTGCTATTCAGTCAAAAGTAGCAGTGGCATAAAGTAGAGGAGTACTACAAGAGTTCCATAGCTAATAAAGGAGTGTGAGATGATGAAGTGTGGCAAGTGATAACAAGTATGTGTTATTCAGTCAAAGGTAGCAGTGGCATAAAGTAGAGGAGTACTACAAGAGTTCCATAGCTAATAAAGAAATGTGATATGATGAAGTGTGGCAAGTAATAACGATTCTGTATTACTCAGACAAAAGCTGTAGTGTCGTAAAATAGAAGAGGAAAGAGAAAGCGCAATAACATGATCCGGAAAGACTTACAACGTACGTGGATCAAGATTGAAGTGGTCGCAGTACACTACAACTTCTTCAGGGATATTTAACGACTGTTTCGCAAAAATGAAGGAAGCACTACAAATCAAAGGAAGCCATCACCATGCTATATGGCGGTTCCTGAGGGATATCGACAAAGATTGACTCACTGGAGGTGTACCACATCTTCGAGAAGTGCGACAGAAGATGATAGAAATGCGATATGATTACATTGAAAGAATGTGACAGGTATTCTCTTGTGCATAAAGTCAAGTACGGTGTTTAACAATGTTGCTCTTAATTTTTTCACTCATTTTGTATACATAAAGCTTTATAGATAGTGTTAATTCTTCCTTATGTATTATGTTCTTTGCTACGTTGTAAGTTTAGATACTAAGTTTAAATTTTGTGTTGTAGGATTGGCAACACTGCTAGGACAAAGAACTCATATAGGATAAGCACTTAGCAGAACATTATCCAGACACTTGAGAAAGCTATCATTATTTAGAATTTAAGATTCATTTTATGAAGTTTCTTGAATTTCTCATTCTCTCCATCACCCTCTCTGCATCGTTGCCAGTTTTTATTCGATTCTGTAGCAATGCTGACTCTTGTAAATGCATCTAAGTTGAGAGAATATACCCTGGAGAAAATAGGCAACTTTCCGTTCTCTTCAAGCTTTAGCGTTCATGAGCTGCTTATTAGAAGCTAGAATTTAGAACTAATGAGATGAAAACAACACTATGTAAGGCGCCAACTCATACTATATTGAGAACATTTTCTCTCCAATGCACATATTTTCTATAAGAGCATGGAATTTTATAACATTTACGTGATATTAAAGGCAAGGAGAAGTACATTAAAGAAAAAAAGCTCAGTTACTTACTCCGTTTATTAAGTGCATACATGAATACTAATAGAAAGAATGTTCTCTAGGCACAATAGCACACACATACACACTTTCTTAAAGTTAGCCAATATTGTTCGTTGTGAAACTTTTAGAGTTTAAATGTTTACACTAGAATGGGTTAAATTAAGGAAACACTTAAATGTCATATTATTTTCAGCAAATTCTTTCGTTTTGCTGTTAGATAACTCAAGCAACACAAGTTTCCAACTTAAGATAGTGTGAGACAAAAGTCTCGGCTTCATTCTAGCTTTTATTTACTAAATTTCAATCCCAGTGTATGATCAACAAGATTATTAATATTCCAGACAAATATGTGATGAAACTCAGTTTGGATGATCTATAGTCTGGATGTTATAGTACACAAATATCATAAACTTTCTTTGAGATCAGGTTCACTCTTAGGGAAGTCCACCTTTACCCCTCTGAGATGTTCAGTTGTTTGTTTAGATCAATACTTGCCAACCTTGTTTACCTAGTACCCCCATCGTAAAACCTATTTCATGTAAACCCTGTCATACCTACTTATTATGTTACCAGTTGTATGATTGTAGAGGCAGCATTGATTTCTCAAATCTACATTAACAATAATAATAACAATCATATTCTCACAATTTACATAGCTCCAGCAAGATTTCTGTAAACCATTGTAGTGCAGTGTTACTTTTTTACTAGCTTTGTCCTTAATGAAAATAAGGTTTTTAGTCAATACTTACACTGCTTGCAATTGAAAATGCAACCCCAAGAAAGAAATTGATTTAGGATTTAGATTTCTGGGCTTTCGGTATCTAACAAGTAAGGGACCATATGGTTGTCGCGCAAATCAGATGCAGACATACGCCATCTGATTGAGCATGAAAAGATATGGAGAACATAGAAATTTAAGGTGCTAAGGGCCATAGGGAGCGGAGCAAGGAAAGAGGAAACATTGAATGTCGGCAAAATTGGAGAAAGTCTGGAATGACGGGAAAAGTTAATTTCTTGCAAACAGAGAAAGAAAGTTAACCAAATGAACGAAACTAAACATAACAAGGGCATCAAGGACGAAGAAAGATCATAATCAGGGTTGCCATCCGGACCGCAGTGTTGCCAGCGCTGCATAACATTGATATGGAAAGTATAGCACAGTATAGCAATTCATGCACAAGGAAAAATATTAGTAACACAAAAGACAATTGAAAAGACTCTGTACACGTGCGTAAAAAGGTTTAACGATAGTCGTGAGTGAATAATGTAAATGAGGGAGGACAAATACAGACATGAAAGGTCCTTAATACAGATCAGTCGAGATTTGCTAAAGAGTTGCATTCAGGCAGGACCCTTGCCCTTAAAGGACAACCTAATATTTGGTGCCGTAGGTTCAGTTACCGCAACGACGCATTCCTATATGATTATTCCGGTGATTGGGATGGACGGTACATTGCTTCCACACATGTATGAATCCAGTGGTAGCTTTCCAGCGCGCATGCATATGCAAGCAGATAAGCGAATATGTCCAAACGGGATTTGCAAATCTTCCTGGAAGAAGTTTTGTGACCCGATCTTCAGGGTAGGGATTTGCTTTTGGTTGACTCCTGGACTCCAAACAAGGATGACACTCTTTACAACATGACAGTTCCTGACGGTGTTCAGTTCTACAAAAAGCTGATTCCTCCGAAATGTACAGGCCTTATATAACCTGCTGATGTGTTCTTTTTCGTCCATTCAAAAACATGGTGAAGTTCGTCACAGATACGTTAGTGTTCTCCAGTATTAATGTGTGGCTACGTGAGAACTTTCTCCGCCTTCACTCATTTGTTCATTACCAGTTTTCCTCTAGACGATTCCAAAAGATGATACGCTTTGCGTTTTTCAAATGTGGCTACTCCAATGAACAACCTGGACAGTTTGAAACACCTTCCGCATATTGCTTTGAAAAAGGACTCACAGAGGAATGCTGCAGAGACGCGTGTGACCAGCTTGCTTTCATCCGCTGTGCTCACTGCGAGAAATGTTTGTGTGTTGACCACGCATTCATTCGTGATCTTCACGTCAACTGCAATTAAACTACAAATGGTGCGCACTCTTTTCTATTTTCCTCCATTTGTATTCACGCGGTTGTAATATTCACTACGTTAAACCTTTTTACGCACGTGTAGAGTCATTTCAATTGTCTTTTGTGTTACTAATATTTTTCTTTGTGCATGATCTTTCTTCGTTCTTGATGCCCTTGTTATGTTTACTTTCTTTCTTTTGGTTGACTTTCTTTCCCTGTTTGCAAGAAATTAACTTTTCCCGTCATTCCTGACTTTCTCCAATTTTGCCGACATTCAATGTTTCCTCTTTCCTTGCTCCGTTCCCTATGGCCCTTAGCACCTTAAATTTCTATGTTCTTCATATCTTTTCATGCTCAATCAGATGGTGTATGTCTGCATCTGATTTGCGCGACAACCATATGGTCCCTTACTTGTAAGGCCATTTAGCCCTTCACGATTTGAGAGATGACGTCCCTCAGCGAGCACACAATCCGGGAAAAGGGAAGGAAGAAAGGACTGGGGAAGAAAAGAAGCGGCCTGGGACCTGTAAGTTAGGTACCACCCCCGCATTTGCCTAGTGTGAATGAGGAAAACGCAGGAAAACCTCATTCAGGGTGGCTAGCCTGGAAAAGAGTGTTACACTCTTTCGACCGAGTGACCCCACCGGGAATCGAACCCGGGACGAAGAAGGAAATAGAGTAGCAGCGTCAAAGTTTGGAAAATGGAGATAATGGTTTAAAATTACCAATATATACGACACATGACATATGACATCATAGTAGTATTGGTAATAATAATAATTTAATAATAATTTAATAATAATAATAATAATATTAATAATAATAATAATTTGTTTATTTGTGCTTTACACCCAAAGGCAATTACAAAGTTTATATATCATTATCAAAGGATATGCAATCCAACTCCAAATATGGAACTAGCATTGGTAACACGAAATAGTACTATAAATCTTTTTTCTCTTTACATATGCTGTACAAAAATATTCTACAATTTATCATTTGAGAATTGAAAACACTTTCGCTTAAAAGTTTGAAATTCATACTGAAATCAATCCAATCCCATAGACTCAATTTTGTTACCTGCATCACATAATTTATACAGTAGTGAATTCCTGTTCACATTTATTCTGTTTTCAGGCATATAAAAACATGTCTACCACTCAGAGTTTGCCGGAGACAATAAAAAGGTAATACACTTAATAAGAATGTGTTATCTTCCTTATTATCAATTAATTTTTTAAGATATAGTACTCGCTGTATAAATCTCCTATTTTCAAGTGACAATAATTTAAATTATTTTTAACAAGTTCATCATAAGGAACATAACGAGTTTGAATACCATTTATTTTATACGCAGTATATCTCAATAACTGATATCTGTATTTAAAATATTAGAATATTAATGAATATGCAAATAGCAAACGCGTTAAACGTATTAAAATATTAGAATTATTGTCAAAGTTTCAATATTACTATATTATTTTGCAACAATGCCTTACATTTTCCATTTAGCAATTTATCCATTTTTTGGTGTAACTTTATTACACTGTTACGATAGTATTTGAAAGTTAAAGAACATATTAATGTCGATTCATGGTCGGAAACAAGAAATATTAAATAAAAAATAATTATGTAGTTATAACGTCAAAAGAAAAACTATAGTCCCTCAGAGTATAAACGCCTCATCCAGTTCCTTGCCAGGTGGTAAAGTGCCAAGAACCGACGAGACGTTACCACGTTGGATAGAAACGGATATGCGCTGTATTAGATAAGATATGGAGCGAACTTCGCCGGAAATATAAGAAATGCGTCTTCCTACCTCTCTAATGAATTCAAGACTTCTTCCACCCCAAGTACCACTTGTTTCAATAGCGATTGGAGTGAAAACAAACTTTTCGAGAAGGTTGTTGTATTCAGGGGTGCCCATCCCCCCCAAAGCTGATGGCGCACTCCCCCCAAAAACTAATAATCTCTTCCCTCCTCAAAACTCAAGTCGTCTAAAAACAATTGCCCAGTGTAGCAGTAGTTTTTATAGTACTAGTAATTGTTATTTTTGTTGTTGTTTTTATTTCCTGTAGTAGTATAGAATGCTTGTAATAGTATTATAGAATGTATTATTACTACTGCCCCTAGTAGTACATTACTTTTATTAGTAGTCTTGGTAGTGTACAATACTAAATATGTTCTATAAGGATATTGAAGGGTATAAAAACTTGTACACACTGTGTATGGCACAGGTATTCTTTTTTTTACAATTAGTAGTATTATTTTTTTTTACAAAATATTAATATACTTCTCTTGTACATGAAAAGTAAGACGCAAGTTACAAGTTATTGAGTTTGATACCAAAAGAAAATGTTATCCTCGAAATTAGCCTACAAAAAGAAGTGATATCCAACAAAAAACATTCCTGTAAAAGAGCCAAGTACGAGTGGCCTTAAAAAGAATTGAAATCACAAAAATAGGCGCCAAGTTCTGGTGGACAACAGTTACAAACACTCACTGGCTCACTTCAAATTTAGATTTGAAACTTGGCTGTTGTCTGTATGGTTACCACTAGCTCACAATTATGTCAAACTACTTTATAATTTTCAACAGACAACATAGGCAAGTTTCAAATCTAAATTTGAAAGTGATTCCTTGAGTGTTTGTAACTGTTGTTCACCAGAACTTGGCGCCATCCTTTCATATAGCAAGTTGCGCGGTACTTCATTCATAGAGTTTCTAAGCAGGGGGTAGGGGATTCATTCTCGAGATTTAAAAAAGAAATCGCATTGTATTCCAATGTTATTCTGACGACAGCAAAATTACTTATTCGACATTAGAGTAAAATTCTTCCCTAATTTTTTTATTCCCCCAAATTTTTTTCTCGATGGCAGAACTTGCGCCATTCATCCCTCCTGTGAGTGGCCCTTCTCTCTTAAAACGAACCAAACTTTCCTTTCATACGGCTACTTGCGTGGTAATTCATTCATCGAGTATCAAAGCAGGGGGTACGGGGGTTCACCCCGGAAAATTTTTGAAAATTAGCTTCACAAAATCGTGTTTTAATGCTATTCCTACAGTAAAATTGCTAGTTCGAAAGTAGAGTAAAATCCCCCCCAAATTTTTTCTCAATGGCGCAGCTTGCGCCATACATCCCCCCTGTGGGCGGCCCTGGTTGTATTGTCTTTGCTTTTTAGCTTATCTGCGATTAGCAACATCTCCAGCATTCAATACTGACAGAGGGAGACTTGAATGAGCGTATGTATCAGCGCATGTGAAGTCCCACAATCAACATTTACCTCTCATCCATGGAACTAGTGTCATCCCATCTGGTCGCTTTCCATCCGAACGACAGCAACCAGAAGGTTCCCGTATTGAAGGAAATCCAGCTGTGTTGAGGGCTCGTAGTATTATATCATTTACAGAGGAATGTCGGGCGAATCTACCAGCGCTCTTCATGCATGAAAGGCCATGCAGGCCACGTTGGTTTACCTCATCCCACAAGCTGGACAGCGATGAGGCTCACAAGCTGCTAAGCCTAAACGTAAGGCTGCAGCAATTCGAAAGCTTTCATTTGACAAATGAAGGCCTAAAGGCGGAGAAGGTATCGCCATCAACCATGCACCTGCTTCGGGAGACGAGGCAGCAAGAAGCCTGGCTTTATCTTCCGGAACAACAATAGATTGTAACAAATGATCATGTAATTGACATGCAATTGGTGTATACCAAGATGACTGATAACACTTTTTGTTATTCTCCGGAAGGCTTGTATCTGCTAAGTTTGCCCACTTAGAGCCTTCTTGAACTGAACCATCTGGGTCCAAACAATAACCCTGTGGAAGGAGAGCTTCGATTAAACGCAGAGATCCGTAGTATGACGCTAAGAACTTTCTCTCTTTGCTGTTTCCGACACTGATAAAATGGATTCCAAGCAATAGATGCATATTCTAGTTCCGATCGAACAAATGCATTATACAACGATAAAATAGTCCCTTGATTTTTAAAATAACGACTTGACCTCTTAACGAAACCCAGCATTTTAAAAGCTTGGATAGATATACTTATATGATGTTTAAATTTCAAATTAATATCAAACCAAACACCTAAATCTCTTATAATTTCCTTTCTTTCTAACATCTAATTTGCAATAGTATATTAAAATATTGTGCGTTTTTTAAAAATAAAAGTCATTACATAACATTTTGCAATATTCAACTGAAATTTATTTCTCCTACACCACTCATTAAGTCTATTAACATCTGTTTGTAATTTAATACAATCACTTTCCGTGTAGATTTCTTTGTATAATTTGGTATCATCTGTAAATATTAAGCATGAACTATATTGAAATATTTTGGATAGATCATTTATCATAATAAGAAAAAGTAAAGGACCCTAATTCGATCCTTGAGGTACTACAGAATGCACTGTGAATTCCTTAGATTTAATATTAATTAAAAATAACATATTGAATTCTTTCATTCAAATATGAATGAAACAACTTGACCAGTTCTTGCAATATAACAAACATTCTCAGTTTACTAAGAAGTACCCCATGATCAACCAAATCACGATTGAAATATGTATATACTACATCTACTTGAGACATTTTATTGAAAGATTCATTAATTAATTGATTTATAGTCAGCAAATTTGAAATATTTGATCTATTGCGTCTGAAGCCATATTGAGAATACGTTATCAATATCTACGCTAAATACGTAGATACTGATTAAACAAGTGTTTATAAATGATTGCTTGAAATATTTTTGATTCACTATTGGCAGAGCGAAGGGCTGCAAAACTGTGAGGTATCAACGTTATGATCAAGTCATACCGCCTGGGTAATGGCAAACCATACGTCTTAAACGCAATGCTGCAGCTCATCGTCAGTAGCTGGATTGATTAATTCGTAGGTGTGAGAGTCGTTTCACAACCATCGACTAGACGTGTTGAATTAGCAGAAGATCGGGGAAACTCACCAAATAAGAAAGCAGAGGAACGTCGTTTCCAGCAAGGAAATGTTGAGCAGTATGTGCAACATGAAGAAACACGTTATACTGCTGGATCTGCACTTAAGGGATCAATAGATTCCGTTTTTTAGTAAAATATTCGTCAATGCCCAGGAAGTACGAATAGTAAGATGCTCCAACGAAACCCCACACCCTGACACAAAATGCACACATGGCCTCGGGGGCTCAGTAGTAAAGCGTTCATCTCTGGTGCCTGGGGTCCTTGATTCGATCCCAGCTCGCGCCAAGTGAGTTTTATGGTGGACAAAAATCGTGTGCGTGGGTTTTCTCGGGGTTGTCCCGTTTCCTCTCACTTTCTTCATTCTACCGTTTAATTCATTTCTCATCATGAGCTCCCTCGTGGCTAAGCGGTTTGCGTACGCACCTTTGGCGTGGGAGATCCGGGTTCGATTCCCGGCGGAGCTCATGTGGTTTGGATTCCACGTTAATCAGTAGGTCCACGTCTCATATAGCCTCGCTGCTGAAAGGGACGCTAAACTAAAATCAACTCCAACTCAAAATCAACTCATTTCTCATCATCACGTCTCCTTTAGCGTAGCCGGCATAACTGTAGAACGTCAAACTTAATGATTTTATTTCTTTTTTTTCTTCTTCTTTTTTTTAACAAAATGCACGCTTCACCGCGTTTAGTCCCACGTAAAGTATAGCGTAAAGTATATATGCGGGCATCATGATGTTGCAGACAGAAGCGGACTTTGATTGAAAAAGGATGTTCTGTTGCTCTACCATTCTTTTCTGTATGAGTGGCACCACTGCTGTTTCCATACTAATGGTGTGCAATCAGCAAAAGTCACAGCAATTGGCACCGTGCATATATGTCCCCTTCTGCCAGACGATGTAAAACTGTTCGTGAAAATGCTGAGCGTTGTGCAACAATCTCTATTGCTTCCACCAATGTGTAGAATGCGACTGTTCGATTTGACAAATCCATACTTGCAAGCTATCTGTTCTCGGGTTCGTACTATAGCGACATCGTTGGGATTTCGCATGTCGCTCTGTAGAGCCTTCATGGAAACACCAATTCCATATATAGAACATCGGTTTTGGGCATGTGTTATTTAAATAGTCAAATTTGTATATAAAAATGTGATCAAAATAAATAGTAGCACACACATGTCCATATACAACTTACCCCCTATCAAATTATCGTATGTAAGGCGATCTTGCTCAAAGTGAGTCTGTTAAGAGATAACAGGGAATGATATAAATTTATAATGTAACATTTCACTTTCTCTTTGAAGTAATCAGGAGACAAGAGGGGGTATTAATTATCTAGGAAAATTTTACCCCCTATCAATTTTTTTAATATAAACTCAATTTTACTCAAAGTGAGTGCATATGCTGAGAAATCACATTCAATTATATTCAATTTTTAATGTGACTTCTGACTTTTTCTTTGAAATAATGAAAGACCAACAAGGGGTAAAGATTTACAAAGTACATGTTTTGAGGGTTAGAAAATCTCGGTGACCCCTGCACTGGTGACCTTTTGTAACAAGCATTGAAACAATAGAGTTAAAATATTTCTTTTAAAGAAAGCAACTGAAATCATAACGATATTACTTTGTTTGTTTCGTCTGTAATTGTTATTATCATGTAGGAATACTTTCGTATGACAGATCACTAAAACAAAAACTCTTTATAACAAGTTTTCGGTACAAACATTTTCTCCTAATTAAAAAACTAGTTAAACAAACTTGTTTCTTTCAATGTTTTCTGTTTATTAATTTAACGCTGTTTGACACATTGATTATTTTTCATTTTGTTTCCATAAATTTGCACAAAACTAGAGTGGAAGGTTCTATATTAAATTTCTTGTAGTCGTTCACAAATTAAAGTAGTTTACTACGTGAATATAGACAGAATATGATTTTATTTATTTATTTATTTATGTAAAGTATGTACGAAAAAGGGGTGTTGACATGCCAAAAATTTAGGGGGGCCGGTAGAAGTTAGGGGGGGCCGACCGAATCATATTATACTTCATCACCATATTATAGTTCATTTGCAAGCCTACCGTGAAATTTTATGGGGGCCAGCCAAAATTTGGGGGTTCCGGCCCCCTCTTGCCCCCCGTGGATACGGGCCTGAGTGTTGATATTAAACTTTCTTACATTGAGTAGAAAATAAGCTTTTATTCCACTTCCAAACTATGTTTTGCACATTAAATGAAAATATTACATAAAGGGTATGCCCCCTTAGTCCATCTGTCTGTCTGTTGATAGATATGAAAGCGAAAAGGGTATTCTGATGTGGGTCCAGCATCCAAACAATGCGACATACGCGTATCTTTTTTCGTATCCTTGTAGGCAAACTGAAAATGGTAGAGATTTGCTATTTGGGATTTCAGTGTTGATCGTAACAGAGCACGAACGGTAAGATAGAGCGAAAAACTATTGTTTAAAGTTATTTGATTTAACAAAACTCTTTTATATATTTACGCCCTATATTTATATGTGTGTCCGTTAGAGGTCTGCACGGGCTCGGGCCAAGCCGCGGGCAGGACTCGGGCTTACAAAGCATATATCACTTCGGATTCGGGACAGGCTTGGGTGTAATTTTTTAAATATATAATCATATTTCTCGGGATTTTCGGGCCTAACTTTGAAAATATACTGAACAACGATTTTTATCGGACCGTTCCTTCTGGAGAACGTTTAAAGCACAATAGCAAAATTAAACCTCTAACTGCAGTAAATATGTAGAGAAAATTTATCCGTCTAAGCCAAAATTGCCTCCACATTATCTCTCTCTAATACACAAATCACGACAACAGTTTCGAGAATATAAACGCACAGGCAACGAAGAATGTCTTCATCAACACAGAAAATGGCAACGCACTGCTACAAATTATCTCACAGCATACAAACGTCGCACTTGGATCGGTGCCTGTAATAAACTCAACGATGAAGCCTCACCAAGCCGTTATTGGAAAACCTTCCATAGACTAACGGGCAAAAGCACTAAAATATCGTATCCTCTTTTGGACAAAATTGTTCCTTTATTTACAGACCAAGATAAGGCTAATGCTTTTGCAACACAATTACAGTCAGTCTTTACGCCTGCAATATTACATAATCCTCGTCAACGCACAGATTTGTCTTCTATTCCAGCTTTACAACCATCACTCTCACACGTCATAGATATCGACCATCCTCTTACAGCACCTATCACTACCCATGAACTTCAACGTGCACTTCATAAGAAGCGAAATACTGCACCCGGCATCGATCATATTTCGTACCGGCTAATTAAAGAAGCTCCTCTCTCTTTACTGGTACTACTTGTTGCACTCTACAACTTTATCCTCCGTACAGGCTTTTACCCTGTGGATTGGAAAGTATCCAAAATCTGTATGTTTCTTAAGCCTCAAAAGCCTGCACACGCTGTGACGTCTTACCGACCAATACAACTGACATCAGTCTTCAGTAAGCTGTTTGAGAAAATTCTTGTCCAGCGACTCTATTTACATATCCAAGAGCATAACTTACTACCCATACACCAAGCAGGTTTTCGACCAGGCTTTTCAATTAATGATCAGTTACTTCGGCTGTCTAAAATAATCACAAATCAATATAACAAGGCTTTTCCATCTTGCCTAGTCTTAATGGATCTTGAAAAGGCTTTCGATAAAGTATGGCATTATGGCCTTATTCAAAAGTTACAGAAGCTTAACCTCCCGATCTGCTACTTACGCTTTATATATTCCTTTTTAACTAATCGTATAGGATATGTTTACATAGGATCTGCTATTTCACACCCTATATTTCCATATTGTGGCGTTCCACAGGGTTCCGCCCTCAGTCCGCTCTTATATATTCTGTATGCTTTTGATATATCTAAACCAATGCAAAACATGTTTTTATTTCAATATGCCGATGACACGGCCTTTCTAGCTCTCGGCAAGACTATGCATCAGATCAACACGATATTGCAATCCACTCTCAACGCAGTGGTGCAAAACTTGGAAGCTTACTGTCAATAGCGAGAAAACACAAGCATTGGTCTTCTTACCCCCGAAGCGCCGCTCCAAGGTTCATCGCAATCCGCGAAACTTCAAAATTACACTAAATGACCATCATCTTCAACCTACCTCAACGGCTACATACCTTGGGGTTGTATTCGACTTCAAACTAAATTGGAAGGCTCATCTTGAGAAAATATCCCAAAAGGCTACTATCCGGCTCAATCTTCTACGTCGCCTAACTGGAACTACATGGGGCCTAAACGCGCCATTGCTACTAAATACATATAAAATGTTCCTTCGGCCCATCTTAACTTTTAGACACAAAGCTTGGTGCAACGCTCCCGCGAAATTCTATGACCGATTGTCAATACTCCAACGTCATGCCATTCGACTTGCGTATCGCATAAGGCTGCCATATCCAAACTTTCTCACTTATGAGCATATCGATTTTCCTCAACTGCCTCAACATCTCGCAGATATCCGTTTGAAATACATACTCTCTCGTCTGACTGTCTCACATACATTTTTTCTTGACACTTTACAGGCTGATGCTGAAACTGACGCCCCGCATAGGTACTTGCACACACCATTAAATATCCTTGTTACGTTGTATCTCAATACTGAGCATCCTACCGCCGATGAGCGCGATATCTTTCAAATTTATCATATACCAAATCATCTTCCTCATTTGTTTCCATCTTTGCACCATATATAATTTCATCACTAACACTGGGCTTTCCCCCTGTCACCATCAGTCTCGAGCCGCCCCGAGACAGAAGAACTAATCTGCATTTGTCTTCTTAACACTGTGTCTGTGATTGTGGCGTGCATGCACTTCATTTCATCTTTCATCTGCATTATATTTATTAATCAAAACACAACTCTATACACTCTTTCCTCTACATAGTCATTAAAAAAAAAGTAGCACCCTTTATATATGTATGTTTATTGTATATGCATTTCCTTTTTCTGCACTTATATTTAATGTTTTCTACACGATTTCATGTTTAGATATGTATATATTTTTTTCTTCAACCGTTTCATTTCACAATTGCACATAGTCCATCAACAAATGCAATGAAACTAATGTGTAATAACACCTGTGCCAAAGAGAGGGCGTAACCCTCTAGTGGCTAGGGTTAGGAATATTATCACAATGACAACAAATGATGAATAAAGAATTCCCTAAATCCCTAACCCTTTACTATTACAAAAAATTGCAGTAAATAAAACTACAATTTTGCGTTAATGTTTAGTTTTTGTAATTCGGTCCTATTTCGGGCTCATTTGATTATCACATGGACTTGGGTCGGGCTTGGGTCTAAAGGCTAAAACGTATTTTGAACTCGGGTCGGGTCTTACATTATATATTCACGAGCCGGGTCGGGGCCGGACTAAAAATTTCGGCCAGTGCAGACTTCTAGTGTTCGTTCGTCGGAGACAATAAATTTCAAGGACTACATGAGGGCCCATCCTCAATTTTGGCCGGATCGGAGTATCAAAATTTAGAAATCGAGTTCGTTAGTGGAAATTATATTCGAACCGGATGAGATACAAATCAATTACTTTTAGTTTTAACGTCAATGATTATAGAACGAAATGTTAATAGATACTAAGAAGAGCTTTATTTGAATTGATTAGCGGATAGAAGAATCCATTTTATCTTAAACTGTAACTCTCAATTAAAACTGGAAGTGATAAAAACGCACGGTCTTCTTAATCGGATTTATCATTCTGCAGGTGTCGTGCATTATCACACTGTCCACCTGTCAATCACTTGATTTATCCTGAAAGCGCTTTCTCTATAGGGGAGGGATGACACATAACAAATGTAAACTAAGTAAAAACAGAAAAAGAAGGAACACAAGTTAAAATAAATACTAACAATTGCAATTAATAGTAGAGAAGGAGAGCTTACAAAATGTTTCACTTTCACAAAAAGAATAATAAAGAAAATAACCGAAAATTAAAATAACTATAAACAAAACAGAACAAAAAATGAACAACAAAAGTTACAGTTCAAAAAAATAACACAAACAACACAAAATTGAAAAAATGAGAAGCGTAATAACAAATGATCGCAAATTGAAATAGATTTAAACAAAAAGGATAACAAACGAAAGTAAATAACAACTGAAAAGGAACAACCAAAAATTGAGATCATTAGGGACAGAAGATAGAACAACCACAAACTAAATTAATTTATAAATAATAAAACACGATGCCCATCAGAGAATTCAGTTAGGAAGTTCAAAAATCGAAGAAAAATATGCCAACCCCAGAGCATAGAAAAACGTTATGATTTGTGAAAGGCAAAACATTAGCTCCATACTCCAAGGCGGTTCAAAGAAGAATCTTCTCATTTTGTTATTTTCCAAACAAAAACATCAAGAGGGTGAAACTTTCATACTTCTGTACATGGTCAATCCATTTTGTACAATTCATGCTTCCTTATTCAAGCTTTTGGAAATGGGCACGAGGAAATTCGAGAGAGTTTTCTTTGAAATTCGACCCGACTCGAAACAGACATCTTTGTGCTCGACTCGAGAACTCGGCTCAAAAACCTTCCTCTCGACAAGAATTCAGATCAAGTTTCGAGCCAAATCTAGCGTATAGTTTCAATTACTCTCTTCGAGTATGCTACATATACAATATAATTATTATCAATTATATTACTACTGCTATAACTTATTATTATTATTATTATTATTATTATTATTATTATTATTATTATTATTATTATTATTATTATTATTATTATTATTATAACAACACAGCGTATAAACATGAAAGAAAGGTGGTTTATATCTGGATACCGAAAACTAGTTGACTGTCAGCCTCGGTAGTTGTGAAGTCTAGAAGGCAAAGGATGTCATTCAAGAGGTTCTCGGTTTGAATTCCGGAGAAGCAAGTAATCAGGCTCGAGCTAAAAATTGTTAAAAGTTATAGGGCGAGGAGCAAACATGTTCAAAACTGCTTGGTCCGGGTTTAGGGATGTCAGCGGCTCGTGTCATGGTTCATCCACTATCAAACCGAACTAACAGCTCATTCAACTGAGCTGGCTCGAACCTTCGGCTCTGTTGAGCCGAATCGAACCGAGCCGATGGACTCGTTTCAACCCAGCCGGCTCAGCCAATGGCTAACCTGTGCCGAGTTCAATCGAGTCGTTGGCTCATCTCAACCCTAGCCGGCTCGGATTGTTCGCTCAGTTGAGTCGACAAGGTTGACATCAGTATCCAAGTCGGTCTTCTGCTTGGGCTCAAAAATTTGACTGTGCAGGTCTCAGCTTAGATGATAAGAACTACAGTATATGCTTATATTGGAGCACACGACATTGAGGCTGTCTCGTTACAAACAATTGTCGTCTCGTTATCGAGACGAGGCGAGATGCGTGCACTGTCCTCTCTCGTGAATAACACTAGAAGTATTCGACATTACTGCATACAAATCTCATGGTTTTCGTTTTCCTGTCTAATCAGGAAATGATTTCAAAACGATTTAAAACGAGTTGAACGAGCGAGCTATTTATCTAACTCGACTCGACTCGACTCGACACTCGGCTAGGAACTCGACTCGAGAAAATTACCTTTAACTCGACTTGAATTCGAGACGAGCTTCATCTCGACTCGTGCCCATCCCTAAGCTCAATCTTCTCAAGCTTTTTTAAAGTACACGCCATTTCCTAGCTTCTCCAGGACCAAATGCAATCTGTGGTCAACATGGATGTAAGTTGATTTTTTACGCTTCTTCGGAATCCCTGTCTTGCAAAAACATGAAAGCTACACGTCACATCTGGTTTTAATACACTCACAAGCTTCAAGATACGTGGTGTACTCTTAGATAAGCTGCGGTTTAACTTATTCTCCAACCCTCCACTTATTTGGTCTGTGTTTTCAACCATTGCAGTTCCATATTTCTCTGAATGTTGGGAATGACGATACATTGTTCAATAAAATAATCGTTTAACTCTCCGATTTTCTGGCCAGATGGCCAGTTATCCATGACAATGAGCCAAGTGTCATCGATCCTGCTCACTGGTATTAATACTAATTTCTTTATACATACTAACATGATGGTGTACACCTTCATTGCTGAAGTATTCTTCAATGAGACCTATACTCTGAACCTTCTGCCAGATGCTCTGGTTGAAATGGTAATGACAGCCGGAAACCTGTGAATTATGAAACACCACAAGCAATGCATTGATTTAGGTAGCTCAAAATCCAGTTTCGGCATTAGGAGTGCGTTCTGTCAGGACCACATTTTAAGAAATGTAAACAATTCCTTGTATTTTCGCTCTATTTTATGTGGCATCAATGCATACGAGACTGGTATAACTAACGTCTTATTTTGTGTGGTTCTTGTACCTGCACGTATGATGTAAAATTGGTAACAATACTTGAAGCTAAGAGTTAATTCAATTGTTCGTGCTTATTATAACTTGTGTTTGCTCTTTTTCTGTTCTTACTTAATGAACATTTTTCTGTCCTCCCACTCTCTTAGTTAAAGTGCTTTCAGGATGAATCACTACACCTGCCGAATGATTAATCCGTTAAGGAAGACAGTGTGAAATTGCTCGATAATGAGCACCGTCTGCAGAATGATTGATCCGTTAAGGAAGAAAGTGCGAAATTGCTCGATAATGATCACCGTCTGCAGAATGATTGATCCGTTAAGGAAGAAAGTGCGAAATTGCTCGATAATGATCACCGTGTGAAACTGCACCGTGCGAAAATACACGTAATCTTAGAGATATTGACAACTTTTCTCCCAAGATCGAATAAACATTCTGAGAATAGTTACCATTTTCCGAGAGTAGTTCTGAGAACAGTTATTAACGCTGTATTAAAACGGAACTGTATTATAGTTTCACAATGCGAAACAGAACTCTAAATGTCTAACACATCTCTCACGTAAAACAAAACTCTAGAAGTGTATCATAGTTTCACAATGCGAAACAGAACTCTGGAAGTGTAACTTCGTGTCTCAAGGTAAACAAAACTCTCGAAGTCTACCGTAATTTCACATTGCGAAACAGAACTGTGGAAGTCTAACGTAGGTCTTACGTAAAAGGAAAATCTAGAAGTCTCCCATAGCTTCACAATGCGAAACAGAATTCTGGAAGTCTAAAGTAATATATCACGTAAAAGAAAACCCTGGAAATCTAACACAATTTCTCAATGGAAACAGAACTCTGGAAGTCTAACGTTGTATATCATGTAAAAGAAAACTCTCGAAATCTACCATAGTTTCAAAATGCGAAACAGAACTCTGGAAGTCTAACGTAGTATGTCACGTAAAACGAAACTCTAGAAGTCTACCATAGTTTCACAATGCAAACCAGAACTCTGGAAGTCTAACGTACTCCATGCTGTAAACCTCGCGAACACCTAGTAGTCTTCTTGCTGGTAAACGGCGATCGTTGATATGGCGTCGCGTTGGAGGATTGCCGCTAGTGTGCCACTGGCGTCAGGGCTTCGTCGAGTAGAAACAGATATCTAGAGTGAGGGTTTTGAAATTACCACTGCGTAGCATCGAGAACTTCATTTTTGTCCGCGCTTCATCGATTCGCAACGGAGAATCGCGAAGGGACCAACACGAACTATCGCCAGTCATATGCATGCAGTTATTATAAAATATTATTTCTTCCTTACGTATTGTTCTTAAATTGAGTTCTTTGGATCAGAAATAATATAATATCCAAGAAAATGTGTTATATAAAATTGGGGAAAACTCACGTTTTTATTATTGGGCTAGTTCAACTGCAAATAATTGAGACGGCTGGAAATTTTCAGAAGAAATTAGACTATATTCGACGAAATTATACTTTTTAACGAAAGTTATCGTAGAATTTTTACTTGAAACTTCCTGCGGAAGGAGATAAGTGAACCCTGATATTTGATTGACTTCAAGTGGAAGAGATGGAATTATATGAAATCTCAATAAACAGATACACAATATTGTGTTAAACTCGAATAATAATTAGAAATGTTATCATACAATATTTTTTCAACCTGAAGGAAGGTTCATTTTCTCATTCTTAATTGATTTTAAATCTAAATAGTGGAAATTGATTTCATTTTATTTAGCAAAAATGAATATTGAGCTGTATAAGTGAAAAAGGTAAAAAGGAATAGTACACAAATAGTTGAGCTCAATGATTTATTTTACTTGGGTGAAATTAGAAGTTGAAAGTTGCAAAACAAGGAAAGAAAAGAAGAAGAAGAAGAAATCAATATTACATCAATATTTTAAATAATTAATTTATGATATTTCGGTGGGAGTAAATGTTGAGTGTAAAGAAACAAGTGATTAGGGATGGCACAGGTATTACCGATCGCTTCAGAATATCGATCACCCCTTTTCCTGTCCTTGTAGACGCTATAGCAGTTTATGGCTAGTGCTGCAATCTGTCACTCCTATAGAAGGTTCTGCAGTCTTATCAACAAAGTTGAGAAGTGCGAACTAAATAAGCAGCACCTGTTTTGTTGTTTCACTTTTCCTTATAATAAACAGATAATTTCAAGGCCAGATATGTATATTTTGTGTATTACTATCTTGTCTCAAATGTCCTCTGGTATAGAATTACTCTGTCATTATCAGAGTTACAAAAAATGTCAGCGGGGAAACTGTCCCCAAATATGATGTTTTTAATCTAAAGTGAATATTTTTTAAAACCAGACGAGCCGTTTAGGCTATATACTCTTTATGCGTCCAATGTTAAATGAAAATGAAATGTTTCCATTTACCTGGACCCACAATATAAGTGAATGAAGTTACTATCTTTTACGCTGAGGTGTCGATGGCCAGTCCCCATTCACCATACTCCTACAAAATTTATCCATCTCCTGCTCCGCCCTGCCCGCCTCGAGCCCCACTATTATGGCAACGTTGCATTTTCATTTAACACAGGGTGCAAAAAGAGTGTACAGCCCAAACGGCTCGTCCGAATTAAGAAAAAAAATCCTTCACTTCAGATTGAAAAGGTCATATTTGGATACGGTTTCTCCTCTTATATTTTGTTGTAACTCTGATAATAACAGAGCTACTCTATATCAGGGGACTTTTGAGACACCCTGTGTACATAGTTACATACAAAATGTGATTTATGTCTTATATATTGTTTTCGATTGTATTTCAAACTAGTTGCGTCTGAGAATCTAACTTGAACTGTTTTTAAAATGGCTTGTTGTTGGGAATAGCAATCAGCGTCATCGGTTTTTCCTTTCCTATTGATCACCAATTCCAGCCAAGTTTTCTAATGGTTATTTATTTATTTTCTATGATCATAATTAAATATACATAATTATATTAAGCGTATGAAAAAGTTAAGCCTTAAGGAATTCTCTTGTGATTTAAAAGTATGAGAATTTATTATTATAAAGATTTAGTGCTTAATTTAAATGTTTCATGGAAAACAATTCTGAAGAAAATGATAGTTTGGGGAAATTATAAACATTAAGTGCATATTGAGCATAGACGTAACTAGAGGGTGGCCTGGAGGCAGATCCCCCTAAAACACTATTGGCTCCCTCCAGAATACCGTTGGAATACCATAGTCATTGAAAAATAGTTCATTTCTCAGAACCAAGGGCCCTACCTTGACCCTGCGGAGCAAAATATTCTAGTTACGCTAATGGTATTGAGAACGATTAAAACAATAGGACTATATATTTTCTTCTCGCGTACAAGTCACACATATAAAACTCTTAAACTCATTTAGTAAATCGGGTTGAGCTGGATCATTGGTAGAGCGTTCACTTCTGGTGCTTCGGGTCCCTGGTTTGAACCCAGCTGGCGCCAAGTGGACTTTGAGGTGAACGTTTGCGTGGGTTTCCGCAGGGTTCTTCCGTTTCCTCCCACTTCTTTCATTTTACCATTTCATTCATTTCTTATCATCATCATCTCCTTTAGCCTAGTCGGCAAAACAGTGAGACGTAAAACTCGGAGATTTCATTTTCATTTAGTGACTGTAGTAAAAGTAAAAGTAAATTAAAAATATAAAATGTGAAAATATCAAAGCATTATGTGTTAATAAGCAAGTTTATAGTAATTGAAATTCTCAAGAGTTCTGATCAAAGCATTGAGTACTGGGAATGCCGAGGTATTGGGGATGTCGATCAAAGCAGTATGTTTAGTTTTTATGAAATATCTAAAAGACTATAGACTATATCCTTGCCTTTTGAACAGATAGATCATTGAATATGTTAACATTTTAGTTCAATAAATTATCCATATTTCAATGAGAGACAATCATTTGTTTTCTTAGTTCATTGCCGTTCCCTGCGCGTTCCAAATATCAATATTGAAGTTGATAGAATTTATTGTTTGGGTGGAAATAAGATATAGGGAAATTTCTCAACGTTGTTAGTTCTAGGTTTTGAAAATTTGAATTTTTTGTTGCTAAAAAGCACGTCACCAATTAAACAGAAAACATTTTTTTTGTACATTGCACTCCATCTTTAATTTTAATGAGGAATTTTCGTAACGAAAAATAAAAGAGAGTTTGAATAAAATATTCAAATAAAATGAGCTGACTTCTTAGTTGAGTCGCATTGCTTTAATTTATGTTGTTGTACTTTTTGCATATATTCACACTACACGTTGATAGTATTCAGCAGCTGTTTCCCTTTATTACTAATTTTGGAAACAAAGTTTCCTCTTTCTCCTCTATTCAGCGTCTTTCTTTAACTGTTGCTTTCATTTTCAGCTTCTCTCTCCCTTTCTCTTCCTTTCTTTCCTTTCTTTTCTTCCGTTATCCTTATTTTCTTCTTGTTGGTTCTGTTCGTGTTTCGTGTGACTCCTCTCGTTTGCGTGGTTACAGATATGGAGGAAAAATTTTCATAGAAAGTAGGCAAGTTCTTCAGAGATTTCTGGAAAGAATGATGAGATATCTGGTTGACATATTCTTCGAGGAGAGCTCATACGCTTTCAGACATTTTCATATTTCTTTTTTGAATCTTATTTAATATTTTTTGTTCATTCTTTCTCGCCAGATTTTTTTTTTTTTGAAACTAGCTGTGTGACAAGTTCTACCCGGGGTGACATTTTGTGCCACATCACGCGTAGGACTTGTTCCTCAGGGGAAAGATTAAGAGTCACATGGGACACACGAAGAAAGTGATGCTTCCTTCCACATCCCGCGAGCATCTTTATATTCAACAGGATGCAAATTAGGGAACAGGATTAAGGGAGAATGCAGAGCGCAAAGTTTTCTGGAAGTAACCCCCTTAATGAAACCTCACCAACTGTTTGTTTTCGTTGAGTATTTGTATTGTTTAATCTCTTACTTAGTTTTATTTAGATCGTTCTTTTTTCTTTGCTGTTATTTCTTGTTTAAATTTGCTCCTTAAAGTAATATTCATAAAGTTGCTTTTGCTGTATGTTGCAGTTTCTTACTCTATAATGCGTTGAAACTTGGATTTCGTAAGTTTACAGTGCAGTATACCGACTGCAAACAATGATTCTCTGAAATAATTGTAAGGTATATGATTGATATAAGTTAACACAGTAATATACTGCTACC
Source organism: Thermobia domestica (assembly GCF_964235325.1). NCBI lineage: Eukaryota > Metazoa > Arthropoda > Insecta > Zygentoma > Lepismatidae > Thermobia > Thermobia domestica. The sequence continues at coordinate 271,956,914 of NC_137462.1, forward strand.
TATTTACAACCGATAATCGAGAATAAATCGTTTCTGTGGTGTTTAATGGTCTAGAAAAGGCTTTTTACCTCATAAATTGGGAATTAGTGTTGGAAGTTAAAAAAAAAGGTGGGTTGGAATGGAAAGATCGAAGACTCATAGGAAACTTATACAGGATGTTGCAAAACAACACTGATAACATTTGTGAGGTGATTCCTGACGCCAAGATAAGGCGAAAAGTATAAACCAACCTGGGTGCATAAACGTTTTCTTTCAGAGTTATAGGCTGCCGAAAAGGTAGAAAAATTAACTTTAAAGATCCATGGCTCCAATACTATCCGACCTACCATAGTCGGGTCAAGACTTCACTTAGGAACTAGTACGTGCCCTAAGAAAGTAAACGAAATTTGAAGAAAGACGATTAGGAAAATGTCGCTGAAAATTTGATATGCCAATTTTTATATTACAAAGTATTGACACAATGGCAAGATCTACTTACATCTGCATGTATATGTAGGCATATATATGCGTATTTATTATGTGGCGTGTTATGTGTATACATGTTGTGTGTGACATGTGTGTTAGGTTTATAAAGTATATGTATTTTTATATGTGTATGTGAGAGAGAAAGTGAGTGTATACTCATTATGCTACGATTCTCTTTTTTATTGATTGTATTATTTTATTTCATATTAAGTATTGACATTGATATATTGACATTAATATATTCCAAACTTAACTATTGCACTGTTTATTGTAACAGGAGGTACGCCTGTAGCTATATTGTAATATGACTGAAACGATTTGGTAAAGGGCAAATAATATTTTATTAATTTTGACATTAATATTTTGTAAACTTTCATATTTTAAATGCAAATAAAACTCAATTCCCAGTCTGGTGCTGTTAGGTCGTTCACACGTGTAAAGAAATTAAGGAAGTCTCGTAACAATTCAAAACTATGTCTACATAAAACATTCTTTTAATAGGAAATATATTATATAGCAATGTGTCAAAGCAATAACAAACACTTCCTACTTCAAGTTATGAGATAATTCTGAAAATGTAATTGTAAGCGGAAGAAATGACGTTACCAAAAACTAGGAAGAAAAGGTAAGTGGACAAAAGAGTAGTGAACTCGAGAGAGTTTTGAAGTGACCATCAGATAAGAAGGATCAACCTCTCAAAATCTTCACTCATCAAAATCTGGGTGAGTACATGCTGGTTACAATTTGATAACACACTTTTATTATTCGACCTTGTCACCAAATTCGTTTAATTCATAACCTAACTTCAAAATTCAATATGGCAGTTGTTATTGATTTTGACATAAGGCCACAGCACCAGTTTTGGGTAATTATCTGATCTGATATCTCTACTTTTATTTCTACAATCAAAACCATCCATCTTAACAAATTAATCGCTCTACCTAAAATTAAATGGTTAAGTTTCTTATGAGAATGCACTTTAAATTGCCCTCATGTTAACATGGTTATTAATACATGAGTTATGTGTGGATAAAATTGTATATGTCAACGCCCGGATTTCGGTCCAAATAAAGTTGGCATATGTTATGGTGGAGGCGTCGGGTATCGATCCCGGTACCTCTCGCATGCCAATAGGGGCATAACTTAGAATATTTCATTTTACTATAGACTAATGAAGAGTAACAAGGAAAGTTCGGGTGAAAGCACTCTCTTGCAGAGAAACTAAGCATGCTATTTGAAAGACCAATTCATGCGGATTACAACAAGCTAACAAAATATTCCTGTTCGGTTGAGAACTTTTGGAGAGGTTCAACGTTAAATGCCAGAAGTATAAATCCGAAGTATTCTCTCCTAAGCCTGATGGTTTCAATCGCTACTGCTTGTTCATTGCGGTGCATTCACGGACAAAATTGTCAATTGCAAGTGGGATTACGGATTTCTAACACGTAATGGTTGAGAACATACCAAAGAACTGCACACGATTTGTACAACCGTTTGATGTGTTTGAATTTTGACCAATCAAAGATTATGGCAGGAGATTTATACAAAGTATGAAACTTCTTCATCCGAATTTATGATGTAGAAACGAAACAATCAAACAAAGTTAGTATCTGCTAATGAATCAGTTCACGATACATTTGATTGTTTCAGTTTGCTTTCCACAAGGCAGGTTACCGAACAAATTATATACCTTTTGAATCATCCTTTGAATTTGCTTTCCGTTTTGGTTCTGCGAACTGTTCCCTTGACGGATGCAACGCAATTGCACATATAAAACATTCATAGTGCAAGGAAGTCTTTTGCCTGAGTCATTTCTTCATAGAACAGAAAAATAACAGCCATCAATTTCCATCTCTAACCTTTGATGATTGTGAACAGTATAAAGACTAATTTTAACTAACAAACTCGTTAATTATTGCAAAACAGTTTTTTTTCTGTTACCTACAATAGATTTCAATTCGTATGTCAATATTCGTTGCTAATACTGTTGCACTTAACACGTTAAAATTTGAAAAAAATACTAATTTTTTCATATCAACTTCCAAGTTGAATCCCTCGAAGAGTTCTCAACCGCACAGAAATTTTATTAGCTTGTTGTAATCAGCATGCTTAGGGTCCTTCAAACGGCATGCTTAATTTCTTTGCAGGCGAGTGCTTTCTCCCGAAGTTCCCTTGTAAGTTCATGTCAAGAAAATACTCCAAAAGACGAACAAATGCTTTACGAGACTCCTAACTTTTCATTCGTTGAATGGTAGATGGCATTTCGTGTTTCTTTTCAAGACCAAGCCTACATAAGATATGAACCTGTACTTTTGTGAGAGATTCGAGCCACATTCGTTTTATCAGAAATCGTGCTTGACTTTGATGAAGTTGCTAATGAAAGATACTAATTTATATTTGTGACAAATAGCATGTTTTTATTCTTTTATAGAATGCGCTTCTGAAGATGTAAATTTTCAAGTTAATAATTTATATTAATGAGGTATTTCATTCTTTTAAATTTTGAGGGACACTCAGAGGTCGTTCAGTGGTAGAGTGCTTTCCTATGTTGGGTAGGGTCACTGGTTCGACCCCAGCCAAGTAAGTTTGTGATGGAAAACATTGTCTCCTTGAGCTTTCTCGGAGTACTTCTATTTCCCCCTACTTCCCCATTCCACCAATTATTTCGTCACCATTCAGTTGCTTTAATAATCGTCTCCTTAAGCCTAAAGCGAATAAACGTGCGATGTTAAACTAATATATTTCATTTCTTTTCAATTCTGCAGATTTTATCTTTCTTGTTTAGTCCTTATTTTGAACACTATATATAAAAAAGAAAGATTTGCTTTATTTTACTTTATATTCTTCCCGTTAATTTAGTTTAAAAGGATGCAGCAGAAAGAATAGATTTACTTCAGCCCAGGCCCGTATCCAGGGGGATCTAGGGGGCCGAGCCCCCCTAATTTTTTGCGGGCCCCCTCTAAAATTTTCACGGTAGCCTTGCAAATGAACTATAATATAGTGATGAACTATAATATGGTTGGATCGGCCCCCCCCCAAACTTCAGCCGGCCCCCCTACATTTTTGGGCTGGCTACCGGCCTGCTACAGCCCTGTTTAACCGAATTTCCGAGTTAACCGAATCGCTAGAAGGGCCTGTATTCGTGCGCTAATTTTATTCAAACAAAATCAACAATGAATCAAGAATTTGTTTTTGGTCTAACAGCAATCTCGGTTCTAATGTCTATTTTTGGACGAATCATATTTTGGCAAAAACGATCCTCATTACGTAACGGTTTTCGCAAAATTTGAGGATCGTAACATAACGAAACGCAAACAATGCAATTAGTAGTCCATAACTGAAAGCCAACTGGTGTAAAGTAAAATGCAAATTTAGCTTTTCATTCAGAGCTCTTTCGTGGGTAAGTGATTAGCGTACGCGCCTTTGACGTGGGAGACCCTAGTTCGATTCCCGGCGGGAGCTCATGTGGTTCGGATTCCACGTTAATCTGTAGGTCCACGTCTCATATAGTCTCGCTGCTGAAAGGGACGCTAAACTAAAATCAACTCAACTCAACTTCAGCTTTTCATTCATGCAAACCGATCCGAATGAGACTCAACGTATTTGCAGGCTGAAGATATATCAAAATATATCAATTAATAGGCCTACACAATAGTATATAACAATAAACCTTTTGTTCTAGGTTAACCGAATGTTCGATCTACCGAAGCACTAGCATCGTTCCCATCAAGTTGATAGTGTATGCTGTAAACGTTTCTTTCCTGAGGGTAATGGTTGCTCAATTTTGGCAAATCTGTTGAGATTTGGATTGTAAAGTGAAAGAGTATTCACTTCTAGTCCCTGTGATTTCTGTTTTCTTTAGAGACCACATAAGAGATTGGTGGACATAATCGTTTCCGTGGCCTTTCTCGGATTCTCCTGTTTATTTCAACATTCTCATTCCACCATTTTTCATGATCATCTATCTCCTTTGGCCTAAAGGACATAAACGTGAGACGCTAAAGCAGGTGCGGATCCAGGGGGAGATCGGGGCTATTGCCCCTCCACAAGATGAAACTTTCTTATTTTATAGTATATAAATAACGCCAATCTCAGAGTTTGAAGCTTTTAAAAGTAGTTCTTAGTAGCAGTATTACAACCCATTATCCCCTCCCCCAGAAGTCCTTCCTGGATCCGCCCCTGCGCTAAAGAATTTTTTCGCTTCCTCGGCTATTTTAATGAGGATGTGAAAAGCAAACAATGCCCTTCTTAAACTTCTAGTTGACCTGCCTGCAATTTCTCTTATCAATGTCAATAAAAATACTTCAAACAACATTATGAGGACACGGTGGCATAGTGATGGAAAAGTCATCTCTCAGGCAAGAGGTCCCAGATTTGATCCCCGTTCATGTGAGTTTGTAGTAGGCAACATTCTTTCCATGCATTTCCTCGGATTCTCCCCGGATACTTAAGAAATGTTATTTCGTGATATTTCATTACGAATAAGAATTTAGCAAAGTTGTGAGTATCTAGTTGAACGGAAACGAATGACTATTTGAGTTCGTGCGTTCTACTAGCATATAAAAGGGGAGACACACTTGTGCACACTTATGTTCTTTATCAGCAAATGCCAGACAAGAGGTTGATTGACAGTATCTTTGGCCAGGATTGCGCATAGGAACGGGAAGCGACGTTACAAGATGATAAAAGCAGAATTGCGCACAATATCTAATGAAGAAAAGAAAATGAGATTTCTGGATGCTAAATCTGAAATAATAGCTATTCGTATTTGGAAGGGAAATACCACCACCTACTTTTATTTATAAAGACAAATTTCAGGATATCAGGAATCAAAACTTATTCTAAATGATTCAATTGTAATATTTTCAGCTTTCCCCAGTCTTCAAAATCTAACAGTCGGTAATAATTTTATAAAATTTTGAAGTCCAATAGTAATATCTGGGTAGGCAATGAAAATCCTACTTACTTGTGCAAATAAACAAACCGTGCATTATGATTGGCTGTGGTCTGGAACTGAAGACCAATAAAATCTCAATGTGGCGTGGTGCCTCATATAGACTAAAAGTTGACTGCTGTTGTACTGTTTCCACAGTGCTACTGGCTACAGTTACAGTTACAAGATGGAGTTTACGATAACAAGCAAAGAAGTGCCGTGCTTGTTACTCGGAGGACTTAAGTATTGACGTTTTCGTGAGAACACAACTGCAATTTGTTGGAGGTAAGTGTGTTTTATTAACAAACCAGATCAGAGTTTAATCGGGCTTATTTACTAGTTTTATTCTAGTTATTTGTAAATTTACGGAAATCTTACTTCTTTGTTACGAATCAAGTCGTCTTTAGTGTTAAAATATCTAGTTTTCTGTGTCGTTTTTAAGAACATTTTTGAATTTGGGTTACTTATAAGTATGATAGAGAGGGTATCTAAATCCATTAAATATTATAGGTGACATTTACTACAAATACCTAAATAAGACACTAGTTTCAGTTAATCTAAATATGGTATAATATATGAGCTTTGACTTTTAAAAAAATGTAGTGAACTGTGTGCTATAAGGAAAAAAGAAGTGTCATCTTCTTGTTCACCTCAAGTGGTTTCTTCTTGTTCACCTCAACCATAGGTTGGTGGGCAACATGGAAATTTTAAAACTTTTCTCTTGCTTGGGAGAGCTATTTCATACTTTAATAAGGCTTCTTCTTCGTAACTGCATCTTGATATTCTATCCTTGGTCTTCCTCTTTCTGGTTTTCCTTCTGCCTTTCCCTTTATCAGCACAGTGATCCAATCGCGGTGTCGAATAAGATGACCAAGCATGTTGTTTCTTTTTTTTCCTATTATATTCATTATCACAAAACATAATTTTTCATTGTCATATGAATAAACATTTAAATTTGGCAACGTTGTAAAAAAAACTGTGCGCAAACCTGAATTCGGCATCTTAATGATTCGTGTTACTCGTCTCCTTTGTTCGCTTTTCTCCAACACCCTAAACGTGTTTATTCAAAGTATTTTAAGTTGCAATGATAGCAAATTGCATACGTCTAAACGAATCCGGTGTCTCATCCATCTGTGCTGTTCGCATCCTTTGCTCGCTAGTGTCTGGCATGTTATATACATTTCTTCAGAATATTGTAAGGTACAGTGACAATGTCTGTTCCTATATATTCGGTTCACAATTCTACTATGTTACTTGGCCTTTTTGTTCGCTTTTCTTTGCTTTAGTTTGTACCTTCCCATGAGACACGAAACAAATCTCGCTTCTAAGCATCTTATCCTAAATCCTCGAAGATATACAACACTAACAAACTTACATGCATAAGATGGGACAAACTTACATGCATAAGTTTAGGCGTCGCTCTCATTGTCTCCGATGCGGTTTCTCAGTTTTTATTCCTCTGTGGCACTTTACAACTTCAAGGTCCTGATCCGAGTAACAAGACCAAGGAACCAGCGATCTGAATAACTGATACAACTTGGCATGCTTTCTGTTATGACCGGAGGGTGTGTGTTTGACCAACATAATTAGGACTTCAATGGCCGCTTTATTTCGTTCTTTGGTTTTCTCACTTTTGTTGCGGAAAGTGAATCGCAGTACAGTTTGGAAGTAAAATAATTCTTGTTGGAGTTCAGATTGAAGCCGATTCCATTTTGCTACTTGGACCAGCAGAAGATTGTAGAAAGGAGTTTCATAAGGCCCAGCTGTTTGTAATATTGCGGTAAGTGCAGGACGATATATTTGGTGGTTTGCTATCGATTTGTGTTTGCTGGTGGTCGTTGAGTTGAACTTGGCCATTGTAATTATTTTCAGTTTTTCTTTATTTTTTATTTTTGATCAGCATTTTTTTGATGGAATTAGAAGTTATAGCGGTATTCTATTTCCAGCTTTGTGTGCGTGTGTGTTTTTTATCAGCCTGAACTTTAGTAGACATTTAACTTCTGGTTAATTATTTGTCTTTTGATCTTTGGGTCATTTACTTTTTCGGTTAAGATTTCTTCTGCTATTTGATATTGTTTATACAATCTTATTATAGGTATTTATTGTTCAATTCATTATCCTACTCGGAAGTTTGTTAGTTTATAATTTGGCATTATTTTGAGCCGATTCATTATTGGGAGCTAATAGCTGACTTCGTTTTTGATAATAAAAATGGATAGGATTGCTATTGAGTAGTATTTGGCCCGTTCTATTTCGTGTTTGATTATTCTCTGAGTAAACTGCTGCGTTAGTAGGTTTCTGAATTGCTGTTTAGCCCCGTTTATGAATTAGTATTTTGAATGACACTGGAATTGATCGTTTTTTGCTTTGTTATATTTGGTCCAGATTAGTTCGATCTGGTTGGTCACACAACACACTTTGATTCAGCGTTAATTACATTTGAAAAGCAAATAATCAGAGTGGCAATTGAAATTTTTCATTAATTTAAAAGTAGAAGAATATTTCTGAGATTGAAATAAAGCTATTTAAAGTTGATAAAGTTTTTAACCTTCTCCTTAGTAATTGTTAAGGTACAGAATTATTCCCTAACTGTCAGTTGCCTTTTGGGCAGGTATTTGATTTCGAAGTAGATTATCAATGGTTTAATGATGAGAACCTTATGAAAGCTAGTTGGCTGTTGATTGCTGAGAAAAGAGTTGCAAAATTGAAATCCAATTAAATTATAATTAATTAACTAATTATCGAAATATTTGAGCAGTTACAAATTAAATAATTGCTTATTTTGAGACTATTTAAAATTTTTGAAGGAAATTTGATTAAACTTTTATTGTGAAATATATGCAGTAATTTCGTGATGGGTAGGTAGACGTTAAAATTGAATATTCACAATAGTATACAAACAGAGTTATTCAATGTTGTGTTTTGAATTTAAATTAAAATTTCAGTGTTGATTGCAACTGTTATATTTATCTGCTAAAAGGATTTTTTAAAAATTGTTTTTGATGCCTTTAGCTTTAAAAGGAAATGTATAGGGTCCTGTTTGCTTAAGTTAATTTTCAGAATTAAGAAATTGACTTCTAAGTTTAAGTTGCTGGATTTTGGTTCAGGCGATTTTGTATCACTATCAACCCATCTAAAGTGCCCTACTATTTTGAGTTTAACCGAACCATTCAGTTCTATACCTATTTTTTTTTTTCAAAATTTTTTGGTTGATTGTCAAAAGACGGTTATCCTCTATTGAGCACGGGAGCGCTACAACGTGGTGAGTCGATATTTTCATACTTCCGGTTTCTAAACCATCTAAAATATATTGAATATACGAAATAGAATTTCCAGAGGCGCTAAGCTTGATTTGCTCCAACAACCTAAGGTGAATCAAAAAGAGAAATAGGCACGCCAGTATTGAATATCATACAAATCATTACATTTCGTAGGACAGAATTTAATACTTACTATATATATATATATATATATATATATATATATATATATATATATATATATATATATATATATATATATATATATATATATATATATATATATATATATATAGGGTGTTCCGAGACAACACCGACAACGTTTGGGAGATGATTCGTGACACCAAGATAAGACAAGAAGTATAGACCATCCTGGGTGCACAAATTCTTCCTTTCGGAATTATATCCTGCAGAAAACATGAAAAAATAAAATTTATAGGTCCATAGCTCCAATACTATAGGACCTACCATTGTAGAGTGGAAACTTCAATTAGGAACTAGTATGTGCCCTATCCAAATATCCATGTTTCAGATTCCTGCGGTACTTCCGTAACAATTTTTTACAGAGGTAATCGGTGAATACTTCAAATTATATGTCCATAGTCAAACTCTCTCTTTCTCTCTCTCTCTGTATATATATATATATAAATATATATATATATATATATATATATATATATATATATATATATATATAAACATTGAAATAACTTGTTTGAACTGTTTGGTTTCATTCATGGAATTTGCAGCCACATTTTTGTAACTAGGTTTTGTGTGTCCATTTTCGACTCAGCTAATATAATATACTTTTTGTCTCATCAATCCCAGGAAGCGACGTAAACTTCGTAACATTGACAGGATGTGAAATAATGAGCAACGCAAATACAATTTTCCACTGCCTCTTTTCTCTCTGACCTCCACTTCTCCATTAGCCACATATGTATATTGATTTGCAATATACAATTTTCACATCATTTCCAGCAAATTTCTACTTTCAAATATGTATTTTTTTTCAAACATAAATAAACATGGATGTTTGTTTTGTAGTAGAGTACTTTTTTCTATTTTCGTTTTAATAAGTTTTTGGTCTGACAGGGAAAATATTTGAACAGATTCTTTTTTCTGTGTTACTGAATGTTACGTAACAGATTGTGCAAAAGTTAATTACTTTCGGAAATTTCTTTTGTCTTTATACTTTTAAGTAAACAAACATTTTTTTTTTTTTTTTACTTTGAGAAGAGAGCAGTTATAATATACTTCACAAGCAGCATGTTTTCCTACTGTGGAAAAAGTTGCCATTTATTGATTTTTTAAGAACAACTCTTCATTATAAGAACACACTCCACTTATAACATATCTAATCCACTTTCCATTATGTAGTTTCTTATATCTTAAACTAGCGTTTAATAATAGATTTGTTCAATATATTTTTCTCGAAATAGTAATTAGAGAAATTGCTGGAATTCGACAGTCGAAACCCTAGGCCTAAATTTGATGTCATGTAACTCGGTAAACAAAGGCATGCAAAGTAAATCTTAATGTAGGATTGTTTACTATGTTAACGGGATACATCGATATATAATTTAGTATATACGTTAAAATACATGAAGAAGTTAATTATTTTAACATTATTATTTAAATTTGTTACACTTGAACTCAACCGAAATAAAACTCTTTTTACATTTAGATACCTAGCTATATTTTAATTCTATTTCCTTAATAAATTCGTCAACTATTTATAAATAAAAAGTAATACTTTTATTTGAAATATTTCTGGCCATTGGAAGAATGAATTAGTAGGTTGGATTGGAGTTTGAAATTCCTTTCAAAACCTGGGCTATATAAGACAAAGAACTAGAGCTTAGCATGTGATCGGAAGTACATGAACTGCATGAACTGCTGCGAATCAAAATCTTGTCTCCTGGGCCAGAGAAGGGTACGCTAACTTCATGCCACAGGGGAATTTTACAGGTGCTTCGGAAGTGGGCGTACCCCCCTTTAGTTTCAACAGTATAGTGTTAATTATGGTAGAATGTCTGTACACAGTTACCTTGAAGTCTTAAGAATCATAAACATAGGTATGATCACCATTCATGTCTTAACACTCGATATCACACAAAGCAGGAATTACGAGCAGCTATGGAACACGCCTTCTCCTTCGTGACTCTGGAGTATCTCTGCAAAGCATCTGCGAAAACTTGGCCCAGAATTCAGCTGTGTTACGACATGGATGGTGCTCATACCGATGTTTATGACTCTTAAGACTCTTAAGACTTCAAGGTAACTGTGTACAGACATTCTACAATAACTAACACTATACTGCTGAAACTAAAGATGGGGAGGGGGGAGCATGTAGGAAACGAAAGAAAGGATATCCAAGTACAGTTGAAAACAACTTACTATCGATATTATTACAATAGTAACATATGATACGAAACGCCTCAAAGAGCATTAATTATTCCAATCTCATAAATAAAAATTAAAATAAAGTCCAAGGATTTTAAGACAGTCCTAAACGTCCTCTGAGGTCTAAGTATTGTGTACCGTATTCTAAATTAACATGTTCAACACTCAGTGAAACGTTACAGTTGTTTTAAAATACTTTCGTTTAGCGTCAAGCACGAAATAAGTAGATGACTTAACAGCATAAGCAAATATTACATCGATATAGATTCGAGATACACCATTGTACACTCAGTGACAAAAGTTCTTTGCATTTGATAAAATTAGTTACGCAAATTACTTTAAAATGGAAGAACAATTTGAGCGCAGTTTTCAGTAAATTAAGAAGAATGCAATTTTCTATTCGTCCCAGCCATACCTAAGTTGTACGTTGCAGCGATGCCACTGTTATTCCGAAAATACATTTTACCAAACGAAAAGAACTTTTTGTCACTGACTGTACCTGTGTATCTTCGTGAATTGATTACAGACTTTAAATGTTCTTAAATTGTTGTTATCCTTAGATATTTTACCTACTATTAGCATTCCCTACAGGTTACAATAAATATTATAACACTGTTTTTGCTTCTTATATGTTTATAGACTTTTGAAAAATTAATTGGTTTAACGATATTTTTGTTCTTCGAAGACTGACAGACGTCGAAATTAACTTTTGAGGAACCTTCGAGGGAATTCACTTCACCGTGTCTGATTTATTATTAGGGCAAGGCTGGGTATAAAACATTTACTTCAAAAAGATCGTGGATGAGAGTTGATATCTCCCTTATTCACTGGTGCAAATCCCGTAGGGATGAGGGGTAAAATCTTGGAACTGGGGGCACTGTCCCTCCATAATCAGATTTGCAATGTGATTTTTTTGGGGAGAAATGTGATGATTTGTCCTATTGTCACAAAGGAAAATGGGATGGAATTGATGTCCCCCCCCCAGAATAAGCCTCAAATCTACCAGCCTAACAATGTTGTAGATAACTCTTGCTTCCCTGATCCTCGACAGCATTATTTTTCAACCTCATAAATATTTTGAACATCGCTTTTAGAAAGATTATGGGAACGGTCTTACCTGTCCCCCAATTTTGTAGACAAAATTTGCGCCGCTGCACTTATTTATTAGGAAGTAATAATATGTATAAATTATTTCTACGTGATCGTAGTTGCAATACCCTGTTATGATCACAAGTTATCTTAAATAATATTATTCTTTTTTTTCATTACATCTCAGTGAAATGATTTCTCTCAGAGAGATGGATTTTCAGAAGATAGATAATAACTGGATTTCCTCCTTGTATACGATTTTTATACTTTTCAGATCACATTTGGAATATGGCTCCTACTCTATCTCGTTTTCAACAATAGCATTCATTAGATCTGTAAGTCTGCAAGACACTTGAAGACGGTGCAGGAAGCATTTCGATCACTGAGAAGGAAGAACCAAGTTTGTTTCGCTTCTAGTAATCTAAAATGCTCCATCGTTATTTGTAGAAAATTCATGTTTGCAATTCATCCTGGGCTTACTAACAATCACAGACAAACAACTTTGTCTTTTAAAGGAGGAATGGTAGAAGATCTATCTCAGCATGTCAGTAAAAAAACATGTGAGTAAAAACCATAGACGTGAGGTAAAATTCAAACTTCGAATTAGAATGCACTGTCTCTTTTATCTTCCGTAGCTTATATATATAGGGTTATACAGGATGTTTCCAAACAACACCGACAACGTTTGGAAGGTGATTCCTGATACCGAGATAAGACAAAAGTATAGACCAATCTGCGTGCACAAATCCGTCATTTCGGACTTACAGGCTGTCGAAAACATGAAAAAATGAACCTAAAAGTCCATAGCTCTAATACTATGGGACCTATTGCAGTCGGGTCAAAACTTAACTGAACAACAGGTATGTGTCCTTTCTAAATATCCATGTTTCAGAATCCTGCTGTACTTGCAAAACAATTTTTATAGAGGTAGTTGATGCTTACTTCAAATTTAGAACGAAATACTGTGGATAGTTTAATAATTACCTGTACCTTGGGCAGAAAGTGCTCATACATGTGCACTATACTTAATAGAATGTTAATTTTATATTAACAAAAGAAGAATGTTTTTAATATCTGTAAGAGATATTATGGGATAGTGTTAAGTAGTGTGTGGTTATGTAAAGGTTTATGGATATCTAATCATCTTGTATGTGTGCATGACAATTTGAATGAAAATACATAAAAGTGTATCAACCAATAAATTATTTGATACCGTTCATCGACTTTATAATTTTGATAGAAAAGGTGAGAATAATAATATGTATAATTATTAAAGATATTTTTACATGTAAACTATTACTACCACTCGAGATTCATATATCATTGATCGAACCAGGTTGACGACTACCCTTGGTGAGTCGTTATAAAAATTTTGGTTTACCTCACCCGGGACTTGCTGTAAATTCATATCCCGAAGCAAAGTAAGGGTGAATTTACTTTTGTAATAAAGTTAATGAATACAAATTTCACAAGACTGAGAAGTGGTAGAATAATTATAAGAAAAATGAACGGTAAGGGAATAGAAAATGAATCCAATGAGGGTGATAACGGTGAACATAGTGTAGCACCAGGAATGACATTCGAAGAACGAATCTTGCTAACCTTACAGCGGCAAGAACAATGTCGAAAGGATGATTTTGAAGCCATGAAACAAAATTTGGTCGAATTGAAGCAGACGATAGAACAGAAGATAGAACAGAAGTCTGAAGAATCCAATAAGCAATACGTCGAATTGAAGCGGACGATAGAACAGAAGATAGAACAGAAGTCTGAAGAATCCAATAAGCAATACGTCGAATTGAAGCAGACGATAGAACAGAAGATAGAACAGAAGTCTGAAGAATCCAATAAGCAATACGAGGAATTGAAGCAGACAATAGAACAGAAGATGGAACAGAAATCAGATGAAACGAAACAGTCAATTGTTCAGGCGATGAATCACATCTCCTCACAGTTCGAGGAAAAGTTAAAAAAAATATCTGAGGATTGTCAAGATAAGCACAATCACCAAATCCAAGAAATCAGTGATGTAAAAAAGGATTTAGAAGTAATAGAATCTTCTGTTCAACAGCAAAAGATCCAGGTCATCAATAATTCTAACAACATACGTGCAAATACGCAATTGATAGCTACTCTACAGGAAGAAGTTAGGACGCTACAGGTTAAAGACAACACATACCACAATAATATGGGTAGTGAGCGCTTGGAGTTTCCCCACTCACCAGAGATGACTTCGCCTTCCCCTGTGTCTGATGAAGATATTATTTTGGAAGAAATTCATCCGAAGAGGACAGATGGGCGGAAAAGGGATAGTGCAACGACACATCACGTCATGGATAGGAATTGTCACCCAATAAGTACACAGAATGATAAAAGAAAGGTGAAGTTAAGTGTTAAGATGAGTGAAATACGGGCTATAAGTAAATTCAGTGGTAAATGTAATGAAAACGCTACTTCTTTCCTGGAAAAATTTCAGGACGAATGCAATATAATGAGTATAGATAGATCACAATATATGAAATTAATCCCTCATGTATTACTCCCACCATGTTCTTTATGGTTTAAAGCAGTACGCGATCACATCAATACATATGAGGAATTCAAAGCGGCATTGATCGCGAATTATGAAAATGACTTTTTGCTTGCAAATCGAGATGCCACCATTAGAAATCAACATTTCAATCCTCGTTTGCACAAATCTGTTGTAGAGTTTGTTGTAAATACATACAACGAATTAAAAGTCGTTAATCCCTTGCAATCGGAATCTAGAATAATAGCATCGATTCGAAATTTGCTCCCATTTTATTTACAACAGATCTTGTTCTCTACACAGTGTATGAGTTTCAACCATTTATTAATGCTTGTTCAATGCTATGAAACCCAATACCATGCAATGAATCAACAAGCAGGAGTAGGTAAAAGCAAAAATAATTCAGATCATTTTGTACCTGTTCGGAATCTAAATATCAGAAGTGTGAACGATACGGAACACAACCTAAGCCGAGTAAATTCTAGCAATCAAAACGAGCAAAGTAGGCAAAGTTACGTAGGGAATACGCCTAACCTAATTAATCGTAGCAATCCTTATGTTAGACCATATAATCAAAATAGGTTTAAAAATAGACGGAATGTATGGCGAAATTCTAGGAATACAGCAAATTACGTGGATAGACGTAATTGGAGGTCAAGAGATGGCACTTCGCATCAAGATCCAGGCATCGATGTAATTCCTGTACAGAACAGTAATACGGGACATAATCATGATTGTGCAGTACAATGTACTTTATTAGAATCATATGCAAGTATGAATGTAAGCTGATTACCGTTTATGAAATCAGGTTAAACCCATATCAGTTATAGATTCTTGTGAACTTTTATTTTCAATTTTATGAGTTAATGTTGATAATGAAAACGACTTTTATGAATACTTGAAGTGCTTAGATATAGTTTTAGATAGACTGTAAAGTTAATTTTCAAATGATTTTAATTCTCTCTTGTTAATGTGAAGAATTATAATTCGATTCATAAATGATTAAAAGCAAAGGTTATCTATATTAGATTGATTTGTGTTGAAAACTTAATTGTCAAAGATTATGTTAAGTATAAGATTCATTCTGTTAAGTTAATTATTCAACGACTATCTTGAATGAAATTCTTCTATATTTTGATGCTTTATAGATCCAATGTTTATTTTAAAATATCACCCAATATAATTATTATATAAAGCGCCCTGGATAATGGTAACGCATGTTTTAACTGTAATTGCCTCTTACGATTTTGACTTCGTACCCTTCAAAGATTAAATAAATGGGCGACGACATTTTAATAATAAAATATAATAATAATGTAATGAATGATAATAAAATAAATATAATTAATGTAATGAAAGATAAGTATTAATGAAGTGAAAGATTTGTTATAAATGTATCTATATCTATAATATGTAATGAAGATACATACGAGGGTCGATCAAAATGTGATGGACATATGTAATGTAAGATCATTATTGTAAAAGGACCAGTGGTTCTTGAAGATAAAAGCCAAGCTCGTTTATGACTTTTATATTCAGTCCAATTGTCGGGCGACATTTTATATAACGAAATACTGTGGATAGTTTAATAATTACCTGTACCTTGGGCAGAAAGTGCTCATACATGTGCACTATACTTAATAGAATGTTAATTTTATATTAACAAAAGAAGAATGTTTTTAATATCTGTAAGAGATATTATGGGATAGTGTTAAGTAGTGTGTGGTTATGTAAAGGTTTATGGATATCTAATCATCTTGTATGTGTGCATGACAATTTGAATGAAAATACATAAAAGTGTATCAACCAATAAATTATTTGATACCGTTCATCGACTTTATAATTTTGATAGAAAAGGTGAGAATAATAATATGTATAATTATTAAAGATATTTTTACATGTAAACTATTACTACCACTCGAGATTCATATATCATCGATCGAACCAGGTTGACGACTACCCTTGGTGAGTCGTTATAAATTATATGTCCGTAGCTAAACTTCCTCCAAATTTTCCTCCATAAGTGAACTGTTATTTGAATACCACAGGATTCTGAAACCTGTATTTTAGGATAGCGCACATACTAGTTCCTAAATGAAATTTTGATCCGACTACTGTATGAATTATAGTATTGCAGCTAAGGATCTGTAAAGTTAATTTTTGATGTTTTCGACAGCCTATAACTCCGAAATGACGGATTTCTGCATCCAGGTTGGTCCATACTTTTTGTCTTATCTTGGTGTCAGGAAACACCTTCCAAACGTTGTCGGTGTTGTTTTGAAACACCCGACATGTGTTTTGCTTTGAGGAGATGAAATCAATTGGTGTGATTTTGGTTTACATGTAACATAAGGGGGCGTTCAGAGCACAAGGGAAACAACTCAAATTTCCAAAGTTGTGAGGGAAAGGAAAAGTTTGTACGTTTAACTAGGTGGAAAAAGCTAAGACTGATTTTTTTTAATTATAAAGTTATTTATAATCAATCTTTGAAGCTCTTGTAGGAGCATCACGTAGAGATCTTAAATACAAAATACGTCCAAAAGAACCAAAAATGGATTTGATTCCTTCGTGTACTGAACGCGGATATCTACAGTAATTTGGAAATACCTAGGTACAGTTCATTAACATATTATTAATATAGAATATGAACCACAAGAGTTTTCACCTCGAATCGAACCAGGTTTCGAATGATAACACTTTACTTCAAGATCAATCATTTGCAAGAATGAATTGTATTCAAATACTGTTCTCAATCTCACTAACGATTTTATAGGAGCATATTAATACTTTTAATGTTCTACGAGGGTTGTTACAAAAGTCTAAGCCTAAGTATGAACAGAGCAGAAAAGAGTTTATCGATGATGTTACTTTTCAACACAATCCCCAGACAAGACAACACATTTTTCCCATTAATGTTCAAATGCGTTATTGTTGCTGGTAACAAGTGAGTTGTAGAAGACGTGTAAAATTTCATCTACGGCATGCAGGACGACATCAGTATCAAAATTAGTATCATCCAACTTCGTTTTGAGCTTTGGAAAGAGGTGAGTCAGAAGGTGTCAAATCAGCCGCATAAGTGGGATGAGGAACCAATCCGTAGAAGCAATAGTGACTGACTTATGGTTAGGAGCATTGTCGTAATGGAGAAGCACTCCTCCTATCACGATACTTCTGGGGAACATGATCACACAACTGTCGTAGAAGACTTGAATAGCACTCCCCAGTCACTGTTCACCTTTTAGAAAGATAATCCAAGATCACTACCCCTTCCAAATCCAGAAAACTGTAGCCATCACTTTTCCATCTGAGAGAACTGACTTGGTCTTCTTTGGAGGGGAGGTTGAGGGGTGTTTTCACTGCTTGCGACTTTGTTTGACCTCTGGTTGGTAATGGTATACCCTGGTCTCATCTACTGTTATCAATCGAATGTGAAAGGCATCTGGATCTGTCCGGAAGAGATTAAAATTGTTCCTTGCAATGTTGCGACTGATGAGGTTTCAATCAAGGGTCCAAAGTTTTGGTACCCATCTCACAGAAACTTGCCCTTTCCCAGATGCTGGGCGATGCTTCAGTCAACGCTTGCTGTAGATAAGTCCACTGTCTTAGCAACCCGCCTGATGGTCATTCACTGACCATTCATGATTATTTCATTCAGTTCGTCAGTGTTTTCCTGAGTTAGTGCTTTCATGGGCCTAACTGATCAAGTGTCATCTTCAATAAAGGTTCTGCCTCCCTTAAATTTGGCTGCCCATTTCTTGATTGTGGCATATGAAGGAGCACTACCACCTAAAGAGCAACCATATGAGCGTGAATCTCAGTGGCTTTAAGCCTTTCTTGTGGAGATATTCAATAACAGTTCTTGCCTTCAATTTCTCCATTTGGTCACACTTTGCTCACTCTTCTGTTTTTCCTGGACCTGTAACAACAGAAATTTGGTATGACATCATTGGAAGGTTTAATAAATACGGCCTAAAAGTTTTACATGTCTACTTCTAACATTCCTTGGTTCGACGTAGAATTAAGTAACAACCCTCGTAATTCCTGCAATTGTGCGCTCTCAATGTCAGCTTCCATCTCTCTCCCCTCCCCTAACACTCTCTCTCTCTCCCTTCCTCTATCTCACACACATACACACAGACAGACAAATACATACATACAAAGACATGTAAGAATATTTCGACCACAAAGGGGTAAATTCTATTGAAGGGGGCTCTTTGCGTGAAATAATTGATGGGAACTTGAATAGCAGAAGCCGAAGATGCAAAGGAAGACTTTGGGGTCTGTAAAAGAGGTTTTATTGGCGTCAGGGGAGGGTAGTATCGGGTAAAGAATGCAACACAAAGGGTGAGGATATGTTAGAAGAAGGTTCAATAGTTCAAAAACTTGAGGAAACCGTTCATTCTTCTGAAGTGTTTCATTCCTCTGTGCTTGTAAAAGAATTACGTCTACAGAATTGAAGGATAAGTAAGAAGTGACGAAAGTAAAACTCTGAGACTTGGCTATCTATTGAAGTTAGTACAAGCGAACATCCTCCATACGACTTAATATGTATTCTGTTTCTTTCGCGAACATTTCTGAAAATAAACATTTAAAAAATATATTAACCAATTTCAAACAAAGCACTAAATAATAATAAATAAATAAATAAATAAATAAATAAATAAATAAATAAATAAAAGCAGACGATAATAATAATACAGCGCTTGAAAGTAGGAAATAATTATTACTATCGTTCAAGTACTGTTTAGAAAATGAATCATAAATATTTTCTTTGTTCGCACGAATTCATATCTGAAACTAGTTTAACATATTTCCCAAACATTTTCTACTGTATTATAAAGCTCCTGGAAAACGCATTTTTTTTATCTATACGACCTTTTTATTCTAACATGTAAGTATTTTCTGTTACATATAGATAATATTATAATGTTATTATTTTACAGAACATGAAATAATTTTGAAAATCAATTACAAATGTTCAGAAAACATTTTCATTAACGTACTCAATAATAATAATATTTAGAATATTTTCTTTACTCTTGACAAATTATTTTGTGATATATTTGCAACGAATTTTAAAATATTGTCTTCAAAATATTTTGAAACAGTCGTATACATACACACACATACACACACACACACACACACACATATATATATATATATATATATATATATATATATATATATATATATATATATATATATATATCACGTTGGCTGCCAAGGCCAAATTGTGTGAAGCACATCGAGGGGCCACAGTACATTACTGTACATAAAAGGTGTCTCAAACAGAGAATATAATGCCTTACTTTGTTCTTCTTTTTTTACTTTCTTAAAATTCAACCAACATCAACTAACTAACTTACCATACAAATGAATAAATAGTTGTTTTAAAAATAAACAAAATGAACTCACTATAAACAATAAGAAAGCAATTCTTTTATTACAACAATGCTAGGGACAATTTCACGTCATTGTTGTCAGCACGTGGTGCTCTCTGGTCCCGGGCCACAAATACAGAGTAACGTTCTGAGGCCAAAGATTATTTTTGACCCCAGAAACAAATAGTAAGGGTATCGCGGCCTGAAGAAGTAGCTGAGGTGATACTCAAAAGTGGGTATCACGACTCCACGCGTGACGTTCACTGAGACCTGTTTTCGGGTCTCATGGCAGCCAACATAATATATATATACATACATTTTCAGTTTTATTTAGAAAATATTTTGAACAACATATATGGAATATATTTTCTTAAAACAAATAGGATGCATTTCCTAAAGAAAAATTATGGTACGTTTTAATATTTTGAAAACCTTTCTCTTCTGTGTGGAGATGTGTTTCTAGGCCTTATTTCTAGTTGTAATTTAACTGTAATGTTGTAATTTGAGGTATAACACATTCAAAAAGAACTATATTTTTTACTAATTTTCCTCGTGCTGTATCCTGATGCGGGTATGACTTGCTTAGTTCCCATTTTCGTAAAGAAAAGAAATGCCTGACTTTTCTGGTAGCCTTCGTATATGAATGAAAAAGTACGAATCAAAAATACTGTGTGATCAGAAATACGGTGAATGTATTTCTTTAGCAGCAACAGCGAACGTTACAGCCATTTGATGTAATTTGTCCTATAGCCTGATCCGTTGAAACAGGCAGCGTCAAGTTGGAACATGTTCTGACTTGTCTGTGAGCGTCCAGAGCCACTGGAATGCTGTTGTGTTTATCGTGTCTGCCGCGCGTCATGGATTTCGAACAAGCCGTGAACGTTTAGTTCTGTTTCAAGTGGCCAAAAAAAGTATCAATGAAACTCATGACATGTTGCAATTTGTGTATGGCGATAATGCTGTAACTCTGTGGACTGTTTACAAGTGGTATGAGACGATTTTAAAGTGCAAATTAGTCGGTAGCATTAACCCCAAAAAAGAGAAGAAAGCGTGCAACAAGTGGCACAAATTATTCGTTCAAACAGGTGAATAACTATTCCAGAGCATATCGTTGAACTTAGCATCTTGTAGGGATTTTTGCAAAGCATTTTAACCGCCAGTTTGCAAATGAGAAGAATACGAAATTCGTTTCCCCACTTTCAATGATGAAGAGGAGTTTTTGGCCAAAGAAAAATATTCCTCTCTGCCCGTATCCGTCGTACTCTTCGGATATAGCACTATAAGTCTTCTGGATCACCCCAAATATTAAAACCGTGCTTAAAGGAAATAGCTTTGACATCATACCTCACACTAAGAGGGACATGACAGAGAAGCTGAACACTCTTTCCATCCTTTGAGATATATTTCCAGTCATGGATTAAACCTTGTGATAAGCGCATTCCCAGTACTTTGAAGGGGATTAAATCAATTTATATATAGGCTTATTACTTTCTTTCTAATAAAATTATTCATCGTATTTTTTGATCACATCTCGTAAATAATCGTGTAAAATAAATAGAATTTGTTAAATTTAAAGTAATTATGTAAAAATAAACATTAATCAGGATTTTAAAAATAAATATTGATCATATTGGAGGTGACAGGTTATGTATGTTATTTACGTAGCTACAATGTTTACATTGCCTACGCATTATTTATGTGTAAACATAGATCACACTGGGGAACAACATTTTTGTTGCATTGATATTAAAACCTCGTTTACCCTAATTTGGATGTGCTGATTTCGAATATGAACTTCATTTTTGTGTGTAAGCTCCAACTTTTTTGCAATTCAATATTTTGTATGTGTGTGTTTTTATTTTTTTATTTTTTTTTCTATAATGTCTATTTGTGGTATTTATACGTTTTACAATTGGACCTTGTCGTATTGTGGAGCGATGCACTTTAAAAAATATGGTAATATAATCTCTAAATAGGACTAAAATAAAAAAAAATGACAAGAAAATTAATCTAAATATTCAGAAAAGAGTGCAAATACATTACAGTATGCAAAATATATATAGGAAATATGCAAATAAACGCATTTGTTTCCGGGCATTAAATATGCACCCACTATGAATATGAATATAAGTATTTAAGCACAAATTAACGTGTATGTCTGAGTAAAACCTATATCTATTACAAAAAGGTATATTAAGCCTAGCAAAATTAAATAATATACATAAAAAATTGGATCTATGCATATTTCAGTAGTATTACGTACAAATGTAAGTAGTAGTGTACAAATGTAAATTTAAGACATTTACATGAGAATGACATATTCGTCTACATAAGGACCACATGTATTAGAAAAATGATGAAATTGATCATTTAAATTTCATAAATACACATTACAGATTAGGTGTATTCCAATACGAAAGTAGTTGTTTGTGATAATTACACACACTCCTACATCTAATATAGAAATATATTTAAGGCCTTTTTCCTGATAATAACATATTTATGTACACACAAGTTACAGTAATACAAAAAACTCATATGAAATCATGGAAAGTTCGAACACTTCCTATTGAGGCAAAACCTTGCGCTTATAAGGAAGCACAGGGCATTCTCACTTGATACTCCAGAAGTAATATGCCAACATATTTTTGTCAAATCGCCTTTGATAACGCTCTTCTATCGTCTTTAGGTTTTGATGGAAACGCACTCCCTGTTCATCGCTACAATATCCAAGGTTCTCAAAGAATCGATCAAGATGACTGTATAGAAAATGAATCTTCATACTCATGTTGCACCCAAGATCTCAAGATCGCAGATAACGTTCTCTTAACTAGCACTTCATAGTTACCGGACTCTCACTTGCCTAGAATCTTTTTTTTATATATAACTTCCACGAAAGACAGCCATGCCGCTTGCTCTTTGTAGTTCATCTTCTTGGCAAATTCCTCATACGGAAAAGAACATAAATTTGAGGTCCACGCCTGCTTTAATCTTCTAGTAAGACAAATGCAGGAAATTTAGAAATTATATACTGAAAGCAATTGTTATCAGTATTTAGTGCTTTCACAAACCGTTTCATCAAGCCAAGCTTGATGTAAAATGGAGACAAAATGATTCTATATTGGCTGACAATTGATTTATTCACAATGTTTGGCATCCCTACTTTCAGAGTGTCACAAATAGGCCGTTCTTTTTGTGTCCAGTGCAGTTCTTGAGCTCAGCTGTCCCAAATACCTAGGTAGCACGAATACTTCGTGAAACCTTTATGTTGTCCAAACAGAAAGTTGACCATTATGAGATCAACACAAATGATCCAGTAATGCTTCTCGTACTTGATTAATTAAATCACAAGTTTAATATTACTATATTTTTCTCGCAAATGCACTGAATGAGCAATTGAAACCGATTCGTAAGCATTACCATTGCGCAAAAGAACACACTTGAGACTGCTCTTCGAAATGTCGATAAAAAAACATCCATTCTGTTGGACTATAAGAGAAAATACCTAATTCAGTTAGAAGACCTGAATATCGTGGCAGTAAACAAAGTTCTTGTTTTCTGAAAAGTAGTGTATAAAACCCTTTTCCTGCTTTCGGAAATATAACAGTCATGCCGAAAGATCCAACAGATCTCGTTCTCGCAGTCTGGAAACGAAAAATCTCAGCTGCTTCCTTGGAGAGACCCGAATCGTGCACTGAGTCATTCAATTCTGGCCAGATGAACTGCTGAGGTGTAGATGACTGTTTAGTATCAGATGAGTCTTCGGATTCTATAATCGTTTCTTCATACACCTTATCACAAGCCGTACTCCTCCCTTTCACTTTCTTCATCTGC
The DNA here is from genome assembly GCF_964235325.1 of Thermobia domestica. Classification (NCBI taxonomy): domain Eukaryota; kingdom Metazoa; phylum Arthropoda; class Insecta; order Zygentoma; family Lepismatidae; genus Thermobia; species Thermobia domestica. The sequence continues at coordinate 271,980,815 of NC_137462.1, forward strand.
GGAAGAGCCGAAACCTTTAAAAACTGGAGCCGGGAGTTCATGCGAGTGAGGGATCGGTCGAATTACTGAGGAATACTTGGATATAAAATAAAGAATGTCGGTTTTACTTGCTCACACCTTTTACATTGACCAGGCGAAAATAACAATCACTTAGATGGTTCTCCAGTTCTAGTCAAACCATAGTAAAGCCGAAAAGCATACCCTTTCCCTTTCGTTTTGTTCAATCACGTAACATCTCCTCATAATTATGACACAATATGATGAACCCATTTTTTTTTGTCTTAGTCACCAATGGAAACTTGAATATACGTTATGTAGGCACACTAACAAACAATGTTATACTGCACCTTTGGTGGGGAAGTGTGTAGCAGCCACATACATAACAAAATACGTCAAGTTTACACAATTTCGTCTGTTGAAGAAGTCATGATGTAATCCGAAATACAGAATAGAATAGAAAAAACATCAGTATTGTGAATATATGTTCTGTTGTTAGAGTAGATTTAACTCAAAACAAATGCAAAATACAAATAAATGATGGCCTTCTCTACAAAATACGGAAGTATCAAATTGCATGGAAACTATAGCATGTACAGGGAAATGGATTTCAGATTTCGATTCAGTGGGCAAGAAAAGAAACAGCTGAAATCTCATGTAACAGAATACTTTTAAAAAATTGTTCCCCAGTGTTATCGATTGTTTTGTGTAGATGTATGGTAAAAGCATGCATTATCATGTAAGGATAGGTAAGTTTTGGTGGTTTCATATTAATTCAACAGAGCGTAAAGGTAATATAATTTATGCTATGCCGCTACATTTTTTTGACTTCGACACATAAAAGATCGCTTCTTATCATTCTTCAAACCTTGATTGACCCGATTCTTCCGTTGGCGTAATTCTACACTGTGAGCAGCCATTTTATTTTCAGAAAGAATGGCAGATTCTTTGCATATATTACGGTAACTGTATGCAACATAACACTTTCACGATTTGAGGCAAAACAATTGATTTATTCCAGCAAATATAAGCTGAAGTGTTTGAGTATCTTTTCCACTGGACGTTGTCTTAACAATTTACTTGTTAAAATAACACGTAATTTTAGAAGAAATATTACTTTCCATATCTTGATCCACGACCTTAATCAATACAAACAATGAATTCCTCTTCCAGCTTGCTTACAAACAAAAATGTCTTTCGACCAGAGTTCGTAGGTTTCCCTGAAAAAAATCCCTCAACTAACAAAATTTTCCCTCAACTAACAAAATTTTCCCTCAACCAACACAAGATTTTCCCTCAACTAACACAAAATTTTCCCTCAACTAACAAAATTTTCCCTCAACCAACACAAGATTTTCCCTCAACTAACACAAAATTTTCCCTCAACCAACACAAATTTTTTCCTCAACCAACACAAGATTTTCTCTCAACTAACACAAAATTTTCCCTCAACTAACAAGATTTTCCCTCAACTAACAAACTTTTCCCTCAACTAACAACACTTTCCCTCAACTAACACAAAAGTTTCCGTTTTCTTATCAAATTTTTCTTACTTTGTTGAATGTCCAGTTCCTATGACAGAAAGTATGTGATAATATTAATCACACCGGTCAACAGTGAAAATGTTTCTGAAATGAATTTAGTCACAAAGTGTTAAGTTGAGTCCCACAAACACGAATTGGGTAATAAAATGGTACCGTTAGCTCTTGTGTTCAAGAAACAGCCAATTTCAGTGTGTAATGAGGGTGTTTACAAGCAACTGTAAAAGCCTTGTTATTAAATAGGTACTGCTGCTACATTTTTCATCAGGATATCATGATTAATACGTCATTGTCTGTAGAATGATGCATGTTTTCAAACTATGACATACGAGAAACAGGAAATTTAGGAAAATCGGGAAATTTCATTGAAAAATCCCTTTCTAGACGTTTGTGGCCCTCTAAAGCGACTCTGGGTGAGAGCACGACTCTGGCACTAATGCGTTGCCATATTGGGAATGTTCCTGCGAAATACCATTCCCATATCGCATGATCCGGTGTGGTGAAGTCATTATTCATAGTCCTGTTTGCAAGTAAAAAAATAAGGTTTTAAGTATACCAAAATGTAGTAAAATGTACTAAAGTGACAACCACACAAATTGAATTTATAATGATGGTTTTCTTGTGTGATAAGGATAATGAGTGATCAAAAAGAGCAACATGCATTGTCAATGTGTCAGCAGTCCGTACAAGCCACGCGTACTTCATATATGACACAAAAGTTGCTGCGTGAATCGACGTGCATAGTTAGAAAACATGAGTCATTCAATAAAGTTTGGCATTCCAATGGTGTGGAGGGAGCCAACCAATCATTTCAACAACTGTTATTTCTGTTCTGTACCACCAATTAGACATGGAGTGTCCAAAAAGAAGAAAGGATCTACACAAGACCCCAAAATCCCGGTCAGTCCTCAGACCGATCTCTCATCGCAAAGATCTCCTCCCTGTACCCAGTCCTTCAAACGAATATAGTGTGCAAGACGAAGAGGACACAGATGAGATGGTGACAGCACAAAAGCCCTCATACGGAAATTGTGCCGCATAGTGCAATACTGAAGGAGCAACACCTACTTTCACATACCGAACATAATTTTTTTCATTCGAGATCTTTAGGTGCTAAGAAAAAAGCTGAACTTTTTTTCCTTTTTACTTAACACAGAGAGGAAAATATCACTAATTCTAATACCATAAACACGCAAACTAAATTGTCATACATAGTTATAAACACACATAGTAATAAACATTCATACTTAAAAAGATGAAAGCCATGGTGATTGGAACGAAGCTGTCGGTGTCAAATATAGAAATAGGAGGGGAGAAAATAGAGCAAGTAACTAATTTTCGATACCTGGGTAGTATTATTAGTGACGATATTAAGTGTGAAGGTGAAATAAAAGCAAGGATAGGAATGGCAAAAGAAGCCTTTAAGAGAAAGAAAATAGTATTTTGTGGAACCTTGAATAAAGAGTTGAGAAAAAGGCTTTATTAAATGCTTCCTGTAGAGTATTGTATTGTATGAGTCAGAAACATGGACATAATGTAAACATGATGAAAAATGACTGAAAGTTTTTGAAATGTGGATGTGGTGAAGAATGGAGATAATTAGATGGGTCGAACGGAAAATAAATGAGAGAGTGTTTGAAATGGTGGAGAAGAAAAGAACAGTTTTAGATATTATTAAGAAGAGAAAGAGAAACTGATTGGGCCATTGGCTAAGAAGGAAGTGTATCATGAGGAATGTGGTAGAGGATATGATGGCAGGAAAGAGACGGAGGAAGTTGAAGGAGACTACATAGAATGAACGATATCGAAACAGAAAAAAACATACGTAAGGACGAAAAGGTTGGCGGAAGACTGTGGAGCATAGAAGTTTCTCAGTTGCGGCAAGTGACCTGCCAATAATGGCGGCATACCTATGATGATGATGATGATATTAATATGATGATTCACTTGCTTTTATTATTTTCTGAGTATTGATAGAGCATGTTGATGCTAGGCCCAACAGAAAGGTGAAGCAGAAATGAACGCCGAGTGAGCAAAGTAAAGAATCAACAAAGACCACGAAACTGTTTGTGCAATTATTATTTTTGGAACCAATAACAGAGGAACAGAAAATATAAATACAATTTTTAAGGCAGACATGGAACCAGATCCTTATATAGGTCTACGGTTCTACAAATATAAATCATGATCAGAAGTATTTAAATCCTTTATTGGGCACTGTTGCTTACGAGCACCATCGCATTCTATTGCGTTATCCGCACGAATTATAACTTCAGTGATCATTTAATTGGCATTATTGCTTTCATACAATATTCATATACATCCCTTGTGTATCGCTTTCTTTAGATACTTCTTATCTTCGTCAGCAGGGGACAGTCAAATTTGGTATTGTAGAAGCTTTATTTTCTACGTTCCGCGAAAGTTTTTTTATTTGTAATTTCTTACTCTGTAGCAAACTGTTGGTAATTACTGAGAGTATTCTTATGATATTTTACTATAATAGGGCAATGCTGCCAATTAGATACACATAAGATCTATTTTATGGGCAACGTTGCTTTGAAAAAAACACCCCGTATTTTGTAACCAAAGTACACAAAAATATTTTAAAAATTACGAAATTATGATCAGGAAGACATGGTTCAACCATAAAAGCAAACTAAATATTTTAATGGTAATGCTATCAATGCTTGACAATTAAAGGGTTAAGATGGTATTAAAAACATAAGTATATTGAACGCAATTCTGAATATTCATTCTTATAAGATCACCCAAATTTTATCCTCTTGCTTCTTTCTTCCTTCACGTTTACCACCCTTCCAAAATGACTTTAATCCGAGGTTGAAGAGACAATGGCCCCTCTGCACCCCGTGGTTGCGCCACTGGCACTAGGTAGATAAAATCATTATCAACTATCCCACTACGGCTTTCTACTTGTATAATAGGTATGGGAAGATGAAGAAGAAAAGTAATTGTTATAATTTCATTTTATTTATTTAATCCATCTAAATAATACAGTATATGATGTTTGGAGAGTTCAGTTCACATCAGGATTGACAACTTTTCTTAAGGAAATATCGGGACAATCGATGTTGGAGCCCCCTTCTCCCCTCTCCCTCCAAAGACGACTACACGTACGGCGAGTCGTTGAGAACAATCTAGATAGTCAGCTGAATAACACGAACCTGAATGAATGCAGCATCTTATTTTTTTTTATTTTCCTGCATGGAATATACTATTGTCATAATCGGCTGGATTATCAACTCAAAACAATTAGGGAATAACTATAAATTAAAGATGAACTGCTATTTTTTCATGAGTTAAATTGAAACATACATTTATTACATTGATTCTATATATAAAGCTGTGCTTGTAAAACAATAAGTTAATTCGTTTGTAAAAACGACCCAGTCAAATATTAATTGTCTTTGAAAATCGATAAATCGGGACAATGCGCATCCCGATGAGTCTCCGGTCGGGACGCGGGACAAATGAGACAGAGATCGGTACGGTACAGACAAAATCGGGACGATTGGCAACCCTGGTTCACATGTTCATAGTACTTACGTGAGATAATAAAACAAACATAATATGATTTACAGACGTGATTATGCATATAGATAAAATATTTTATATTGTTATAAATATATTTCTAGATATTTTTAACACTATAAAATTCTTTCTCTATTAGATACATTTTTAACTTTTGTTTAAATTTAAGTTTTTCTCCTTTTTTTTTATAGGGCGAAGCATTGAATATTTTATTTGCAATATGTCTGGAGCCCTGTTGTACCAGTGATAATCTAGTAAAGTGATACTTTTTGTTTTGATCTCCAGTGTTATAGTGATGATCTTTCACCCCATCTTCCTTTTGCATTAGACTGAAAACGGATGCTTCATATGATATATGTAAATAGACGGAACTGTCAATATTTTTAACATCTTAAAGTACGAGTTGCATCTTGTTCTGTAATGTAAGTTTGCAAAGATACGGGTGGCCTTTTTTGTTTAATAAATATAGATTTGCTTTCAGTTGCGCACCCCAAAACAGATTGCCATACTTTATGATAAGGTATATGAACCAATAATATATTTGTATTAAGCCTTTTAAGTTAATGTGTCTTTTAGCACTCTTAGAGCATATAGCCTCGAATTTAGTTTATGTATAGTTGCCTCGATATGACTGCTCCATCTAAAGTGCTCATCAATTATAATAGCTAAAACATTTTTGTTTCGCTGACTAGCTGTATGAATGTGTCCTTTAGATTTATTGTGGATTTATTGATATTGTAAAACTTTCTCTGTTATGTAAGGTATAACAAAATGCGGTACATGGAAGATTGCACTTTCCCATCACCTTTTTATTATGAAAGATACTCTTGAGCATAGAAAGTATATTACAATAAGTAGTTTTCTCTAATATATAGGTAAGTAAGGAACCGATGACCTGTCGTCTTCGGGCTTTGTAGGTGAGGTGCCTCTCTTTGACCGGGCGTCGTGAGAGAGAAAAGGAATCTAATGACCAGGTGTCGTAGGACTTTTAGGAAAGGTATCTCTCTATTGACCAAGTGTCGTGAGAGGGTAAGGTATTTCCAATGGCCAGGCGCCTTAGGGCTCTTGATAGTTTGATCAATCGGTTGAGATTGATACTTCTTGAGGTAAGCTGTCGTCTTTTATCCTAAAATGTCGGCTACCTTCGTTGATATCTGTCTTGCCGACTGTTGGTGATGGTGGGTGATTCCTCTTCGTTACAGTCGTGTGCGTTGTAATTGTTTATTGCAAACACGTGTAGTAGACACATGGTTACTGCGTGGTGTGAAGACATGCGGAACCTTACAATGCTTTTAGCATGTGCTGAGTGGAAAAGTATATATTGTGTTTTCGTATTGTTTAAAACCAATTGATTACTATCAAACCAAAAGCGAAGTTTTTCTGTTATGTAATGCACAATGTTACCAAGAGCTTTTGTATCTTTTGCTTTGATAATCACTGAAGTATAATTTTGGTGTTGCTAGGTAGATAATTAATATATGGTAGGAACAGGAGTGGACCTAGAACCGAGCCTTGTAGCACTCCGTATTTTATTTCTCCATAAATCGATTTTTATTTGAGTATCACCTGTATTTCTCATAATTTCGACTTATTGCTTCCTATTTCCTAAATAAAATTTGAATAATTTGAGACTGTTTTCACGTATGCTGTAATGTTCTAGTTTTCTTAGAAGAATCTCACGGTTTCTTACATCAAATGCTTTACTCAGATCGAAAAAAAATACTTAGTACTAGATATTTTTCATTTATTTCTTTTAGTATATGGTCTACTAAGCTATAGGTAATGGTTTGGGTGCTTTTGTTGGGCACAAATGCCGTGTTGCTCGTTCGTTATAATATTAATCCGCATGAGAAAATCCAATACTCTGCTATTTATTAGATGTTCAAATATTTTACATTCTCCCGACAGCGGTATATATTACAAATATATGAAATCTTCTTGCTTACTACAGAAAGCAGTACGGAGCATACGTTACCCGTATGCTACATAAGCACTGCCCTTACATGTTACATCATGCCGTTGCAGGATGTCTGATATCTAACAGTCTTCCTTATATTACACATATACATGTATGTTACCTTCGTCAGCTATATATTATATACGCCCATATGTATGTGAGATCCTGACCGCCTATATTGTTTCATACGCAAAGTACGTACAGATGGAACACTTATACAGAACGTATTATTTATTTATTTTTATTTATTTATTTATTTATAATAGTCCTCTACAGATCCAAACTCTATTTACAGAGGAGCATATGCATACACACATGATTACATATGAAATACATATATATCTATATACTGAAAGAAATAAAAATATATGTAAACAAGGAAAAATGCAAGTTAAATAATAAAAACAAATTAAAATATTAATAGTACAAATTTAAAAGAAAATGAAAAATATGACAAAAATGAAAAATACGAAAAAAATGAAAAATATGACAAAAATGAAAATATGAAATATAAAAAAAGTCTCCAGCATAGGTTCAACTCATAGAGATAAGTCATAGAGATAATACTTCTTAATTATTTAATTAATCCATACATAATGTCTTTTCAAAATATTATTTTTGAGTATTCGCAAATATACAGATATAGGATAACATAAGTCAAGATCCAAATCTGATGAAACCAGGTGATTGAAATTCTTACAAGCTCTAACTATGAATGACTCCTGGTGAATTGTAATATAAGATCTCGTTGTGTTAAATATTAAATTCTTACGCAATGGTCGTTTTGGTATATTGAAATTAATATATTGGAGCAAATTACAATTATCTGTTACTGAGTTTACTGTCTTGTACAAATATTTGCTGAATAAGAAACGTCTACTGTAAAGAGAATGCATATCAAATTTAAGTAAAAGAGAAGAATAAGAGATCTTATTTTTAGTTGCTGATATATGATACAATTTGAAATAAAGATGTTTCAAAAATTTAAATTGGACTCGTCTTATGTTATTTGCTTGTAATTTGTGAATAGGATCCCAAAGAGCACAGCAGTATTCCAACTTACTTTTAATCATCGCTATAAAAAGGTATTTTAAAGCTTGGATATTATATAGGTTTCTTGTACTCCTTATTAAAAACCCTAGTGCCCTGTACGACTCTGCAATAATTTTATTTATGTGACATTTAAGTGTAAACTTATGATCTAGTAACACACCTAAGTCATTAACAGAATATACTCTTTTTAACTTTCCACTATTAATCTTATACTCAAAAGATGGACAATTAATTTTATTTGAAAACGTTATAACATTACATTTTTTTATGTTAAAATATAATTTGTTTCTGATACACCATTGCAGACAACTATTAATATCTCTTTGCAGTTCATGTTGATCATTATTAACTTTTATAGCTTTAAATATTTTCATGTCGTCGGCATATAATAAACAATTACTATATTTTACAACATTTGGTAAATCATTAATGAATAAGGAAAATAGCAATGGGCCCAAATTTGAACCTTGCGGTATACCTGAATTAGCTACGTAAATAAAAGATTTTACAAAATTATAATTGACAAAATATGTTCTACCTCGCAAATAAGACATCATAATATTTATCAAAGAGGTTGAAAATCCCAAAGCCAGAAGCTTATTTATTAAAACCGTGTGATTTAATTTATCAAATGCTTTTTGAAAATCCGTATAAATTACATCAACGTAATATCCATCATTTATAGAACTTGCAATAAATTGAGGAAAAGAAGTTAAGTTGGTCAAAATTGAGCGTCCTGGGTAAAAACCATGCGGAAAATGTGAAATATAGGATTTGACATGTGAGAAAATTCTATCAAATAAAATTTGTTCGATGCGTTTTCAGTTATACGTGTGTTGTATGTTAAGTCCAAAAACTACAGGATTTACAAATGTAACATACGATTTTTTCTCAGTGTAGGAGTTGACGACCTTGAAAATCAATAGAATTCTACTGGATCCTAAATTGGTAGATCTAAGTAATGCTTCACGACTCGTTCCGATTACTATTCAGCGATAGTTCGTTTCATTTGAATCAGTCTTTGTGTGCTGATGTCAGACATATTGGATACTACATGACAATACTCCAGCCCACATTTGTGCCGTTGCCAAGGCTCCAGTGCTAAATCTAGGCTGTATGGTGAGCGCTGAATGTCTACAGAGTAACAGCCTTGGCAGGAACATTTCCTGTGGACTGGGCCATTGTTATGCACTATGGACTATCAATGTTCAGCGACTGCACTGAAAAAAATGCATGTAGCGTAACTCTATGTAACTCTATGTAACATCTTGCAGCAAACGTATAAAAGAAAACATATGTTTTATACGCACTTCACGTTTAAGTGTTCCAAATAAACGTACTTTCCGCTCAAAATAAACATCTGTATAAAGGCAGCCAGGATATCACATGCAGATGGACGTATGAAACATACAGTTGACATATGTAACATACGTACACGTATGTAATATACGGAAGATGGTTAGATGTCAGACATCCTGCTGCGACATGATGTAACATCTAAGCGGGAAAAAGGGATGGATAACGTATGTTTCATACAGATTTCATTAGTAAACATAAGGATTCCGTATATTTCCCTAGTGGCAGAGACAACTTGCAAATTACTTGCTGTAAGCTTGAATTACAAGTCGGTCAAGCTTGCATTCAGCTTGGTTGGAAAACTTGCAAGCATGCCACAAACTGGGTTCCAGTAAGGAAGTTACATTGGGACAGCCTTGCATTCAGTATTACATTCAAGCTTGACGCAAGCGTTTTACAAGCGAATTGAATAGCCAATGAACGGCCAGTGATACTATGACGCTCTGCGAAGGGTCTAAAGCATCACTTGCAAGTACAACAAAAGGCAGGTTGTATGAAAGCATGTGTTTCAAGTGCACGCGTAGAAAGACAAAAGTCAAGCACGCGCCAACTGGCCGAAGGGTTTTTTGCTGCTAGTGTTGTACAGTATACCGCTGTCCGAATAACGTATATTTCTCAGTATGGTTCAAATGACTGTCTCCAATAAACCAGTTGGAATACCGCTATATGCAATAAATGCCTTATTACCACTCCTGTAATATTTCAGGGTCAGTGCGGGAACTTTTGGAACGGATCTTGTAAAATTAATTTACCTACCAGAGATAGTACACAAGATTTTAGTAAACTGAATTAACAATTCCAATACAAAATATTATTCTTCCTTATTAACGAACGCAATTAGCAACATATTTTTCAAATATGTTTGACAAAGACAAATTCAAAATAATATTTATATGTTTTCAGAATATACATAATTATTTAATGAGTAAGTCAACATATGTTTTGTTATTACAGAGGATAAAATGTATGTACTGCGGCACGGAATTCACAATTTAGATAGATTTAAATTGGTTTCTACGAAAGATAAACAAAGAAATAAATTTGCGTTAATGAAATTTTAGTTCACAAACAAGCTATGCAAAAATTGAAAATAATTACAGAAATGTTAAAAATAACCCTTTACAACATGCCACTGACATGCAACATATAGAAGCTATCGTATGTGTTATAACTATTAAATTGGTTTCGATATTTTGATTATTTTAAAAGTGAATAATGTATGTAGCAATAACAATAGGTAATAATAGAGAGTTAAAAATTATAACGAAAGAGTAATTTTCTTTTGACATTGCTGTGAAACTACTGTAGATTCACAAAGATTCACAAAGTATAAGGGATGAATATTCTAAACATATGTGAATCATTAGTTCCAGTTTGTGTAGAGAATGGAACCTATTGTTGGGACGCTGAATTTTTTTCTCTCTGTGTATATGTTTTGAACATCATTTATATATCTATATCTATATCTATATCTATATCTATATCTATATCTATATCTATATCTATATCTATATCTATATCTATCTATCTATCTATCTATATCTATATATATATATATATATATATATATACAGTATGGCGCTAAATTCGTTGTACAAAAGCAGAGGAGTGGTTCCTGGGAGTAAAACAAACAAAAAAGTTCCAATAAAATTGTTGCGTGAGTTTCGTAGGATTCTAAAACACGTATTTTTGGATTGAGCTCATACTAGTTCCTAAGTGAAGTCTTGCTCCGATTAAGGTAGGTCCCATAGTTTTGGAGCTATGGACCTTTCGAATTCATTTTTTTATGTTTTCGGCAGCCTATAACACGTAAACGATGGGGTTTTCGCCCTATGTTTATTGGCACTTTTTTATTTGTTTTACTCTCAGGAATCACTCCTCTGCTTTTGTACAACGAATTTAGTGCCCTACTGTATATATATTGCAATATCTCCTCATATTTGTAAATAAGAGCATGTGCTTCTCCACGAGGATAATCAAGCAGCCGACAGAAGTCGTTTACGAAGAAGTACGAAGAAGGACACGGAGAAATATGAAGAACTCCTACAACCCCTCCAAAGGACAGCTATAAAAGAGTATATCGAGACCAAGAAGACATTAGTTCTAGCTTATCACTCTTACCTTTCTCTTCTCGCTGCTCTGGGCAGAAGAGGCTCCCTAACCCTACCTCTGCGCTGCTTTGGGCAAGAGCTTGCTATCCTATCTCCGCTCTGCACTGGGCAGGAGATATTACCTACTTCCGCGCTGCTACGGGCAGGAAATTCCTTTCGTTTCCGGGATGCCCTGAGCATGAGACACTATCCCATCTCCGCCACCTCGTCTCTGGGCAGAAGACATCATCCTACCTCGGCTCTGCTACGGACATAAGGTTCGTAACCGTCAACCTCAAAGACCTCTGCACTGATACGGGCAGGAGGTCCAACTTCATAGGGAAAGAACTATTAGTGAGAGAAAACTACTTATTTGTAGCATAGTGTACAAAAAATTGTATTTAACATTTGTAATAAAACGTTGAGATAAAAGGATTAATCCTATACCGTCTCTACCTTACATTACAATATAATTAAATTAAACGCATATTAAATTCTAATTAAAACTGGGAGCGATATTTTTTTTAGAACTTGCCGATCAAGATTGAAATAGGAGATTGCAATGCATGTAACCTTCCCCGGATTTAGTAGAGTTACAAGGACAGAGAAAAATTCTATACTTGAGATCCTGTATCCATATTTTTTTAAAATAAAGTTTTCGCTTAATTTTACCATGTTTACTTACTTGCAATTAACAACGAAACAAAAATGCTAGATGTATAGGATGAGATGATCATTTCTTATGGTTACATTGGTCTGCCCTATATGGCTTATATATATATATATCAAATTATCATTATATTGTATAAAGAATGAATTAAATTTATATATTACGGATTGTTTGTGATTACCAGACTATTTGTTTAGATCATTTCTTATGAGGCTACAAAGTAATATGTTGTTATCTTCGTAATAAAGAAATAAGTATGCAAAACTATAACTTTTCCAGATGAAGTATAAATCCTTAGCATTTATGAGAGTTATTATAATCAGCATTGGGAATCAGACTGGGCCATTTTTAACTTTAAAAAATGTTGAGATATTATTCTATTCCTACTGTGTCTTGATACGTCTGTAGCTCGTAGAAACCTAATATACTTAGACAATTTAATTAGAAATATATTAAGGTGTAAGAGCTCCAAATTGCACATAACCACTATATGACAATCTTCAAAGTAGCCAATACCAACATTTGAATGTCCTCAGGCTCCCACTTTAAAATGGATGTTTTTTCTTATACCAAAGTTTTCTGCTAATGTGTGGAGCGAACCCCGAGTTTTGTGCGTAACCAATTTTTAGTTAAAGTTAAAACAAATTTGGGGGCTGGTGACATGCGACCCCCACTTTAGAAATATCCCTAATTTGTCTACTAGTTTTGTAACACAAACGTCAAATTTTCTGTTGTTACCGTTTTCAAGTGCAGCATAGATTCGGGGTTTGCGGCACAAAACCGGGACAGAAAAGATCTTTCAATTTCTAAAGATAGGGTTGCATGTCTCCAGCCCTTTAAAATTGTTTTCACTGTAACTGTACTGATAGCGGTACAAAATTTTGGGTTTGCGGCACAAACCAGCACAGCACTTCTAAATTTCAAAGTTGGAGGGCTGGAAACATGGACTTATTCCTAACCCACCCTTACATGGCGTAGGAGTGGCACATTAGTCAGGAGAAAGAGAACAGCTTGACCGTAAAAATGGGGGAATGAGATAAAAGGAATGCAATAAAACAATTTTTGGCAGCGTACGATTATTTATAAATAAACCTGGACTGCTCACATCAGAGATCGTTACCGACTACGCTACCCAGGGGCTACTTTTCAACACCTGGGAATCTTACGCTAGACCAAAGTGTTTATTTCGTATTCCATGCGCAAATAAAGTTAATTCATTACAGTTATCAAATCTTTTCTAAATTTCCATCAATACGTTTATATTTCTATACCTTTATCAATAGGATATGTTCATATTTCTTTACATTCAAAATGTGTGCGTTGTAGAGTTGGTCCTACAATTTACTCGTTATGTATTTCAATCAGGTTGAGTAATTGAAATATACAGCAGTCGAGTAATTCAAATTTACAGATTATATTAATGCTATGACTTCTAGTCTCTCCTTTGATATTTTAAATGAAAACGAAGTTTACTGTTTCTTAGATGCACAAGAAATTAAACTACAAACAATCTACAGTACTTGTGGTCCCTGGTTCGAATCCCAATTGCGCCACAAAATCTCTTGACCGAGGGATAATGAGTCTAAACGGGTCGTGAGAAAGCATTTTTCAAATGTTATTCACAGTGACGTGATTGACTTACATTGGTGTTAAAACCGGTTGAGAAGGTATAAAGCAAATACGGCACATATGTATAGATATTTACATATACACTATTACGCAAATCAATCCTTCCCTGGACACATATTTATTGAATCTTAACCATATTTTTTAATTAAAAAAATTACTAGAAAAATATACGATAATCAACTTTTAGTAAATATAACAATTCGTGTAGCTCTGGTGATTTAACTTTATTACAAAGTTAACTTGTGGCTAAGAGGTTAGCGTACTCGCTTTTGGCGTGGGAGACACGGTGTCGATTCCCGGCGGGAGCTTATGTGGTTCGGATTCCACGTTAAGATGTAGGTCGACGTCTTATATAATCTCGCTGTTGACCGGAACGCTAAACTAAAAATGAAATCAAATACAATTAACTTCGTTATTTGACCATGTAAAAAGCCCTCGTTCACAGGAGAAAATGAGGTTTGACGATTGTATCCGCTACATTATTTCAGCACATGCAATTTCCTCCTTACGTCTGTAGCTCGTAGAATACATTTGTGTATAGTAAATAATCATTACTATGGGAATGAAGTAACTGTGGCGTGAGAGACCCGATTTCGATTCCTGGCGAAAGCTCATGTGGTTCGGATTCCACGTTAATCAGTAGATCCACGTTTCATATAGTCTCGCTGCTGAACGGTACGTTAAACTCAAAAATCAATCAATCAATGGGAATGCAGTAACTTTAAGTGGGTCTTCATTAATATAAACTAATGTAAACAGTACTAACACTTTCAATCGTAGTCGCGCACATTAAGAAAATACCACACTACACACACACACACACACACACACACATATATATATATATATATATATATATATATATATATATATATATATATATATATATATATATATATATACAAGGGCGGTCCAATCCTACTAGCTGGATACACATGAATTTAAATTAAATAATAATAATATTTATTTATTTATTTATTGAACAAATTCCCAGATACAGCATAACTTTGCCATTTTACACAGGGACATGCTAACAAAAGAAAGAAAAAAAACAAAACAAGATAACAATAACAACAACATAGAAAAAAAGAGTGTAAGAGTAAAACTATTCCGTCAAAGCTCGCTTAATTGCTCTTTCAAACACTGGGTAGCTCGAAAATATGTCCACATCAGTTGTTACTTGATTATAACAATTTGGTATTCTATAAAAAAGAGACCTCTGTATAACAGCCAACCTAGGACGGGCAAGATGGAATAGGTGGGTATTCCGGGTGATGCGGGCAGGGACACGTAAGGATAGTTCCTGAAGTAATATTTCCGATCTTAAGTTTCCATTAACTATTTTATGTAGATATTTCAGGTCAGAGATAGTTCTGCGTACTTCAGGAGTCTGAATATTAAGATGTCGCAAGAGTTCCTTCTTAGATAATATTCGAAGTGCAGGAACACGAAAACGGACTATAGCGATGAAGAAATTGAGAACAGAATCAAGTCTGGAGAGATGTGTAGGTGCTGCCATGGCCCATATGGGAGAGCAGTATTCGATCTTGGGCGCTATTAATGTCTTATAAAAAGTTGCTAGTGAAGAAACAGTGCGTAGTTCGGTGAATCGATAAAGAAGTCCCAACATGCGCATTGAATTCTTTAGTATTGAGGAGATGTGGTCAGAGAATGTAAGTTTTGAATCAAAGATGACACCAAGATCATAATGACTAGAAGAATGTGTGATAGGGGAATCGTTGATATGGTATGTGGAGGGAACAGGATACTTTTTCAAAGTAATAGTAATACTGTCACACTTCTTACTGTTGAGTTTCAAGTGCCACATTTCACACCAGCCTGTAAGGTAATTTATGTCTTCCTGTAGAGCAGTTGTGTCATGGAGACACGATATTTCTCTGTATAACTTACAATCGTCAGCAAAAAGCAGAAGGCCACTAGGTTGAGCTGATAAGTGCGTGTAGAGATCATCCATATACAGGACAAACAGCAGAGGCCCAAGTACACTCCCCTGAGGCACCCCTGAGATCACGGGTTGGGGGTTAGAAGTCGCCCCTGAAAGAACAACTCTCTGTTTACGGTCCTTCAAGTAGCTTGTGATTAGAGAGAGAAATTTGCCATGTACATTAAATCTATTGGAGAGTTTATGAAGAAGATGAATGTGACTGACAGAATCAAAGGCCTTCGAGAGATCAAAATAGATAACATCTAATTGAGTATTGTTATTCATACATTTGACTGCACAGGAAAGAAGAGTACTTAAGTTTGAGAGACTTGAGCTTTTCGGTAGAAAGCCGTGCTGAGAACTATGGATGTAAGGTGAGGTGAATTTAAGTAGCCTGTCTTTGATTATTTTTTCGCAGATAATTGATATGACAGAAAGAAGAGATATTGGCCTATAGGAGGATACATGATCTTTAAGTCCTGATTTATATATTGGGGTCACGTGAGCTAGTTTCCAACTGGTGGGATAATACCCTTCCTTGAAGCATCTATTGAATAAGATAGATAGAGGAACCGTAATAACTGAAGCAGTTTTGTTGAGAAAGAGAGGACTAATTTTATCAGGTCCAAGTGATCTGTGTGGAGATAACGATAGCAAGAGAGCCAGAACTTCGCCCGGGGTGGTAGAGAGATTGGATAAGGTGTCCGAACAGATGGAGCGGAGAGGGGGAAGATGGGTTGTAGAGGGAAGGGAAGTAAATGTTTTGCAGAAGTAGTTATTGAAGAGGTCGGGTCTTTGATCATCACTCGCTTCAGTATTTTCATCTTGAACTGTTGCCGGTATGCCCGGAGATTTTGTTCTAGATTTAATTACAGACCAAAAGACTTTAGGGTTACTAACAGTAAAATTACCAATTGAGTCCATGTATTCAAAGTATTTACGCCGCTGTACCTTCTTGGCAAGACTTCTAATTCTAGCAAAGTTTTTGTATGTGTAGTCACTCGGATGTGATTTCCATAGAGTCCAGGCAAGATTTTTGTTTTTAAAAAGTTCACGAAGTTCATTGTCGTACCAGACCGGAAACTTGTTCGATTTTGATGCTTTCACCGGCACAAAGTCCTTTATGGCTGAGTGGACAACAGATGTAAATAAGTCCACAGCGTCGTCAACAGTTCCTACCTCTAACAAACACCAAGGAAACAGTTCAATAGCCCGGCAGATGTCACCCCAGGGGGCTTTCTTCCAAAGAAGTTGTGACCTACTTTTGAGGGGCTGGTTTGTAGTAGTGGAGGGGAGGAAATCGAAAGAAACATCCAAGGAATTGTGATCCGATGGAAAAAGATTTCTGCATGGGACAACACAACGAGGTTCTAGGTTAGAGAGAATATAGTCAAGATTGCTATTATTGCGGGTATTATGCATATTATGTTGACCTAGACCAAGTCCATGAATAAAATTGTCCATGAAATAACTGTCGTTTCCATCTTTAGTGACGCCATGCTTGCTGTCCTGCCACGTGATGGAAAGGTTGAAATCACCCAATAGGATGACGTCACCGTGTGACAACGCATGTAACAGTGAGTCATGGCAAGCTTCTAAGATGTGCTGGGGGGTGTTCTTGTGCGGCCTATAGAAGCACCCAATAAACACAGAACGACGCTTTGGAATAAATACTTCCACCCAAATGAGTTCACAATCCCGTTCGAGATCCAGTCTTCTCTTGCTCTTCCACTTATTATTTACACAAATCATCACTCCACCTCCACGAGTTATGCGGTCTTTACGATAAATGGTGAAATTATTTGAAAAGCTCATTTCACTGTCGTTCACTGATTCATTCAGCCACGATTCGGTCACTGCGAAACAATCCAGTTCCCTTATCTCACCTAGGTTCAATGAGCACTCAAGTAATTTGTTTTTAATACTACGAACATTTTGATAATATATATTGAAAGCACTGGTGTAATATGGACAGGGTGGGCCAGGGTTTACGTGAATATCACCACAAAGGAGGAGAAAACAAACGAGAATGAGGCACTGTTTTTTTGCTTTTGACTCATACCTTGGCACAAAATCACTGGTAGTTCCTCCGTCACTGTTAGCAGTACCAGAGAGAGCACATGGCGGTCCTCTTGGTATGAAGGCAGCAGCAATAAAATGAAATGATCTTCCACTACACTTCAGTCCATGTTTCATTGGCAATGCTTCACTTCGGAAAGTCACAGCACCGATACTACATGAAGACAGTAGAGCACGCACATAAACACTACACACAACCACGAAAAAAAGGTAAACAATAAGAGCACCACTTTGCATCGACTTCGAGCTTGACGCCATCTTGCATAATAATAATAATAATAATAATAATAATAAATGAACATCTAATATCCAAAGCACATTAAAATTTAAACTGAATATTGTAAGTTAGTCCACATTTTCAATGCTCTGTTCGTTTCAGAAAAACTTCAAATGGTCGCTTTCATGATTATATAAAAGAGAGTTGTATAGCAAAGATGATTTTATAAAATGTACAGAATTTTTTATTTCTTTTTTGTTCCTCAAGCTACATACAGGGTGATTACGACTGATTCCATAATGTTCTAACCCCATTGTTCTGCTTCTTCCCGAGAGACTAGCAAAGTTAAGTAGGCTCGGATCTGACCAGTAGATACAGGTAATGGTTTCTAACTGTTAATCGATTGAGTTTTACGTCCCGTTCACCAGCGAGGCTATATGAGATGTGGACCTACTGATTAACGTGGAATCCGAACCACATGAGCTCCCGCCGGGAATCGAACCCGGGTCTCCCGCGCGACGGTTCCCAACTGTAAAATGAGTTTAAAACAATATTATTACGCAAAAATAGGTAGAGGATAATTTCTACATCAAGAGATTGGTAAACAAACTGTAGCTTCATGCCAAAATAGGCTAAGGTTCTCTAAATCGCCACGGCAAATACTGCCTTTGTAATTGCTTTCCAAAAATGAAAACAGAATGAAAGACAATAAACTAGACTTAATATTGACATTAGAGACATACGCTAAATATACAACACAAACATACGTATTTTATTTCTGAACACTCAACCTTTAGTACAGAAATGCTTTAACAACTATAATTTTAGTTTTAAATAAGAAATTAAAAATTGGGATTTTCGTAAGGTCTGTTGTACTACGGTTTCTACGTTCATGTTTTCAACATTTTTCGTTTAATTTTTTCCCTTTCAAGTACTTATGAGCAAATATATATATATACACATATTTACCTAGGTATACATGGAAATAAACACAAGCATGAAAAGAAACACATCTATAGCAGCGTTGTGAGAAAGGAAATTTCCAAGACTATTAAGTAGAGGCGTTGTTTTAATATTATATATATATATATATATATATATATATATATATATATATATATATATATATATATATATATATATATATATACAGAGGTTGTTCAGTCTACATTTCGCCAATTTAGATTAATTTAGAAGAATCCATGGCGTCAGATCCGTAAGTGCTCGATGTGTTTCCCTTGGTTCCTAACAATAGCCCGACAGCACTGTAATAGGCTTCTCTGAAGAACTAGGAGGGGAATCTTGTCCCATTCCCTTTGCACAGCTTTCCAAAGTCCTTCCACAGTAGTCACACGCCGTTTTCCCAAAGCCCGCTTCAGCAATCCAAATCCACAATAATCCATAGGACTTGCATCTGGAGATTTAAAAGGTACCTCATTGAAAGGTATCACCTGTATACCACTTGCATCCTCCATCTTTCTGTAGAATGCGAGGGACGATCGTGAGGAATGTGATGAGGCCTTGTTCATGTGAATACGCACCAGATTGGCGTAATTTCCGTACATTGTTGGAATACGAGGCCTGTCTAAAAATTATCCGACCTTAATTTTTTCCACGCAAAGTAGTGATTCTCAGGCGGCGCCACCGTGCACGGTGGAAGGAGGAACCTTAATGCGCATGCTTGAATTTTTTCACCGCGTTCGCGTGTGCCAGTCGTGAGCTGGTGGTCGCGAAGTGAGGTGCTGTTGGTAGTGTTCGTCGGATTTAGTGTTTCTCGAAAGATGACTGAACGAATTGAGCAAAGATACTGCATCAAATTCTGTCAAAGGCTGGGTGATTCTCAAAGCCAAACAATTCGTAAGATTCAGCAGGTGTTTGGAGAAGATGCGATGGGTGTAACACAAATTAAACAATGGTTCAACCGATTCAAAGATGGCCGCACATCAGTCAAGAGTAAGCAGCGTAGCGGCAGGCCCCAAACTGCTCGGAATGCAGCTGTTGTTGAGCGGGTGCGAAATTTGGTGATGGCAGATCGCCGTTTGACAGTGCGGGAGATTGCAGAAGATGTTGGAGTGAGTAAAGATTCTGCACATGCAATTTTGCGTGACGATTTGAACATGAAACAAGTGGCTGCTAAATTTGTACCCAAGTTGTCTCAGGAACAAAAAGACACCCGTTTTGACGTTGCACAGGACCTTCTGGACACCACCAACACTGATCCTGGGTATCTGAATTCCGTGATAACTGGAGATGAGTCATGGGTGTACGGGTACGACCCAGAAACAAAACAACAATCGTCTCAATGGAAGCATCGCGATTCTCCAAGGCCGAAGAAAGCGCGGCAGGTGCGAAGCAAAATCAAGGTGTTGCTGACTGTTTTCTTTGATGCCCGTGGAATTGTGCATCACGAGTACGCTCCGGAAGGACAAACAGTGAAAAAGGAGTACTATCAAGATGTTCTCAGGCGACTCCGTGACGCAGTCCGGCGCAAAAGACCAGACATGTGGACAGCGAAGAACTGGCACGTCCATCATGACAACGCCCCAGCACATTCATCCCAATTGATCCACACGTTCTTAGCCAAACATGGAATTACAACCGTTAGCTAACCTCCCTACTCTCCAGACCTGGCTTCTTGTGACTTCTGGTTGTTTCCAAAATTGAAGACGCCTCTGAAGGGATCCCGTTTTGAGAGTAGAGAAGACATAATGCGGAACACGACGACGGAGTTGAACAACATTCCAAAAGAAGACTTCCAGCGGTGTTTCCAGCAGTGGAAGGATCGGTGGGCTAAGTGTGTGGAAGCACAAGGGGCCTACTTTGAAGGGGATTAGGGTCCCAAATCTGTCAGGTATTCGCAACTATTTTTCTGGCCAAAGGTCAGATACTTTTTAGACAGCCCTCGTATCATGCTCGTAGATTGGCCGCATGATCTGCTCCTGAAAATACTGCGAATTTATTTTTGCAGTTCTTCGCCACCCTTCGAATCTTCAGTTTACCTCGGTAACAGTAGCCAGTAATGACCATCAACCCTTTTTGGGAAGGATTCTTTACAGACATGGATTCACCTTCTGAAGTTCTTGGCGCCTTTCTCTCGGTACATGATGGCTCTCGGTTTGCCGCTGTCGGAAAGGTAAATCCATGCTTCATCAAGCGTTACGACGTACATCCACCTTTGTTTTTCCAGATGCCGTTCGTACAGCTTCTGGGCGTTACACTTTCGTTCCTCTTGGTGGGCATCCGTCAAAAGATGGCCGCGAGCTTTCATGATTTTTTCCAGCTTGAGTTGTTGGTGTAACGTTCGGCTCACAGTCCTCAAAGACACGTTAAGACGATTAGCCATACACCTTTGTGTTGGCGGATTTACTTGCATTGCCATTTTGCGAAGTTTCCTCTGCATGGTGGAGGTGGCCTTGGTGCATTCCCGCTTTCTAGGTAACTTCGTTGGTGATCCAAATTTAGGAGCTTCTTTGCCCTTGTACTTTTTAATAGCATTTTTATTCCACTTAAACTGATGTTGCAACCATTTTTCTTGCACTATTTTCTAATGACAGAAACACAAAAATGGGCGCCATAAAGAGCCGCAACATAGTCTTCCCAAAATCGGCTTAGTTTAGGCGGCATTTTGGTCACAGAACGGAAACCCATACACTTGGAAACAAATTTAACACAACACTCACAACAATTGTCCTGTTTTATGTGTTATTGTCGTCCGCGCGAAAAAACCACTCCGTTCCAAAGTAGCCACTGCACAACACTGCAGGACGCCACGAGCCAGGTCGGGTGAGTCCATTCTGCTCGGGAGGGGGAAGGAACGAAATTGGCCAAACGTTGGCTGAACAACCTCTGTATATATATAAATGAAAGTCACTATGCTTGTGAGGGCCGCGGTGGCTCAGTGGTAGAGCGTTCACCTCCGGTGCTTGGGGTCCCGGGTTGAACCCTGCTCCCCCAAGTGAACTTTGTGGTGGACAAACACCGTGTGCGTGGGTTTTCTCGGGGTTCTACCGTTTCCTCCCACTTTCTTCATTCCACCATTTCATTCATCTCTGATCATCACCGTCTCATTTAGCCTAACCGGCATAACCGTAGGACGTAAAACTCAAAAATTTAATTTCATTTTTTCTCTATGTTTGTGACTTTGTAGCTCTTAAACAACTCAACCGATCTCGATCAAATTTTCAGTATAGATTAGATTCAAGCCTGGAACAACTTTTATCATTTCACTTTGACAGAGCAACTTAGCTTTCGAGGAGATTCGAGGAGAAAAATGACCAAAAACGACCCGATATTAGTTCCAAATCTATAGTTTTCGGGGTCGCTCAAATGAACAGTGACACTTTCGATGCTATTTAAATTCAAATTTTGTCTCGCAACTAGGGAAAGGAAGGAGGGAGATATATAAAAATGATTGAAAATGAGTGACATTAGTGTTGAATCCATAGATTTTGGGGTCACTGAGATGAACAGTGACACTTCCTTTGCCGTTAAATTCAAATTCAGCTTCACAACTTATGTGAGGGAGAGGAAAGATATATACGTATATAAAAGGGATCGAAAATGACCGATATTAGTGTCGAATTCATAGGTTTTCGGGTTACTGAGATGAACAGTGACACTTGCGATGCCGTTTAAATCATATTTCAGCCTCGCAACTTGGACAGAAGAAATGGGAGATATACAGGGTGGCCCAAAAGTAGGTATACAGTACTGTACTGATCAGCTCATTGCATTTTATATCATTTCTTATTGTTATCCATCAGGTAGACTTAGTTTCTTTATTATTTGTTTTTAATGTGTTTTTAACTAGGTACTTATACCATATGCACGGAACAGCCGAAGCAAATGAACCCATAAAGTTGGTCAATGAAGGGGTGTATAACTATTTTTCGGCCACTCTGTATAAAAATGTTCGAAACTGACCGATATCATAGATCGCTTCAGTAATAGTAAACGGCGACTGACTAAGGGAACACATTACTGTTTTTTTCTTATTTTAAACCAACCTTTGGTAATGGGGATATATGAACCAAAGTAAAATTATTATTGTAATTAAATATGGGTAAAGAAACAAGTTAATTTGCCAGGTAACAAACTAACAAACGTCATTTACGTATAATATACACTACCTGTTCTAAGTTACGTTGCCATCCAAGTAAATTAATCAATAGGGCCTACTGAACTTATTGGCTTTCTATAGTCAATTGGGAATTACTACGAAAAATCATACATCATGATTGTGCATTGTATCTTTCGTATGTCCACTAATTCTCTGAATGTGTTTCATGAGTCTTTCACTTCTCTTCTCTGGTTTATTCATCTATTACTTTGTCTTGTTCTTCCAGTAGTCTACCTTTATCTCCTCTTCTGTGTTATCTCAGATTAAACAATAGCCCTTCCCTTTTCCGCTACAATAGAAATGATTCTATTTTATGGTTCCGAGAGCAAATTTCCTTCCTTGCTTTTTCTCTCTCCCTTTCACTTCCAATAACTTAAGGACAACCTAATAGGATAGGAAGTCATTATCCTCCATCTTAACGCTCTAATCTTCCTCAATTAAACCCAGTATTTCACATCACCTATTAAGAAGATTCAACTCGGAATCTCCGCTCTTCGTACGGATAACCATCATAGTTAAAGACTTTTATCTTCAAAGAACTATAATATTTACGATAGATTTACAAAAAAAGAAAATGTATCGATTCACAGCGAAGAATTAAGAGGCGAATTTTGCAGACTAAATACATCTCAAGGATTTCAATGAGCTGTGTTTACTTTTTTATAACAGTTTTAAAAAATTGCGAAATGATTTGACACAGATTTAGTGATTATGTACACTGCAGAAGCAAACGAAAGATATTATTATTATTATTATTATTATTATTATTATTATTATTATTATTATTATTATTATTATTATTATTATTATTATTATTATTATTATTATTATTATTATTATTATTATTATTATTAAGTATTCTGCCTTATGACAGGTTCTGAGACTAATGACTTTTCTTCTTAATTTTTAATTTGAGCCTGGAAATGTTTCTTCCATGTTTTTCGATTTTCATCTTTCTCTTTTAACTCCCAATATTTTCTTCTATTTTTCAAATCATCGATCAGTTGGGTTCTTCTTCTTCCTATTCCTCGCTTTCCTTCCATTTTTCCTTCGATGGCGGTATGAAGAAGACAATTTCTTCACAACACGTGTCCAATAGAATTGGATTTTCTACGAAGGATGCTGGCCAGAAGTATCCTCTTCTCTCCTATCCGTTTCAAACATCTTTGTTTGTTGCTCTCTCTGTCCATTTTATCTTCTTCAATCTCCTCCAATACCACATTTCGAGGCTCTCTAAATATTTTTTCTCTAACCTCCGTAATGTTCAAGTCTCTGAACCATATAGTCCAATGATCTATATGTAGCACTTGAACAACTTCTTCCTAAGTCCAATATTGAGCCTGCTAGTTAATGTCCCTTTCACATTATCCGGAGATTTGCCGGATCCGGTTCCGGCGAATTGCCGGACGAAGTAGAAAGACATTGCAAGCAATGAAGCTCTTCACATATGTGCGGCGGTCGCCGGACATTCATCCGGCGAGCAAAAACAGCCGGATCTCCCTGCTAGAATCCGGCGCGGCAAATCGCCGTGTATAGCCAAGCGGGACATTACAAGCAATGAAGCTCTTCACATATACGCGGCAAACTACCGGATGGGTGTTGGGGGAGGAAGCAAGTGTTGCCAGGAAAGAGCAGAAAGTGACTGCCATAATATGGGAGCGTGTGGTTTTGTGTATTTGTGGAGTGTGTTTTTGTATGTGGTTATGTTCTAGCCCAGTACATCTAGAGTAATTAACCAAACCTGTACATACAATATATGGGGAAAGATGACATGTAAAATTTATTGAAAACGACCAATACTACCGAAGTGTTGAAATCAATATAAATTATTATTTTTCTATGTAATAGAAGATTGGGAGATGTCCGGGTAGCACTGGACAAATGAGCTTCTATAAATTTGTGGTGACCCAAATCAGCAATATAGTCTTTTGTTATATATTTATGTACTATTTTGCTACGCAAAGCAAGAGAGAATTCACAATGTGAAAATCCATAGTTTTCGCAGTCGCTGAGATCAATGGTAACACTACCATTAGCGATAACTTCAGCCACCATTTGTATGCGGGCCGGGGGTCACCAGAGGGAGGGGGTAAGAGAAGTTTCGAGACATGTAAAATAATCGAAAATGGCCGATATTAATGACAAATCCATAGCTTTCGGGGTCACTGAGCTCAATGGTGAAACTCAAGATAGCGTTTACTTTCACATTTACTCCCCATCAGCTAAGGAACTTGGGCCAGGAGATCACCGAGACATGTAAAAATAATCCACAATGACCGATATTAGTGTGAAATTTACAGTTTTCGCGGTCTCTGAGATAAATGGGAATACTTTCATTAGCGATGATTTTCAAATTCAGCCACCATTGTATGCTGGCTGGAGTCACCGGGCTGGAGAATTGCGAGACATGTAAAAATAATCGAAAATGACCGATATTAGTGTCAAATCAATAGTTTTCGCTTGTCGCTGAGATGAATGGTGATACTCCCAAGGCGTTGACTTCCAAATAATGTTACAACCCCCGTCGACTGGGAGCCAGAGGCGTTGTTGTTTTAAAATTTTAACCAGAGGATCACAGAGGCGTTTACTTTCTATGTAAAAGTAATAGAAAATGACAGATGTTAGTGTCACATTCATAGTTTTTGCTGAAGGCCAGAGGCGATTTTTCACAATTCGAACCAGGGAGGGGTCTCAGAGGGCGTTTACCGGGACATGTAAAAGTAGTAGAAAATGACCAATATTTGTGTCGAATTCATATTTATCGAGGTCGCTCAGATGTATATTGATACTCCCGATAGTGTTTATGTTCAAATTCAGCCCCCATTGGCCTTCCCAATGAAAACACGTACGTTGTTGGATATATATTCACACAAAATGTATCTAATTTTAGAAATGTTTCTTAATTCTTCTCTCATTGTTCAGTTTGTTTACATTGATATTTTATCTGACCCGTGCGAAGAACGGGCATAACAGCTAATAATAATAATAATAATAATGCCTACAGACCAGTCTTGGGGTCCGTGGCTGAATGTTGGCTTGAGATTCTTGGATAGACCTCAACGGTTGACTATTCCGAGAGGACTTTAGCCTGGTTTTCTCAGTCACAACAGTTGAATACCGGAACGGTATTTTAAATATCCAAAACCGGGCCGCTATTTTGCCCAAGTTTATGAATTGTGGAAACAGTATAGAAAAATCTCTTCCAAAATACGGCTTCTCTAATAAAAAGTGCACATCTTTTCTGTGTGTGGCATGTGCTCTCATTTCGATAACAAACAGGCCCGTATCCACGGGGGGCTAGGGAGGCCGGGTCCCCTAAACTTTGGCTGACCCCCTAAAAGTTTCGCGGTAGGCTTGCAAATGACATATAATATGGTGATGAAGTATACTATCATTGGGTCGGGCTCCCCCTAACTTCTACCGGGCCCCCTCTAAATTTTTGGGCTGGCTACGGGCCTGGTAACAAAGCGAATAAAATGCATATTATTTTGTATTTGTCCACTGAAGCCACGTTAACAAAACTAATGAATGACAATAGTTGATGCGATAGACATACGAAACTAATTAAAGAATTTTCCTTCGTCTTCCCTTAATTGTGGAAACAGTATAGAAGAATCTCCTTCAAGATACCGCTTCTCTAAAAAAAGGGTGAACCCATATGTCTCTCTGACGTTTTTTTTTCTGTCTGTGTCTTAACAAGGCAAGTAGAAAACACATTTTGCGTCTGTCCATTACAACCACAACAACACGACAAGAGTCAGAGAGTTTTGTTTTTTCAGTTACACAGCAACCCTGCTCGCATATTTTTCATCCACGGCAAAACGCCGGATAATGTGAAAGGGGCCGAAACCGGATCCGGCAAACAGCCGGAAACGAATCCGGCAAATCGCCGGATAATGTGAAAGAGGCCTAAGAGCAGTCTTTTCTTGTTGAATGGTTCTTTGGCTATGACAATTTTTGACCTGATCTATTTGGTGCAACAAGGGTCTGTTGTAAAAATACTTCCCAGATACTTGATATTATCTCAAGTTGTATTTCTCCTGCTTCTACTCTGATTCGTAAGGGTGCGTTTTCACGGGATATTCTTTCGACTTTCGACTTTTCAATGTTGATTCTCATTCCATGTAGTTTCCCAGTGTCAACTATTTTGTCAATCATCCCCTGTAATACTTCTTCGGTATAGGAATAGAAGGATTAAAAAAACTTTTGCGAAACATATTGTAGTGATGGTATGGGATTTTTAATGAAGTCTATTTGGGATGCGTTGCGAGAGATTTTTAGTAACCTAAACATACCAAACTCGCTACTATACTCCTGATGGTAAAACTTTTATGACATAAATTGAAACATAATAATTCTAGGCGTGAATAAAAGATACAAGCCTCAGTGCGTAATTAGTTTAATGATTCCAGTTGTTTGTTGTTACATGACGTCTATGGAGTATTTATGTGATGTGACATGCATGGCAGTTGTCAGATCTCAATTAAGCACATACCCTCTTATTTCCAATTGACGTGAATGTCTTATAAGGTGGTCACTTAGTGCACAATCTCAGCACAAGTACTTGATCTTAGTAGAAGTTCTCAGAGGTGGCTGTTGTTTCATATTGAATTGTCACTCTTCGGATGGTTCACAGTTATTGACGATGTTCGGAGTTTGCGAAGACCTAATTGCAGTCTCAGAACGACATAGAGGCAATATACGATGTAGAAATCCATCTACACACCATACCATCCCAGAGGAGGTGCGGTGGCTGAGTGTTAGAGAGTTCACCTCCGCTGCTTGGGGTCCCCGGTTCGATCCCAGCTCGCACCATGTGGACTTTGTGGTGGACAAAACACCGTGCTCGTGGGTTTCCTCGGGGTTCTCCCGTTTCCTCCAAGTTTCTTCATTCCACCATTTCATTCATCTCCCATCATCACCGTCTCCTTTAGCCTAACCGGCATAACCATGGGACGTAAAACTTAAAGATTACATTTCATTTCATTACCATACCATCCCAGATATATCTTAAGATTTTATACTATTACTTCTGCTAAGGTTGTTGCCTACAATGCCCGTGATTCTGACATAGAGCCACGAGCCAGAAATTCGGGTTCATGTACAAATCGGACTTTGCTTCAGATGATGGAAATCTGTCAAAGCATGGTTTGCATAATGAAAATATTCATTATTGTAAGTTAATCTGTCTTCTGCGCATAAAACAAATTCACAGACGAAATTGTATAACAATTCTTAACATTTTACAATGGATTTGCTAACGTGAAATTATGTATAGTAAATTGTTTCTTGTTTGTTCACCTTCTTGACAAAAGATATTAAATTTGAAATTAAAGTACAACAAGAACAAAAGTTTATAATTGGGCGCTTACAATATTATAATAAGTTGGGTGGGGCAGAAGTAAATTCATGTCATCATTACAGATTGATTTTTGTCTCAAACAATACGGATTGTGGAATAGTCTCACAGTGCATATATGTGATATTGTCTTAAAATCTGACTTTTACGAAATCTATCCTGACGTGTATTTTGAACCGTATATTGGGTATTAGGAGTCATATATATTACGAAAACTAACACAGAACAAAGCTATATGTAAGAATGGATAATACCTTGATAGAATTAAACCACAAGCAGTGCAGGGAATTGTGAAGCCTCAAAGAAAATACATGCCATTTTGCATTACAATCGAATAATTTTGGTAGAAGTCAAAGGAGAAAATAAGTGCTCGTCATATTACACGTATAACAAAGAGAATATGGAAATATGGAAATTTTACCCCTTTTACCTACTTATCCTTGCCCGGTTTCAACCGGAACAAAGAGGCTAATTGAAATTCTTTAATGAAAATAAACACTGAGTTTTATGAACTAAAGCCTGTGACAAACATCTTGGCATTTCAGCTAAACGAATGAAACGCAAGCTCCGACGCGACGTTGCCAAGTGACAAAGAGGTGTGGCTATGGCTTGACTAAGCAGACCAACTACAGGGCGATCAGGTGGCAGAGGGTGAATGTGTACAAAATAAACGTGGCAATACCGCAGCCCTCTCATTTGCTAGCAGCATTTACATTGTAAAGGGAACTTGGAGCGCCGCCTTCAAATGCCAAAATGTTTGTCACAACGTTTAAAATAAGTTTTACATAGTCTATATTAGAAAATCTTTCAGCTTAACGTTCCATAATTCTGTCCATTAGGCTAAGGGAAAGGAATGATTAAGATAAGTGAATGATAATGGAGACATCGATGGAATAAGAATGAGTCAGAATAGAGGTGTGCCCCCGAGAAAACGCACGAAGACGATGTTGTCCACCCGAAACTTACCTGGTCGGGGATCGAACCAGGAACTCTTACACCAGGGATAAGAGCTCTACCACTGAACCACCCAGTCTATAATGAAAAATTGATTTGTATGTGTATTACTTGAAAATTTGGTATTTCATTTGTATTACTTGAAACTTTGCAATTTTACCTCTTTCCGGGAGGATTTTAGATAGGGAGGAGACACGTAACACAGCCATACAGAAAACAAAAGTTCTGTGCAGCATCCCTAAGGTATGAATTCGATGTATTTTGGTATACAGGATCCAAATTTCGAAACCCCAAGACAATTGACCGAATCAATTTTATTTTATGGCTCTCTTACGTACCAAAATTCGCTGAAGTTTTTCGCCCGTTTGGATTCTACGTAACAAAATACATCGAAACCATACCATTGTGTTCAGTGCACAGAAGTTCTACTTTTTTTGTGGCTGTGTTATCAATGAGTGGAACGAAACAGAATTAAGTGTTGTAAGAATGGACCCTACTTTCCGGTAGATCTTATAGTACCTTAAGAAATCGGATGGCCAAACTCCAGGAGGTGGTTCTTTATATCAAATATTCGAAAAAGTTGTAAGAAACATGCTCTTATAAACGTCTCTTTTTAGAGTTATAAACGAGCGACAATGGGAAATATCTCGCTATAAAACGCCTGGCTTGAGAACTATGGAATCTATCGTAAGCAACTAAAGGAATTACATAGGAACTAGTGTGCACTTTATCTATGTAAATAGCCATGGTTTATAATAGTCTGGTACAAGCGAAATGAGTGCTCAATTAACATCTAAAATTGTATCCCCGTACCAAAACTTTCAAAGTACGATTAGTTTCGTCTGAACTGAAGAACCACACTTCATGTGTCAGTAAGTGTAAACCCTTGATAAGCCCTTGTCTTTCTTTATAGTAAATACCGGTTAACTTTCTTTGCGACTAGTGCATCATTTGCACGTTAATAGGCATTTTCTCCCTTCAGTTGAAGATCACATTCATTGCACCAACTTTTATCTTTCAAAAAAAAAAAGCAAAATAAAATAAAATAAAATAAAATAAAATAAAATAAAATAAAATAAATGGTGGACATGAGCGTGGGATTATTTGTGGTCTTTTTCAACAATTCAACTACAATTGTTACTTCAGTTTGCTTATGTTTAAGTGTCAGCATGTGAATATTAGTTGAATATTTTTATTCAAACATTTCTCTTCAAGCTCAGTACAGATGGTATTTTCATTCCCTTGACTCAGTGGTATTTTAAAGTAAGATTGGAGGCTTATACGCTCGTTCTCCATTTTTTTTTTTAACGGTGTGTGTCGTGGAAGGCCAGCCTGGTTGTAGACCGTCTTACACTCAAACTTTACCACCACAAAACCCCTTGTACCATTCCAACACTCTGCTTTAGGCAATACCAGGTTACCACAGGTTTGCTCTATCAGGTTGCATTTTTCCGTAGGTATATTCCTTAGTTTAACACAGACACTCAGCTCTATCTCCGAATCCATTAAATCATTGGTACAGTCTCAATTAAGTTACGAATTGTATGTTACATGATGCGATCTGCTTCAACACCTGTTTGGTTTACGTGAACTACTTTGAAGGGACATGAATATTCACAACGTTTCAGGTAACTAAATTTCACCTAATTGGTATATCTCAATAGAACATTAAGAGGATAACAGACAAGTCTTGTGCTTTCAAGATAAGGGTAGTATGTGTATGGCAGACACTTACTATATATAACTACCTTTCCAAAAAGAAAGAAGAAGAAGAAAAGAAAAATTAGGATTGGAAATTATTACCGTGTTTTATGAACTATAAGACACACTTTTTCTTCGAAAGATTGCCTCCGAAATTCAGGTATGTTTTATACTCGAAATTAATATAAAAATGTCCAGTGTTTGATTTAAAATTCCCGCCAGTTTTGAAAATAATCATATATTCGATGCAGCGGGAAACCTGTCTCTATCTGGCAACATTGGATTCAACTGGCAGTAGCAGTGCACCGATGTGACGAACATGAGTTACGGGAATTCACAAGCTTGCTAACACTGTCTCCCTCCCGCCCAGCCATCACAAACCCACAACCACAGACTAGAATATTAGGAACGTAAACTTTGCGAAAAACTGGAAACAAGGATGTTAAAGGCCAGTTCGGTTTTATAAACTAAAAATTTTTAAATCTGGCTTTGAAATCTCATAATTAAAATGGTAAAATTGTTATGGTATTTTTTTTAATTGCTTAAAAATTAAGGTCCTTCTTATAGTGCGTAGCGCCTTATAATCTGTAAAATACGGCATTCAAGACACGTGTGTCGAAGCACAATTAAATTTAAAGTACTGCAAAGGTTATGAAAGTATCTAAACTTCGACTTTTAATTTATTTGTTTAACATTAAAATAATTAATAAAGTATTTTTTGACGATTTGCTTAACACGCAGCAAAAACTAATGTACGTGGAGAAAGGGAGATTACATCACATAACCGTATATTGCAGAATCTAACCGAATAGAAGTAGAAATCGCTATACAGAAATTAAAGAAATGCAAATCTACGGGTGTAGACGAAATTCCGGCTGAGTTAATTTTAGCTGGAGGCGAAAAACTGTAGAACAAGATACACAAACTTATTCTCCTTATCTGGAACAAGGAAGAATTATCAGAAGCGTGGAAAGAATCAATCAATGTTCTAATTCACAAGAAAGGCGACAAAACTGACTGTAACAATTATCGAGGGGTTTCACTTCTGTCAACGCCCTATAAAATCCTTTCATTCTTGTAGCAAAATTGACCCCATACACAGATGAAATTATTGGAGATTATCAGTGCAGATTTAGACGAAATCGATCAACTATCGACGAAATATTTGCCATTCGCCAAATACTCGAAAAGAAGTGGGAATACAATACCCCGGTACATCAACTACTTATTGATTTTAGAAAGGCTTACGACTCGGTTAGGAGAAAAACATTGTGCAACATTCTTACAGAATTTGGAATACCGAGAAAACTAATTAGATTAATTAAGATATGTTTAAATTCATTCCAAAGTAAAGTCCGGGTAGGAAAATTTCTGTCCACGAGCTTTCACGTCGAGAATGGCCTGAAACAAGGAGATGCGTTGTCGCCATTATTATTTAAATTTGTACTGGAATACGCTATAAGAAAAATCAAAGATAGCAGGCAGAACCTAGAGTTGAACGCTATTCACTAGGTTATGGTGTATACTGATGATGTAAATTTAATAGGCGATGATAGGAGAACAATAGAAAGAAATGCAGAGATCTTATTAAACGCTTGCAGGGAAATGGGTTTAGAAGTAAACGCAGAGAAAACTAAATACGTAGAAGTGAGTCGGGACTGTAATACGGCAAGTTATGGATGCGTTAAAACATTAAATAATACTTTGGTAAATTGGATAGTTTCAAATATCTAGATCAATATTACCAGACGAGAATCATATTCACGAAGAAATTAAATGTCGACTAATAGCAGGAAATTCGTGTTATTATTCAGTTGAAAATCTCTTGTTGTCGCAAACTCTGTCGAGGAATTTGAAGCTTAAAATATACAAAACGATAACCATACCTGTTGTTCTGTGTGGTTGCGAAACATGGTCGCTTACTCTGAGGGAAGAACATAGACTGAAAGTATTTGAGACCAAGATCCTGAGACGAATATTCGGACCCAAGAGGAACGGGAATGGGGAATGGCGGAAACTTTATAACGAGGAACTACATAATTTGTACGGTTTACCAAACATTGTCAGGGTCATCAAATTTGGAGGGGCTCAGTTGGGCAGGTCATGTAGCTAGAATGGAAGAAAGTAGAAACGCTTTCATAATTTACACTGGAAGTATAATCGGAAAATGACCATTAGGAAGACCTATGCGCAGATGGGAGGACAATATGAAAATAGATATCTCAGAAATAGGAAGACCTAGTTGGCTAAGGCTAGATCTAGTTGGCTAAGGATAGAAGTCAGTGGAGAGCTTTTGTGAACGCGGTATTAAGCCTCCGGATTCCATATGCCATAGGGTTAGTTAGTTAGTTTTTATTAAAGTATAGTTTTATTTGGAATGAGTGGTCTTATACATATGATGTTTATCTATGATTCATATATATTTTCTGCTGAGTATCCACTTATAAGAAAGTAATACGAATAGCATGCTTTTTTCAGAACAAGGACATTAGATAGATTTGATTTGCAGTTTAGAGCCCCTTTCAGAGTCGACGCTATATGAGACATAGACCTACAGCTTAACGTGGAACCGAAACCGGAGGAGCTCCCACTGGGAATCAAACCCGGGTCTCCCACGCCAAAAACGCTTATGTTAACCGCTTAGTCACGAGAGAGCTCCTGGAAATAAAAGAGAATAATGAAATACTTTTTTTCATTGTTATATTCTTTCGTTAGCATTTTTGTTTAATGTTATTGTTAAACTTCGTTTATTACAATGCTGTAATGTTTTCTTGAACTTCAATTTACCAATATTAAAGTGAAGTATTGACAATTCACGGGTAATATAGGTAAAATAAAAGAAAAATAATCTGCAAAACGAAATAAACAGAAGAAATCACTCTTCATTGAACATATAACTTCCTTTTTATCGTTTTATTCATAGTTTCACTGATTACTTAACAGAGCAGATAATGAAGCATCAGTTATACAGGGTAGATCATTTATCTTGATTCTGCCTTCTAACTGTTAAACTAATACATACAAAATAATGAAAATTTTACCATGCAAATATCGACAGGAGAATATTGAGGTACATTCGTTACAATAAAATCAGGTTAACAGTGTTGTCAACCCAACAAAGTTACCTTTTCTCAAATGGTACTACGTCAGATTATTTCATATAGTCACTGCCCAGGCAGCACAATGCACGTACAGTACCCGTATAGTACATGTACAATTGCACGGATGCAACATGTGCATCATCTGTATAAATGCACGCCTGTACATGTGATGCACATATACGTCACAAGTCCTATTCAACATCTTCACGTGCACAGGACACGTGCAATGCACACTTACACGTCCTACACAAGTGATTTACACCTACTGCGCAGGTGATTTACAAGTAGCACGTATTCGATTCACATGTAGTGCACAGGTGATTTACATTTAGGACAGCGGTGATTTACACGTAGCACACAGGTGATTTACATGTAGCGCACAAGTGATTTACATGTAGTAACCAGGTGATTTACATGTAGGACAGAGATGATTTACACGCAGTACCCAGATGATTTACACGTAGGACAGAGGTGATTTACACGTAACACATAGGTGATTTACACGCAGTACCCAGATGATTTACATGTACGACAGAGATGATTTACACGTAACACACAGGTGATTGACACGCAGCACCCAGGTGATTTACATGTAGGACAGAGATTATTTACACGCAGTACCCTAGGTGATTTATATGTAGGATAGAGATGATTTGCACGCAGTACCCAGATGACTTACATGTAGGACACAGGTAATTTCCTCGTAGTGCAGAGGCGATATAAAAGCATATTCGAGATGCAACGAAAAACAGAGTTTATATATTTAGTGGCTTATGCAGTAACACCATCTATAACACCAAAGACATCACCTTCAAAGTATATCACAAGTAACTAATAATTGTCAGTGAGAATTTTACTTTTGGAGTTTATTATTTGCAACAAGCAAAGCTTTAAGTAGTATCTTTGACATATTTGCCAAGTAACAAATAACGCAACATATTCTGCTGTAATCGGTCACGAAAATAATTTTGTAAACCTACGAACTGTCCGACAATAGTTATATCAGTACAGTGCTGTCACTGTTGATCTTGTATCCTAGCTCAGCGGAAGTTATGGAGTTTCTACAATCATTCAGCTGTCATTCGTCGAAAAGTTTCTATAACACCGCCTGGAGGAAAAACAACACCTACCAAAATTGGAGGTTACTTTATATTGTTGATGAAAATGAAAGTAAAAGAATGAAAGTAAAAGTATACACTTGCATGGTATTATGGACGTCTCATACACACGTGCAATAGCCGTGCAAATGCACATGTGCACATACACGGTTCAAGCATGGATTATGTACGTGCGCTGCATCCACGCAAATGCACATGTGTACATAACGGCTACAGCATTGGTTATATAAATGTGTGCTTCATCCATGCAAATGCACATGTGCACATAACGGATTAAGCACGGGTTACGTAGGTGCGCTGCATCCATGCAAATGCACATGCGTACATAACGGTTTAAGCACGGTCTATATAAATGTGTGCTTCATCCATGCAAATGCACATGTACACATAACGGCTTA
This sequence comes from Thermobia domestica, assembly GCF_964235325.1. Classification (NCBI taxonomy): domain Eukaryota; kingdom Metazoa; phylum Arthropoda; class Insecta; order Zygentoma; family Lepismatidae; genus Thermobia; species Thermobia domestica. Next base: position 272,016,648 of record NC_137462.1, read on the forward strand.
AGCACGGGTTACGTACGTGCACTGCATCCATGCAAATGCACATGTGTACATAACGGCTTAAGCACGGGTTATATAAATGTGTGTTTCATCCATGCAAATGCACATGTGCACATAACGGCTTAAGCACGAGTTCTGTACGTGTGCTTAATCCACGCAAATGCACATGTGTACATAACGGCTTAGGCGCGGGTTATATAAATGTGTGCTTTATCCGTGCAAATGCACATGTGCACATGCACGACTTAGTCACTGATTACATACATGTGTATAACCCACGCAAATGCACATGTGCACATACACGAGCTATGTATGTGTGCTTCATCCACGTAAATTCACGTGTACGGCTTATGCACGGGTTATGTACATGTTCATCATCCACACAAATGTGCATGTGCACATGTAGGGCTTATGCATGGATAGGGCACATGTGTCGTACACGTACATGTTGTCTGGGTGTTAAAATCAAACATTGTAAGCATCATGCTTTTTTGTATCCTTACATGAACAGCGTTGTTTATTTTACAAAAGGAAACCAACAAATCGTTGCTGCGCCTCGAAGAACCGTTATGTGACATTTTTGCCGAAAATGAATTATGCCGTTCAAATAAACCTGTAAACTGTCAAACTGCGTCCTTTATAATGTGATATGTTAATATTCAATTGCTTCGCCACAACAATGGAAAAATAAAAACTACAGGCCAGAAAGTATATAAGCAGATAGAGGATGTATGCAAATCTATGATCTTATAAAAGCGCAAAAGGTAAATCAACATGTGATACGCAAAAACAAAAATAATAATATATTATTGTTGAAGCAAGCTACAACAATGGTGAGTGCATAATATATGCAGAATCAATTTTATTATATTTTCCAAGTGTTTCCGTTTATATTTGGCGAAATTTTGAGAGCTTGAAATGTTTCTGCTTCCCCCGAGAAGTTTTGGTTTTTTACACATAGCAGTTCTTCATGACGCAGCTACGAAATACGGTTTCGTACAGACGCCCAGTGGGGCAAAATGTCGAAAACGTGGACAAAAGTCTAATTATTGTGCAATTTGGACAAAACTTGGTTTTTTGTAGTAATTGACCGTGCCGATTACGAATATGATGTCAAAATTGCAAAATTCAAAATGGCGAAACTAATATGGCGTACATCATTTTTGAAAAAATCGTGTAAATATATGTTTTAAGTCCGATACGTGTAAATATATGTTCTCAAGCATGCTGATTTCGAATTTGGTGTTCAAATTTTAAAATTCAAGATAGTGGATTTGATATGGCGGGGAACATTCAAAAAAGTCGAATAAATAAATCTAAAATGTGTATTTACATGCTTTTGAGCATGCAGATTATGAATTTTATTTTACAATTGGGGAATTCAAAACGGTGGATGCAATATGGCGGTCAAAGTTTTTTAAAAAAGAATTAATAATCAAGTCCGAAACTTGTGTTTAAATGTTGATAAATGAGGTGATGATGAATCGTACAGAGAATGTTCAAAATTCAAAAGGGTAAATAGTTGATACAATATGACAAAAATTAGAAAATGAGCCATATACGATATTTTAATTTCGTTTTATCTTGTTTTTATAATTAAAGAAAGGCACATTGATAAAACACAAACAATACAAAATTTGCTTCTTTATAATAAAAAAAATTCACATTTAGATGTAACATGCTGAGTTTTCTTTAAATCAATGTATTCAGCTGGTTGTTATTGGGATTATTCATCAGTTTCAATTCCAAAATCGCTGATGTCCCCACTTGAACCTTCATCTTCGTCGGAATCGCTTTCCTCGTCGCCTGAATCTCCTTCGTGGTCTTCCGTAATTGGACTTGAGTCTAGGAGAGCTTTGGCTTCTGGTAGTAAGCTTTTTGAGTTTTTCAGACGTTCTTGACGCGGAGATGCAATAAATTGTCATGACATCTCAATTTTCTAAACTCGGCTACTTTGGATGGACGGGCTGATAAAACTTCCTTTACTATTTTTGAAGCATCCACGTTCCCAGAAGCTCGAAAACTCATTTGCGCAGCGTATGCTAATTCTTTATCGGAATAATTTGCACGAATATCTTCCGTCCTTCTGCGTTTAGATTTATCTGAAATTTTATCAAATTCTGCTGGCGGTCGTCCAGTTGCTTTACGCTTTTCAGTCGTCTTGGTCACAGAGAAGTCTAACTTAGCATCCAGTCATGATTCGTTTTTCGTTAAGAAATAATCTTCCCGGCCCTTCGCCTCACAAAATTTAGTCTTTAGTTTGGTTCATAACACTAATAGTTGACTTCATGGTTTCCGGTATTTTAACAAGATGCCCACTCTTTTCACTTAGAGACTTTTCCAGATTCTCAAGTATGACATTCATGTCGCACTTTAAATGCTGCTTTATTTCCAAAAAGATTTCTTTTGTGGAATACTGCATGGTATTACTGTCACTAGCAGAACCTGAAAAGAAAATGAAGCTTTTAACATCATATCATAACATAAATCAACAGCATTAGAAAACGGAATAAAATATCGCGTAATTATTCACCAAAAATTTCTACTTTTGTATATCAATTTTGCAATTTACTTCATATTGGGCTCAACATTTAGAATTTTCAAATTTTGACATCATATTCGTAATCAGCAAAGTCAATTACTATACAAAACCAAGTTTCGTTCAAATTGAACACTATTAAGAATTTTCCTGCACCTTTAAATATAGATATAAAAAATTGAAATATTGCAGCCATGGCTCCATCTGTTGTTCATTGACGGAATAGAAGCTAGTAGAAGGAGTTTGTCGTTTTATCTTGAAGTTAATATAGCCTAGCTTAGAAAAAAAATTGTAACTGAGTGGAACTCCGTGGAACTTTTAACTTATCTCTTGCTTTCAACTAAATTATGACTTTTTTTTAATTTTTCAATATAATTGTTAATTCAAATAACAATGATTTATACATCATATAACAAGTGACTAGGCATTTATAATTCAGTACATACCTTGCTGAACACCCTCCATTTTCAATATTTGGAATCAGTGTTGACTACAAACTTGTATCCACGTTTGAACATGCACTTTATTGTTCGTGGATATATCCTAACGCGACACTAATAAACGAACTCCACATTCGACCTGCTGCGTCCCTTCAACAAACAACAGCTGACCGATCCCATTGCCGGATTTCAGTAGTGCCAACAATACTATAGCAAACCCAAAAGATAAAAATAACAAAATCGAACCTTTAATTTTTGGACTTTTGTCCACGTTTTCGACATTTCGTCCCACTGTGAGACGCAATGTCTTTTAGTTGGAAAAATTCTGAAACATTCAGCAGGTGCTCAGGCTTTTGACAAAGATTGTATATTTCAAATGAATATTTTAAACGAAAACTTAGTATACGACGCTTTTTATTCGGTGTTACTATTTAAGGACGTTATACTATCACAAATATCTGAAAACCATCAGACTATGGATGATTTTACAGCAATAATAACCAAGGATGCCGATCCTGGGGGGCCCGGGCCCCCCAAAGCTCATGTAGGCCCCCCTATTGTATTAATGAATATACAATATTTGGCATAATTTGAATGCAATTTGTCTTAGAATCCTCATATATATACCTTCTGCAGCTGAATGGGCCTCCCAAATTTACGGAGAAATCGGCGCAGTTGATAATAGCCCCTAACTAAAGTTAGACGGACGAGGCAATTCACATCCGAAGTACCTTAGTGTCACCATATGATGCTTTTAGACTAAGTATAAACATGTTTACAGGGAATTGAAAGTTTGTCTTTATTTCTCAAAGGTGTTTATTTCGAAAAATTACTTTTATAAATATTACATCCTATTATAGATGGTTTTCAATGAAATAAAATGAAATATTTGAGTTTAATGTCCCACGTTTAAGCCATGTAGGCTAAAGGAGATGGATGATTGAGGCAAATGAACAACATGGAAAAATTGGTGGAATGAGAAAGTGGGAGGAAACGGGGGGGATATTCCGAGAAAACAAATGGACACGATCACGATGTTTTCCACCACAAACTTACTTGGCCTAGGATCGAATCAGATGTAAGCGCTTTATCACTAAGCCATCAGGTCCTCTTGGATGGTTTGAAAAATATACTAGGCAGCCAAAAAGTTTTCGGAATGTTGTTTGGCATTTATGATGCAATGACAATGAATCTTACACAGTACAGATGCTTACAGTAAGTTGCCTAATTATGAATTTGTCAATTGTGAACAGGTGATACCAGGCAGTGTACGAGAAATGCAGCTGAATGGAGGAGTGTGTGTGGTAATCAGTTTGTGCAATGTTGCAGTTCCAGCAACGCGTAAACATGAAGTTCTTGTGCAAATTGGGAAAATCTACTTCAGAGAATTTGATAGCCTTAAAACAGTTTACGGTGATAATGCATTAAGGAAAAAACTGGCCTCAAAGGTATCTATTTCGCAGTTGTAGAAGACGATCAAAACCAACGTGGCGGCTGAAGTTCGGAAGATACCAAAAGAGTACTTTCATCTACGTTTGTAGCTATGGTAGGACCAGAGAAGTAAGTGTATGTGCTCCGAAGATGCCTACTTTCAACGTGATTAAATAAATGTGTACTTATATTGTAGTAATGCCCTTTACAGCAATTCAATACCTTAAATCGTTTCGAGGAAAACTGGTAAAATTGCTATATTGCTTACGATGGTATATTGTATATTATTTCAACAAGAGCTTCTGGTATGTAATTGCAACGAGTTTTAGAAATCACATAAGTTTAAACAATATTTTAAATCTTTTCAGCGTTTTACCATATCTTTGAAACTATTTCAGGTATCAAATTGCTGTAAAGATGATTAAAGTATTTATGTACACTATTCTTTCGATTAAATGATGTGGGCCTTTTATGTGCGTGATTCTAGATATAATTCCCGGGTACTTATTGGCCTTAGATTGAAATATCAATTGTAGGTTCAATCCCACCTTAAACTGTAGGAATTTTTATATAACCTCATTGTCGTAAAGGTTGGCCCAAAAGTAGGAGTGTCTAGTGGCTTGAGCGTGTTCCTTTGGTGTACGTGATTCAGGGTTCGAGTTATGCTAGGAGAGCATAAAAATATAATTTCACAATCATTCACTTTCATTTATCATCCGTTATCTTTAGTCTAAAGAGCGTCACGGTGGCGTATTAAACTTAAAAAAAAAAAAACATTTTTCTCATCTGACAGTATTCGTAATTTTCCACAAAGTTTCAAACATAGTATTTACTTGTTTTCATTCTTGTAAAATTTAATGAAATAAATGAGGTAATTGAACTTGAATTTCTAAATATTTGAGTCTATCAAATGAAGATCAGTCAGTAACGAATGAAAATCTTCAGTAACGAATAAAGATCATGTAGTAACAATGAAGTTCATGCAGTAACGACTAAAGATCATGTAGTAAGAAATGAAGATCATGCAGTAATAAATGAAATAATGCAGTAACGAATGAAAATCATGTAGTAAGAAATGGAGATCATACAGCAACAAATGAAGATCATGCAATAACAAATAAAGATCATGCACCAACAAATGAGGATCATGCAGTAATAAATGAAATAATGCAGTAACGAATGAAAATCTTCAGTAACGAATGAAGATCATGTAGTAACAATGAAGATTATGCAGCAACAAATGAAGATCATGCAATAACAAATGAACATAATGTACTAACAATGAATATCATGCAGTAACAAATAAAGATAATGCAGTAACGAATGAAAATCTTCAGTAACGAATGTAGATCATGCAGTAACAAATGAAGATCATGCAGTAGCAAATGAAGATCATGCAGCAACATATAAAGATCATGCAATAACAAATAGAGATCATGCACCAACAAATGAGGATCATGCAGTAATAAATGAAATAATGCAGTAACGAATGAAAATCTTCAGTAACGAATGAAGATCATGTAGTAACAATGAAGATTATGCAGCAACAAATGAAGATCATGCAATAACAAATGAACATAATGTACTAACAATGAATATCATGCAGTAACAAATAAAGATAATGCAGTAACGAATGAAAATCTTCAGTAACGAATAAAGATCATGTATTAACAATGAAGATCATGCAGTAGCAAATGAAGATCATGCATTAACAAATGAACATAATGTATTAACAATGAAGATCATGCAGTAGCAAATGAAGATCATGCATTAACAAATGTACATCATGTAGTAACAAGTGATGATCATGCAGTAACAATGAAGATCATGCAGTAACAAATAAAGATAATGCAGTAACGAATGAAAATCTTCAGTAACGAATGAAAATCATGTAGTAACAATGAAGATTATGCAGCAACAAATGAAGATCATGCAATAACAAATGAAAATAATGTACTAACAATGAATATCATGCAGTAACAAATAAAGATAATGCAGTAACGAATGAAAATCTTCAGTAACGAATAAAGATCATGTATTAACAATGAAGATCATGCAGTAGCAAATGAAGATCATGCATTAACAAATGAACATAATGTATTAACAATGAAGATCATGCAGTAGCAAATGAAGATCATGCATTAACAAATGTACATCATGTAGTAACAAGTGATGATCATGCAGTAACAATGAAGATCATGCAGTAACAAATAAAGATAATGCAGTAACGAATGAAAATCTTCAGTAACGAATGTAGATCATGCAGTAACAAATGAAGATCATGCAGTAACAAATGAAGATCATGCAGCAACATATAAAGATCATGCAATAACAAATAGAGATCATGCACCAACAAATGAGGATCATGCAGTAATAAATGAAATAATGCAGTAACGAATGAAAATCTTCAGTAACGAATGAAGATCATGTAGTAACAATGAAGATTATGCAGCAACAAATGAAGATCATGCAATAACAAATGAACATAATGTACTAACAATGAATATCATGCAGTAACAAATAAAGATAATGCAGTAACGAATGAAAATCTTCAGTAACGAATAAAGATCATGTATTAACAATGAAGATCATGCAGTAGCAAATGAAGATCATGCATTAACAAATGTACATCATGTAGTAACAAGTGATGATCATGCAGTAACAATGAAGATCATGCAGTAACAAATAAAGATAATGCAGTAACGAATGAAAATCTTCAGTAACGAATGAAGATCATGTAGTAACAATGAAGATTATGCAGCAACAAATGAAGATCATGCAATAACAAATGAACATAATGTACTAACAATGAATATCATGCAGTAACAAATAAAGATAATGCAGTAACGAATGAAAATCTTCAGTAACGAATAAAGATCATGTATTAACAATGAAGATCATGCAGTAGCAAATGAAGATCATGCATTAACAAATGAACATAATGTATTAACAATGAAGATCATGCAGTAGCAAATGAAGATCATGCATTAACAAATGTACATCATGTAGTAACAAGTGATGATCATGCAGTAACAATGAAGATCATGCAGTAACAAATAAAGATAATGCAGTAACGAATGAAAATCTTCAGTAACGAATGAAAATCATGTAGTAACAATGAAGATTATGCAGCAACAAATGAAGATCATGCAATAACAAATGAAAATAATGTACTAACAATGAATATCATGCAGTAACAAATAAAGATAATGCAGTAACGAATGAAAATCTTCAGTAACGAATAAAGATCATGTATTAACAATGAAGATCATGCAGTAGCAAATGAAGATAATGCATTAACAAATGTACATCATGTAGTAACAAGTGATGATCACGCAGTAACAATGAAGATCATGCAGTAACAAATAAAGATAATGCAGTATCGAATGAAAATCTTCAGTAACGAATGAAGATCATGTAGTAACAATGAAGATTATGCAGCAACAAATGAAGATCGTGCAATAACAAATGAACATAATGTACTAACAATGAATATCATGCAGTAACAAATAAAGATAATGCAGTAACGAATGAAAATTTTCAGTAACGAATAAAGATCATGTATTAACAATGAAGATGATGCAATAGCAAATGAAGATCATGCATTAACAAATGTACATCATGTAGTAACAAGTGATGATCATGCAGTAACAATGAAAATCATGCAGTAACAAATAAAGATAATGCAGTAACGAATGAAAATCTTCAGTAACGAATGAAGATCATGTAGTAACAATGAAGATTATGCAGCAACAAATGAAGATCATGCAATAACAAATGAACATAATGTACTAACAATGAATATCATGCAGTAACAAATAAAGATAATGCAGTAACGAATGAAAATCTTCAGTAACGAATAAAGATCATGTATTAACAATGAAGATCATGCAGTAGCAAATGAAGATCATGCATTAACGAATGTACATCATGTAGTAACAAGTGATGATCATGCAGTAACAATGAAGATCATGCAGTAACAAATAAAGATAATGCAGTAACGAATGAAAATCTTCAGTAACGAATGTAGATCATGCAGTAACAAATGAAGATCATGCAGTAACAAATGAAGATCATGCAGCAACATATAAAGATCATGCAAGAACAAATAGAGATCATGCACCAACAAATGAGGATCATGCAGTAATAAATGAAATAATGCAGTAACGAATGAAAATCTTCAGTAACGAATGAAGATCATGTAGTAACAATGAAGATTATGCAGCAACTAATGAAGATCATGCAATAACAAATGAACATAATGTACTAACAATGAATATCATGCAGTAACAAATAAAGATAATGCAGTAACGAATGAAAATCTTCAGTAACGAATAAAGATCATGTATTAACAATGAAGATCATGCAGTAGCAAATGAAGATCATGCATTAACAAATGTACATCATGTAGTAACAAGTGATGATCATGCAGTAACAATGAAGAACATGCAGTAACAAATAAAGATAATGCAGTAACGAATGAAAATCTTCAGTAACGAATGTAGATCATGCAGTAACAAATGAAGATCATGCAGTAACAAATGAAGATCATGCAGCAACATATAAAGATCATGCAATAACAAATAGAGATCATGCACCAACAAATGAGGATCATGCAGTAATAAATGAAATAATGCAGTAACGAATGAAAATCTTCAGTAACAAATGAAGATCATGTAGTAACATGAAGATTATGCAGCAACAAATGAAGATCATGCAACAACAAATGAACATAATGTACTAACAATGAATATCATGCAGTAACAAATAAAGATAATGCAGTAACGAATGAAAATCTTCAGTAACGAATAAAGATCATGTATTAACAATGAAGATGATGCAATAGCAAATGAAGATCATGCATTAACAAATGTACGTCATGTAGTAACAAGTGATGATCATGCAGTAACAATGAAGATCATGCAGTAACAAATAAAGATAATGCAGTAACGAATGAAAATCTTCAGTAACGAATGAAGATCATGTAGTAACAATGAAGATTATGCAGCAACAAATGAAGATCATGCAATAACAAATGAACATAATGTACTAACAATGAATATCATGCAGTAACAAATAAAGATAATGCAGTAACGAATGAAAATCTTCAGTAACGAATAAAGATCATATATTAACAATGAAGATCATGCAGTAGCAAATGAAGATAATGCATTAACAAATGTACATCATGTAGTAACAAGTGATGATCACGCAGTAACAATGAAGATCATGCAGTAACAAATAAAGATAATGCAGTAACGAATGAAAATCTTCAGTAACGAATGAAGATCATGTAGTAACAATGAAGATTATGCAGCAACAAATGAAGATCATGCAATAACAAATGAACATAATGTACTAACAATGAATATCATGCAGTAACAAATAAAGATAATGCAGTAACGAATGAAAATCTTCAGTAACGAATAAAGATCATGTATTAACAATGAAGATCATGCAGTAGCAAATGAAGATCATGCATTAACAAATGTACATCATGTAGTAACAAGTGATGATCATGCAGTAACAATGAAGATCATGCAGTAACAAATAAAGATAATGCAGTAACGAATGAAAATCTTCAGTAACGAATGAAGATCATGTAGTAACAATGAAGATTATGCAGCAACAAATGAAGATCATGCAACAACAAATGAACATAATGTACTAACAATGAATATCATGCAGTAACAAATAAAGATAATGCAGTAACGAATGAAAATCTTCAGTAACGAATAAAGATCATGTATTAACAATGAAAATCATGCAGTAGCAAATGAAGATCATGCATTAACAAATGTACATCATGTAGTAACAAGTGATGATCATGCAGTAACAATGAAGATCATGCAGTAACAAATAAAGATAATGCAGTAACGAATGAAAATCTTCAGTAACGAATGAAGATCATGTAGTAACAATGAAGATTATGCAGCAACAAATGAAGATCATGCAATAACAAATGAACATAATGTACTAACAATGAATATCATGCAGTAACAAATAAAGATAATGCAGTAACGAATGAAAATCTTCAGTAACGAATAAAGATCATGTATTAACAATGAAGATGATGCAATAGCAAATGAAGATCATGCATTAACAAATGTACATCATGTAGTAACAAGTGATGATCATGCAGTAACAATGAAGATCATGCAGTAACAAATAAAGATAATGCAGTAACGAATGAAAATCTTCAGTAACGAATGAAGATCATGTAGTAACAATGAAGATTATGCAGCAACAAATGAAGATCATGCAATAACAAATGAACATAATGTACTAACAATGAATATCATGCAGTAACAAATAAAGATAATGCAGTAACGAATGAAAATCTTCAGTAACGAATAAAGATCATGTATTAACAATGAAGATCATGCAGTAGCAAATGAAGATCATGCATTAACAAATGTACATCATGTAGTAACAAGTGATGATCATGCAGTAACAATGAAGATCATGCAGTAACAAATAAAGATAATGCAGTAACGAATGAAAATCTTCAGTAACGAATGTAGATCATGCAGTAACAAATGAAGATCATGCAGTAACAAATGAAGATCATGCAGCAACATATAAAGATCATGCAATAACAAATAGAGATCATGCACCAACAAATGAGGATCATGCAGTAATAAATGAAATAATGCAGTAACGAATGAAAATCTTCAGTAACGAATGAAGATCATGTAGTAACAATGAAGATTATGCAGCAACAAATGAAGATCATGCAATAACAAATGAACATAATGTACCAACAATGAATATCATGCAGTAACAAATAAAGATAATGCAGTACCGAATGAAAATCTTCAGTAACGAATAAAGATCATGTATTAACAATGAAGATCATGCAGTAGCAAATGAAGATCATGCATTAACAAATGTACATCATGTAGTAACAAGTGATGATCATGCAGTAACAATGAAGATCATGCAGTAACAAATAAAGATAATGCAGTAACGAATGAAAATCTTCAGTAACGAATGTAGATCATGCAGTAACAAATGAAGATCATGCAGTAACAAATGAAAATCATGCAGCAACATATAAAGATCATGCAATAACAAATAGAGATCATGCACCAACAAATGAGGATCATGCAGTAATAAATGAAATAATGCAGTAACGAATGAAAATCTTCAGTAACGAATGAAGATCATGTAGTAACAATGAAGATTATGCAGCAACAAATGAAGACCATGCAATAACAAATGAACATAATGTACCAACAATGAATATCATGCAGTAAAAAATAAAGATAATGCAGTAACGAATGAAAATCTTCAGTAACGAATAAAGATCATGTATTAACAATGAAGATCATGCAGTAGCAAATGAAGATCATGCATTAACAAATGTACATCATGTAGTAACAAGTGATGACCATGCAGTAACAATGAAGATCATGCAGTAACAAATAAAGATAATGCAGTAACGAATGAAAATCTTCAGTAACGAATGTAGATCATGCAGTAACAAACGAAGATCATGCAGTAACAAATGAAGATCATGCAGCAACATATAAAGATAATGCAATAACAAATAGAGATCATGCAGCAACAAATGAGGATCATGCAGTAATAAATGAAATAATGCAGTAACGAATGAAAATCTTCAGTAACGAATGAAGATCATGTAGTAACAATGAAGATTATGCAGCAACAAATGAAGATCATGCAATAACAAATGAACATAATGTACTAACAATGAATATCATGCAGTAACAAATAAAGATAATGCAGTAACGAATGAAAATCTTCAGTAACGAATAAAGATCATGTATTAGCAATGAAGATCATGCAGTAGCAAATGAAGATCATGCATTAACAAATATACATCATGTAGTAACAAGTGATGATCATGCAGTAACAATGAAGATCATGCAGTAACAAATAAATATAATGCAGTAACGAATGAAAATCTTCAGTAACGAATGAAGATCATGTAGTAACAATGAAGATCATGCAGTAACTAATGAAGATCATGCAGCAACATATAAAGATCATGCAATAACAAATAGAGATCAGGCACCAACAAATGAGGATCATGCAGTAATAAATGAAATAATGCAGTAACGAATGAAAATCTTCAGTAACGAATGAAGATCATGTAGTAACAATGAAGATTATGCAGCAACAAATGAAGATCATGCAATAACAAATGAACATAATGTACTAACAATGAATATCATGCAGTAACAAATAAAGATAATGCAGTAACGAATGAAAATCTTCAGTAACGAATAAAGATCATGTATTAACAATGAAGATCATGCAGTAGCAAATGAAGATCATGCATTAACAAATGTACATCATGTAGTAACAAGTGATGATCATGCAGTAACAATGAAGATCATGCAGTAACAAATAAAGATAATGCAGTAACGAATGAAAATCTTCAGTAACGAATGTAGATCATGCAGTAACAAATGAAGATCATGCAGTAACAAATGAAAATCATGCAGCAACATATAAAGATCATGCAATAACAAATAGAGATCATGCACCAACAAATGAGGATCATGCAGTAATAAATGAAATAATGCAGTAACGAATGAAAATCTTCAGTAACGAATGAAGATCATGTAGTAACAATGAAGATTATGCAGCAACAAATGAAGACCATGCAATAACAAATGAACATAATGTACCAACAATGAATATCATGCAGTAACAAATAAAGATAATGCAGTAACGAATGAAAATCTTCAGTAACGAATAAAGATCATGTATTAACAATGAAGATCATGCAGTAGCAAATGAAGATCATGCATTAACAAATGTACATCATGTAGTAACAAGTGATGATCATGCAGTAACAATGAAGATCATGCAGTAACAAATAAAGATAATGCAGTAACGAATGAAAATCTTCAGTAACGAATGTAGATCATGCAGTAACAAACGAAGATCATGCAGTAACAAATGAAGATCATGCAGCAACATATAAAGATAATGCAATAACAAATAGAGATCATGCAGCAACAAATGAGGATCATGCAGTAATAAATGAAATAATGCAGTAACGAATGAAAATCTTCAGTAACGAATGAAGATCATGTAGTAACAATGAAGATTATGCAGCAACAAATGAAGATCATGCAATAACAAATGAACATAATGTACTAACAATGAATATCATGCAGTAACAAATAAAGATAATGCAGTAACGAATGAAAATCTTCAGTAACGAATAAAGATCATGTATTAACAATGAAGATCATGCAGTAGCAAATGAAGATCATGCATTAACAAATATACATCATGTAGTAACAAGTGATGATCATGCAGTAACAATGAAGATCATGCAGTAACAAATAAATATAATGCAGTAACGAATGAAAATCTTCAGTAACGAATGAAGATCATGTAGTAACAATGAAGATCATGCAGTAACTAATGAAGATCATGCAGCAACATATAAAGATCATGCAATAACAAATAGAGATCATGCACCAACAAATGAGGATCATGCAGTAATAAATGAAATAATGCAGTAACGAATGAAAATCTTCAGTAACGAATGAAGATCATGTAGTAACAATGAAGATTATGCAGCAACAAATGAAGATCATGCAATAACAAATGAACATAATGTACTAACAATGAATATCATGCAGTAACAAATAAAGATAATGCAGTAACGAATGAAAATCTTTCTGTAACGAATAAAGATCATGTATTAACAATGAAGATCATGCAGTAGCAAATGAAGATCATGCATTAACAAATGTACATCATGTAGTAACAAGTGATGATCATGCAGTAACAATGAAGATCATGCAGTAACAAATAAAGATAATGCAGTAACGAATGAAAATCTTCAGTAACGAATAAAGATCATTTATTAACAATGAAGATCATGCAGTAACTAATGAAGATCATGCAGCAACATATAAAGATCATGCAATAACAAATAGAGATCATGCACCAACAAATGAGGATCATGCAGTAATAAATGAAATAATGCAGTAACGAATGAAAATCTTCAGTAACGAATGAAGATCATGTAGTAACAATGAAGATTATGCAGCAACAAATGAAGATCATGCAATAACAAATGAACATAATGTACTAACAATGAATATCATGCAGTAACAAATAAAGATAATGCAGTAACGAATGAAAATCTTCAGTAACGAATAAAGATCATGTATTAACAATGAAGATGATGCAATAGCAAATGAAGATCATGCATTAACAAATGTACGTCATGAAGTAACAAGTGATGATCATGCAGTAACAATGAAGATCATGCAGTAACAAATAAAGATAATGCAGTAACGAATGAAAATCTTCAGTAACGAATGTAGATCATGCAGTAACAAATGAAGATCATGCAGTAACAAATGAAGGTCATGCAGCAACATATAAAGATCATGCAATAACAAATAGAGATCATGCACCAACAAATGAGGATCATGCAGTAATAAATGAAATAATGCAGTAACGAATGAAAATCTTCAGTAACAAATGAAGATCATGTAGTAACATGAAGATTATGCAGCAACAAATGAAGATCATGCAACAACAAATGAACATAATGTACTAACAATGAATATCATGCAGTAACAAATAAAGATAATGCAGTAACGAATGAAAATCTTCAGTAACGAATAAAGATCATGTATTAACAATGAAGATGATGCAATAGCAAATGAAGATCATGCATTAACAAATGTACGTCATGTAGTAACAAGTGATGATCATGCAGTAACAATGAAGATCATGCAGTAACAAATAAAGATAATGCAGTAACGAATGAAAATCTTCAGTAACGAATGAAGATCATGTAGTAACAATGAAGATTATGCAGCAACAAATGAAGATCATGCAATAACAAATGAACATAATGTACTAACAATGAATATCATGCAGTAACAAATAAAGATAATGCAGTAACGAATGAAAATCTTCAGTAACGAATAAAGATCATATATTAACAATGAAGATCATGCAGTAGCAAATGAAGATAATGCATTAACAAATGTACATCATGTAGTAACAAGTGATGATCACGCAGTAACAATGAAGATCATGCAGTAACAAATAAAGATAATGCAGTAACGAATGAAAATCTTCAGTAACGAATGAAGATCATGTAGTAACAATGAAGATTATGCAGCAACAAATGAAGATCATGCAATAACAAATGAACATAATGTACTAACAATGAATATCATGCAGTAACAAATAAAGATAATGCAGTAACGAATGAAAATCTTCAGTAACGAATAAAGATCATGTATTAACAATGAAGATCATGCAGTAGCAAATGAAGATCATGCATTAACAAATGTACATCATGTAGTAACAAGTGATGTTCATGCAGTAACAATGAAGATCATGCAGTAACAAATAAAGATAATGCAGTAACGAATGAAAATCTTCAGTAACGAATGAAGATCATGTAGTAACAATGAAGATTATGCAGCAACAAATGAAGATCATGCAACAACAAATGAACATAATGTACTAACAAGGAATATCATGCAGTAACAAATAAAGATAATGCAGTAACGAATGAAAATCTTCAGTAACGAATAAAGATCATGTATTAACAATGAAAATCATGCAGTAGCAAATGAAGATCATGCATTAACAAATGTACATCATGTAGTAACAAGTGATGATCATGCAGTAACAATGAAGATCATGCAGTAACAAATAAAGATAATGCAGTAACGAATGAAAATCTTCAGTAACGAATGAAGATCATGTAGTAACAATGAAGATTATGCAGCAACAAATGAAGATCATGCAATAACAAATGAACATAATGTACTAACAATGAATATCATGCAGTAACAAATAAAGATAATGCAGTAACGAATGAAAATCTTCAGTAACGAATAAAGATCATGTATTAACAATGAAGATGATGCAATAGCAAATGAAGATCATGCATTAACAAATGTACATCATGTAGTAACAAGTGATGATCATGCAGTAACAATGAAGATCATGCAGTAACAAATAAAGATAATGCAGTAACGAATGAAAATCTTCAGTAACGAATGAAGATCATGTAGTAACAATGAAGATTATGCAGCAACAAATGAAGATCATGCAATAACAAATGAACATAATGTACTAACAATGAATATCATGCAGTAACAAATAAAGATAATGCAGTAACGAATGAAAATCTTCAGTAACGAATAAAGATCATGTATTAACAATGAAGATCATGCAGTAGCAAATGAAGATCATGCATTAACAAATGTACATCATGTAGTAACAAGTGATGATCATGCAGTAACAATGAAGATCATGCAGTAACAAATAAAGATAATGCAGTAACGAATGAAAATCTTCAGTAACGAATGTAGATCATGCAGTAACAAATGAAGATCATCCAGTAACAAATGAAGATCATGCAGCAACATATAAAGATCATGCAATAACAAATAGAGATCATGCACCAACAAATGAGGATCATGCACTAATAAATGAAATAATGCAGTAACGAATGAAAATCTTCAGTAACGAATGAAGATCATGTAGTAACAATGAAGATTATGCAGCAACAAATGAAGACCATGCAATAACAAATGAACATAATGTACCAACAATGAATATCATGCAGTAACAAATAAAGATAATGCAGTAACGAATGAAAATCTTCAGTAACGAATAAAGATCATGTATTAACAATGAAGATCATGCAGTAGCAAATGAAGATCATGCATTAACAAATGTACATCATGTAGTAACAAGTGATGACCATGCAGTAACAATGAAGATCATGCAGTAACAAATAAAGATAATGCAGTAACGAATGAAAATCTTCAGTAACGAATGTAGATCATGCAGTAACAAACGAAGATCATGCAATAACAAATGAAGATCATGCAGCAACATATAAAGATAATGCAATAACAAATAGAGATCATGCAGCAACAAATGAGGATCATGCAGTAATAAATTAAATAATGCAGTAACGAATGAAAATCTTCAGTAACGAATGAAGATCATGTAGTAACAATGAAGATTATGCAGCAACAAATGAAGATCATGCAATAACAAATGAACATAATGTACTAACAATGAATATCATGCAGTAACAAATAAAGATAATGCAGTAACGAATGAAAATCTTCAGTAAGGAATAAAGATCATGTATTAGCAATGAAGATCATGCAGTAGCAAATGAAGATCATGCATTAACAAATATACATCATGTAGTAACAAGTGATGATCATGCAGTAACAATGAAGATCATGCAGTAACAAATAAATATAATGCAGTAACGAATGAAAATCTTCAGTAACGAATGAAGATCATGTAGTAACAATGAAGATCATGCAGTAACTAATGAAGATCATGCAGCAACATATAAAGATCATGCAATAACAAATAGAGATCATGCACCAACAAATGAGGATCATGCAGTAATAAATGAAATAATGCAGTAACGAATGAAAATCTTCAGTAACGAATGAAGATCATGTAGTAACAATGAAGATTATGCAGCAACAAATGAAGATCATGCAATAACAAATGAACATAATGTACTAACAATGAATATCATGCAGTAACAAATAAAGATAATGCAGTAACGAATGAAAATCTTCAGTAGCGAATAAAGATCATGTATTAACAATGAAGATCATGCAGTAGCAAATGAAGATCATGCATTAACAAATGTACATCATGTAGTAACAAGTGATGATCATGCAGTAACAATGAAGATCATGCAGTAACAAATAAAGATAATGCAGTAACGAATGAAAATCTTCAGTAACAAATGTAGATCATGCAGTAACAAATGAAGATCATGCAGTAACAAATGAAAATCATGCAGCAACATATAAAGATCATGCAATAACAAATAGAGATCATGCACCAACAAATGAGGATCATGCAGTAATAAATGAAATAATGCAGTAACGAATGAAAATCTTCAGTAACGAATGAAGATCATGTAGTAACAATGAAGATTATGCAGCAACAAATGAAGATCATGCAATAACAAATGAACATAATGTACTAACAATGAATATCATGCAGTAACAAATAAAGATAATGCAGTACCGAATGAAAATCTTCAGTAACGAATAAAGATCATGTATTAACAATGAAGATCATGCAGTAGCAAATGAAGATCATGCATTAACAAATGTACATCATGTAGTAACAAGTGATGATCATGCAGTAACAATGAAGATCATGCAGTAACAAATAAAGATAATGCAGTAACGAATGAAAATCTTCAGTAACGAATGTAGATCATGCAGTAACAAATGAAGATCATGCAGTAACAAATGAAAATCATGCAGCAACATATAAAGATCATGCAATAACAAATAGAGATCATGCACCAACAAATGAGGTTCATGCAGTAATAAATGAAATAATGCAGTAACGAATGAAAATCTTCAGTAACGAATGAAGATCATGTAGTAACAATGAAGATTATGCAGCAACAAATGAAGACCATGCAATAACAAATGAACATAATGTACCAACAATGAATATCATGCAGTAACAAATAAAGATAATGCAGTAACGAATGAAAATCTTCAGTAACGAATAAAGATCATGTATTAACAATGAAGATCATGCAGTAGCAAATGAAGATCATGCATTAACAAATGTACATCATGTAGTAACAAGTGATGACCATGCAGTAGCAATGAAGATCATGCAGTAACAAATAAAGATAATGCAGTAACGAATGAAAATCTTCAGTAACGAATGTAGATCATGCAGTAACAAACGAAGATCATGCAGTAACAAATGAAGATCATGCAGCAACATATAAAGATAATGCAATAACAAATAGAGATCATGCAGCAACAAATGAGGATCATGCAGTAATAAATGAAATAATGCAGTAACGAATGAAAATCTTCAGTAACGAATGAAGATCATGTAGTAACAATGAAGATTATGCAGCAACAAATGAAGATCATGCAATAACAAATGAACATAATGTACTAACAATGAATATCATGCAGTAACAAATAAAGATAATGCAGTAACGAATGAAAATCTTCAGTAACGAATAAAGATCATGTATTAGCAATGAAGATCATGCAGTAGCAAATGAAGATCATGCATTAACAAATATACATCATGTAGTAACAAGTGATGATCATGCAGTAACAATGAAGATCATGCAGTAACAAATAAATATAATGCAGTAACGAATGAAAATCTTCAGTAACGAATGAAGATCATGTAGTAACAATGAAGATCATGCAGTAACTAATGAAGATCATGCAGCAACATATAAAGATCATGCAATAACAAATAGAGATCATGCACCAACAAATGAGGATCATGCAGTAATAAATGAAATAATGCAGTAACGAATGAAAATCTTCAGTAACGAATGAAGATCATGTAGTAACAATGAAGATTATGCAGCAACAAATGAAGATCATGCAATAACAAATGAACATAATGTACTAACAATGAATATCATGCAGTAACAAATAAAGATAATGCAGTAAGGAATGAAAATCTTCAGTAACGAATAAAGATCATGTATTAACAATGAAGATCATGCAGTAGCAAATGAAGATCATGCATTAACAAATGTACATCATGTAGTAACAAGTGATGATCATGCAGTAACAATGAAGATCATGCAGTAACAAATAAAGATAATGCAGTAACGAATGAAAATCTTCAGTAACGAATGTAGATCATGCAGTAACAAATGAAGATCATTCAGTAACAAATGAAAATCATGCAGCAACATATAAAGATCATGCAATAACAAATAGAGATCATGCACCAACAAATGTGGATCATGCAGTAATAAATGAAATAATGCAGTAACGAATGAAAATCTTCAGTAACGAATGAAGATCATGTAGTAACAATGAAGATTATGCAGCAACAAATGAAGATCATGCAATAACAAATGAACATAATGTACTAACAATGAATATCATGCAGTAACAAATAAAGATAATGCAGTAACGAATGAAAATCTTCAGTAACGAATAAAGATCATGTATTAACAATGAAGATGATGCAATAGCAAATGAAGATCATGCATTAACAAATGTACGTCATGAAGTAACAAGTGATGATCATGCAGTAACAATGAAGATCATGCAGTAACAAATAAAGATAATGCAGTAACGAATGAAAATCTTCAGTAACGAATGTAGATCATGCAGTAACAAATGAAGATCATGCAGTAACAAATGAAGGTCATGCAGCAACATATAAAGATCATGCAATAACAAATAGAGATCATGCACCAACAAATGAGGATCATGCAGTAATAAATGAAATAATGCAGTAACGAATGAAAATCTTCAGTAACAAATGAAGATCATGTAGTAACATGAAGATTATGCAGCAACAAATGAAGATCATGCAACAACAAATGAACATAATGTACTAACAATGAATATCATGCAGTAACAAATAAAGATAATGCAGTAACGAATGAAAATCTTCAGTAACGAATAAAGATCATGTATTAACAATGAAGATGATGCAATAGCAAATGAAGATCATGCATTAACAAATGTACGTCATGTAGTAACAAGTGATGATCATGCAGTAACAATGAAGATCATGCAGTAACAAATAAAGATAATGCAGTAACGAATGAAAATCTTCAGTAACGAATGAAGATCATGTAGTAACAATGAAGATTATGCAGCAACAAATGAAGATCATGCAATAACAAATGAACATAATGTACTAACAATGAATATCATGCAGTAACAAATAAAGATAATGCAGTAACGAATGAAAATCTTCAGTAACGAATAAAGATCATATATTAACAATGAAGATCATGCAGTAGCAAATGAAGATAATGCATTAACAAATGTACATCATGTAGTAACAAGTGATGATCACGCAGTAACAATGAAGATCATGCAGTAACAAATAAAGATAATGCAGTAACGAATGAAAATCTTCAGTAACGAATGAAGATCATGTAGTAACAATGAAGATTATGCAGCAACAAATGAAGATCATGCAATAACAAATGAACATAATGTACTAACAATGAATATCATGCAGTAACAAATAAAGATAATGCAGTAACGAATGAAAATCTTCAGTAACGAATAAAGATCATGTATTAACAATGAAGATCATGCAGTAGCAAATGAAGATCATGCATTAACAAATGTACATCATGTAGTAACAAGTGATGTTCATGCAGTAACAATGAAGATCATGCAGTAACAAATAAAGATAATGCAGTAACGAATGAAAATCTTCAGTAACGAATGAAGATCATGTAGTAACAATGAAGATTATGCAGCAACAAATGAAGATCATGCAACAACAAATGAACATAATGTACTAACAAGGAATATCATGCAGTAACAAATAAAGATAATGCAGTAACGAATGAAAATCTTCAGTAACGAATAAAGATCATGTATTAACAATGAAAATCATGCAGTAGCAAATGAAGATCATGCATTAACAAATGTACATCATGTAGTAACAAGTGATGATCATGCAGTAACAATGAAGATCATGCAGTAACAAATAAAGATAATGCAGTAACGAATGAAAATCTTCAGTAACGAATGAAGATCATGTAGTAACAATGAAGATTATGCAGCAACAAATGAAGATCATGCAATAACAAATGAACATAATGTACTAACAATGAATATCATGCAGTAACAAATAAAGATAATGCAGTAACGAATGAAAATCTTCAGTAACGAATAAAGATCATGTATTAACAATGAAGATGATGCAATAGCAAATGAAGATCATGCATTAACAAATGTACATCATGTAGTAACAAGTGATGATCATGCAGTAACAATGAAGATCATGCAGTAACAAATAAAGATAATGCAGTAACGAATGAAAATCTTCAGTAACGAATGAAGATCATGTAGTAACAATGAAGATTATGCAGCAACAAATGAAGATCATGCAATAACAAATGAACATAATGTACTAACAATGAATATCATGCAGTAACAAATAAAGATAATGCAGTAACGAATGAAAATCTTCAGTAACGAATAAAGATCATGTATTAACAATGAAGATCATGCAGTAGCAAATGAAGATCATGCATTAACAAATGTACATCATGTAGTAACAAGTGATGATCATGCAGTAACAATGAAGATCATGCAGTAACAAATAAAGATAATGCAGTAACGAATGAAAATCTTCAGTAACGAATGTAGATCATGCAGTAACAAATGAAGATCATCCAGTAACAAATGAAGATCATGCAGCAACATATAAAGATCATGCAATAACAAATAGAGATCATGCACCAACAAATGAGGATCATGCACTAATAAATGAAATAATGCAGTAACGAATGAAAATCTTCAGTAACGAATGAAGATCATGTAGTAACAATGAAGATTATGCAGCAACAAATGAAGACCATGCAATAACAAATGAACATAATGTACCAACAATGAATATCATGCAGTAACAAATAAAGATAATGCAGTAACGAATGAAAATCTTCAGTAACGAATAAAGATCATGTATTAACAATGAAGATCATGCAGTAGCAAATGAAGATCATGCATTAACAAATGTACATCATGTAGTAACAAGTGATGACCATGCAGTAACAATGAAGATCATGCAGTAACAAATAAAGATAATGCAGTAACGAATGAAAATCTTCAGTAACGAATGTAGATCATGCAGTAACAAACGAAGATCATGCAATAACAAATGAAGATCATGCAGCAACATATAAAGATAATGCAATAACAAATAGAGATCATGCAGCAACAAATGAGGATCATGCAGTAATAAATTAAATAATGCAGTAACGAATGAAAATCTTCAGTAACGAATGAAGATCATGTAGTAACAATGAAGATTATGCAGCAACAAATGAAGATCATGCAATAACAAATGAACATAATGTACTAACAATGAATATCATGCAGTAACAAATAAAGATAATGCAGTAACGAATGAAAATCTTCAGTAAGGAATAAAGATCATGTATTAGCAATGAAGATCATGCAGTAGCAAATGAAGATCATGCATTAACAAATATACATCATGTAGTAACAAGTGATGATCATGCAGTAACAATGAAGATCATGCAGTAACAAATAAATATAATGCAGTAACGAATGAAAATCTTCAGTAACGAATGAAGATCATGTAGTAACAATGAAGATCATGCAGTAACTAATGAAGATCATGCAGCAACATATAAAGATCATGCAATAACAAATAGAGATCATGCACCAACAAATGAGGATCATGCAGTAATAAATGAAATAATGCAGTAACGAATGAAAATCTTCAGTAACGAATGAAGATCATGTAGTAACAATGAAGATTATGCAGCAACAAATGAAGATCATGCAATAACAAATGAACATAATGTACTAACAATGAATATCATGCAGTAACAAATAAAGATAATGCAGTAACGAATGAAAATCTTCAGTAGCGAATAAAGATCATGTATTAACAATGAAGATCATGCAGTAGCAAATGAAGATCATGCATTAACAAATGTACATCATGTAGTAACAAGTGATGATCATGCAGTAACAATGAAGATCATGCAGTAACAAATAAAGATAATGCAGTAACGAATGAAAATCTTCAGTAACAAATGTAGATCATGCAGTAACAAATGAAGATCATGCAGTAACAAATGAAAATCATGCAGCAACATATAAAGATCATGCAATAACAAATAGAGATCATGCACCAACAAATGAGGATCATGCAGTAATAAATGAAATAATGCAGTAACGAATGAAAATCTTCAGTAACGAATGAAGATCATGTAGTAACAATGAAGATTATGCAGCAACAAATGAAGATCATGCAATAACAAATGAACATAATGTACTAACAATGAATATCATGCAGTAACAAATAAAGATAATGCAGTACCGAATGAAAATCTTCAGTAACGAATAAAGATCATGTATTAACAATGAAGATCATGCAGTAGCAAATGAAGATCATGCATTAACAAATGTACATCATGTAGTAACAAGTGATGATCATGCAGTAACAATGAAGATCATGCAGTAACAAATAAAGATAATGCAGTAACGAATGAAAATCTTCAGTAACGAATGTAGATCATGCAGTAACAAATGAAGATCATGCAGTAACAAATGAAAATCATGCAGCAACATATAAAGATCATGCAATAACAAATAGAGATCATGCACCAACAAATGAGGTTCATGCAGTAATAAATGAAATAATGCAGTAACGAATGAAAATCTTCAGTAACGAATGAAGATCATGTAGTAACAATGAAGATTATGCAGCAACAAATGAAGACCATGCAATAACAAATGAACATAATGTACCAACAATGAATATCATGCAGTAACAAATAAAGATAATGCAGTAACGAATGAAAATCTTCAGTAACGAATAAAGATCATGTATTAACAATGAAGATCATGCAGTAGCAAATGAAGATCATGCATTAACAAATGTACATCATGTAGTAACAAGTGATGACCATGCAGTAGCAATGAAGATCATGCAGTAACAAATAAAGATAATGCAGTAACGAATGAAAATCTTCAGTAACGAATGTAGATCATGCAGTAACAAACGAAGATCATGCAGTAACAAATGAAGATCATGCAGCAACATATAAAGATAATGCAATAACAAATAGAGATCATGCAGCAACAAATGAGGATCATGCAGTAATAAATGAAATAATGCAGTAACGAATGAAAATCTTCAGTAACGAATGAAGATCATGTAGTAACAATGAAGATTATGCAGCAACAAATGAAGATCATGCAATAACAAATGAACATAATGTACTAACAATGAATATCATGCAGTAACAAATAAAGATAATGCAGTAACGAATGAAAATCTTCAGTAACGAATAAAGATCATGTATTAGCAATGAAGATCATGCAGTAGCAAATGAAGATCATGCATTAACAAATATACATCATGTAGTAACAAGTGATGATCATGCAGTAACAATGAAGATCATGCAGTAACAAATAAATATAATGCAGTAACGAATGAAAATCTTCAGTAACGAATGAAGATCATGTAGTAACAATGAAGATCATGCAGTAACTAATGAAGATCATGCAGCAACATATAAAGATCATGCAATAACAAATAGAGATCATGCACCAACAAATGAGGATCATGCAGTAATAAATGAAATAATGCAGTAACGAATGAAAATCTTCAGTAACGAATGAAGATCATGTAGTAACAATGAAGATTATGCAGCAACAAATGAAGATCATGCAATAACAAATGAACATAATGTACTAACAATGAATATCATGCAGTAACAAATAAAGATAATGCAGTAACGAATGAAAATCTTCAGTAACGAATAAAGATCATGTATTAACAATGAAGATCATGCAGTAGCAAATGAAGATCATGCATTAACAAATGTACATCATGTAGTAACAAGTGATGATCATGCAGTAACAATGAAGATCATGCAGTAACAAATAAAGATAATGCAGTAACGAATGAAAATCTTCAGTAACGAATGTAGATCATGCAGTAACAAATGAAGATCATTCAGTAACAAATGAAAATCATGCAGCAACATATAAAGATCATGCAATAACAAATAGAGATCATGCACCAACAAATGTGGATCATGCAGTAATAAATGAAATAATGCAGTAACGAATGAAAATCTTCAGTAACGAATGAAGATCATGTAGTAACAATGAAGATTATGCAGCAACAAATGAAGACCATGCAATAACAAATGAACATAATGTACTAACAATGAATATCATGCAGTAACAAATAAAGATAATGCAGTAACGAATGAAAATCTTCAGTAACGAATAAAGATCATGTATTAACAATGAAGATCATGCAGTAGCAAATGAAGATCATGCATTAACAAATGTACATCATGTAGTAACAAGTGATGATCATGCAGTAACAATGAAGAACATGCAGTAACAAATAAAGATAATGCAGTAACGAATGAAAATCTTCAGTAACGAATGTAGATCATGCAGTAACAAATGAAGATCATGCAGTAACAAATGAAGATCATGCAGCAACATATAAAGATCATGCAATAACAAATAGAGATCATGCACCAACAAATGAGGATCATGCAGTAATAAATGAAATAATGCAGTAACGTATGAAAATTTTCAGTAACAAATGAAGACCATGTAGTAACAATGAAGATTATGCAGCAACAAATGAAGATCATGCAATAACAAATGAACATAATGTACTAACAATGAATATCATGCAGTAACAAATAAAGATAATGCAGTAACGAATGAAAATCTTCAGTAACGAATAAAGATCATGTATTAACAATGAAGATGATGCAATAGCAAATGAAGATCATGCATTAACAAATGTACATCATGTAGTAACAAGTGATGATCATGCAGTAACAATGAAGATCATGCAGTAACAAATAAAGATAATGCAGTAACGAATGAAAATCTTCAGTAACGAATGAAGATCATGTAGTAACAATGAAGATTATGCAGCAACAAATGAAGATCATGCAATAACAAATGAACATAATGTACTAACAATGAATATCATGCAGTAACAAATAAAGATAATGCAGTAACGAATGAAAATCTTCAGTAACGAATAAAGATCATGTATTAACAATGAAGATCATGCAGTAGCAAATGAAGATCATGCATTAACAAATGTACATCATGTAGTAACAAGTGATGATCATGCAGTAACAATGAAGATCATGCAATAACAAATAAAGATAATGCAGTAACGAATGAAAATCTTCAGTAACGAATGTAGGTCATGCAGTAACAAATGAAGATCATGCAGTAACAAATGAAGATCATGCAGCAACATATAAAGATCATGCAATAACAAATAGAGATCATGCACCAACAAATGAGGATCATGCAGTAATAAATGAAATAATGCAGTAACGAATGAAAATCTTCAGTAACGAATGAAGATCATGTAGTAACAATGAAGATTATGCAGCAACAAATGAAGATCATGCAATAACAAATGAACATAATGTACTAACAATGAATATCATGCAGTAACAAATAAAGATAATGCAGTACCGAATGAAAATCTTCAGTAACGAATAAAGATCATGTATTAACAATGAAGATCATGCAGTAGCAAATGAAGATCATGCATTAACAAATGTACATCATGTAGTAACAAGTGATGATCATGCAGTAACAATGAAGATCATGCAGTAACAAATAAAGATAATGCAGTAACGAATGAAAAACTTCAGTAACGAATGTAGATCATGCAGTAACAAATGAAGATCATGCAGTAACAAATGAAAATCATGCAGCAACATATAAAGATCATGCAATAACAAATAGAGATCATGCACCAACAAATGAGGATCATGCAGTAATAAATGAAATAATGCAGTAACGAATGAAAATCTTCAGTAACGAATGAAGATCATGTAGTAATAATGAAGATTATGCAGCAACAAATGAAGACCATGCAATAACAAATGAACATAATGTACTAACAATGAATATCATGCAGTAACAAATAAAGATAATGCAGTACCGAATGAAAATCTTCAGTAACGAATAAAGATCATGTATTAACAATGAAGATCATGCAGTAGCAAATGAAGATCATGCATTAACAAATGTACATCATGTAGTAACAAGTGATGATCATGCAGTAACAATGAAGATCATGATGTAACAAATAAAGATAATGCAGTAACGAATGAAAATCTTCAGTAACGAATGTAGATCATGCAGTAACAAATGAATCATGCAGTAACAAATGAAAATCATGCAGCAACATATAAAGATCATGCAATAACAAATAGAGATCATGCACCAACAAATGAGGATCATGCAGTAATAAATGAAATAATGCAGTAACGAATGAAAATCTTCAGTAACGAATGAAGATCATGTAGTAACAATGAAGATTATGCAGCAACAAATGAAGACCATGCAATAACAAATGAACATAATGTACTAACAATGAATATCATGCAGTAACAAATAAAGATAATGCAGTAACGAATGAAAATCTTCAGTAACGAATAAAGATCATGTATTAACAATGAAGATCATGCAGTAGCAAATGAAGATCATGCATTAACAAATGTACATCATGTAGTAACAAGTGATGATCATGCAGTAACAATGAAGATCATGCAGTAACAAATAAAGATAATGCAGTAGCGAATGAAAATCTTCAGTAACGAATGTAGATCATGCAGTAACAAATGAAGATCATGCAGTAACAAGTGAAGATCATGCAGCAACATATAAAGATCATGCAAGAACAAATAGAGATCATGCACCAACAAATGAGGATCATGCAGTAATAAATGAAATAATGCAGTAACGAATGAAAATCTTCAGTAACGAATGAAGATCATGTAGTAACAATGAAGATTATGCAGCAACAAATGAAGATCATGCAATAAGAAATGAACATAATGTACTAACAATGAATATCATGCAGTAACAAATAAAGATAATGCAAGAACAAATAGAGATCATGCACCAACAAATGAGGATCATGCAGTAATAAATGAAATAATGCAGTAACGAATGAAAATCTTCAGTAACGAATGAAGATCATGTAGTAACAATGAAGATTATGCAGCAACAAATGAAGATCATGCAATAACAAATGAACATAATGTACTAACAATGAATATCATGCAGTAACAAATAAAGATAATGCAGTAACGAATGAAAATCTTCAGTAACGAATAAAGATCATGTATTAACAATGAAGATCATGCACTAGCAAATGAAGATCATGCATTAACAAATGTACATCATGTAGTAACAAGTGATGATCATGCAGTAACAATGAAGATCATGCAGTAACAAATAAATATAATGCAGTAACGAATGAAAATCTTCAGTAACGAATGAAGATCATGTAGTAACAATGAAGATTATGCAGCAACAAATGAAGATCATGCAATAACAAATGAACATAATGTACTAACAATGAATATCATGCAGTAACAAATAAAGATAATGCAGTAACGAATGAAAATCTTTCTGTAACGAATAAAGATCATGTATTAACAATGAAGATCATGCAGTAGCAAATGAAGATCATGCATTAACAAATGTACATCATGTAGTAACAAGTGATGATCATGCAGTAACAATGAAGATCATGCAGTAACAAATAAAGATAATGCAGTAACGAATGAAAATCTTCAGTAACGAATGTAGATCATGCAGTAACAAATGAAGATCATGCAGTAACAAATGAAGATCATGCAGCAACATATAAAGATCATGCAATAACAAATAGAGATCATGCACCAACAAATGAGGATCATGCAGTAATAAATGAAATAATGCAGTAACGAATGAAAATCTTCAGTAACGAATGAAGATCATGTAGTAACAATGAAGATTATGCAGCAACAAATGAAGATCATGCAATAACAAATGAACATAATGTACTAACAATGAATATCATGCAGTAACAAATAAAGATAATGCAGTAACGAATGAAAATCTTCAGTAACGAATAAAGATCATGTATTAACAATGAAGATCATGCAGTAGCAAATGAAGATCATTCATTAACAAATGTACATCATGTAGTAACAAGTGATGATCATGCAGTAACAATGAAGATCATGCAGTAACAAATAAAGATAATGCAGTAGCGAATGAAAATCTTCAGTAACGAATGTAGATCATGCAGTAACAAATGAAGATCATGCAGTAACAAATGAAGATCATGCAGCAACATATAAAGATCATGCAAGAACAAATAGAGATCATGCACCAACAAATGAGGATCATGCAGTAATAAATGAAATAATGCAGTAACGAATGAAAATCTTCAGTAACGAATGAAGATCATGTAGTAACAATGAAGATTATGCAGAACAAATGAAGATCATGCAATAACAAATGAACATAATGTACTAACAATGAATATCATGCAGCAACAAATAAAGATAATGCAAGAACAAATAGAGATCATGCACCAACAAATGAGGATCATGCAGTAATAAATGAAATAATGCAGTAACGAATGAAAATCTTCAGTAACGAATGAAGATCATGTAGTAACAATGAAGATTATGCAGCAACAAATGAAGATCATGCAATAACAAATGAACATAATGTACTAACAATGAATATCATGCAGTAACAAATAAAGATAATGCAGTAACGAATGAAAATCTTCAGTAACGAATAAAGATCATGTATTAACAATGAAGATCATGCAGTAGCAAATGAAGATCATGCATTAACAAATGTACATCATGTAGTAACAAGTGATGATCATGCAGTAACAATGAAGATCATGCAGTAACAAATAAAGATAATGCAGTAACGAATGAAAATCTTCAGTAACGAATGTAGATCATGCAGTAACAAATGAAGATCATGCAGTAACAAATGAAGATCATGCAGCAACATATAAAGATCATGCAATAACAAATAGAGATCATGCACCAACAAATGAGGATCATGCAGTAATAAATGAAATAATGCAGTAACGAATGAAAATCTTCAGTAACGAATGAAGATCATGTAGTAACAATGAAGATTATGCAGCAAAAAATGAAGATCATGTAGTAACAATGAAGATTATGCAGCAACAAATGAAGATCATGCAATAACAAATGAACATAATGTACTAACAATGAATATCATGCAGTAACAAATAAAGATAATGCAGTAACGAATGAAAATCTTCAGTAACGAATAAAGATCATGTATTAACAATGAAGATCATGCAGTAGCAAATGAAGATCATGCATTAACAAATGTACATCATGTAGTAACAAGTGATGATCATGCAGTAACAATGAAGATCATGCAGTAACAAATAAAGATAATGCAGTAACGGATGAAAATCTTCTGTAACGAATGTAGATCATGCAGTAACAAATGAAGATTATGCAGTAACAAATGAAGATCATGCAATAACAAATGAACATAATGTACTAACAATGAATATCATGCAGTAACAAATAAACATAATGCAATAACGAATGAAAATCTTCAGTAACGAATAAAGATCATGTATTAACAATGAAGATCATGCAGTAGCAAATGAAGATCATGCATTAACAAATGTACATCATGTAGTAACAAGTGATGATCATGCAGTAACAATGAAGATCATGCAGTAACAAATAAAGATAATGCAGTAACGAATGAAAATCTTCAGTAACGAATGTAGATCATGCAGTAACAAATGAAGATCATGCAGTAGCAAATGAAGATCATGCAGCAACATATAAAGATCATGCAATAACAAATAGAGATCATGCACCAACAAATGAGGATCATGCAGTAATAAATGAAATAATGCAGTAACGAATGAAAATCTTCAGTAACGAATGAAGATCATGTAGTAACAATGAAGATTATGCAGCAACAAATGAAGATCCTGCAATAACAAATGAACATAATGTACTAACAATGAATATCATGCAGTAACAAATAAAGATAATGCAATAACGAATGAAAATCTTCAGTAAGGAATAAAGATCATGTATTAACAATGAAGATCATGCAGTAGCAAATGAAGATCATGCATTAACAAATGTACATCATGTAGTAACAAGTGATGATCATGCAGTAGCAATGAAGATCATGCAGTAACAAATAAAGATAATGCAGTAACGAATGAAAATCTTCAGTAACGAATGTAGATCATGCAGTAACAAATGAAGATCATGCAGTAACAAATGAAGATCATGCAGCAACATATAAAGATCATGCAATAACAAATAAAGATCATGCAGAAGAAATGAAGATCATGCAGTAACGAAGATCATGTAGTAACAATAAAGGCCATGCAGTAAAGAATGATCATGTAGTAACAAATAAAGATAATGAACTAACAAATAAAGATCATGCAGAAAAGTGAAGATGACGTAGTAAGAATGAATATCATGCAGTAACAAATGAAGATCATACAATAACAAATGAAGATCATGCAGTAACAAATGAAGATAATGCAGTAACGAATGAAAATCATGCAGTAACAAATGATGATCGTGCAGTAACGAATAAAATCATCCACTAACGAATGATGATTCTGAAGTAACGAATGAAGATCATGCAATAAGATCTTTAATATAGTCAAAAAAATTTTGTGTAGTTTAAAAAAGTATTCGTTACAAAATTAAATTGTCGTGAATGAAAGTAAACTGGATTTAATATATTTCTTGTATCATTTATTTTACTTTTATAAAATAAAAAAGTAATGGAAATTACGGTGAGGGAAATTAGACTGAAAAAGGAAACTTAATATTACTTTAAAAAAATACTTTTCTAGTATTTATTTATTTATTTATTTATTTATAGAAAACTCCAAAAATAAACTTGCTCGTATTTTTTCTGTTAAATTTGAAATTACTAGATATGGAAATACTTCTCTTATGTTGACTTCTCTTGTCGGATGAAATTGATTTTAATCTCGTCTGTTTTAAGTATATGTAAAATTGAGTGTATGTTGAATGTTTTTGATAGAAAGTTGGTAAAATATATATGAAAGATAAATAACAACTTTTATGTTAACTTCCTTTAAACTTCTGAAAACATTATGACAGTAATTGTGGGAAGAGACGGAGTTATTGTAAAATAACTTTGATAAGGTAGTACGTAGAGCACACTGGATTTGTTTTCTCCTACAACTATTTTATTATAACATTTTTGTTAGGTATTATCTATGTGGCTCTAAGAGTAATAGACAGTCTTTTTGTGTAGTTTCGATAAATAGGTGTATTAAGGCCAAGGCAGCTAACGAAAGGATATAATGGAGCTTCAGTTATGCTGAGTGACAATTGTTTAGGAATGTTTATGCTTCAGGTAAGTAAAGAGAGGTTTAGGTTTTACAGAGCTCCAGAAAACTTAGCGAGTAAGGAAACCATAGAGCTCTGGGTAAGCTAGGTGGATTCTGTTAGGAGTTTTAAAGCTCTAGGGAAGCTAAGGGAGGGGTGAGTTTTTGCAGATTTCCAGGCAAGCTAAGTGGGCATATCTTGGAGTTCCAGTCAAGGTAAGAGGCTTGGGGTAGGCTAAGTTTGTTAGAGTTCCAGGAGAGTTAAGGAAGCAAAAATGACTAGTTGAAACTGATATCGGTGGAGATTTTGTATTCTGTGGTATAATAATAACAATAATGATTGTTATCTGCTTGTTTGCAGTAGTTGTAGTAAAAGTAAGCATGGACTTGTTTATAAAAAACATAGGTTAATGTTTACATATATAGACCCTGTGTAATATGTCACAATACTTTTGGAAAACCTTAATTGGTGGCTTGTCTACAGGTCTGTCGTCCATGACTCGATTTTGTCTGTTGAAACATCAATCACAAAGGATTATAAATATTGTAGTCATTTGATGTAACTTGTTCAATATTGATTGAATTTGGCATGATGATATACTTTCTTAAGTTAACCATTTTAAATTTTGTCGTATATTTTTATACAATATAGGTAATATGTTCATTATTCGATTTTAAAAAAGCACTAACAAACCTTTTTACTTCATTTTCTATTTTTTTAGGCTTGAAGATATTACATATGGTTTCACGCCTTTCTGCGTGGAGATATAGGGGATTTTGACGTCATAACTTTAAAAAATAATTTTTTGTTACACATGTTTTTTTACTTTTGGAGGGCTTACTTTGGCACCTAGAAGATTGACATTTTTCACATACATTTAATGTGCCCGTTAGTATTTTTCAGATTTGTTTTAGATTTCTCCGTTAACACAGGATGCCCAGAGGGTCAGAAAAGTAAAAAGGGATATTTTAAACGAACAATCACTTTCTCCGCGATTTTCCCGCCTCACAAGGGAACCTTCCGAAAATGATAGTTGCAGTGAAAGATATGGCCTATGCTAATTGAAAGAGATGTAACAGAGATGAGCATTCCCGAAAAATTAGCTGCCCATAGCAATAGGTTCAAGAAATATAAGGGATGGAAGTTCGGGAAACAGCAAGGTTGGACAAGGGGAAAAAGTGCAAATTCCGCAAAAAAAAAAAAAAAAAAAAAATTCCACGGCAAAATACAATGCTGACAAGTGATGTATAGAAAGAGACTTGCCACAATAGGGAACAAATGAAGGCTACCAGTGGGGTTAACAGTGTTGCCAACTGCAATGAAAAGTACATGTTTTGCGAAGAGCACTATATGAAGTGAGTGCAATATTCAGTGTTAATCTGTCATGTAGAACATAAGATATGACGTGTATAATCAGTGGTACAATCTAACAAAAGAGAATAGAAAAAACAGAAGTACGAAAAATACGGAAAAGACGGAGTTGGCCATAATGCGCCACAGTTGATCACGAGCTGTGCATATTAGGATGAACAAAACAAGAAGCACCAACTATGCAGGAAACCGACGTACCTAGAGTCGAAAAGAAAAACTAGTTCCAAAGTTGGCAACACTGGCCATGAAAATCCAGACAATTCTAATATAGTTAGGCCACTCGCTTCACAAAAAGAAAATTCCGGCAACAGGCATCACTCGGAATGCATCAATGCTAGAGTGATTGAGGCAATGTCAAGTCGGGGAACATGAAATGGTTGGGTTGAGCCAACTAGGGTTTCGGATAATAGAAGTAGTGAGCATTATGTCATGGTTGGATCGTATGTGGGAATATGCAGGGTGTCCCACCAAACTTTGTGACCTGAAAGATTTGCGAAACGAACAAAAATGTGACGGATCCAGTTGTGCAGGAATGTACCAATGTCAGGGGATGATAAAAGTCTGTGAGAAGCAAGTGCCCCCAGGATCCCCATCATAGGGCCCCAGGAGCCAACTTCAAATTTTCAAATGGCAACAGGGACCGAGTGGTACCTCTCTCGATAGATCATGGAATGTGCAACAACATCTATAGGAAACATTTGCTATATGAAGCATGTTTTCAAAATGGCCGCCACAAATATATGTTGTGTCTTAACATGGCATCGAACATTGTGATCTCAAATTGCTGCGAAGCGAAAAGAGATGTTGCAAATCCAATTGCACAGGAATGTACTCATGTCGAGGGCCAAGAGAACATTGTAAGAAGCAAGTCCCCCAGGGCCCCCATCATAAGGCTCGAGGGGTCAACCGCAACATTTCAAATGGGAACAGGGGGCGGATGATATTTCTCTGGATAGATACAACACCGCCTATAAGAAACATTTGCTATATGAAGCACGGGTTTCAAAATGGCCGTCAAAAATGCACGTTGTTCTTGTCACCGAGCAGATATTTTTGGCGGCCATTTTGAAATCCCATATAGTAAATATTTCTGATATGCGTTGTTGCATATTCCAAGATTTATCGAAAGAAATATAACTCGACCGATGGTGCTATTTGAAATTTTGAAGTTGGGGTCCCTGGGACCCTATGATGGGGGACTTGGGGGCACTTGTGTCTCACAGAAGTTTGTCGCCCGCTGACATGGGTACATTCCTGCACAACTGGATGTGTCACATTTTTTTCGCTTTGAAAATATTTCAGTCGAAGAATTAGGTGGGATACTCTGGATATATCATATAGGCGGTGATAGTACTGCAGACACCAACACACAGCAGATCAAGCCTTTGATTATGTTTGCTTTCTATTGGTGTGGATATGTGATAGAAAAACCACCAAAGGTTCCGAAACCTCTAGAATACTGTTTCGAGACATTCACAGCCGATCATTGTACCATGTGTGACGGATTGGCAGTATTCCGCTGTGCTCACTGCAAATGTATTTTTGTTTGGACCATTGTCTCATCGAACAATTGCACATACAATGTGGACGAGCATGTACAAATGATGCGAAGACTAATCCCTGTTGCTGATTTTTTTTTTTCTGAAGCGAGTGGCCTAACTATATTAGAATTGTCTGGATTTTCATGGCCAGTGTTGCCAACTTTGGAACTAGTTTTTCTTTTCGACTCTAGGTACCTCGGTTTCCTGCATAGTCGGTGCTTCTTGTTTTGTTCATCCTAATATGCACAGCTCGTGATCAAATGTGGCGCATTATGGCCAACTCCGTCTTTTCCGTATTTTTCGTACTTCTGTTTTTTCTATTCTCTTTTGTTAGATTGTACCACTGATTATACACGTCATATCTTATGTTCTACATGACAGATTGACACTGAATATTGCACTCACTTCATATAGTGCTCTTTGCAAAACATGTACTTTTCATTGCAGTTGGCAACAGTGTTAACCTCACTGGTGGCCTTCATTTGTTACCTATTGTGGCAAGTTTCTTTTTATACATCACTTGTCAGCATTGTATTTTGCCGTGGCACTTTTTTTTTTTTTTTTTTTTTTTGCGGAATTTGCACTTTTCCCCCCATGTCCAACCTTGCTGTTTCCCGAACTTCCATCCCTTATATTTCTTGAACCTATTGCTATGGGCAGCTAATTTTTTTGGGAATGAACATCTCTGTTACAGCTGTTTCAATTGGCATAGGTCACATCTTTCACTGCAACTATCATTTTCGGAAGGTTCTCTTGTCAGATACATGATGAAGACATGTGAATGGTACCGTTTGAAAGGCTATACTATTCTGAAGAGAATAAAATACGAACCATTATTCTAGGATAAAGAGGTACCTGAGATCCTGTTATATACGGAAATTTGGGGTTTTGTGGGATATTCTTAACACATTAGTAAATATTTTTATCGCCCTTACTTTTCAAGATATAAGCCTGAAATTTTGTAGACACATTCAGTATACCCTTTAGTATTTTCTAGATTTATTTCAGATCTCTGCGTTAACACAGGGGAGACCAGAAAGGTAAAAAGATAAAAAGGATATATATATTTTACAAAAATCCAGTTTTTTTTTTTTTTTTTTTTTGCGATTTTCCCATCTCATAGGACACATATGAATGGTACAGTTTGAAAGGCTGTTCTATTCTAAAGGACACGAGATACAAATCATGATCCTAGGATAAATAGGAGTGATGCTGTAGCTGCTTGACTGAAATTCTATAATTTGTGAAAGAAACTTCTTGGGGGTTGTGAATATTGTTGGAGATTCTGCCTAATATTATCCCTATGTTTTTCCAGTTTATAAATATAAAACATAGAGACACTTGCCACAATGATTTACCATCTACAACTTTATTCAATTTAAGAGCAGTTCCCTCGCTTCAATGTAAAATCTACGCAAGTTCTTGAAGATATATATATATATATATATATATATATATATATATATATATATATATATATATATATATATATATATATATATATATATATATATATATACTATCAGTCTATATTACTTCATATATAGAAGAATGGTTTCTATTTAAATATCTTCGAGAGCTAAATTTGAATGTTGAGAGCTGTCCAAAAGGGAATGAAAATGAAGGAAGACCAACAAACGGGAAATGATGTAACGACCACCCTCGATCCAAAGAAATAGTGGATGCGTGTGGGTGGGAAACGTAGAGAAAAGAGGGACCTCAAATCGATTCTTGAGACGCTCTTCCTCGTCCTCCGATGATTTGATGGACTTGCTACATTTCTTGAGGCATGTTTTTTCCCTATCTTCCTCTTTTTCAAGCCGCGCTACGCCACTAAACAAACAACATCATGAATGGAACGGAGAATCTCCCTCGTCCTTTCACAATGGATGCAAAGTAAACATGGAAATAGTGATGTGGATGGGTGTCTATGGTAGGGAAGGGAGAAGGAAGAAATCACAACGAGTGGCGGTATGATTAAAACAAACCTTGTGATGGAATACGGAATGCGTTGTAGTTCAATTTTAATCTACTGGCCATCAGGACAATGGAACGAAAGATTTGTGAAGTGAAAGCCAGGTGTTTGGATGGAGTAAGACAAAAGATGAGTATTTTTCAATATCTTGAGTGGAATGTTCGAGCAAATTCTCATACTGTTTAACAGTGGTCAAGTGCTACTCAAGTGAGTAAAGAAATTCCGGGAATCAAAGCGTATACAGTCGCTCTATGACTTTTGGCATTGAATTTAAATTTTAAAACAAGGGAGGTTTTATTTTTTATGGACAAAGGAAGATACATTTGACACATTATACTTGTTGGGATAGGCGCCGATTTTTAGATATCCCTGGACAATCAAGAT
The DNA here is from genome assembly GCF_964235325.1 of Thermobia domestica. NCBI lineage: Eukaryota > Metazoa > Arthropoda > Insecta > Zygentoma > Lepismatidae > Thermobia > Thermobia domestica. Next base: position 272,055,070 of record NC_137462.1, read on the forward strand.
ATGAAATACTAGATAATGGGTAATAATAATAATAATAATAATAATAATAATAATAATAATAATAATAATAATAATAATAATAATAATAATAATAATAATAATAATAATAATATATTTTCAAAATATGATATACCTAAGGATCTTTCTTTCTTGTTACATATGTACTAACCATATAACGAACCATTATTATTTTGCAGCAATCTTGGATTATATACGTATCTGTAAATTACCAAATGACTTTGATCTTATCAAGGAGTAAAAATTAAGTCGAAAATCTCCCAAAATTAATTTTGGCATTTTACCCATAAAAGGGAATGGGATGAAGTGATCAGTTACAAAGGTACATATCATGGTCCTACACTACCCTACAATGGTAATTTAGAAAATTTTAAAGGGTTGAGCTTACATATTCCTCCCGATATTTTAGAAGAGTGGTTAATGTACCTGTGTTCCATAAAAGACAATGGACCGTATACCCATCCATTTAACCATATAAACTCTCATGAAAGAGGAAGTTACATTAGGTCAAAAGCCTTCCAAATTTATTCTTTTAACAATTTTTTACCAATAAAAGCGAACGAGATGGATCACTCAATTTTAGCAAAGTACATACCATAGTCCTATACTACCATACTGAATTTTAAAAGTTGGCGATTTCCACAATTTAAAGGTTGGTCTATATATATATATTCTTTCGAAATTGGAAAGGGCAAGGACAAGGTACCCCATTTCTATCAAAGACGATGGAGCCCCAAAATCACCCATAAAGTGATTTAAAAACTCATCAACGAGGATTAATTAGGTCAAAAACCCCAAATTTAGATTTTTGGCAATTTTATACCAATAAAAGAGAACGAAATGGACCTCCAATCTTCAGGAAATACACACCATGGTCATATACAACCCTCCCGGGGTGGGTCAACGTATCTTTTGCTAAATTTCTGAAAAAGTGCACCCCTGAACCATAGTGCTGTTTCATAACTTTGAAATAGAGAGTTTTTGTTGTTAATTTGAATAAATGCTTAGAGGATTTTGCTTATTGTTTATCCTCGGTAGAAAGACAATACTACTTTAGATGCATTTTAATTATTATTGATACAAGTTATATAGAGAAGAAGGTTACAAAATAATAAATTTTAACAATTTACGCCTGTCATGGAGGAAGACCTTCATGCACAAACTTCTTATGTGTTGCTTTGTACTTGGAGAGGCAGTGTTTTTTTTATCTGTATGAAAATATAGGAAAAGAACACTAAAACAAAACTTTATAATATTACATTATATGTTGGATGTTAAACCAATTTATTTTATTAACAAGTAAGTGTTTTTGAAAATTTTTTTATTGAAACGGTTACTGAAGAAAAAGCCTGCGATGGTGAGAACTAATCTTATCGTGCATGGCAGGGAACAATATTAGTTTTAGGGCCTGCTGCCTACTGTTAATTTACACTTCGCACGAACAATGTTTAAACACCGTAATTATGTATTGAGTATGGTGGTCCGAAACATAAGGGAGGCACAGGGAATGAATGAATTTATGTATGTTTTTGAACCAAAGACTATTAGTAAGATTTTCAGAAAGTCCGCTGGAAAAATAACCGGTGTCTTCCAGATATGAGAAAAGGATCAAGGACTGGAGATGCATGCACAAAGCAATGCAAAATGGAGGCTTTGTGCAGGAATGATATTTAACTGTGAGGTTTACATGAATGATGTGCTGGATGATGATTTTAGCTGTATCTGGAAGTGGTTGTGTGTGCAGTGATGAACACTAGAGTGGTTTAACTGCAGCTGGAAGGATGTTATATTTGCTGCGATGAATTTTGCTTGCTGGTGTTATTGAAACAAGTTATATAGAGAAGAAGGTTACAAAATAATAAATATAGAAATTATAAATTTTAACAATTTACGCCTGTCATGGAGGAAGACCTTCATGCACAAACTTCTTATGTGTTGCTTCTTAGCACAATTAATGAAGTACTTACAAGAACGTTTGATGGTATAGGCTGAGGTCCATATTAAAAAGGATTTAAAGGTTAAAGAACTTGCAATGCCCGTTCTAACTAATTAATTAATTAACCTTTTGTTTAATTTAAATACCCTGTTTTTAACTTTTTTCCTGTATAAGTTTTTTATTTTGTTTTTGTATTTTAACATTTTTAGTTTCATTTTAAAATTTCACTTCCTTATAAGTGCGTTTACGGAACCTCAGCCTGTTTGTTTCTTTTATTTTTAATTTTAAAAGTTTTAATATACATTAATGAGTTAAATTTACATTACAGTGCATAAAAAAGGACATAAAAGCAAGCTCAAGTCACGCCGATGGAATTATTGGTGAGCTTCTGGCTGTTATAACACTAATATTGTAATTAGTAAAATAAATTTTGATTCAAGTAATAATAATGGGAAATTATTTTTTTAATTTATTAATTGTTATTTAAGTCACATAAACTGATATTGAACTTTGGGATTACCAATGTTAGTTTCACTGGAATACTATTTTGAATATTGTGTGTTATGGACTCCATCATTTATAAGAATGTATCCTATAGCTATCGTTGAAACATCATAATCGAAGAAACTAAATGTGTTTCTTTGATAACTGGATTGTATTACTCCTTTCATTATAGGCAACCAACATTAACAAGCTAGCAGGAAAGTTGCATATACCGTAGGTGTTGTTGTCTTTCGGAGTCGTCGTTATGGAAATAAAGAGCGTATAGGTAAAAAGGTGAATCCACTGAGTTGTTCACAGATTCATTCACAGTACATCTCCGAAATTATTAGGCGTAGAGACTTTGAAGTTCCTATGAATAATACGTGTATCCTAGGCTACGGCTAAAGCGGGATTTTGCGAGATGAGATCCCTAAGAAATGGAACGGGGTAAATGTTTGTGTTGCATCAAAAAAATTTCGAAACCAGAACATACATATATATTTTCATATAGATATACCTTTCAAATAGTATACGTAAATTTAAATTTTCCCGTGCGAAGATTGAATATTCTAACTAGCTATCTAATTCTGAGTTATGAAAAATGAAAATTCGTCGCCACTGAAATGAATGAACACTATTGTATCTTATCTTGTATGAGACTAATATAGTTTAAATTGGTATACGTTACTACTCGAAGGTCTGCTTTTATTTCCTCTAGGCCCCTCCAGACTGTCTCTTACCCAAAACTTTCAAACTAGAATTATATATATATATATATATATATATATATATATATATATATATATATACGTATTCTTCTTGAAGATGTTGTTTCATATTATTTTCCCATCCACCAAAGGGTCTTTTACCTAAAGCTTTCAAGACCAGAAATCTATACTCTTATACGCTTCTATTGTATGATTCTTTTTATATAAGCTTTCATCTTCTTCTAGACCCACCCAAAAGTCTTTTTCCCAAAATCTTTTCAACTAGAACTCTATAGGCCTATACTCTACATGTTGAAGATCTTGTATTATACTATTATCTTCCTGCATTCTCCTAGACTCACCCAGTGGCCTTTTCTAACTACAATTGTGTGTCCTACGTAAGTATCAAATTCTATCTGTGTGTCTTCATTTTGCACGTCCCGGCGAAATTAAGATACCGCTAATTTTACAGTAATTATGTGATATCTTCAAATAGATAAAAGATAATCGAAATGTGGAACAAGAGCGCCCTACACAATATCATTTTACATGAGATACCCTTATCACGACTCACTTATCTGCTTTCGATTTCGAGCCATTTTGAAAATCGGCATTTATTTTCGCGTTTCTAAACAGCTGAAAACTGAAAGCAACTAGGTGACTTGTGATAACGGTACCTCACGCAAAATAATATTGTCTATGGCGCTCTTGTTCCATATTTCAATTATCTTTTATCTATTTGAAAATATCACATAATTACTGTAAAATTAGCGGTATTTTAATTTCGCCGGGATGAAGACTCTTAAATGAACATTTCCCTATTGATTTCATTGTTGACAATGTCAATTACTAACTAAAGCTATAAAGCTATATACACACTAAAGATTTTTCAGTAATAGGACTGTAAAACTTCTACCTTTTCTTTAAAAAAAAACGTGGAATGCTCATGTAGATCAGTGTTCCGCAAGATGTAAGGTATGACGCAGTGTGCCGTGGCAAGACGTAAGGCATGGCGCAAATTTTTAGGATACCTACTGTTATAAATTAATTATAGATCTTTTTTTTATTTTGCCCCATTTGCTGTCTTTTATATACTTGTACAGTATCTTATTATCTGGTGTATTATTCTATGTACAGTATTTTTATTGGAACAATACAAAATAAACGTTCATGATTCCTGTAGTACATATTTCGGAAACTTGTACAGAAAGTTAGTTGTTATACGGTAGCTGAGATTAAAGTAAAGGCCAAAAAGGTATTCACAATAGCTTGCAAAGAGATGATTAAAACATATTTGGCTTCAGAAGCTGTTAGTTTAATTTCAAAATTCCTCTCTCAGCTGACAGAATCAACTGCCCAGTTCATTTTCAACTACACATTTCTGTGAACTGGGTTTCTCGATTTTGGCTGAAATTAAAATATCAAAGAAAGGAAGATTCAATTCCATTCATGATCAAATGAGCTTGACATTTTGAATGATTCCTTCATGGATCAGGCGTCTAACTACAATTAAACAGGTATATGTATTACATTGAAAGTATTACTAGAAATATTTACTTTAACAGAAAGAGAAATGTATATTGGTACGTGGAGTAACTTATGGAGCTTAAATCCATTGCATTTTTAACTCATCTTCGTAAACTGTTTATTATTATTATTATTATTATTATTATTATTATTATTATTATTATTATTATTATTATTATTATTATTATTATTATTATTATTATTATTATTATTATTATTATTATGTTAATCATAATACACATTTGTATTGACAGTATCGTATATTACGTTTTCAAGCGGAATATTTTTCCTTTTTTGATGTGCAGTGTTGAGTCTTGGATAGGCCTAATTTACGCTGTGCCGCGAGTAGAAAAACGTTGCGGAACATTGGTGTAGATAACTCAAATTCTCGGAATTCTTCACCTCTAGTAAAATATAAATTCTCCGTTAAATACGTATATTCACGAAGTCTTTAGCATCAAAGCACATACTGCTACATGGAAATTTAAAATAATGAATTCACTATTCATTCATCATTTGGTTTTTGTAATAGGACGAAATCGGAAGGAATTATTTCCTGTACGTTTCCAGTAATGAGTCGTCTGTATTGTGAATGAAACACGCGATACGGAGAAGGGATGGGGGAACAGACTAACGAATGCCTATACCAGTCTACATAAAAGACATTTCTGTAGTCAACACACTTATGAAAGCAGGAAATGAACCCATAAAATATGATCCTTGACTACTTACATATAGCAGTCCTAAGTTATTATTTTGTGGACTAAGCGACAATATGAAGCTTATATATATACACACACACATACACTCACACACATACCTATATATTCAGGCGTAGTTCGTTGTCCTATTTACGAAGTAATCTGTTACGCACGTTTATTTAGTATGTCGTAAGCGCGATGTAAATTGCATCTCCCGAACCATTGCTCGGATGAAGGTGTTGATTTAGTAAGTATCTCATTATTTGCCATCAACATTGCTCCATAAACAACAAAGAATGGAGGCGTGGGTGGACGAGAAGAAGGGAAGCGAAAGAAGGTGACGTCACGAGTAAAGGAAATTGAGTGTTTATTACTACTACTTGTGAGTGAAGAGGCATACAAACAGGAAGAAAAAGGGATTGAAAAAGAGGTTAGGTGACATATTGCCTTACAACCTTATATTCTTGTATATACAATGCGTTCTTGTCACTTCTGATTTTAAATTGAACAGTCCTTCCAACAAGAAATCAATAGAAATATAATAAGACTTATTTTTATAATTGCGTTCTTCTATTTTGTTTATTTTTAATTTCTTATGTTCTTACGTGTTATTGGTAAGGTTTAGAGCATGCCTTATCTTTCATTTAGCCAGAAATTTAGATCATAAGTAGCGTAACCAGGAACTATATTTTGTGAGAGTGATTACAATGAAATTTCCTATGCATCTACTAAAATTCTCTTAGATTTATATAAATACAACACTAGCAGAATACCCATTTTTCACAAGGGAAGAATGCTTTTATTTTGGACATAAAGGGCACCAAAACTGTCACCATTCAATTTAGGGAATCCACAAACTATGAATTCGACATTAATATCGGTCTTTTTCAATTAGGACTAGTAATATGGGTGAATTTGGATATAAACGACATAGGAAGTATCATTGTTCATCTCAGCTACCCCCAAAACTATGGATTCGACACTAATATATGTGATTTTGGATCATTCATATATATCCCCCTTCCCCTCTTTCAAGTTGCGGGACTGAATTTGGATTTAAATAGCATCGGAAGTGTCACTGTACATCTCAGCGACCCTAAAAACTATGGATTCGATACTAATATGAGTTATTTTCATCATTATTACGTATCTTTCCTTCCACCTCATCTAAGTGCAATCATGAAAGCGTAATGATAAAACCATCCCAGAACCGAAGAACCTCATCTATGTTGAAAATTTTATTAAGATCGGTCGGATAGTTCAAGAGTTATTAAATCACAAACATAGTCACTCGTTTTCATTTACATATAGAGTATCTCTTAGTCATGAAGGTACTGACTACTCTTGAGTCTTTCATGATACACCACTGTATATAAAAGTATGATATATAGTGGAATATCGATGAGTGAAATCTCAATAATACAATTTGCTGTATAGCCTAATTAACTGAAAAAGCCTCGAGCACTAACAAACGGCAATTCCGTTTCCAGCGCGCCATTGAAGCCAATTATATTGTTTTATAAACATATTGATAAGGACAGATTGTTATGCACGTAGCATATAAATTTAAACAATAACATAACAATTCAGTGTTATTTCTCCTTTACTGTGATCTGGTAGTTTCTGACGTTTTGTAAGGAATTTTCTGCATTTTTGGTTTATATGACAATAAATGTTCGAGGATGGTTGAGGGACGCATATTTTTTACACGCGCTACCCTAGTTAAGTGTTTTAAGTTGGTCACAGGGATCGGGTGAGGTTAGATTTACCTTGAATTTCCACTACCCGAGTGTGGCGTAGTGTCACCTGGTATTGTCATGGGGTCAAGGTGAAAAAAACGAGCCCTGCGGGTCTTCTAATCCCCTCATCTCGCTGACGCTCACTCAGCTATGTTTTGCAACTTAAGTAAAGAACTTTTTATGCATTATATATTACGTACAAGGGCAAATTAGTAATATTTTGTATTTTATTTTAATGATAAAAATGTTATTAAAATTTTAACAATAAAAAGATTTCCTTGGGCTGGGTTTGAACCGACGCCAAAAACGATTTTCATTACTATCCCGTGCGGTAGCATACTCGGCCATGAGAACCGACAACACTTAACGTTTGATTTGTGCTATATGTATACTACGTGGCGAGAAACGGATAATCTCAACGAATGAGAACTATGTATTTAGCTCCTATAGCTAAGGTCGAGTGTATTTAAAATATATGCCTTCCGGACAGATAAATATTTGAGTGCCAATCTCTTATTTCTTTTCAATTCTATTTTTAATCAATTTTTACTTTCAGACCAATTTACTATTTGATACAATTATAATCAATCAGTAACTTATTATGCTAGCCTAATAAATTAAGCAACTTATCAATATATATTTTATTTCCCTCTTTACATCTCTATTAAAACCGGAAATGCTAAAGATGTGATACTTCCGGTTTCAATATTAAATCCTGACGTAGACCTAAACAATAACTGGTAGCCAAGGGTCTTTTGTGATTATATGGTAAGCGACGTAATTTCGGTCAAAATATTTGGATTTGGTTCTCGGTCTGAGCTCTTGTAGTTCGAATTCCATGTTGTACTGTAGATTTTCCATCTTATATGGCCTCGGTTCTAAAAGAGACGCTTAACACGAAACCAATCAACCAGTAACAAACAGTGAAAAATAGTTTCAAAATATCGATCTCATGTTCTAAGGAAAGGGCCTATTCTAACCTTTATAGGAATATCTGAACTGGTATACAATGAGCATTCAAAAAGTTTCCGGAATTTTAATGTAGCTCTATTAAAATAATAATTAGACATTTACTTAATCATCTTCAAAGTAGGCACCTTCGGAACGTACACACCTTCTCTACCGCTCCCGCCATTGCTAAAAAAACCGAGGAAAGTCTTCTTTTGGCATTGTCCGAAGTTCAGCTATCGTGTTGGTTTTGGTTTGGTATCTTGTACGGTGATGAAACGAATACCGACGCTGTTTTCCTTAAATCATTGTCACCATAAACTGACTTGAAGGCTATAAAAATAGATATCTGAAGTACAGGGTTAGCATAAAGTCTTGCCCTGATTACAAAAATTTATTACAGAAGAACCGCTTGACATAATAATGTAAATACTGGTCAGTTACATAGGCTAGTATTACAAGTTTTTTTTTTTTTAAAAAAAAAAAAAAAAGAACACTTACGTTAGACCTCTTCAACGTGTGCCCCCTTGGTGGCTCGGAGAATGTCTAAGCGGTATTAAAGTTCTCGCCAGGTGTTTTGTAACATGTCTTCTGTCACAGTACCCACAACTGCTTGTATCCTAGCCTTCAGTTCCTCGACGTCAGCAACAGGTGTGGCATAGACTCTGTCCTTGATATAGCCCCATAAAACAAAGTTGAAACGCTTGCCGTTGGAACGCATGCGACGCTTGCCGAAAACGATCAACAGTTGCCTCACTCACACTAGGCCTGCCACTTCTCGGAAGATCTTCAACGCTGCCTGTTGCTTTAAATCTTTCATGGCATCGCTTTATTGATTTCACATCCTAAGGGCTGCGGCCATACGAAGTCACAAACTTACGCTGAACACTGATGGGCGATTTGATTTCGTGATACCACAGCACGCATTGTGCTTTCTCCTGCTTCGATGCCATTTCGCTAACTAACCCGCGCGCGCCAAGTAACATACTGCGTCACTCTTGGGTAGCACTAATGCCATCTATTGGTCTTTTTTTTAAAAAAACTTGTAATACTAACCTATGTAACGGACCAGAATTTACATTATTCTGTCCAACGGTTATTCCGTAATAAATTTTTATAATCATGGTAGGACTTTATGCTCACGGTGTATATTTACCCAATTTGCACAAAAAATAGATGTTTGCGCGTTGCTCGAACTGTGACATTGCACCAACTAATTACCACATTCTCCTCCGTTCAGTACACTACTCGTATTGTGCTTGTTATGACCTGTTCACATTGTCATGTTCATAATTAGGTAACCTAAGGACTTTACTCGAGTACAAGATTCAGTGTGATTGCATCAGAAGCGCCAAAACTACGACAAGATACCGGGGAGATACCGGGAACTTTTCTTGACTGCCCCTCGTATCTATCGCTTCTCACACTAATATGTAACCCCCGTAGTTTCCGTTACTACTGTATTTCTGAATGTGAAACAAAATAATAGTTTAACTATTTAAACTATAATCAATTTTGTAGAATAATATACAGGGTGTTTTAGATAAAACATCCAGTGCTTATGAATCCGAAACGGCTGAGAATAAAAAGATGAAAGAGAAACTTAGACAGGAAAATGTCACAGGGCACATCATATAGTGTTGTTCTGTAACCCACAGGGCTCTTCTTTAAGGGGACCCAGGGGCCAACTTCAAAATTTCAAATAGGAACATGTATTGAATCATATCTCATTCGGTAGTACTTGAAAAACGAAACAACTTTTTTAGGAAACAATTTTAAATTTGGGCCATCGTTTTCAAAATGACCGCAAAAAGTTGGTCCTGTATCAGATACAACGTCCAGTGCTTATAAATCAGAAACGGCTGAGAATAAAAAAATGAAACAAAAACTGAAATAGGAAAATGTCATAGGGCACATCACATGGTGTGTTTGTGGTGACCCTCAGGGGCCTCCTTCAAGAGAGCCCAGAGGACAACTTCAAATTTTCAAAAGGGAGCATGTATTGAATCATACCTCATTCGGCAGTCCTTGAAAAACTAAACAACCTTTGTAAGAAACAATTCTCGATTTGGGCCACCGTTTTCAAGATGGCCGCAAAATGACCTGTATCAATTTGAAGTTGGCTCCTGGAGCCCTTCATGGAGGGCCCTGAGGGTCACCAGAACAACACAGCTTTATATGCTTTATCATCGTTCCCTATCTCAGTTTTTGTTTCATCTTCGTATTCTCAGCCGTTTCTGATTTATAAGCACTGGACGTTTTATCTGATACAGGACCAAGTTTTTGCGGCCATTTTGAAAATTGTTTCCTTCAAAAGTTGTTTAGTTTTTCAAGGACTACTGAATTAGGTTTGATTCAATACATGCTCCCATTTGAAAATTTGAAGTTGGCCCCTGGGCCCCCTTGAAGGAGGACCCTGGGGGTCACAACAACAATACCATGTGATGTGCGCTATAACATCTTCTTATTTCAGTTTTTGTTTCATCTTTGTATTCTCAGCCGTTCCGCTTCGGATTTATAAGCACTGGACGTTTTACACCCTGTATATTTTCAAGTTCAGACTGTTTATCTACGAAAAAGTAGCAGGTATTCTGTTTTAAAGAAAATAACAAAAGTGGTTATGTAATAACAGTGTTACAGTACAGCATTGCAGTCTTCTGCTTCTTTAAGTAAATGTTTTATCTATGTAACGAGTTTTATTATTATTATTATTATTATTATTTGTTGCTACTTCAATTCGTTGTCCTAGTCTGGAAACCGTGTCGTCACTAAGATATGAAATTGTACTCATAAAATGTTTCTTCCAACATTATATTTTTTTCCCTTTGAGCATAACTACTCTCGTACATCGTAATTTTTCTGTCCATGCTTCCTCTTATATCTGTCTCATTTTCTGCCTGTCTGCTTTGTCTCGACAATCAGTGTCAGCATCATTTTATGACTATATAAGTGTGCGTGGTAGTAATTCTTCCCTGAAAGAAATCCAAATACCATCCGCATTGCACAAAACAATGCTGCATCCTTTGCAGTTTATCAATTAACTGCCGCATGTTGACTGAACGAAAAGTGTAGATCGCAAACAAATTTATTTTCTTCTTTACCTGTACAGTATATATAAAAATTAAAGTGATTATGTTTGAGACTTCACACCTCTCGAACTACCCGATCTATCTCGATCAAATTTTCAACATAGATGAGGTTCAGGCCTAGAATTATTTTTATCTTTTCACTTAGACGTGCAATGTAGAGGAGGGAGAGGAGGGGAGATATATATAAATATAAAAATGATCTAAAAAGACTGATCATTAGTGCCAAGTCCATAAAAAATGAAAATGAAATCTTTCAGTTTTAAGTCTCACGGTTATGCCTGTTACGCTAAAGGAGACGGTGATGATGAGAGATGAATGAAATGGTGGAATGAAGAAAGTGGGAGAACCCCGGAAAACCCCACGAGTAAGGTGTTTGTCCACCACAAAGTCCACACAGCGTGAGCTGGGATCGAACCAGGGACCCCAAGCACCGGAGGTGAACGCTCTACCACTGAGCCGCCGCTGCCAAGTTCATAGTTTTCGGGGCCACGGAGGTAAACAGTGACACTTCTCATGTCGTTTAAATGAAAAAAATCAGCGCCACAACTTGAGGGAGGGTGAGAAGATATATATCTTAACTATATATAAAACAATTATTGAAAATGGCCGACATTGTTGATAAATTCATAGGTTTTGGGGTGGCTGAGGCGAACAGTAATACTTCCGATGACATTTAAATCCAAATTCAGATCTTTATGTCCAAAATGAAACGTATTCTTCCCGTGCGAAGAACGGGTATTCTGCTAATTTTTAACTATAATTATAGCATTTTTTGTTGTTTCTTTAATTACTTCAGATAACGATGCAATGTAACGCTACCATGAACATGAAACTCTGTCAAACACGGGAAACAGATTATTAATTCCTAAATGAGTGTTTCACTATCTGACTAGTGACTGCAATACTCTCCGGTGTAATGACCAGCGCACGCGCCTTCGGTGCACGGGTTTTCAAATTCTATTTCCGTTAAAAGAACCTTGAAATTTGAGTACATTAAAGCCGTTCAGCTGTCACCTTAAACTGTAGCTGAACGTCTGAAAAACAAAAAGATTCTACACTTTTAATCAATCAAACGAGTAACTAACTACTTAAATAAAAATTTGTTTGGACATAAAGGCTTCAAATATTGCACAGAATATCCTAGCAGATAGTATCAGCGTTAAAAGATCAAAATAATAACTACTAATTAGGTTATTAATTGAAAACGACATTTATTCATCTACACTTAATTATTCCAATATTTGTAAAGGTAATAAAACATGTTTAAAGTGGGGGCTGCGGTGGCTCAGTGGTAGGAAGTTCGTGGCTGGTAGCCGAGTGAGCTGGTTCTCGGCGTGGTTCGCTCGAGGTCACTGGTGTTTCTTTCGAGCAGCTACTACTGCTAGTGTAGTGTGTCGATTCCTCTTTCTTGTGTGTGTGTTATCTGACTGAATTTAATTGTATTTTCACCTGTTCTTATTATTATCACATAGCATTTTTTTGTTTTGTTCTTTTGGAATCCAGTTTTCTGACTTAAGTTCGATATGAACACGATTCGCCTCAATACACTTCGTATCAGTTTTCAAAGTGTGGTAAATGTGCCGACTTCTATTATTTTACATGAGTGGATTAGGGATACCTTTGGGTTACCGTTGGAAACTGTGGTCAGCATAGAAATGGATTTTCCACGTAAGCTATTATATATTAAATTAAAAACTCAGGAAGATTGTGAACGCATTTTAAATGAATTTACAGATACTGTTAAGTATTCTGATGCGGTAGGTTCGTATAACCTACCTATTGATTCGGCTTCATATTTGATTAAATTGGTCCGCATTCATGCGGTTCCAATGGAACTTTCCGATTTACACCTTAAACAAGTTTTTCTCTCCTATGGGGAAATTCTAAGTCTTACCGATGAACTCTACTCTACTGGACATTTTTACCCGGTGCGTACCGGGCGGAAATTACTTAAGATCGTCCTCAAAAAGAACATTCCGTCATATGTCACAGTTCATGGTCTTCGTTTATGGGTGACATATCCTGGATATATTAAAACTTGTGCGCGGTGTGATAGTGATCAGCATTTGATTTCGCAATGTGATAAACGACTGCCTAAACGTGCTCCTGTGACTGTTCCGGTTTCTGAAGGTTCTCGACTACCTTCCGAGTCAAATTCACGCTTGGCTCCGCCTCCAGTGCAACTTAAAGCTGTTCCAGATGTTACTAACTTCAGTGTTTTTCCTGTACTTTCTACTTCTTCCCTAGTCAAGACTATTAGTGCTGATGGTGATGTGGAAAATACCCCTCCCTCACTTAGTACCCCTGGAGCTCCTTCTTTAGAGAAATCTTCTGTAACTATTTCGCCTGCTGATGTTTCCAGCAAAGGTGTGATACTACCTTCTATTACTTCTGGATTGAATCAGGTAAGTTCGGATAATACTTTAGAGGCTGCTGCTGCGATGTCGTTAGTAGTGGACTCGTCTCTTTCAACGCCCTCAGTGAACGTTTCAAGTGACCACTCAGTACATGAACAACACGCTGCAGTATCTAGTCCGGAACTTGTTACCTCTCCTAGTGTTTCTGTTATTCCCACCACAAATTTGCCTAGTGTGATGAATGTTGAGATGGTACCTTTGGATACGTCGAAGAAAAAGAAACGCCCTCTCCTTGACAGTAAAGCTCCTAAAGTTCAGAAAGTGCTTGACTCATCTCTGTCTGATGAACCTAGTATTGCTCTCCGCACGCGATCTAAACAACTTTCGCAACCACAGGTGCCCCCTGCATCTAATGAACATTCCGTTTCGTCCAACCAAAATGCTGAAACGCCGTCTTAATTTTTGGTTAATTTTTTTGGAGTTTAAATTTTTGCGGTGTGGTAATTTATCTGCTTCGTGCATACGCTTTGCATTGTGTATATTACTCCCGTATGTTTTACATTTTTACTTTTCTATTTTTCATATTATGTATGGTGTTAGGATTGGTACTATAAACTTTAACGGACTTTCTTCCGCTACGAAACAGGATGCAGTTGCTGCCTTTATTAATACTAGAATGATTGATATTTTGTTTGCCCAAGAGGTTAAAATTACTGATTTACACGGTTTATATAATTATACTTTTATTAGTAATGAAACTGTAGCAGGCACAGGTACTGCACTTATTTATCGCAGTGATTTACACCTCGATCAGGTTTATAATTATCCTGATGGTCGCATTATTACTGGCAATTTGGAAACTATACACCTTTGTAATTCCTATAGTCCATCTGGCTCGCAAAACCGTATTCAACGTAATAATTTTTTCAGCGATGACGTTGCTACTGCATTGCATGCTGGTACTCGATCTATTATTTGGGGAGGTGATCACAATGAAGTTCCCGGTTCTCAAGATTCCTTAAAGAACCGTACCCCTTCCACTAATTTGCTTCATGTTCTTACTCAATTTGGTCTCGTGGATGTTTGGCGTCATTTTCACCCTCACGACCCGGGTTATACGTATGTTCATTCTCAAGGAGCATCTCGCATCGATGCTTTTTTCATCTCTGCATCCTTGCTTCCTCATGTTCAAAGCATAGAACTTATGAGGAGTAAACTTATTTCGAGTCAGCCCACTGAATCTCCCGGTCTGGTTCAAGTAACTGCTGAAAGACGTCGGGGCAAACAACGGCTAATCGGTAAGATTCAAGATGAGGAGGGTCGTTTATGGTTGGGAACCAATGTTGCTTCTTGTTTTACCCGTTATTGTACCCGTCTTTATAGCCGACATCCTTCTTCTCCGTGCCCTAATGATTTGTTTTCTGAGTTGACTCCCTTAGAACCTGCAGCTCAAGATGTTTTGAATGCCCCTTTTACTGAAAATGAAATCAAGCATGTTATAATGACCACGCCAAAACATAAATCTAGTCGTGTGGATGGATTTCCTTATGAATTTTATCAAACTTTTGCTGATATTTTTATTCCTTTTTTACCGAACTTTTTAATGATTTTCGTGTCAACTTACGTTTAGGGACCTCTCTTACGCATAGTATTATCGTTTTACTTCCGAAGCAGTCTCAGTCCCCTTGTGTCACTCAGTACCGGCCTATAAGTCTTACTTGCTGTGATTATAAACTTTTAACCAAGGTTCTTGCCTTTCGTTTACGTAATTTCCTCCCAAATATTTTACATTTTGCCCAATTTGGTCATGACGTCCAACACCCCCCATATTTGGCACTAGCAAATATTCGTGACACCATCGCTTTTTTTGAGCGTTATCCCACTCGCGCCACAGCAATATTAAGTACTGAATTTTGATAAAATTGATCATGATTATCTTTTTCGTGTTTTGGAAGCATTACATTTGGGCACCAGTTATTTTAATATGCTCCGTGCTCTTTATCGAGATCGTACGGCACAATTGAAACTTAATGGAGCGCTTACTTCTTCATTTCGGCTTGAACGTGGTCTAATCCAAGGGTGTCCTTTATTCACCCTTTTGTATAGCATTGCAGTTATGCCTTTTATTAGTAAAATTTATCGTGAAATTGATGGCATTTGTCTTAATAAGGCGGTTCTCAAACTACAAACGTACGTTGATGATTTTAGCTTCTTTTTTCATTCTCAAAGTGACCTTGATACGATTCAATATAATTTGCACTTATTTAGTCAAGCCTCAGGTGCGACCCTCAATGTTGAGAAAACAAAATTGTTATGCCTTTCCGACCAAGCACATACGTCTTTTGTTTCCCCCTTCACATCTGTTTCTTGTCATAAAATTCTTGGTATTACCTGGTATCCATCCGTTAAACATACCATCTCGGTAAATTATAATCTTGTTGTTTCTAAGTTGATTACTTTATTCTATCAACATAAAACAAGAAATCTTACCCTTTTTGAACGTGCCACTTTTATTCAGGTTTATGCTCTTACTCTTTTATATTTTATTATGCAACTTTTCCCGCCCTCGGTTGCTATTCTTAACAAAGTAAACAAACATATGTTATATTTTCTTTGGTATCAACATACTCTTCGGGTAGATCGCCAGGTAGTTTGCAGTCGACCTTCTGTTGGAGGCCTTGGTATCAAGGACATTGCTTTACAGGCCAGATGTCTTTTTCTTCATAGAACCTGTAAACTGCTTTGTGTTTTTAGCAATTCCTCTTCGTCACAATACATCATGCGCTGCCTGAGTCACTTGACGCTTACTGCTCCTGTCTCCGTTCATGGATGGTCACAGACCTATCCTTATTTAAAAACGGTAGTTCTCGATATTGCATATGGCCTTATTGCACGGGCCCGACTTGAAGATATGACCGTTTCACAATTATATCAATATTATGTTTCTCCCTCTTGCGTTCCGCTTATATTACGTAAATTTCCTAATAATAACTGGCCTCAAATTTGGCGTAACATTGGTTCCCCAGTTTTATCTTCCCCCTTACGTTCGCTTTGGTATTTATTGGTGCATAACTTATTTTTAACAAATGCACGAGCTTATACCCTGGGCATCTCCCCTGCTTCCCTCTGTCATATTTGTGGACAAACTGATACCCTCTCACATCGTCTTCATACCTGTACTAGGATATACCCTCTTTGGCAAAAATATACTCAGATTCTTGCCAGAATCCTTCGCACTAGTACCGACTATATAACTTGTGACAATATGATTTTGCGCCCCGATTTTGTTTTCTTCCCTCCAGTTAAACATAATTTTGTTGTGTGGTTGACAATTACAACGGCTGATCTCTTTCTTCATCTTTCTACGGATTTCTCCCCGGATTTATACATTTCTTGGTTATCTTATTCTCTTTTGCGTATACCTGTTCCCCAACGTCATCGCTGGTTTGCTCAGTATTATCAGGCGATCTATTAATTTATTTATTTATTTTATTTTATTTTTTATTTTTTATTTTTTTTTTTTTTGCTTTAAGGTGATCTGGTACCCCTAGCAACCTTGAAAGTTAGTCCATTTAAAAAGCATTGCAAAGTTTTTCACTATTTTCTTCTTTATTATTAAAGTTACAAACGTCAAAATTTGAACAAACCTAGAGGAGACACATATCTATGCCTTGTGTGTTTTAGATTTTGAAAAAAACACAGTAAGGAAACTTTTATCTTCAACTTTGAAAACATGGCAACAGTACCTGAACTCCCTGCGACGGTATAGTTTTTCCTTTCCGCCCGAGTCGAGCGGCAAGTTCAGTTCTCTGCCTCGCTCAAGTTGTTCCAATCAGGTGACTCATAAACAGCGGTACAACCGAAACCTTCTTTTCTCATCTCTCTCCCTCTCTCTTTTTTTCTTTCTTTTC
Source organism: Thermobia domestica (assembly GCF_964235325.1). Taxonomy (NCBI): domain Eukaryota; kingdom Metazoa; phylum Arthropoda; class Insecta; order Zygentoma; family Lepismatidae; genus Thermobia; species Thermobia domestica. The sequence continues at coordinate 272,072,486 of NC_137462.1, forward strand.
ATTCTGCCAATTCCTGGAAGGGTAGTTGTCACTTGTCAGCTTACCATTTCCGCAAAATAACATAGTATAGATGTCAGTTTGTGATCTTTGGGAAAGATTATAGAAAAAATATTGTTGGAATCAATCTAGGACAAAATTACCCTTTGAAAGCGAGGTCAAAACCCTCTCTTCAGAAATAATTGAAAGATATTTACATGAATAATTTTTGAGGGAAATATGATCAAGTGAAATGGCATGTGGGCAAAATTCCTGGGGCCTGCTTTTTTAAAAACCACTTTCGTTCTTTGTTGCCTGTCCACATGGCCACTTCTATACTACCCCCTAGAATTTTTTTTTTAATTTTTCATGCACATGTCCGGTGACAATACAATATTGTATAAATTACCATATACTCATATGTAATGTCTGTATCTCCCTTTTCCTGGAAGCGGAGAAAGAAAAAAATATAGATCCATGTAATGTTCACACTAGCATTTCCTAATTTTAGATTTTTTTTCCTAATAAATGAAGTTCGCAAGGCGCCTGAAGGCTGTGAGATTCTACCTGGGTATCATGTGCATAGATACACCCTTCAAATTCGTGTGAAATATCTTGTGCAAACTTTCAATGTGAGTTCGAACAGAAGAGAACCAAGTTTGATAAAGCTGAGTAACGGCTCACGCAACATTTTATGTTCTTGTAAGTAAATGATGTTGGCTTATTTTAAAATTGAGCATGATTAGGGATGCGCACGACACAAGATTTGTGGTTGTCTCGTCTCGAAAATTTGCTGTAAAAGTGATGTCTCGACTTGAAAAATGTATATTTCTCTATTGGAAAAGCCGTGTCTCGACTCGTCTCGTGCGCATACCTAAGCATGATTTAGTAGTAAATTTATTTTGCATTATACAAATTTGTTTAAATTATGTAATATCTGTGAAAGCCTTGTTGACCAGGCTCGCAACCAGCCACTGAAATTTGGGGAGCATAAATATGCTAGGGGGGCAATCGTAACAATTCTGGGTCTCCGTATCAATGTCATAGGATGCATTGTGGTTTGAGGGGCTAAAAAATTTAGTAAGGGAGCAGGCCCCCTAACCCCCGCCGTAGTTGCACAACTATGTAAGTAGATTCCTCAGTACCGGTACTTTATTTCACAAAATAAACACCACTACTTTATTTCGCAAAATAATTCTTCACTACGTTATATAAAAATTGGATAACTCGACGGGTCAGTGTGCGAATTGAATATTTTTCCCAGGGCGGATGAATTTCACTCATATACGCACCCAGCCATCACACACGTAAGAGTGGGGAAAAGTTATTCCTGCCTGGAATGAAAATTTTCTTAGAGGAGAAATCCCTGGCATCCCCTCGTCAATTAGCACACTAGGACGGGCCTCTCACAATTTATAAGGAAATCGACGCAAAAGGCTGTAAGATGACATTTTTCATACCTTTTCTTTTCACATGACATATTTTCGACTCCAGACGACACAGGGACGGATCCAGGATGGATTTCTGAGGGATGGGGTAGCGGTGAGTTGTAACACTGCTACTTAGGGTTACTTTAATTTTATTATGTACAGACTTGAACTTTTGCATCACTGGTGCTTGTGCCATTGGAGGTAGCGAACGACCCTTCCCTCAGGATCCGCCTACAAGTCTCTATGCCATCCCTACAGGATAAAATAAGATACGCAAGAATGTTTTCCACTTACGTTTGAAGGCATACGCGTAGCCAGAAATATTCGTTAGTCGGGTTTAAATAAAGAGCCCCTAATAATAATAATAATAAGGTCTAATAATAATAATAATAATAATAATAATAATAATAATAATAATAATAATAATAATAATAATATCCGCTTAGTATTGTGTTTAGTAGGACAGATGTAGACTTCTTCCTCTGACACTGTCCGTCTCCATACGTATAAACATTTCCCACCCCCACCCCCACCCCCACATCTTTAGATTCCAATCAGTCTCGGTGGTCCGTCTCTCTGTTTATTGTTAATTTCACTGGAATGCATTTCTTTATAGTCTTCAATCTTTGCATAAAATTAACAGTCCTCACCTAAAAGATGTGTGGTGTAGTGTGCGACGCAATACTTCCCTGTGGGAAACCCTGGAAATGTACGTATTGCAATCGGGCATCTCACCTGAGTCTCCCGTTTAATCAGTAAGTACGCTGGAAATTTTATTTTGTGAGGTGTTCAAAACCCAAGAGGGAGAGCATTTAGAATAGTGATACATATTTTTACAGAAACGCAAAGGAAGCAATATATTTTGTTACGCCCAGGGATGTGTGTAAAGAAAGTTTGGTTGGTGTTAGGGGGTGTTTATGGGGTTGGGAAAGATTTTAAACAAAGAAACTTCATTTCCTAGCCTTCTCTGGATTACAGGGGTGCCCACAGTCAGGTTTTGGGGCACAGGTTGCACCTATGACTTTTTTTTTTTTTTTTTTTTTTTTTTGTTAGAGGAGGGACATAATTTGTCATTGAAAGTGGAACAATCGAATTTTAATTATACCACAATGATGCTTTTATGAACACGAGTGGCGTATTTAGGAATTTGTTTCGGGAAGGGGTATGCACAATACGAGAATAAGCACTTATATTTTTCCTTTTAGGTGCCGACAAATTTTAATGAAGTTGTGAATATAACAAATTTATTTCGGGAGGGGGGGGGTTGAGCTCGATAGCCACCGACTGATGAACACTAAGTATGAAGGAGAACTTAGCATGAATAACATTTTTAAATAAGTAATTGTCATAATAAAGAATGGTAAATTTGGGGGGAGGACAGTAAATGGGAAGAATGGTAACCTTCAGGGGAAAATAGGGACCTCTGCCTGGGTGTGTGTATTCTCTACTCATTTACATTTTCTAAACATTGTGATGTGTCGTCGTACGTATATGTAAGCCCCTTCTCCACACAGGAAGATTGTTGTTGATCCAAGATGAAAGCTAAAATCTTCTAATTTCAATAGATATGAAAGGAGGGATTACAACCTGTACCAACACATCTTAAAGTACGCCACTGTTTGAAAGTATTTCTTTACTAATGTACTTACATACTTTCCAAGAACTTCAGTTTGATGTGTTAGGTCCTATATATCGTTTCTAGCTATTTATCATTTTTAGAAAATATTTTTTCTGCATTTATATGCTTATCTATCTATATCTATATCTATCTCTCTCTCTCTCTCTCTCTTTATATATATTACTTCTATCTGTTTACCTGTCTATCAACTTCGATTTATCATCTTTCATTCAACATTCAAATACTGCATTGAAATAAAGCTACATAGAAACGGAAGAAATAACCACAGAAATATGAAACACAATAGCACTTCTTTCTTCTCTTTTCTTATGTTTCTGAAGCCGAAAGTCGTGCGATATTTTTTTCCTCGGTCGGCAGGAATATCTCGCTTTCCGTTGTCTTTTCATGGCACAGACATTTGTACTGCTATCCCTCCTGCTGTCACTCATAAAGTGATTATCCGTCGATATTCACATTTCAAGCAACCACGACTCGAAGGACAGGCAGAAAGACGACCGCTAAACGCGGACAGGGAGGTTCACACAGGAGTCAATAGACATTTCAGCAAAAGGAGACACCAACTTAAAATTTGAGTGGGAGGGTTACATCTGCGTTGCCAAGTTTTTAAAATCAAACATGGAAGATTTTTTACTGTGTTTTTTTCAAAATCTAAAACACACAAGGCATAGATATGTGTCTCCTCTAGGTTTGTTCAAATTTTGACGTTTGTAACTTTAATAATAAAGAAGAAAATAGTGAAAAACTTTGCAATGCTTTTTAAATGGACTAACTTTCAAGGTTGCTAGGGGTACCAGATCACCTTAACTACTGGTATGTTTATTTTTTGTATTTCTTGTTATTAGTTGCATTTTTCTAATTGTTATTACTGTAACTATTATGTAAGTGCTCAATAAATACTATTAAAAAAAGTGGTAAAGCGTTCACCTCTGGTGCATGGGGTCCCTGGTTCTATCCCAGCTCGCGCCAAGCGAACCTTGCGGTGGACACACACCGTGTGTGTGCGTTTTCTCGGGATTCTCAAGTTTCCTCCCACTTTCTTCATTCCATCATTTCATTCATTTCTCATCATCACCGTCTCCTTTAGCCTAGTCGGCATAACCGTGGGACGTAAAACGCAAAGATTTTTTTTCATGTTTAAAAACATCTAGATATAAGAGATTATTTTTATCCAAATACAACTGTTTTAGAAGTATTGTTCTAGTTGAACATTACTTCAATTCTGTAAGAAAACTCTTTAAAAAAAATAGGGGGAATACATTGGGTTGTTTGAGACACAGGTGACATATGAATATTTTCATGAGAGTTGTAACTTTTTGGAAAGTCTTTGCGACATTTTCATCAATTGTAGTTTGAAAATTATTTATTTATTAAAATTTGTTAGAACTTTAATTTATCATTCGGCATATGAATACACCTGTAGAAATTTACGCCTTGTATTTTGTAAGCTCTCTCGTGCTAAGCGGTTAGCATATGTGCCTTCGACGTGGTAGACCTGGGTTCTATTCCCGGCGGGAGCTCATGTGGTTCGGGTCCTACGTTTAGCTGTAGGTTCACCTCTCATATAGCGTCATTGCTTAACGGGACGCTAAATTCAAAATCAACTCAGTCCTGTATTTTCTGTATGTCGTATTAATATTGTAAAATAGTGTACATTAGGTATGTAAAGTTTTTAAATACCTGTAAATATTTATTGTTATTTTAAGTTTATTTAACTGAAAAAAATTACCTGAACTGGTATAGTACGTGGCTCACGAGCCACTTTGTTACTGAACTACAAAATATATAATACAAACAATTTTCGGATCGCCGTTCGTGTCCAACTAAATCACTAATTAGGACAATAATTTTGTCCTAATTCAATTGAATTTTATTGTGTACTTGTGGTACCACTCATATGGTGACGTGCAGTTTCTAAAGGTGCAATTTCACACGGTGCTCATTATCGAGCAATTTCCCACAGCCTTCTTTATCGGATTAATCATTCTGTAGGTGTCTTACACTTTCACACGGTCAACCTGCAAATCACTAGATTCATCCTGAAAATGCTTTCACTATAGAAGGAGGGAGGACATAGAACAAATATCAGCTAAGTAAGAAGTAAATACAAGTTAAAATTAATACGAACAATTGTAATTGATATTTAGAAACGGAGAGCTCAGGTAGGAAATTTTTCACTTTCGCAAAAAGAATAATCAAAATAACCGGAAATTAAAATAACTGAGAACAAAACAGAACAAAATATAAGCAAACAAAAGTTATAGTAAAGAAGGAAAGAAAATAATAACATAAACAATATGAAATTGAAATAAATAAAAATAATAACGAAAACTATCGCAAATTGATATAGATGAAAACAAAAAAAAAAGAATAACAAATGAATATAAATAAGATCAGAAAAGGAACAATCAAAAATTGCAATAATTAGGAATAGAAGATAGAACAATCTCAAATTAAAATAAATAAATAATAAACTAAGCACCACATCAGAGAATTCAGTCAGGAAGTTCAAAAATCAAAGAAAAATGTGCTCGGCTCAGAGCATAGAAAACGTTATGATTTGTGGAACACAAAACATTAGCTCCATCCTCCAAGGCGGTTCAAAGAAGAACCTTGTCATCTTGTTATGTTCCAAACAAAAACGTCGTTAAGGTGAAACTTTGATAGTTATGTACATTGTCAATACATTTTGTACAATTCAAAGTTTATTATTTTAGATTTTGGAGATGAGCAGGAGCAACTTTGAGCGAGCTCTTTTGACACTCGGCTCGACTCGAAACAGACATCTTTGAGCTCGACTCGAGAACTCGCTCGAAGAATTTTCTCAACTCGACCCGAATTCAAGTCAAGTTTCGAGTCGAGTTGAGCCAAATCGAGCCAAATCCCGTGTGTAGTTTCAAGTACTCTCTTCAAGTATCCTACATAGACAATATAATTATTATCAAGATACTACTATAAATTATTATTATTATTATTATTATTATTATTATTATTATTATTATTATTATTATTATTATTATTATTATTATTATTATTAGAACAACACGGCGTATAAACAGGAAAGACAGGCGGTTTATATCTGAGTACCAAAAATTAACCGACTGCCGACCTTGATAGTCGTGAAGTCTAGGAGGCAAGGACATCGATCACGAGGTTCTCGGCTTGAGTTGCGGAGGAACAACTAATCGGGGTCCAGCCAAAAATTGTTAAAAGTTATAGGGCGCTGGGTAAACATGTCCAGAACTGTTCGGCCCGGCTTTATAGTTGTCAACGGCTCGAGCGGATCGGGTCACAGCGAATTCACTATCGAGCCAAACCGAGAAGTTAGCCGAGCTTACATCTCATCCAGAGCCCTCAGCTCACATCAGTTGAGCCGAACCCAGCCGATGGCTCACCTGAGCTGAACCGAACCACGCTGATTTCTCACCTCAACCGAGCTGGCTCGAGCCATGGGCTCAGTTGAAGCGAATCAAACCAAACCGATGGACTCTTTTCAACCCAACCGGCTCAAGCCATCGGCTCAATTGTCCCGAGCCGAGCCGATGGTTCATCGAAACTGAGTCAACTCGAGTTGTTCGCTCAGTTGAACCGAGCATAGCCGGTTGATGTCACTACCTGGGTTGAGCTTCTGCTTAGGCTCAACAAGATCTATGCAGATCTCAGCTTTGATGGTAAGAACTACAATATATACTTATATTGGTGCTCACGACATTTGCGGCTGTCTCGTTATGAATTGTCATCTCGTTATCGCGATGAGACGAGATGCGAGCAGTGTCCCCTCTAGTGAGCAACACTGAAAGAATTCGACATTACTTCAGGTTTTGCCAGGGGGACAAGATCGTTCATAGACATAAAACTTTCATATTTTTGTTATAATGATCGCAATGAATTGTGAAGCTTGACATATATCTACGAATTTCAGTATAAAATATTACGTGTGGCGTGTCCCAAGCGTTAACCTCCACCTATGAAACTTTGTCAGTGTTTACTCGTCATGCCGAGAGGATCTCCCCAGGATACAGTGCTGTCGGAATGCTGCGAAGTTTTGTTTTCTTTACTTTTGTCGTTTCTTGCTGCTATTGTTTTATACTTTTGTTATTACTATTGTTACTATTAGTTTCGAATAATTCATAGTGTTAGTGTTATAGTTCTTTAAGTGCTGTATTTTGTCGCTCATTCCCCATGGCTTCTAAGTTTGACAATATTGTTGATATACTTCAGCTCTTTTACATTTTCTGAAGTGTGAGTTCTGAAGGCAGTCACACGAATCATAACGAATTTTTCTGTAAATGGAAAGTAGAATCTGCATTCACACGCAATGGAAAGTAGAATCATATAGCTGTGATTAGCGTAGAGCCCATGTTTCACGATTCGTTGCGGTCACTATACTATATTAAAAAGCATGTGTTTCTCAAATTCAAAGGAGACGATTGCCCCCTGACTTAAAATACTACTAAAAAAACCTAGAAAGAATAAAAATAAAAACAAAATGAGAATTCATTGCTACAAGAACAAGAATCAACCACCTGAGACATGGGCGTCCGAAAGTAATCGCAGGGAGGGCCCGGGTCCCTTTGGCTCACAAAAATGTATATGTAATATAGCAAACCACATACTGTATATTAAATACTAGAAATACCAGACGTTCTATAGCAACCATGGAGATGAACCTCCTAGAAAATTTTCTTCAGGCGCCCCTGTCCTGTTTCCTGCCTAATTTACCTAGTCATTATTATTACAACAGCAAGAGTACACATCCTGTTAAACTCTTAATCTTGTTTCAACATATGGTTCAGACGCCACGCCGACCAGTTAATGTAGTCTTTACGGTATAGCAAATAAAGTAACATGTTTGTCATTTTGGTGGAAGATGGGTGACAGGAAATTAGAGGGGAGGATTAACATCAGACATTGTTTGAAAAGTGGAATAAGCACGAATGCAACTTTAGCTATTTAGCCCCTAGAGTTAAGGTAATAGAAAACCTAACATACTACTGCAACCGATTGCGGTAACTCAGCAGGCCCGCAACCAGCTTCAGAGGATTGGGGGGGCAATGAATATATTAGGGGGAGCCAAATCATTAAAAATTTTCCTACAAATTGTTTTTGTATTAATAATAGCATTTTGTATTGAGGTCTGGAGGGATCACGAAAAGTTTAGGGGGCCATCCCCCCCCCTCTGGTTGCGGGCCTGTAACTCAGCTGCCAATTCTACATTCGTTCTGTTTTCGCATATCCTGAAGATACCTCAACTTGAACTAAACAGATTTTTAGAAGGCCGCTAAAGAAAATGTATTACGTAATCCATAGAAATCTATCCTTATTACCGTTTATTATTATCCTTATTATGTTTATCCATTATCGTTTATTATCCTTATGGTATGTGGTACCATTGAGAATGAAGCTTTCGTAATGTAATAAAGATGTCTTAATTGCCAAAAGATGACACTTTATTTATCCTATCTTTCTAATGTAATTTCTACAGAGTGGCAACATTACAGTAATTTTTTGAAATGTAAAAGATAGATGTTGAAATTTTACACAAAGAAAAATTAAACCAATTGTATTGTCAAATGATAAATAATATCCGAATAATTTTGTTCAATATTATTTTGCGTATACTGTGTGCTAGAATTTTTGTTGAAATACAACATAACGTGGTCTCCGGTCTCAAGTTTTTAAGAATAATTCTTCTACATAGACTTTGTTGAACGTGAATGTTAATTCAAGTTATTTCATTAGGTGTTTGGCAATCCAATATTCATGTCCATTATTCGTATTGATTTTGACAATACTGTTAGGTTTCAATGTTACGCACAACAATGGAAAGTCTTATAGGAGGATGGTTTCCTCGTGAATGTACGAAAAGAATATGCGTCTTTGGCATGGAAGAACTGGGTTCAATTCCAGGTGAGAGCTCATGTGGTACGAATCCCACGTTAAGATGTAGGTCTAGTTCTTATCCTGTAAGGGATACTGACCTAGAAACCAACCAATTTTATAGAATGATTGCCTTTCCAACTGTTAACAGGTATCAGAACAAAATGCTAAAATGTTCCCTCTTCATTCTTGTTAACATGTTGAACTAGTGGCCGCATGCGTCCCTCGACTCGTTTCCCTGTGGCCTTCGGTTCACTCCAAGAAAATAATATAATATTTACAGTGTGAACAATTTTCTTCACTTATGGAAAGAAACAAGTCTTGAGTGAGGGGCAAAATAACATATACTTAATCTCTCACCTCTGCTCTGAAAATTGCTTGTGCGAGCAGTATGTGTTCCTTCAAACGTCCGAAAGTGGTTACATAAAAAAGAAGTTAAAAGTGTTGGGAGAAAATCAGTAGGTATTCATCTACTACTCGGATTTCTTAATGCAAAACATTTTGACATAATCGAGATACTAAGTTTAATGTGTCTGCCATAGAGGGTATAGGAAAATACTTACAGTGTAAAATAGAACTAATGCAGTGCATTTGATGTTGACTAAATATATTCACAAAACGACATTTTTTGGATAAAAACATTTCCCAATGAAAAACTTTCTTTTGGAATGAAGGTTTCCCTCATAAAAAGCCAGTTTTGAAAAAAAAAAAACGAAAATATTCGCTTTTTAAAAACTTTTGCTCATTTTCTTGTTGAAGTACTACTTTTGTTTCTCTGCAGTTAATTCTACAATTAAGAAAGTGTGTTTACAACGTTCAGTACTTGTGAGTTCTATATTTAGTCCAGGGCTATCTGTCTTGATTGGTTGTCAAACTGATACTGCAGTTGTTACCGTCAAGTTTTGATTATGCAACCCCCTTATCCTAAGTGTGCTTTTGGTTGCCTAAACACTTTATCAAATACATCGAAATATATATATATATATATATATATATATATATATATATATATATATATATATATATATATATATATATATATATCTTGATATAATTATCTGTTTTCACTGGCTGTCTAAATTTAATCTGATAGACAACAAAAACTTACCACAAACGAAGAAACTAAGATACAGCTTCATTTTTATTTTGGTAAAAATATCTTGCTTAAATTTTGGCGTCCTTTCGGAAATTTTATGCTGAACTTCAGAGAGCTCAGTTTACAAAATTAAAGCCACAAAACCGTTATTTCGGGTGTGATGTTAGTTAATATCATGGTTTACAAACTTTCTTCTTTCTTTACTGGTATATTATGTCAAGACTATTGATATTAAGAAAAACTCTGGATAGCTTTTTAAATGTTTTCGCCTTGAACATAAGAAGCCTCAATAAATGTTATAAGTTGTTACAATGAAGTTTCAGTTTGTTGTAATATTCTGCACGTGATCTATATCTGTAAAGACCAACACGTGCTTATAAGCAAAACCATGTACTCTCTTACTACAACTATTACAAGCTAGCATACAACAGGCATCCTCGCCATAGACCACCGCTGTCCAGAAGAAGGTATAAAACAAGCTGTAGAATGTTTATCGAAATTCGATTCTGCTGACCATCCTTCCTCTCCTAGCTTACCTGATCTCTGAGTCTTGTGATTGCTTGACTGGAGTTCTGTGGGAACTGAGTTTCTCTCTTAGCTTACCTCGAGCTGTGTAGTTTCTTTATCAACTTAATTTACCTGGAGCTCTGCGGGACTTTAATGTCTCTTGGTTGCCTCGACCACTGAGAATACCTAAACTAATCCCACTTAGCTTGTCTGGAGCCCTTCGGGATCTCAACCTCTCGTGGTTGCCTGGAGCACTGAAAATTTCTAAACTAATCTCACTTAGCTCGCTTAGAGCTCTGCGGAACCTCAACCTTTCTTGGATGCTTGGACAACTGAGAATACCTAAACTAATCCCACTTAGCTTTCTGGAGCTCTGTGAAAACTCAACTTTTCTCTTAGCTTGCCTGGAGTTCTGCGGGACCTCAACCTCTCTTGGTTGCCTGGAGCACTGAGAATTTCTAAACTAATCCAATTTAGCTTGCTTGGAGCTCTGCAGGACCTCAACCTCTCGTGGTTGCCTGGAGCACTGAAAATGTCTAAACTTATCTCACTTACCTCGCCTGGAGCTCTGCGGAACCTCAACCTGTCTTGGATGCTTGGACCACTGAGAATTCCTAAACTAATCCCACTTAGCTTTCTGGGGCTCTGTGAAAACTCAACTTCCCTCTTAGCTTGCCTGGGGTTCTGCGGGACCTCAACCTCTCTTGGTTGCCTTAAGCACTAAGAATTCCTAAACTAATCCCACTTAGTTTGATTGGAGCTCTACCTACCTCAACCTCTCTTGGTTGCCTGGAGCACTGAGAATTCCTAAACTAATCCCATTTAGCTTTGCCTGGAGCTCTTTGGTTTTTCCTTCGCTTGGCTCTCTGGGCCTTGGGACACTTATTTCCCAAATTTCACAGAGAATTTTGTATTAGTCTTCGAACCACACTTATAATAACTTTGTGTGTTATATTACATAATTTATATGGTTTACCCAACATTGTTAGGGTCGTCAAGTCTAGGAGGCTTAGGTGGGCGGGTCATGTAGCTAGAATGGAAGAAAGTAGAAACGCTTTCAAAGTCTTGACAGGAAAACCAATCAGAAAACGACCATTAGGAAGACCTAGGCGCAGATGGGAGGACAATATTAAGATGGATCTCGCAGAGATTGGAATACAAAGTAAAAACTGGATGCAGTGAGCTAAGGATAGAAGTCAGTGGAGAGCTTTTCTGAACGCGGCATTGAACCTCCGGGTTCCATAGGCCATAGTGTTAGTTAGTTAGTTGTGTGTTATATTTGTATATAATAGGAATTTTATAATATAAATATTGTTGAGAAAAAACGTACCCTTGTGCTAAATTTTCCTATTTACTACCTTATGAAGGTAATTTTAGTGTACTCATTAAAAAATTAATTTTATTCATGAGATTTACTGCACTTACATAGCAATTTTTATAACAATATTAAACTTTTTACTAAAACATTTTTGTCGTTCAACGTTAATCTGAAAGTTCTCTATAAACAATTCGCTGCAACTAGAAATCCCATTAGATCATCCGAGTTGCTCCTTTTCTTTTCTATCGGATGTCAGATTTGGTTTAATTCTTGAGTTTATTCCAAGATTTTCTGTCTGGAATACAGTTAATTAAATACTTCCACGTGTCACAATGGTAGAAGAAAGGTGAACGTACCCTTATCTCTCCAATGAAACTGAAATATTTTTCTTTTAATAAAAGCCCAAATTTCTGGGCGAAAACTGCTTGTCTTTTTTTTTTAATATTTTTTCCGACCTCTTCTATCTCTAATGCTGTTGCACTGGAATTACAACAGAGGTACGAACTCTAGCTACAGGAGAGAGTTTCTTCGTGGCTAAGTGGTTGGCGTACGCGCCTTTGGTGTGGGAGACCCGGGTTCGATTCCCGGCGGAGCTGATGTGGTTCTGATTCCACGTTAATCAGTAGGTCCCGTCTTATATAACCTCGCTGCTGCAAGGGACGTTAAACTCAAAATCAACTCAAGTCTAGCTACAGGAGAGAGAGTTGTTTGTTAACGTCAAGTATCCCTAATATGTACAGAATCTCCAGAGTAAAGAGTATTTATTCATATTGTGCAAGATTAGTAAAAGCAATATTACATTGTAAACAGTAATGCAAATAAAACAACATTATACATATATATCAACAAATATTACATCGTTTTTAAAGATGCTTAAATTTAGCCAGAAAACATGTTGCAACCTTAATAAATTGTAATATTGTGAAACTATTTACAATAACTTATCATCAAACACAGAGCCCCGGTGGAACATACGTATAATAATGCGTCTGCCTACTTAAGGGATCATCCAGATTCGATCGACGGTGATTAAGTTTTCCATTTTATCCCCTTTCAAGTACGGTCCAGAGAGTCATCCATCTCTTCTGTGTACTGAAGTTCATAATCTTTTATTACCTCCACAAGATCAATTCAGTTCAATTAATAAAGTTTTTACAGTACTAACATTTTCACTGGAAAAATTATCGTATGGACTCAGAATGACTGACTGGGTTATCCGGGGGCTTCCTCTGGGTTCTCTATTCTCCTTCCACTTTACCCATAAAACCAGTTCTTTCATAATGATTCATTTCCTTTCTTCATTTGCCTCCTTTAGCCTAAAGCAGAGGTTCTTAACTTTGCACAGAGAGAAAAAAGCATAACAAACGTGTTGGGGAAAAAACATGTGGCGTACGTAAACATGTAAGTTGTAAATCCTTTGCTGTTTGGATTTAACGTACGACTATTTGTAACAACTTGTTGAAAACATATGTTTCATAATACTTTCTGTATAAATGTTTCGAATAAACGTACTGTCCGTACGAAAGAAAGAACTGTATATAGGTAGGCAGGGTCCCACATACAGATGGACATATATAGCATATAGCAGACGTATGTAACGTATGGAAGACTGTTAGATGTCAGACGTCCTGCAGAGGCATGATGTAACATCTAAGCCAGGAGACAGGGGAGTACATATGTAAGATATGGATAACGTATGCTCCGTACTGATTTCTGCACGGAGGAAAGTGTATTGAAGGAAATAAAGGAAAGAAAATACATAAATATGCAACAAGCAGACAAAGGTGGCGCCAACGTAGTAAAGGATAAACAATGGTACAGAGAAAAGTTGAATGATAGCTGTGATGATACTTACGAGGTGATAGGTGAAAGATCTATGTGTGAGGAAATTAAAAAAAAGTTTTGGTGTCAATAGCAAAAGGAGGTTTTGAAAGAGGTCTCAATAAAGAAGGTAGAATACCGATAATGAAAGGTTTTCCTAATATTCATAAGGAGGAGGTAAAACTGAGACCAGTATTAGATTGCAGAGGGAATATATTTGAACCTCTAGAGGAGGAGTTAAAGAAGATTATAGAAATGTTAAGGAAGCAACAAGACAGTAGCAGCGTGAAAAACTCGATGGAGTTAAAAAGAAAGATAGAGGAGGTATGGCACAGCAAAACTAAAACAATCATGTTCAGTGTTGAAGTGAAAGCTATGTTTCCAATCCTAAGAAGCAACAACCTTATTAAAGTCATTACAGAATTGATGAAGGATAGGAGGATCAATGGTTGGAGTGGAGAAGTACTGAAGGAGGCCCTGAAGACTATATGGAATAACAGTTATTGTGTTATAGGTGAAAAGTTAGTAAAAATCAAGGAGGGAATAAGCATAGGTTCCAGGTTGAGTCCGGTGCTGGCAGAAATTGTTATGAAGAAGGTAAAAATGAAAGGAAGTGACAAATTAGTGTTTTTTGGTAGATATGTTGATGATTGCATAGGGATTTGGAAAGGAACTGTATGTCAATTGGAAAAGTTTGTAAAAGAAATTGAGGATACAGAGAAAGGCATACAACTAGAGCTAGAAGTTGAAAAGGAAGAGGCTATAGTGTTCCTGGATATGAGAATAAGGAGGAAGCAAGGAGTGATATACACAGAATGATACCAAAAAAGTTGCTCGTCGGGATAACTTTCCTCAGCAAATAATTAGTGTGTATTTGATTTCTGCAGTAAATGTAAGGATACCTTATATTTGTACAGTATACCACTGTCCTGATAACTGATTTTTCTCAGCATCCATTTGTGTACCATAATAAATAATACAACCATAAACCCACCACTATCCCACAGCTGCTTAGATTCTATTAGTAGAAAGCGTAACACAGATTGAGAAACCACGGCGTAATGGACATAATCGTTGGATGTTAAATACAGACTGTTTCTAAGTGATTATTGAGCTTTTAGTTAAGTGTATCTTCTCCACCACATGTAATACAGACATGAAATATACCTTAAATGGAACATTAATACAAACAGCTTTTTTCTACTTTGTCAATAAGGTTTCGTAACTTCGCCGTATCTTAGCTCTAGTTGTAAAGAGTCCTGAGCGTAAAATCTTCTGTATCTTGGAATTAGCAAAGTGTAGCTCAGCAATTGGTATGCGACGTATTTTTCGGTGGGAATATGGATGTGATCCCCCATCGGATAACAAGATCCGAAAGTGTACAAATAATTTTAGAATACGAAATGACATTACAAGAGGAAGAGCACTTCAAATAAAAATGAAACTGAAATGAAATATTTCAGTTTATCGTCCCATGATTATGCCCTTTAGGCTAAAGCAAGTGAATGATGTTGCAAGCATTGGTGAAGTGAGAAAGTCGGAGAAAATGGCAGTACCCCGAAAAAAATACAGACATGATGTAGTCCACCAGGAATTTACTTGGCTGAGGATCGAAATAGGGACCCTACGCACGAGAGGTAATCATTCTACCACTGAGCCACCTCCCCCCCAAAAGTACTTGAAGATCACATGTATCAGGTGATCAAATGGAACAAGTCAGATTAAGTTTGATGTGCGTCTTTTCATTAAGGGACCCGAGAGCATTTCATAAGTCCAATTTTGGCCAAAATGAGTTAAAAATAATTTTATATATCTTTTGGAGGTCTGCAATGAATGGTTGGTTATATTTTGTTCTATGTGAGTTGATGACGTAATTAACCAAATATATAATGTAGTATATCCAATATGTATTTAGTGCTTTTGCTGTTTTGTGGAAAACAAGGATTTGTGACTTACACATTTCATGCTCTCAGGCACAGCATTGAAAACTTGTAACTTTTGACAAAACAACTGTTTGAGTTACTGTTCTGTTTAAAGTATCGGTATATCTCATTTCTGTATTGTTTACCTAATAAAAGATAGACTTAACTAAAATCCCGATATTTACATAGGAACACCCTATATTTAATTTCATTCCATGATTGACTGCCTCAGTAACAACTCACAGCCTTGTTGTTGTCACGACAACTTGATAGGACATGAACACTCATATTATGTACACAGTCCATCTACAATAACGATTGTTATAGTTACCTTCTCTCTTGAAGATGGTAGGGGCTGCGGTGGTTCAGTGATTTAGTGTTCCCCTTCGACGCTTGGGGTCCCAGCGTGTGGACTTTGTGGTGGACAAACACCGTGCACGTGGGTTTTGTCGGGGTTCTCCCGTTTCCTTCCACTTTCTTCATTCCACCATTTCATTCATTTCTCATCATCACCGTCTCCTTTAGCCTAACCGGCATAACCGTGGGACGTAAAACTGAAAGATTTCATTTCATTTTTGAAGATAGTATCTTGCAAACGCCATGGGATTAAGATCAGGTGATCGTGATAACAAATTCGTAAACCCTTCTCGCTATCCATATAATCTTCAGAAATCAACCATTCCATTGTCTCATACTTCACGAATGTTCCAATCATTTTCGAAATGACTCTCGTAAGTAAAAAAGGAAAATATTTAATTGTTTTTTTTTTCAGAAGCTAAAGATTTATGGAAGCAAAAGTCCTCAAAATTCCTTTTTTCTAACTTGCCGACGTATGAAGTCAAGAAAGCTATTCTGTTTGGAGCGGATATCTGGCGAATCAATAGAAACTCAGGACAGATTTAGGTCGACCAGGCAATAAAAGTTAAGAAATGTTGGCAGTGTACAAGTAGTCTTGAATCCAAATGTTGTATACTTAAAAGACCATTAAAACTTGCTACCATTATGTCGACAACGTTCAAGTTGCTCTCTGAGACCCTGCTAATGATTGTTTTGCTTGCAAAGAATAGACAGAGAAGACTGAGGCCATGACGTCAGAAAGCATTGATTAGGAGCGAGTATTTGAAAATTTGGTAGCTGATTAAGAACTAGTATAATTATATAAAAAGCATATACTAACAAGAAATTAAAGTTAATAGAAGTTGACGTGATTTCCTTTAGTGGATGGCTAGGTTAGTTTACTCTAATAGTGATGACACCAATAAATAAAAGGCTATCTGAGAGGCACTGTCAGAGTAATTAGGTTAAATAGCACTCTTATTTGAACAGTTGCAGTCTTAATACTATGATAGTGGAAGTAGCTCACGGACTTAAATAAATTTTGATTCCTGGAAAAGCGGCAATTATCCGTCCAAGTCCTCTTTTACTAAGCAACATCCGTTGTGGTGTCTTTGTATTCGAATCTTTCTTTAACTGCCAGCTGACACTATATATATATATATATATATATATATATATATATATATATATATATATATATATATATAAATATATAAACATGACTGCTCTCTGACTTTATGCGTATGCGGTGAATATCCTTGTGTTGCCAGGTAAGTGAAATGTCTTAGGCTTCAACCACGAACACATAATTTGGAACATTAATGCCCAAAGCAATTGGCCATATTGAAGGCCGTAAAAGATTCCTCATCTCCCTCTTTTTCTTTCCCCACCCACTCTGCCAATATACCTTTTTACTCCACTATTTCGCCCTCACTTAGCTTGTGAGAAGAGATCGGTCTCTATGAGTCACTATAGAAACGAACGAAATAAGGCTCCTTAAGTACTTTTTCGCGGCGAAAAGCGAGTTCTATAAAGCTGAACTTTGTAGTCAGAGCGTACCAATGAAGCAAGGGAGAACAGAACTTAATGAAAACTACTAAAATGGTTAGGTACCTCATTATTTCCTGTCGTAAGAACTGCCATAGCTGTTAATAGTTTCTAACCTTGTGAAGGCTTTTAGGAAAATGGGGAACGAAAATATCTCTCAAGACCGGTAACAAAAGAGAAGCAGAAACAAATTCAAGAAAGAATTTAGAGAACAAACTTTTCCACAATAAATCACCGACGAAGTAAATGAGAGGATACTTTTTTCCTTTTAATCATCACTGTAGTCTATGAAGGATTAATCGTCAATAAAATATCTATAAAAATAATTTTGTTTTCTAATACCTAAATATTTATGGCAAACTTTCTAGACTTTAATTTTAACTCCGTATGATTTATAGTACATTTTATAATCATGTTTTAGTGAAGTTTTATTTCAAAGTTACGCTCAAATGTGTGAATTGAAGATACTTTATGTGTAAAACGAGACATGCTAGAATATGTTAGAATATTAACACCTAAAAGGTCTAATCACTGCGAAATTAAAATACCGCTAATTTTACAGTAATTATCTTATCTCTTCAAAGTTCAAATAGATAAAAGATAATCGAAATGTGGAACAAGAGCGCGCTAGACTTTATTAGTTTGCATGAAGTTCCGTTATCAAGAGTCACCTGGTAGCTTTCCGTTTGCAGCCATTTAGAAACGCGAAAATAAATGCCGATTTTCTGAATGGCTGGAAATCGAAAACAGATAAGTGAGTCCAGTGTCTCATGTAAAATAATATTGTCTAGCGAGCTTCTGTTTCACTTTTTGATTATCTTTCATCTATTTGAAGATATCACATAATCACATATCACATAATTAGCAATATTTTAATTTCTCTGTGATGGGACCTCTTAAACATAATGGACAACGTTCCGATCACCTTTGAGTGGCAGAGGTTTTGTTAATCTCTAAGAAAGGTAATTTTGACCAACTGTTTGATTAAATGTTTCATTAATTATGCGTTTTTGTTCTTTGTCATGTTTTATAAATCATTTATTGTTGCTCTGTACATCATAGACAGAAAGTGTATCTTTATAACTATGCACAACTAAAAAAATTGATACCAAACCAACTTGATTTTAACATAGATCAGTGATTCCATTATGACTTCTATTTCCACGTGTTATTTCAACACTAAAGATACGGTTTTGTAGATTAACAGAGGCCTCATCTTACCGATTTGGCACACAAACGGTTTTGAGTGGCGTAAAAAATAACAGCGCAGCTTGCTACAGCCCTAAGGAAACGAAAAAACGCTTAAATATGGACACAACGCCGTAATTATCTTTCTATAGATACTTTATGTTTTGACAGTAACGCCCCAACTGGCATTATGTACTCAAGGTATAGAACGTAATGTATAAGCATCCTCCCTATCCAAAATCGCTCAAGTTTTTCGCCCATAAAAAATTGAAATGGTCGATTATCTTGGGGTTTCGAAATTTGGATTCGGCGTAACAAAATACATCGAATTCTTACCCTCGGGTCCGGTTCACAGGACTTTTATTTTTTGTGTACGACTGTTAAGGGTGTTTGAAAAAGACCTGACAAGTAGGAACACGGCATGCTTCAGTTCTAAATGAGGGAAAACTTGACACCCTACCATACGTATAGATGCATTAAATTTTATTATCTTATTTGGATAAATTTAAGATATGACCACCTGCAGCAGGCTTGCCTGAATTTTCGAAGAATGTCTAGTTCTTGGAAGTACATTCAAGAGACACTGATTTCCTGACTTACATACTTCAGTATTTTTAATACTGCAGTATGATAATTTATTTACTGTAATTAATAAGGATATGTACGTAAATAACTATTGCGTTGTATGATGTGTTACGTGTAGTGTGTGTGCGTGTACAAGGTCTGTATGATAAGTAATGAGACTCGCCGCGCCGCGGCGCGCGTGTCGCTGGAGCGGGTTTGTCGGTGATGGAGGATGTAGGGGGGGGTCCGAGCAAAGCAACGCACCGCGCGTCAGTTGGCTCCGAGCCTTAGTGGAGCGCGGACAAGCCTTGGACAAAGCCCTTGTGAACATTCTTGTCACGGCGGAAAATCAACAAACATGGAGGGTTCCATCGAACAGCGTTATGCGATCAAATTTTGCGTTCGCCTGGGGAAAACGGCTACTCAGACGCTTTCTCTCATCACGGAGGCCTACAAAGAGGAAGCCCTATCCAAAGCCCAGGTGTTTCGTTGGCACAGTGCGTTCCGGAACGGCCGGGAAAGCGTTGAGGATCTGGAGAGGGCTGGACGCCCGACAACAGTGACTACGGACGAAACTGTGGCAAAAGTGAGGGATCTCCTGAACTCAGACCGTCGATTATCGTTGAGATTGATTGCTGATGAACTCGATATGAACCACACAACAGTGCACAAGATTGTGACGGAACAATTGGGAATGAGAAAAATCTGTGCGAAACTGGTGCCGCGAGTGTTGACTGACGAACAAAAGCAACGACGTGTTGATTGTTGTCAGGAACTGTTGAACCTCATGAACAGTGACCCTAACTTTGAAGATGACGTCATAACAGGTGACGAGTCGTGGGTGTTCCAGTACGACCCTGAAACGAAACGTCAAAGCGCGGAGTGGCACACTCCTGCGTCCCCGCGCCCCAAGAAGGCCAGAATGTCGAAGTCAAAGGTGAAAACAATGTTGATTGTTTTTTTTGACAATGTGGGGGTGGTCCACAAGGAGTTTGTACCCCAAGGACAAGCCGTCAACGCCGCCTTCTACAAACAAGTCCTTGAGAGACTGCACAGGAGCGTCAAGCGGAAAAGACCGGCGATCGCTAGCCGGTGGAAGTTGCATCACGACAATGCCCCTGCCCACACCGCCTTCTTAGTGACCTCCTTTTTGACCCGGATTGGGGTGGAAGTCCTTCCACAACCACCCTACAGCCCAGATGTGAGCCCGGCCGACTTCTTCCTCTTCCCGAAGCTGAAGCCACGCTTGAAAGGAACCCGTTTTGCAGACGTCACAGCCATCCAAGCAGCCGTGACCACATTTCTAAAGGACATGCCGGCTGCTGACTTCCAGGGGGCGTTTGCAGCGTGGAAACATCGATTGCAGAAGTGCATCGACGCAAGAGGAGAGTACTTCGAAAGCTTTTAAGTCCCTGTACAGATCAGATCAATAAAACAATGTTTCCAGACCTGGTCTCATTACTTATCATACAAACCCTGTATGTGTGCGTAATTGCTGCTGAGATTGTGTGTTGATCTATTGCTGACCCATTTGGAAGAAATTCGGCGAGCGTTTTCGGTTGCTGAGATATACAAGAGTCTCTCCATTTCTATATAAAGTCTATGGAATTGTTTATCTAAACAAACGGTCAAATAAAGAAATAACAACGAAAATTGTTTTCTAATATGTGAAAGCGTATAGAGATATTTCATTCAACTTGCACTTCAAACTTTTGTACAAGATACATTAAAACTGAGATGAAATCTTTCAGTTTAACGTCCCACGATTATGTCCTTTAGGCTAAGGGAGACGGATGATTAAAGCAAGTGAATGATGATGGAGTAATTGGTGGAATGACAATGTGGAAGGAAACGGGCGTATCCCTACAAAACACATGGAAAAAAACTTATTTGGCCGAAACTCGAACCAGGGGTAAACTCTTTATCCATGCATCAGGGGTAAACTCTCTACCATCGAACCCCCATGTCCTAAAATTAGATACAGTATAAGATGGAAAATTATGATCGTATCTAACTGGCCTTAGAGGAAACTATAAGAAAATGCAGATCAAAAATGGGGAATATCCAGTTAAAAAATTAAGTAGCAGAAACATAATTACACTAAATGAATCTATATAGTATAGCTTGCTCTGTATATAGTTTGTTCAGTAGAAAGTGCAAAGGATATAAACCTAGACACTAAATGGTGTGCTTTAGCTTGAATGATAAACGCTTTATAATTGACTCTGACCGCTCATTGAAAACTATTCCTGTGATCACTAAGGCATTCATAAATTGTTAAACAATTACAATTTTAAACACAAATATTTCAATGTAGATTGAATCTGTTGAAATGAAAATACAGTCGATTCTAACAAACGTTACTGGCTAGAGTTGCCTCCCGTTTCCCTTTTATGAACAGAATTCATATCGTTTTAATTTCCTATCAAGTTTCCCAAACAAAACAAATAAAAAAAGGAAAAGTAGTGAGTATTTTGATATTGAAAAACGAAAAAAAAGGAAAAAAACTTTGACCTGAATCTGTAATAAAAGCAAATGAGCAAACATGGGAATAATCCAATTGTTCAGATGGGTAGAACTCTCATACGGAGTATTGCCATGTGCGATGTGTAATTTACTTTCATGTATTGGAACTACAGTTAAATGGGCCATCGACTGAGTTAAGTTGATTTGATGTTACCATTCCGAGCATTTATTCGTGTGGATGAAAGGAAAAATCTAAAAAGAGCTGGAAGGGGCAGTGGCTTCTCTCTATATATTGGTTTCTACTTCATATCAATGAACACCACTTCGCCGATTCCTCTATAATATCACATGATCATTATGCATGCGTTACTGTATGCACATGGACAATTCTGTTTTATTTATAATTGTCTGTGGAAAGATATGTGGATGT
The DNA here is from genome assembly GCF_964235325.1 of Thermobia domestica. Classification (NCBI taxonomy): domain Eukaryota; kingdom Metazoa; phylum Arthropoda; class Insecta; order Zygentoma; family Lepismatidae; genus Thermobia; species Thermobia domestica. Next base: position 272,094,604 of record NC_137462.1, read on the forward strand.
CGGTTTTGCAACAAAGAGATAAAATGATCATTCAAAATATTGAGTGAAACTGATATGAAATTGATATGTGAGTGAGTGTATGTATGTATGCATATATATGTAAATGAATTTTTCTTTACTTTTTACATAACATCAAATAAATAGTTCAAAGGTTCTGCAATACATGTTCAAACTAAACTTATTTAGATAGATAGTTCCAGATTCATTTACTTCGAATCATTCTATAATAACATGTGAATTTTGTTTCACTTTTTGAAAGTAAGCAAATTCTTCTGAAACCTGACGTAGTAGACCTGCAGATTCCGGTTGAAAAAACTGAAATGAAATCTTTGAGTTTTACGCCCCACAGTTCCTCCGGCTAGACTAAAAGAGACAGTGATGATGAGAAATGAATGAAATGGTGGAATGAAGAAAGTGGAAGGAAACAGGACTATCCCGGGAAAATCCACGCACACGGTGTTTGTCCACCACAAAGTTTACTCGGCGCGGTTTGAAGTCGAACCAAGGACCCTATGCACCAGAGGTGAAAATCCTACCACTGAGCCACCGCGGCCCCTAGAGCTTAGACGGATGAGATCCAGGATGAAATCTGTTCTTTGCTTGCTAAACTCAGATAAACAATTATTATCCTCTCTTAGAATTATTACCCTAAAAAGTCAATATGGAAACCGGTATTGTTATCTGTTGAAATGAAAATACAGTCGATTCTATCAAAAGTTGCTGCCTGGAGTTGGTCCCGTTACCATTTCACCAACAGAATATATATATATATATATATATTTTACTACTTCCGTTTTCGGAATAGAACTGAAATAAAATCTCTGCTTGCAACCTTGAATTTGTATTAGGAAGCAGTTTCTTCATATCTCTTATCTTATGTGGTCTTTGATGATCCATATTCAAACCGGAAGTGGTAGTGGGTTTCCAGCAGTCCCAGCCTAATAGAAAGATAACGGTGGAAATAGAATCTAATCTTTGGACTCTGAAAATCTCACTTCTTGCTATCCATTATCGTTTTAGTGCTGTGTTAACCAACGTTGAAACCGGAAATGGTTTATGCGTATCACACAAGAAACGAAACGTATATGTCGTGTAAAAACGTGGGTTACATACGTAAATCCTGTAGTTTTTCTACTTAACGAACAACTATAGGCGACACCCTTCAGCAAACTTATTACTAAAAACGTATGTTTTATACTACTTTCCGTATAAGTGTTTCATTTACATGCAGTTTCCCTATAAGCATACCATCTTTACGTACTTTCCGTATGAAACAAAGAGATGTATATTGGTAGTCAGGATCTCACATACAGATGGACGCATATAACATATACCTCACGTATGTAATATATGGAAGACTGTTAGATGTCATACATCCTGCAGCTCCATGATGTAACATCTAAGCTGGAAAAGGCAGTACGTGTGTAGCATATGGATGACGTGTGCTCCGTACAGATTTCCGTAGTAAACATAAGTAAACCGCATATTTGTACAATATACAACTGTCCGGATAACGGATTTGTCAATGCACGGTATGAAAGAAATATCAAAGGAGATAGAGGAACATATTGTTGGGACGCTGAGTACATATTGTTATCCCTTTCTCGTTATCCCTTGGGGCAGCGGTGGCTAGATAACATCGCCTCTCTGTCCGTGCTGTACTATTGTATCTGCTTTGTTTGTCGAATAGTGCCGTTTGATTTTTTTTAATTATTTCTGTGACTTAGTGATTTGGTGAAGTGTGTACTACAAGTCCTTTGTTTCACTTGTGAGCAACACCATTTATATATATATATATATATATATATATATATATATATATATATATATATATATATATATATATATTCTGTAGTTGACGTGTAACGTCGAGTGTAAGCAATATGAGTTGTATGAGGTCTAATACGCTCCGAATTAATTTCGCAACTGTGCGTCAAAAGCCTACGTCTATTCATATTCATGAATGGATTCGAAGTGTTTTCAAGTTAACAATTGACCAAGTGTTAAGTATAGAACTCGACTTTATTCGTAAACTTTTATACATCAAACTAGTTAGTAAAGTGCTATGTGAACGTATTCTTGCCGGTACCAACGGCACCGTGACTTATACCAATACTGATGGAGATCATGTGTTACCCATTGATTTGGCAGACAACTCTGTTGTTGTTGTAAAAGTCTCTTTATGTCCAATGGAACTTAGTGATACCCAGTTAAGTCGTGTACTCTCCCAGTATGGGGATATTCAGAATATTGCTGATGAACAGTACTCTACTGATCATATTTATCTTACCCGCACGGGTCGCAAACTAGTCAAAATGACTGTTAAACGTAACATTCCATCCTTTGTTACTGTTTGTGGTTTACGTCTTTTTGTCAGTTACGCCGGTCAAATCCAGACCTGCGCGGTCTGCAACTCTCAGGACCATTTTGTACAGGATTGTCCTAAGAAGAGAACTCCACCTTTACCCAGGTCTACTTCTGTGTCTCCAGGTGTCCGCATGCCGTGCAACCTTCCAGTGGATACATCAGCTCCCGATACCGGTTCTTACAGTGCATTTCCTGTTCTACAGAAGGATACCCACATACCCGTGTCAACCCCGATTTTGCCACTTGCAAGTGCTGCATCTAGTGTTCCCGACATTCATCCCGTCCACCCTTCCATTGCTGACAGCTCACATAGTATGGAAGTGACACCTACTCCCGATGCTGATGAGACAGGTGTTCCATCTCCAGTTCCTGTGACTGACCAGCCACTTCTACTAAACTCTAAGGTAGGTGATAGAAATACAATAGAGGGGCACAGTGCTACCCCTTCAAGCGTTCCTCTTGCAGTTGGTTCCATTGACACCACTGGTTTTGAAGATGCTACAAGTGATACCATAAGTGATTCCGATCTGAGTGTAGCATCCTGCGAAAAGCGCAAGTTAACTCAACTTCAGTTTAACAGTAGTGCAGTGTCTAAAAATTCTAAAGGTAACCGCAGTGATGAAACAACAAGTGGTCACAATGTTAGGAAAACACGAGCTTCGACCAAAAAGTTGAAATCTGTTGTTCAATCAGACGGCGAATAGTGCATTGCCCATCTTTGGTATCAATAATTTATATTGTTTATATATTTCTTCCTTGTTTCTACTTTACACATGTTCTTGTTCCCGCATTGCTTTACTTTCATGTATTTACTTTATATATTTTTTGTAATGTTTAGTTTTCGTTTTGCCACAGTCAATTTAAATCGTCTTACTTCTCCGGTCAAATTACACGCACTACGAGATTTTATATATCAGGAAGAAGTTGATATTCTGTTTGCACAAGAGGTGGCAGTACCCGATTTCCCAGACATCCCTAATTATTCATGTGTTTCACGCTTCACTGAAAATGGTTTAGGAACTGCTATTCTATACCGCAGTGATATTGACTTTCAAGCGCTTCTCCAAATGCCTACTGAACGTATCACCTTAGGAACACTAGAAAATATACGCCTGTGTACAGCATATGCTCCAAGCGGTTCGAATCATGCACGAGAGCGCAATAGTTTCTTTAATACTGAGCTTGCCCAAGCGTTACATAATGGTTCTTCTCCTTGTATATTAGCCGGAGACTTTAATGCTGTTTTGGCACCAATAGATATGACCGCAAATTATACCTTCTCAGCCAGTCTGTCCAATTTAATTGCCACCTATGATCTAGTCGACGTGTGGCGACACTTATTTCCAACCACGCCTGGCCATACCTTCTTTACAGGGACGAGTTCCTCAAGATTGGATAAATTTTACATCAGTCGCACTCTTATACATCAGGTTCAACACATGGCTGTGGTCCCAGTCTGTTTTAGTGATCATCATGCTGTACTCATGACCATCAAACTACCAGCCCACAAATTTCTCAAACGTAGCCCATTGTGGTACTTTAATACATCAATTTTACGTGAGCTCGAATATGAAGCTCTGATACATGCTGAATGGAAAGGCCTCCTTCATGTGAAACAACGCTACAAAGGTTCTCTCATGCAATTTTGGGAAAATCGTGTTAAACGAACTTTTTGCTCTGTGACCAAACAATATTGTCGAACTAGAAACGCCGATCATTATCAGCAATATCACTACTATACTGGTCTATTACGAGATTACATGATAGAACAACAACGCGGGGGTCAAGTACAACCTCAAATTCAGCAGATCAAAGCTCATTTATTAACGCTGCATAAACGACGTATGCAAGGTTTTATGATTCGTAGCAAAACACGTCAATATGATGACACTAAACAGGCAAGTATCCACCAAATACGCAAGGAGCGCACACGGGGCAGACAAAAATTGATTTCTAAAATTAAGGGTGACGATGGCCGTGTGTATGAGGGCGTAAACGCCATGACTTGTTTTATTGATTATTATAAACAATTATATGCTCAACCTCCTACTTGTTGTACTGATTCTTCTATACTAGAGTATATTCCCTCTGTTTTAACGGATGATGATCGAGAGTGTCTATCGGGTCCGTTCACACTAGACGAGGTCAAACAGTCCATCCGATTAGGCAAACTAGGAAAGTCCACAGGTATTGATTCTCTACCATTAGAATTCTATGTTACATTTATAGATATTTTAGCTCCTTTTCTCACCGACCTTTTTAATGAATACCGCACACATTTTGTTTTAGGCCAGTCTCTTAGAACGGGCATTACTGTTTTGGTCCCCAAACATTCATTAGCATCTAGTGTTACAAATTTCAGGCCACTAAGTCTCTTGTGCACGGACCTAAAATATTAACTCGTTGTCTGACGATCAGAATGAAAACATACCTTGAGAAGCTGTTAAGTCCTTGCCAATACGGTCTTGGCCACAATAACCCTATTTATAAGGCCTTATCCAATCTCAGAGATTTTATTTCCTTTCATGAGTCCGCCGATCCTTCTTCGGTAGCAATTTTATCCACCGATTACTCCAAGGTCTTTGACAGAATTAACCACAATTATCTCTTCCAAGTTTTAGCTAAATATGGATTTGGTGACCTTTTCATTTCTCTTATCAAAGGAATATATACGAAACGAATTACCAGGTTAAAGCTAAATAGGAGGTTTAAGTGCTCCCATCTCTGTTTGTAATGGTATTCTACAAGGGGACACAATGTCTAGTATTTTATTTAGTTTATCTTTAGCGCCTCTTGTATATGCGGCACACCGCTTACTCCCTGGTGTTCCTGTGTATAACAACAGTCTAGCAGTGCAATCATACATTGATGACACACACTATATATTACGCAATGACGCAGATCTGGAATGTATACAGAAGTTGCTACGCCTTTATCAACACGCCTCAGGCGCGGAACTTAATAAAGCAAAAACAAAAATATTGTGTTTACATGAACAATATCAGTCTCTGTATAGTAGAACGTTTGAAACTGTTCCATCAATCAAAATACTTGGTATTGTATGGTATCCTACTTTACAACAGACTATCACGAAAACATATGAAGTCATAGCCTCTAAGATCCGAAGTCTTTTAATAACGCATAAATCACGTAATCTTAGTCTTTTCAGTAGAAATTTGTTTCTTAAAACTACTGTGTTTAGCTTACTATGGCATTCTGCACAGATTTTCCCGTTACCAAAGCCTATCTATAAGTCTTTAAACAGTCAGGCGTTGTTTTTTCTCTGGCATAATAAAGCTTTAAGAGTAGGTCAAACACAACTACTTTTGCCTGCAGCAAAAGGAGGAATAGAGTTTATGGATATTGGAATTCAGTCACGTGCTCTGCTTGTGCATAGAAATTGTCGTATGGTTTGTTCCCACCCCGATTCGATTACTGCTACGGTTTTCAATGTCTGTTTTCAGTGTATTGACCTTGTGCTTCCGATTCCTATCTTTCCTTGGGCGATTAAATTCCCTCACCTTCGCGATGTAGTACTTGATATGCTGTATGCAATAGTCGCACGACAGCAGATCGAAATTAGGTCAGTCAAAGAATTAAACTGGCACTATCAGAGCACGTGCGTATCTGTTAAGCCACACGTCATGCTTCACGTGCCATGCAAAAACTGGAGTAACATCTGGAAAAACATAACTGCCAAGTTTTTAACTCACAAACAGAAAGAAATGTGGTATTTTATTGTTAATAATGTATATGAAACGTCTGCTAGGCTCTTTAATCTAGGTATCACCTCTACAAATGTATGCTATTATTGTAATCAGATAGACACTCTTGAACATCGATTCCATAACTGTTTTGACATACCACCCATTTGGCAGGCTTTTAGCACTATACTTAGTAGAATATGTCGTACCTCACAAACTGTTTTTAGCGTACATAATGTAATATTATTTCCAGATTTTCATTACTTTCCTAGCTATAAACATAATGCTGTGATCTGGTTTACTGTACAAACTATCATGTTTATTCTTGTAACAGCACGACCATTGTGTCTTGAAATGTATGAAATGTATTTAACATACCAGGCTATGAAGCTCTCTCCTGTATGTAAACGAAAATATTTTGCAAACTACTTATCTGCAATAGCTCCCACACTTTCTTATGATGTAACCAACAAACAAAAATGAACTGAATCAGTAAGTTTTTTTTTTTTTTGAATAATGTTTTATCTTGAATAATATTTTACACTTTCAGTGAGGCTGTGAATAGTAAATATCCTTGTAAATTTCTCTGTATTTCGATGGAAATAAAGTTATTAAAAAAAAGGTGGCTCAGTGGTAGAGCGTTCACCTCTGGTGCATGGAGTCCCGGGTTCAAACCCTGCTCCCGCCAAATGAACTTTGTGGTGGACAAACACCGTGTGCGTGGGTTTTCTCGGGGTTCTCCCGTTTCCTCCCACTTTCTTCATTCCACCATTTCATTCATTTCTCATAATCACCGTCTCCTTTAGCCTAACCGGCATAACCGTGGGACGTAAAACTCAAAGATTTCATTTTTTTTCGTTATCCCTTACTGTTTTGCTGTGATTCCGGTCGACAAAAGACGGAGGGATTCCCATCGTATTACATACAGTATAGTTCGGAAGTCTAAAAGGTTAACTAACTGACCGTATGGCGCAAGACATCCAACAGTTCAATGCCACAACAAAAAGAGATATTAGATCATATCCTTCGCCGGTCGTTATTGGTAAAACTCATTTCATAAACATCTGCTGCGAAGCAGAATCCAATATTAGTTTCATTGCGCAGCCGTCTATAAACGCCTATTCACATTTCTCTCTCTCAATCGTTTCCACGTTAATCACTTTATTTCTATTACTTTTCAACTCTCAAAATGAGGTATGTCTCGCTGAATTCTCCGTGACGCTATAGTTTGCTTTTCACCTTTTCAATAAGAGAAGAAAGAGCTACCAGGGGACGGGACGTTCATAAAAATTAGTGGTCACAGGCAAATAATAACACGGATAGCGTAGCCGATAGTCTGGCAGGTAGACTACTATTGTAGATTCATGTATACTACAAACACTTACTCTTCTGTCTATTTCCTTGCTTTTCTCAATGTGTTTCTCAGTGAAAGGGGAGGGTTTCAGAGGTAACCTGACGTTGATAAAAGAGAGTGGTGACAGGGAAATGGTCTACTAGAGGAGAATCCAACCAATCCGAAAGGAGAGAAAAGGAAGATGAAGTCTTTCTGGAGTCTGTTTCGGGTGTCTGCTTCGCTTAAATTTAAAACTTTACTTGTCTGAAGATAAGGACTTCAAGCATATATAATAGTTTCCTCGAGGTTATATTAAAAAAAAACTAATTGGTTCATTTTTAATATGCTATACCTCGCATTGGTTTTGTTTTGTTAACATTGTTATGTTCAAAAAATTTCTATGGTCTCAGTTGAGAGAGTATCTTATGTTAGACTAGTTTTTTTTAGACGCGTTTCTGATATAGTCATGCGGTACATTGTCTTTTGATGATTGCAAGATATCTTTCGTTTAGTGATATTTTTTCTCTTATTCTTCACCATGGGATATTTTCCAGAGTCTACCTATGTACCCAGTATCGGTACCGGGATGTTAAGGCAAGATGAGATCCCATGTTCCATGCCAACACTGAAAGAGAATACCACATTATGTTCATAGCCCTACGGAGTCCAATGCAATGTGTGTGAATCCCTTGAAAACTAAGAAAGCTACAATTTTTGTCTTGTCTATCTCGGAGGACTAAAATAAGGAATCAATGACTTGTGCAATCTGCCGATTCGGGAGTGGGAAGAACCTCTTCTCATTAGTCAAGGTGTGATTCTCTGTTAAGACTTAATTTACAACGAAAAGTAAGGTAATTATTGGTGCTACCTACGAGACGAGACGAGACGAAACAGAGTTCTTCCAATAGAAACGGATTTTACTTTTCGAGACGAGACTGGACTTTTAGGACCACTTTTCGAGACGAGGCAACCCGAAACCATGTCTCGTTGGCAACACTGATTGAACAGAAGAAGTATTTACTTGTTCTTTAAAGTATACCAATCATCACTGTTGAGTCAGTTTGTACCCAGATTAGTAATATTTGCTTATTCAGGGAAAACATACAGGCATACCAATAAGGGAGAAATTTAAAATCACAAATAACAAAAAATTCGAACGGAAGTGTAATCGTAAACTTGGAATTGCTTACTTATCTTTTCGAATTGCACAAAAAGGCTGAATTTGTGTAAAGTACTGAGAGCTGCCATCAATATCATGTCCCACCTTCATCTATTTATTAGTGGAAACCTTAGTTAGAAGTCAAACTTAAAGATAAATGGTTCCTGGTATAAAATTTTTTATTACATGTCATCAAACACAAAGTGATACTCTTTAAGCGGCTATGAAATAAAAACGTTATTGTTAATCGAAAAATTTAAGTCCTTACATACGTAGTTAAGACATATCTTGATATTTACAAAAAATAGAACAATCTAACCTTCTTAACTATAGTTTCATATTCCAAAGTATCAATAGAGGAAAACTCTCTAAGTACACTACATATCGTGGCATGTTTAATTTACGTATTAACATGCTTAAGATATTTCCATAGTTAGTCAAATAAACCAGTGTGAGTTAATAACTGAAATACTGAAATTCATATTTTATCATTGCGGCGAAGAAAGAACGTTTTTATGCCTCTTCCCGATAAAACATCTTTTGTTTAAGCAATCCGCTTTTCTTCCTTTATCAAAGCTGCAATCTAATGTAATCTACCTCATGATACGTTAAATATCACGTGACACCATTTTCAAAGTGAAAACCAATTTCGAAAACTTTCAAAAATCTAATTATCTTTACTTTTTTTTTTATCATTTTACTAAATTTTTCATGTTTAAAATATCCCAATTCCCTCCGACATCTAGAAGTTACTCACGTTGGCTTATTATTATTATTTTAAATTTCACAAACGGTATATCATTAGATAGGTTAATGGAGGATGGGGGTATAAAAATGATATTTGCAGCATGTGGAAAGAGAAAGGGTTTCTTTTGTTCAACGTTGTGTTGGAAAGCACGCACTCCGCTCTGTACATTACAACTGAAAGCATTACACTGCTTGTTGTCAACAACCGAGTAGCTGTTGACAGCTTTGTTTTCAACCGCTTTTGAGAAACATTTTTTTTTATCTCTATATATACATATTTTTTGCTGTCTCTTCCACACAAACTAGAACTGTCTCACACTCTCTTCTTTCATTTTTGTCGTGCGTGACTGTCTCGCTTTGAAAGAGAAAGTGAAAAAAGCAAACTGAACAGGTCACTGTAAAAAAAAAAGAAAATTAAGTGGTATAGTGTTTCAAAAAAGGATCTCAGTCCTCCCTCCGTTAATGTCATTTCGCTAAACGTGAATTCGTCTCAGTTATCGCGAGGCTTGAGTTTAACATTTTTTTTTTAGATTAAACAAAATCAAAAAGAGAAAAAAGAGATTAACATAGTGGTTAACTTTACCTAGCAGCAAAGATTTGAGTTACGTATTTGGATTACGTTTCAGGATTTTCCAATTTGTAACCTCACTAAAGCTACCCGAAACACTTCTAACGGAAAGCGATAAAATATAATTTGATATTATGTGTATTCCACAACTATCTTTCACTATGTAAGACTTACTGCTAACATTATCGTATAATATCATAATTCAAAGCTAGACTGAGCCTTGAAACAATCAACTACCAGTTTCATCTCTTTTCACTATGTAAGACTTACTGGTAACGTTATCATACAGTATCATAATTCAAAGCTAGACTGACACTTGAAACAATCAACAGCTAACTAAATGAAATGAAATGAAATCTTTGAGCTTTACGTCCCACGGTTATGCCGGTTAGGCTAAAGGAGACGGTGATGATGAGAGATGAGTGAAATGGTGGAATGAAGAAAGTGGGAGGAAACGGGAGAACCCCGAGAAAACCCACGAGCACGGTGTTTGTCCACCACAAAGTTCACTTGGCGGGGGCTGGGATCGAACCCGGGACCCCAAGCACCAGAGGTGAATGCTCTACCACTGAGCCACCGCGCCCCCAAAACAGCTAACTAACTTCTTATCTTATATAAATATTCATGTAAGACTTATTGGTAACGTTATCATACAATATCATAAAATCAAAGCTAGACTGAGACTTGGAACAATCAACTATTAACTACCTTCCTTTCTTATATAAATATCCATGTAAGACTTAGTGGTAACGTTATCATACAATATCATAATTCAAAGCTATACTGACAATGTACATTTGCGAAGTGGAACCTCGGGACTCGTGTAAAATTGATTCAAATGCAAAATTCTCCGCGGCTCAATGTGTATTATAGTAATTTTAGCGACTCATAAGAGTAATTTACATATTTATTCTCATTCATATATCCGGAATTAATTATAAACTACTATAACGGTCAGCAAAATTGCTTTTACTTTCTTTAGATACAATTGGTCATGAATGTGGGCATATGCAAAACAAACTGGATTAATTGCTGCTTCTCTAACACATATTACCTACCTAGGCCGCCATCTCTTATCCCCCATATTGGATTCAACCTTCGGTTTTTCAAATGGGAATAGATTCATGTACAATTCAATTCGTGTACATCAAATTCGTGTACAATTTTCTTGAAAATTCACTGGTGTAGTAAATTTTACTGTAACCTGAACCGTTTGGAAGGCATTGCATTTTTAATCCCCCCAGGCTTTTTGCGAATACCATTGCAGGATAACATCAGTTACGCTTACGTTTTTAATGTTGACAAGTAAAAATAATTTCTAACTGGAAAAATTACTGAATGTATAAACAAATTCTCTATAACATTGGTGTCATAATCTTATTACATTTCTGTGAATGATTGTTATTTCTTTCTTGTTATACTATAACAAGGAAGTATCGTATTAGGTCAAATTGCCTAATGTAAATCCATATATGACCAGAGTTGAGGGAAGACCTACCATTTCCGTATTGATGTCAGTGTGTCAGTATGTATGTATGTTCTAAGAATATTTCGGCAACGATAAAGCACGTAAAAGATTACATATACATAAGGGGCACTGTACATCTTTCTATTTCGTTCAATATTCGTGAAGTGCCTGACATTTAACATGCAATACCTTGCAAAGGGTACAAGCTACGGTAGAACTCACAACATCAATGAATTTCCGAGAAAATTATACATGAATTTGATGTATCACTTGCACCTATTCTTATTTGAAAAACAGAAAGTTGAATCTAATACGGCGGCCAGGGTGGGTAACATGTGTCAGAGAAGCAGTACTTGATCCAATTTGTTTTGCATGTGCCCACATTCATGCCCAGTTACATCTAAAGAAAATAAAAGCAATTTTGTGTTCAAACGTTAGAGTATTGTATGATTAAATTTCGGATATAAGGTGGTCCATCAATACGCAATTTGCCGCTATGGGCCGTTAAAATTAGTACAATACACATTGGGAAGCGGATAACTTTGTATTTGAATCAATTTTACACGAATTCCGAGGGGACACTTCGCAAATGTACCTTGTTAGACCTGGAACAATCAACTACTCTATAGTGATCGCGACAACTCGTAAAGCATGAGCTCTACACCAATCACAGACCTGCTTTGCCTTACTTGTGATGCATTGGATGAATTCGGTAAGATTCATGGAACTGTCTTCCCAACGCACATTTGGAAAAAATAAAAAAAAACAACGTAAAATAAGAAAAAAATGTTGCCAAACTTGGAAGCCATTGCGAATGATCGACGAAAACAAAAACAGCACTTAACTAACTATAACACGAATACTACAATTAACGATAACAATAGTAATAACAAAAGTATAAAACAATCACGGCAAGAATAACAACGAAACTAAATAAAATGAAACTTCATACCAATCCGACAACATTGTATTCTCAGGAGATGTTCTCCGTATGGCGCAAGAGATGACACTGGTAATGTTTTCTGGGTGGGGGTTGACGATCAGGATACATTCTCGCGTTCTATTCGATGCTGAAATTGGTAGATCTAGGTCGAGCTTCACGAATTTTTGCGACCATTATAGTAGTATGTATATAGGGCAAGAATGTCTTAAAAAATTATGCTTCATCATATATAAATATCTAGAATCACAGAATGATGTAGAAATTGTGTGGAATGCGCTTAGTAGTAGTGGGTTTCTTCGTTGTTGGTGGTTAGGACACCAACACCATCTAAATATAAAATTATAATACACATAAATCACATACGTAAATTGAGGAGAAGCCATGCACCTTGACTTCCCTCTGGAGCCACCACTACCATAATAACGCAATAATATGGCAAAAGAGCCATATGCTTATCTCAGGGTTATCACTTAGTGGTATCGAATACTATTACCTCTAGTTAGACTCAGGAATTTTCTAGTAAAGGAGGGAGAGGTATGTGTACGAATTTGAAAAAAAAAAAAATATGTCACAACCTCTGTAGTATACCCGGCTATAGTGCAACTATTCAAATACTAATGGCAATTTATTACAGCCTTCCTTACCACTCACAACTAGAGGAATGATTTTGGTTCTTTTGGGAATTACTTTCCCTAGCCCCAACTGGGAAAGTGTCAGCTATTCAGTGCTCCTACAGGGAAACCTCACCTCTCCATCTTGAAAGAAAATGCATGTAAATTTTCACAGTTTTTTTTTAACTCACCGTTCTGGAAGATGAAAGATTCATTACTTTTGCTGAATAAACATTTATTTTCCATGGATATGATTTTGTCAACCCTTCAAATTTCACACTTGATTTGGTGCACCACTTAAGTGTTAATTTTCCCATAATAGATTTTTCTTATTGATAATAACACACTCTTTATATACGGACACTTGCACAAATAAAATATGAAAGACAAAAAAAAAAAAATGAGTTTCGATATGAGGTGACTTCTAAATATTAGTTCCTAATTTAGTGTTATAGTTTTTCGTTAGTTGAAATAACACCGTTAATATTCTCTGACAATAAACCACTGTAGAAAGAGATCACTGTTACAGTTCTTTGTGTTAGGGAGAAAACTAAGGTGAACAGTTCCATGTAAACTTGGTGGAAAGTTCCTGTGAGATGAAGAATAATCCCATGTTAATCATGAGCACTGAAAGCTTAAAATACCCACAAACTGTGTCTTAAAGATGTACATTTGGTCACTGGCTTATAACAGACATTGCACAGTTTAGCATGTCTCTTCTCGTTTTGTCTTAAGTACTTAATTACGTAGCACAGTTACATCCGGAACACTTAGTTAAACTTGCTTGTTTCACCGATACACTGTAGAAAGAAAAGGAGATTGGGACTGAAGTACCACTTTCCTTTCTTATCTTCACTTTCGACACGAGAACCTCGTCGGCCTGAGTCAAATTAAAAAAAAAAAAAAAAAAAAACCTGACCACTGCAGTTGACACTGTCCTATAACTTTACGGACCAGTTAGTTTTAAATGAGGTATTTACATAGCATAATTACTATTAAATCGTTCTTCCGCTGAAACTAGGACTTCCTGGGAGTATATCCCCACATATTGATATAACTACTGTACGGAACGCAGTACGGTAAATGCACAGAAATAAAAAAATGATCTCGAACGACAGTTCAGAAGTGTGCATTCTTTCCGATAACTTCCATGAGAACCCTAAGATAATTATCTATCCCAACTCTCAACACTACACTCCGGAAAAGACCTATAGATCACCAATCAGAGAATCCAATTCGCCGTGTCCTCTCTCTTTTTCACTCTCTCACCATCCTCTCGTCCACCCAGTCTCACCCCGATGTTCCGTTGCTTTCAATAATTGCAAAAAGCCCTAGGCTATCACCAGCTTGGTTGGTCGCAGTGCACTTTCACACATACAGAAATACATGCAAATATATCCTCACTTAACAAAGTAATCTTCGATATGATTAGGATTTTATAATCTCTACTCTGTATGTAGCAGAACCATATCAGTCACACCAAGAAACATTGAAGTATTCCTAAAACAAACACCACTCCAAAAAAAAAAAAAAAAAAAAAAAACATCCCAATAGGTATCCTTTTTTGCTCTCTTTCTACCCCCTTTGTGTGAAAGTCAAGGTGCAGGAAGCTTCAGTGGGCAGGAAGCTTCAGAGCTCAGGCAAGGTAGGAGGCTTGGTTTAGGTTAGAATCTCTCTAAGCTCCAGACAAGCTAGGAAAACGGTTATCACAATTCTCCAGACAAGCAGAGTAGGCAGGAGGCCTCAGAGCTCAGGCAAGGTAGGAGGCTTGGTTTAGGTTAGAATCTCTGAGTTCTACGCAAGCTAGGAGAGCGGTTAAGTTATCACAATTCTCCAGACAAGCAGAGTAGGCAGGAAGCCTCAGAGCTCAGGCAAGGTAGGAGGTTTGGTTTAGAGTAGAATCTCTCAGAACTCCAGACAAGCTAAGAGTAGGGAGTTGAGCAGCTGAAACTGATGTCAATTATGGCGATACTTGGAGTTTTATACTCTACCCTGAACGGATGTGATGCTGGCGTTCCCCTTCTATAACATGACTAAATGATGACGAGGATTTCTTTTGTCTGTTTCATATAGGAATTTATAGTAGAAAAGCACAAAAAGCACATGTTGATATTTACTAATATAAACCGCATGTAGGATATTACAATATAGTTAGTTTTATTCCAGCTAATTTCTAACCCCAGCTGTATGCATAGAGTTTCCAGCAGTCCCGACTATGTTGAAAATATCCTGCAATTTGACGTGGCTCTGTCGGGACTTTAAAATGTCCCAAATTTCATATTTATTGATGAAGTCGGTAACTATTATTATTAATTTTGAAACTTAGTTTCCACATTATTATACAGAGCTTTCAAAATAAGAGGAAACCTCACAAGACTGTCAGGTAGGTAGCGATACGTCTGATGAAAAAAAAGGTCCAAATAAGCTCATGTAATTGAAGATCGGCTTGTCGAGGCAGGAACAAGTAACCATAAATATTCATTTAAATGTGAGCAGCAGCAGAAGTAGGTCTGAGAGTGGCAGCAGCTTAAAAAATAACAAGATCAAATGATAGTGTTTCTTCAAGAAAACATTATACTTGTAATAAAATATTGGAGTATTCTATTTTTTACTTTGTATATAATGAAAAATATAGGCCATATTATTTAAGTTGGCTGTATTTTTATTATATACAACCTCTATCCAGAAAGTCTTGTGTATATTTCAGATTGATTGTTATGTTACCTCAAACGGCAGTCCCTATCCTTCGAAGTAGTTAATAATGGTAATGCACTTCGTGGAACGGCTGTACAATTCCTGGAAACTCTTGGCGTACTTGTCTTTAGAGATGACCGTAATTGAGTCGTAACATGAACAATGATCCTGAGCCAAAAGTTTCTTCACTTTCCGGACGTTGTCCTGGGTGTTTGTGGTTGCGGCCAGCCAGTTAGAGGGGTGTCTCTCACAGTGTTCCGGTCTTTTGGGGAACGTTAAGCACACTTCAAGGTAATAGCACATTCTTCGTAAACTCTTGCCGAGTGTTTTTCGTGATTTTTCCAATTTCAAACAGAACAGCATGCTTCATTTTCTTATCCATTTTTGATTTCGCTCTACTCCATTTCGCTCCATTTTCTTATCCATTTTGTTCCATTCTGCTCCATTTTGTTATCCATTTTTGATTTCGACCGCAAGTATTATACCTTCACTTTACAATATGCTGTTTACAACACGATAAGCACAATGACAGCGCCATTGCTCGGGAACTTGTTCAGACATGTCTTGACCTGTCCGGCACGGGAAGGCAGTGACACACTCTTACGATCACACACAGAACTTTCTGGACAGAGGTTGTATTATATTTTATAAAGCCTATGATTGGAAGTGCCGCACTTCCCTTTTATCAAACTAAAAGATTATATCTTCACTGTAGAAAGACATGGTATGTTATTACTCAAAAAGAGATGTTAGTATATACCCTCTCCAAAATAGCTGCATGATGTATTCGTACACTTTGCTTTGGATTGGTGTCTGTCACCCCTATATGTGCAACAGTTGTCAGTTGTGTGTAATGGATTTTTCACTTGTAAGTTATTTATTGTAGCTTTGGAAAATTCAAAATTGCTAATAAACTTCAACTGACCAAAGCAGTATATACACTCTTATATATATCGTTAAATCATCAGCACTTGGAAATGAGGTAATTTTATTGTCCATTGTTTTGATAAGGTCTATCCTGTAGATATTAAATAACACAAGACTTAATTTAACATCTTGAGGAACTCCTTGCGTTTACAATCTTATGAGTTAAACAACCTTGGCAACTGAAGTGCAACAATATTAATTTTAAGAATTAGTTGCAAATATATATTACGATTCTTGAGATTAAAACAAACTTCTGTAGCCACAAAAAGGACGTTTACACATTTTCAAAAAAAGCAGCCTGAGCCAGTTTATAGGGCTCGTGACCAGGGTTGCCAACTTTTCTGAAGAAAAAATCGGGACGGGACAATCATCGTTCGAGCCACCCTCCCCTTCCTGGAGACGACTACAGGGCGAGTCGTTGAAAACAATGTAAATAATCAGCAGAATAACACGAACCAGAATAAATGTGGCATCTTATTATTTTTATTTTCACACCCACTGCTCATCACAGCTATAAGCAATATATGCAACAAATGCAACATATGCAAAGCAACTGCAATGGTTTAATATAAACAAAGTTTTGAGAGAAAATTATATAGAATTGATTCCATACATAAAACTATGCGTGTAAAAGAATAAGTTATTTCTTTGTAAAAACGGCCCAGTAAAATATTAATTAACTTTGAAAATCGATAAATCGAGACGATATGCATCCCGGCGAGTGTTCAGTCCGGACGCTGGAGAAATAAGTCAAAAATCGGTACAATCCCAACAGAATCGGGACGGTTGACAATCCTGCTTGTGACAGAGGATGTTTGATAATATTAGTCTTATTCAAGTTTGTTGGTTACAAAGTGTTTTTAGAAAATATTTAATCTAATTTTCCTTCTTTAAAATACTTTTAATTACTTAGTTAGGTTTGATTCTTTGTTTAGAATGGCTCACAAATTTATTAAATATTTTCTTTCTTATTACAATATGACTCTCTTTTTTTTTTCTCCACGAGATTTGTTTTTAATTGAAGAAATCATTTTTTATATCAAGACTCTTCAGTTTGTCAACTACGCTGCTAATATTTCACAGTGAAGATAATTGTTGTCGCTAACTGCTCTGCTTCCAGATGTCGCTATGTGCAGATAATTTGAAATGAAATGAAATCTTTCAGTTTAACGCCCCACGATTATGCTCTTTTGGCTTAGGAAGACGGATGATTAAGGCAAGTGAAGGATGATGGAAGAATTGGTAGAATGCGAACGTGGGAGGAAACGGGAATACTCCGAGAAAACCCACGGACACGATGTTGTCCATCACACACTTACTTGTCCGGGGATTGAATCAGCGACCCCATGCACTAAAAGTAAGCACTCCATCACTGAGCTACCGTGACCCCCTACAAGTAATTTACAGACGACAAGAAGGCATAGTGGGAACAACTGGTTTATTCTAATCGAATGTATTTTCTCAAAGCTTCGATGGCTACCTGGTTTTAATTCGTAAATTATTTGCAACAGTAGCTTCAGCAACGTAAACACACACTTGTAGACATATAAAAGGCTAAAGCAGCAATTGGGTACATTAACTGCTCCCTTACTCTTTTATTTATCCTAGTTATTAGGCTGGATCAATTAGTTTGGCTTCCAGAAACCAAAGTTCTAACAAAGCGGATGTTTCCTCATATCAGTTTACAACGTGAACATTGATTAACAAAAAAACAGTTCACTGACTCAAATCAAGTTGTGTTAGAGAAAATATCCCAGATGGATAAAGTAGTAACTTCTATTACATACTAATGTGAAATATTGTGTTTGACAAACAACAACCAAGGAAAGCTCGTTCAAATAACATCACTTTATAGTTCATAGAATCCAGTGTGGTCACCATCAAGATGATGTCTATGCACTCAGGAAAGAACAGACAAATAGTTTCTGTTTCGGACAAAATAAATTCTATTGTTAATATCACAGTTTTTTGTAATTTGGTCTTTTTAGCTTGCAAGAGAATTTTATGAGAAAAAATATCCAGTGACTATTCCTCCACGTACACTCATGTCCAAAACTATTGTTGCATGTCTATAAATATGTTGTTGTAGAAATATAATTTATTAACAAATTCGCCGGGTATTTCTTATAATGTTAATATGTGTATAATCAGCAAGGACATGTATGTGGCAAATTTCATGTCAAAAGAGCAGTAAATAAGAACAATAAAACGAAAATAAAATTTTCTTGTCCATTTAGTAACATTTTGTTTTACTCATTCTAATTTTCGTATTTATAATTCTATTCCTATGAAATTTACCCTAAATATACATTTACCGATTATACACATAGTATCAGTATTAAA
Source organism: Thermobia domestica (assembly GCF_964235325.1). Lineage (NCBI taxonomy): Eukaryota > Metazoa > Arthropoda > Insecta > Zygentoma > Lepismatidae > Thermobia > Thermobia domestica. The sequence goes on from NC_137462.1 coordinate 272,113,468, forward strand.
AGTACCCTGCAAAATCGTTATCAAATTATATTCTTACAAGGAGACAGTTATAGATATGCGACAATAATTTTTTACATGAGTGTACGTGCAGTTCCCAATCTGATTACTCTATGTTCCTACCATGAATAGTTACTAACACAGAACAAACTTTTTTCATGATCGCTTGTGGGTTGGCCAGGGTAGAAATTCCACCCGCAACAATGAAATTTACCCCGGAGCATATCTTCCATTGTGCTTAATGTGAGTTAGCAGTATTTTACAACTACTACGTTCATTCTCCATGTATTGAAAGTCTCAATCTGGGTAAATGTACTGAAATCGGCACTGTTTCAGGAGTGAAAATGTAATCTCTGCATAACCAACTTGTATAAGTTGCGGAAGAATGGTGCGGAGCTGGGTTTGCCCTGATAAAAAGTAAGAAATGCATATGATTGTACTTTATCGCTAAGCCACTGGAAAATCACTTGTAATATTAAGCGACTTACAGCATTGCTTGAATTTCTCTAACTATATTTGATTTACCCTGATTTACCTTGATTTGTCTCACATTGTGACTTTCAGGCCCCGAGTAACGTAGGCGCTAGCGCTCTTGCCTTTAATGCTAGCGGTCTTTCCATCAATGCTATCGTAAACACTATTCAATTTCTACCCTATATGCTGTATATTTTTTAAATGGAGCTTCCAATCATCTTTATTACTTGCTGTTGAAATGTGTCGAGAATAAGGAGTTGGATTTACTCAATTAAAAAATCACTTTAATTTAATGAGAATATTCAGGTTTTCATAATGATTAAAAATTGTACGTTTTTATTTTATTTATTTTGGGAGCAAAAAATCCAATATATTTCAGGCAAAAATTTTCTTCTAGGCCTTATATCTGGAGAATTACATGTACTATAGCCAAACCCCTAACTATTACTTAACTCAGTATGATGTGCTTATTCCGTAAAAATTACGAAAACTAGATTTTGGGGCCGTTCAAAATTTTGTGGCTCCTGATTCAAAAATGCATCAAAAGATCCAATATATTTCAATCAAAAATTTTCTTGTATGCCTTATATCTGGAGAACTACATATAATGTAGCCAAACCCAAGCTATCATTTAGCTAAGTATGATCTGCTTATTCCACGAAAAATACGGAAACTCGATTTAGAGACCGTTAAAAAAAATTGTGGCCTATGAATAAAAAACTAATTATTGGCCAATATCAGAATCTTTGGTGCATTTGTTGATCATTCCTAAAATTCTTGTTATATATATTACCATAGACATTACCGGTATTTATGGTCTTAAGCCCGTCACTAAGAGGGATAACGTCCCTAAACGAGCAGAGTATACAGGAATGGAAGGTAGTAAGCTGCCGGGACTTGTATCTTAGATGAACAAAGTTAGGTCAGTGAATTTAACCTACATCAGATTAAAAATTTTAGTATAGTACCTAGCCTAAGATAAATAAGGGTGTAGGTAGAAAACTAATTCTAGATCAGATTAGAAACAGATGAATAAAACCTAAACCTAAGCCAGGTAAAGGTGATGTCAGGGAACTTATCCTAAATCAGATTTAAAATGAAGGTATAATACCTAGCCTAAGATAATTAAAGTGTAGGCAAAAAACTTGTCGCAGATCAGATTAGAAATAGAGAAATAAAGCCTAATCCTCGGTCAGATACACTGGGAAAAAATTCTGTAGTTTAAATTATCAAATGTCAATGTAAAATCATTTACCCTTCATTATGTAAGTGGATATACATTTCCTTAGATTAAATTACAAACTTTGCTGTCTCTTTTTACAAATTTACAGTAAATTTATAAGCAAATATGATATTCTTACTGATAAAATGTAAATTTGCACCATTTCATATTAGTAATTTTACTTTATGGATGTAAATTGATTTACATAGAGGCTTGGCAAAGAAATTGTCACCGTTTCTTTGTAAATTTACCTATGATTTTTTTGTTCAGTGTAACGGTGACATCAGAGAAGTTATCTTAGATCGCATTGAAGATAGAAAGAAAAAACCTGAACCCAAATTAGATCAAACGTAGATTAGAGACCTTATTCTATATCAGATACATTAGATTGAAGATGAAGCCAAACAACTTTGCCTAAGGTAAGTAAGGACATGAGCAGAGAATTTATCGTAAATGAAATTAAGGATGATGACAAAGAGGTCAGAGAACTGAGATAAGTACTGTAAAAGTAAACGCACTTACATTTCTTTGCTTGGAATATCATTTTCACTATTTATCATTAATGATTGATTGAGATCAATAAAATAGAAACGTATAAAAGGAACAGTGGAAAATAGAAATCTTTGGAGAACAAGAGAAAAAGATAGAGAGAAGGTGATTTTAGAGAGACAACAATAATGGAGTGGACACTGGTGAGAGAATCAAAGGAAAAGAAGAGAGTAGACAGGCCATTAAAGCAAGTTGACGCCAGCCATGAAAAGGCTCAATTTGTTCGCACATCCGCTAGAAGTGATTCAATACTCTGTTAGTGGAATGGAGCTGCACTGGAAATGCTTTCTCTTTATCCAGCTCAGAAAACTCCTTGGGAAGAAGTCCACTGTCTTTTGCCGAGCCACTGGTTCAACGGAGACTGGGTGGGGGAGAGTCTTTCTCCCCCTCTCAGGAGAAACCATTACGTTGCTCACTGAATTTCACCAGGCGTCATATTCTCTGCTAATGTTCTTCAAATTGGCTTTCTTTTCTTCTCCTTCTTGTTCATCCATTTCTCTTATCATTCTCGGCACCACTCCATTCCTGCCGACGATTGTAATATCAATTTTTCAACATTAGTTTACCCCCTTCTAGCCATTCTACATTTATCCTACAAAGTTCAGCTGTTAGATGAGACACTTTCATTTAAAATATTTAATATGTGGGAGTTAAAGTAGCTTCCCTGTATGATCCGAATTCAACTTAAATTGTTCATTATAACCGAAGATTTCTCTACATTATAACAGGTTAATGAAGATACGAATATAATTTTCTTCTTCATTCGAAATTTCTGTCCGTTTCCTCAAGGTTATGACTTAAGAGGCTTAATCATTCCGAAATTAAAATACCACTAATTTTACTGTAAAGATCAAATATATTTGAAATAAGGAGCAAGGGCGCGTTAGAGAATCTTATTTTGCATGAAGTACCGTTATTACGAGTCATTTAGTACCTTTCTGTTCGTAGCCGTTTAGAAACGCGAAAATAAATAACGATTTTCTAAATGGCTGTAAATCGAAAGCAGATAATTAAGTCGTGATAACCTAATTTCAAGCAAAATAATATTGTGTAGGGTGCTCTTGTTCCACTTTTCGATTATCTTTCATCTATTTGAAGATATCACATAATTACTATACAATTAGCGGTATTTTAATTTCGCCGTGATAAGACCTCTTAAAATCTTTATGAAATACTGACATTAGGTAACACAATGTAAAGGATTTGGTTCATTAAAAAGTCATGGTCTTCTAAGGATTTAGAGTCCCTTATATTACACGAATATTATAGGCTGTACGCAAATGATTGTTTGTGAATGAAACAGCAATTACTTAGTTCTTATATATGTAATGTAAGGGTATCCATAATGATTTCACTTTTTAATTTTTTCCTGATATTATTGATATTAAGGGAAATAATTAGTCTAAATTTTAAACAGATTTATCAAATATATTTTACAGTCAAAATGTGATTTACGCAAGTTACATATTCTTTACACAAAACTTGTATATTTTTGTAATTTGAAGTGGCCCTTCCCTTCATACGACACCAGTTACGTTACCCTAAACAACAAATCAACCTACTATATCAATGGGTAAATATCAATAATAGGTACACAAATTACACAGTGGTTTCCACTTTCAATACCATTTTTGGTTCTCTTAGTCTACAATGCTGGATTAATCACGAGAATAAACTACAATGTTACAAGATGTTGGTCCATAAATTTCATTGACATAATATGCCATAGGTGCAAATCATAACTATCAACATTTATCAGAGATTATGAATAGTTTTGTACAAGTAATTACAACTGGATGAACCATTAATAACACTTATTCTCGCACTTGATCTCATTTTATTTAATCGCTATTTCATATAAAAATTAGCTTTATAATATTGAGCTATAATAATACATACAATTCTTTTGAATGATCATTTAATATGATTATTATTTTAAATGAGTATATGTCTTTATGCCATATATTTTTCATCTCTTGTATGTCCTATTATTTATTTCTCAGTCCTACAGATTCACAACTACTGCTTGACTCGATATGTTCATATATTCCTAGACTTTTCTGTCAGTTATTTCGTTTGTAAAACTTAATTCTGTTGGCTAATTCGTTTTGAAGAATATTGATACATTTGCTTTAATGGTTGTCTGTGACAATTTTCAATAAAACACAATATCATACTCACAGCTGATGTAATGTATTTAACGTATAGAATAAATAATAATAAATTTAATATGTCGAAGTATGGAAAATGTGCACTTTATAAGAATCAAAAAAGAGAAACATTTTACTCACTAAATACTCCATTCCAGTTTATTTGTTCCGTTTAATGATTTTTTTTTCAAGACTACAACTGCAAATCTTCCTTTATACATCTTAACGAATATTTCAGAAAGTAACCACTTTGTTAAATCTTAATGAAATTTGTATATCCAAAATGATAGTTTAAAGACAGGTACAGCCATGTCCAAAATGATTGTCGCATATCTATAACAGTCTTGTTGTGGAAATACAGTTTGATAGTGATTTTGCAGAGTACTTCTAATACTGTTACTATGTGTATAATCGGGAAATATATATTTGTAGTAAATTTCATAGGAAAAGAATTATAAATACGAAAATTAGAATGAGTAAAACAAAATGTTGCTAAATGGACAAAAAAAAAAATATTTTCGTTTTACTGTTCTTATTTACTGCTCCTTTGACATGAAATTTACCACATACATGTCTTTTCCGATTATACACATACTAACAGTATAAGAAATGGCGGGCAAATTTGTTATCAAATTATATTCCTACAACAGCATCTTTATAGATATGCGACAATCATTTTGGACATGAGTGTACGTTGAGTTATCTGAACGATTGAACAAGAAGCAAAATTAATCAATATTGTCAGATAAACAATCCAACAACAAAGACGCCTATTTACTTAGATATAATCATCATAGGCATTCCGCCATTATTGGCAGGTCATTTGAAGCAACTGAGAAGCTTCCATGCTTCACGATCTTCCGCTAACCTCTTCGTCTTCATATATGATTTCTCTGTTTTGATATCGTCCATCAATTGTAGTCTCCTTCGCCCTCTCCCTCTCTTTCCTGCCACCATACCCTCTAGCAGACGATACAGTTCCTTCTTACCGAATGTCTCAACCATTTTCTCTTCCTCTTCCTAATATTATCTAAAATTGTTCTTTTCTCTCCTACCATTTCTAACACACTCTCATTCGCTCTCCTCTCGATCCAACCAATTTTATCCATTCTTCTCCACAACCATATTCCAAAAGCTTCCAGTTATGGAAACACTTAGACATAGGTAATAAGAAAAACACTAATATTAATGATGATAACCATTCATTTAGTGGTAGATTCCGGAAAACATATCAACATGAATCATCTTCATTTGTTTATAGGTAAATCATAGGAACATGAATTAAGCTATCTGCAACCAGACTGAGCTTACTGCATTTTCGTTTTGGGGGAAAATTAGCCTCTACGCAAACAGTGACAACTGCAACCATGGGAAAGTGGGCTTCACGTGTCCGTTGCTTCAGTTTCTGCTTAGTTCGTTGTGGCATAGGGTTTGATGTGGAATACGCGTAACTAAAATGATTTCATTCTTAAACTCAGACTCGGGTTGCAGACAACGCAAATTCGTAATCATAATGTAATTGAGTGTAGTTATACTATTCCCCCGTATATTCCAGTTTCTTGACAAGTTGGAACTGCCTCTATACATAATAATTTCCCACAAAAGATAAATGCAGTTAGTTCATTTTAGTCTCATAGAATCTAATTACAGTAGAACCCCTCTAATCCGTCACCTTTGGGACTGGGGGTATGGTCGGAACCCAAAAAAAAGGTCGGATTACCAGAAACTACAGAAAAATACGGATTTTCGGCACTAAACCAACGAACAGTGAGCACTTAAAACGGCACAGTACAGTACAGGAAACACGCAAAACGAAATAAACGATAGAAGAGATGACGGAGCACTAAAGGAGACAAGCGGTAACACTAAGTACACAACAATGCGGCTACGGTAGTAAACGACAATGGGGCTCGTGAGTTACCGACAAGTCGGGACTAGTTCGCCTCGAGCACGGTTGGATGAACTGGAGTGGCAGACCAGCCGAGGATTGACGAGAGTGGTTCTATTGTATATCTATTCATTTAGAAAGTAGACCTTGGTAGCTTAAAGAAAGAAACATTTATACTAGTTTGTTTAAAGAAGTAGATTTTGTAGATAAATAACGGGAAATACACCAACGCCAGAAATAAACCGTTCGTTTAGAGCAGATAGATTCTAAACCAGGTATGTCAAACGGATTTCTTATGTGGGGCCATTTAAAAATTATTTGAGATGTCAGCGGGCCGCATGTTACGATATTATATATATATATATATATATATATATATATATATAGAGAGAGAGAGAGAGAGAGAGAGAGAGAGAGATGGTGTATGAATAATGCGCACATAGTTGATGTCAATTTACAGTAAGAAGGCTGATTAGGAAAAGGTTATTAGGAATAATTAAAGGTTATTAATTAAGAATTCTGTTACAAAAATGTTACAAGCTATATTAAAGTACTTATACAAAATTGATGTTTGCTAACCAAAAATTAGGCATTTTGTGGTATCATTATTCAACATTAAAAAGAAAAAAAAAACGCTTCCACTTCAAAAGCTATTTTAACCATCAGAACTGTGAAGCTTATTGTTATTTGTTTTTAAACACAACATCTGTTTTTCTTTCATGAAATGGAAGAAGGTGTCCTTGTGTGTATCATCAGATCAACCCTGGTCAAGTTAAGGCGAGCCACAATGTGTGTGTGTGTGTGTGTGTGTGTGTGTGTGTGTGTGTGTGTGTGTGTGTGTGTGTGTGTGTGTAGAGTTGTTGAGTTGATTCTGAGTTTAACGTCTCTTTTCAGCAGCGAGGCTATATGAGACGTGGACCTACTGATTAACGTGGAATCCGAACCACATGAGCTCCCGCCGGGAATCGAGCCCGGGTCTCCCGCGCCAAAGGCGCGTACGCTAACCGCTTAGCCACGAATGAGCTCTCTGTGTGTGTGTGTAGAGTAGCAAGCAAAATATGATGCTGAAGGTTTCGTTTCCCTCTTTTAATTTATTAATTTATTTATTTATGTGAAATAAATAGTGAGACATAAGGGGGCCGCGAGTTTGACATGCCTGTTCAAAACTATCAGAACTACTTTGATTTTTTAAAAATGAAAAGTATTTCGATAATAAACTTCGAAGTTTTGAAAGTTCAACTTTGAAGATGGAACATTAGGCTATGGGCAGAAATCAAAATTTTACAAACCACAATTTCTGACGAAAATAAATATACTCTTGTACAGAAGTTGACATAGCGTAAGAAAAGTTTCTTTCCTATTGTATAAGAGAAAGATTAAAATCAACTTAAATTACATGTATGAGAGTCAGACCAAGGCAATTCTGCAAGAGAAATTAGATGCCAGGAGAGGAGGAATCGGGAGCAAAGGGCTTAGAATTAGTAGAACTAAGACAGAATATTTACATTGTCCTATCATGAAAAATGTAGTTGAGAATACAATAATACAACTGGACCAAAAAGAAGGGGGAAATGTAGAAGAAATTGAAGTATTTGGGATCAATTCTGCAGGAGAACGCAGAGATAGAAGATGTAAACAGCTGAATTAGCAGCCGGTGGATGGAATGGAGAGAAGCTGTAGGAATGCTGTGTGACCCATAAGGTACCAATACGCCTCAAAGGAAAAGTATACAAAACAGTAATGAGATCTGACTTATTATACGGAGCAGAGTGTTGGACGACGAAGAAGACAGAGGAGCACAAGTTGCATGTTGTGGTGATGAAGATGCTGCGATGGATGTGTAGAGTAACGCGGAAGGACAAAATCAAGAATGAAGTGATCCGGAGAACAGTAAAAGTGAGACTAGTAGTAGAAAAACTGAAAAAAAAAATAGACTATGATGGTTTGAGCATGTGCGAAGAAGACCTTTGGAATACATCACCGAGTAGATGCTATAGAAGTGAGTGGAAAAACTAATCCGAGGCCGGCCAAAGAAGAAGTGGGAAGACTATGTTAAGAACAATATGGTGCAGTTCGGTGTCACAGCCGATATTACACAAGACTGAAACAGGTGGAGAACAGCGATCCGGAAAGCCGAGCCCAGTTAACTGAGAAGAAAACCTTAGAAGAAGAAGATAAAATTCGAATCATAAATGGACAGAAAGTGTAAAGGCGTCAGTGTAATAAAGAAAGCAAACTAGATTTCAATTGATACTTTTCCAAGTATAATTTTGAAGAAAATACAACAGTACATCAATACATTTAATGCAATTTGCATAAAATATTTTGAAATTAACTCGAAGAAAACCTTCAAAATTTTACTAATGTTTTGAAATATATAACAAAGTTTTAATCCTAAACCAATACGTCTTAAGATAATGTCACGGACCACAAACCAAATATGATCCCGAGCCAGGGAAGTATATTTTAATTCAGTGGTTGTCAACCTTTTTACACTAGCTGCACACTTTACTGCGATACATTTGTTTGATGTATTTATTATTATTATTATTATTATTATTATTATTATTATTATTATTATTATTATTAATATTATTAATATCTATTATAATAATGAAACCAATTAGATTTTATAATAACTCTATATAGCACTGAGCATTATTGCTACCGCTACAGGTGTTGACTGCTACAGACTGTCTCGATTTTAACTAATTGTTATTAAATTCTTCATGATTTTTAAATTCTAAAACTTCGCGACACGCTTTAGAGGACTACGTGACCTACCAGTGTGTCGCAACACATCGGTAGAGAACCACTGTTTTAGTATATGATTTAAATACTGCATTTACCATATATTGGACAAAAAAAATATTTATTTGAAGCGTTATATTTGTAAAGATGCCATTTTCAAGCAAAGAGAACCGAAGCTAAAAGAGAACAAATTTGTGTTATCTGGAAAGGTATAATTTCTAACTAATATTATGAAAATCCGTTTCTTGCACTTTCGCTTTGGATTTTGTGCTATTCTCGTTCATATGCTCTTTAAAGATGTGGTTTCTACGCCAGATATTTCTGGTTTTCCATATTAAGACCTGCCTAATCCACATTAACTGCTTTGAGAGCTGTACTCGAGACTAGGAAATCCACACTTACAAAATGAGGAGGCAATAAAATCTGAACGAAAATTTCATCTAGCCAAAGCCATAGAAACGACGGTTGGGAATATCCACTTAAAAGGCAGTCACAATTTCTATGTCTGCTGGCTTGCTCGCATTAACTATTATCTCTACTTGAGAATCTTATATGGCCAAGGGGAGTGGGAAAATGGGGAGGAGTCGGGGGGAAATAAAAGATTTGATATCAGAGTCTGAAACTCAGAAGCAACAAGTGGTATTTGACGGAGAGAATTGAATTGGTGTCCTGAGAGGGAGAATGACAAAGAAATGGATATTTGGGGGTGTGAAAAATCTTCTGTCGTTATTTTGTTTTCTTTTTTTCTTTGAAACAAACAACACCCATTGGAGACATAAACAGAAACATCTTATTTCCCTTTTATATCCAAGCTCATTATATTCCAGTTTCCTCAACGCACGCTGTATTCATCAAGTATTCAAGAACCAAAAAGAGATGCAAAGTAGACCATTCGGAGAATATAAGATATTTATACACGTAACGCAACGAGCACAGATTGCGGAAGAAATAAAAAAGCTGACAGAAACATTTCTTTTCAGTTGATTCAGAGTTTATTATTGTGGTATTTTATGAACACTGCACCAAGGGGAAATTAACCATTTTCTTAGTTAAAAATGTAGAACAATATTCAGTGAATACGTAAATTTTGTAAACGAAAATTACTTGCTAAAAGATGTATGTTTCATATAATTAAAGTGTAGCACACACGTGGAGAACTCAAGTCAAGGGTAAACTGTGGTACACTGGACATAAACGAGTAGTTTTCTAGAAACATAAAGCATTGCAACTTAGAGCTAAGCGAAAATGTCCTTAAATGTACATACGCGAGGTTATCACATATATACAGTATGTTACATTTGTATATATAACAGACACACACACATGATATATATATATATATATATATATATATATATATATATATATATATATATATATATATATATATATATGTATATATATATATATATATATATATATATGTGTGTGTGTGTGTGTGTGTGTGTGTGTGTGTGTTATTTGCGATTTTTTTTTCAATTTTCAGCCCTATATCCGATAGTGCAACAAAAACTATTTGAGAAAGTGATGAAAGTTTTCGCGTCAGTGTTACCGTTCCCGACATATTGGCCAAAAAATTCCTATTTCGGGATATTTAAGGAACCATATCTCGGGAATCGTAAGTCATAGAGAAATGATATTGGTGTTGATCAATACGTAATACGATGTTAAACATTTTGATACCAAATAGTAACTAGTGGCCATTGGCCAACTTGCCACTGCTCCCTAGATATCAGCCAAAAAACCTTCCGATTTCGGGAGATTTAAAGAGCCATATCTCGGGAACCGTACGTCACAGAGAGATTATATTGGTGTTGATCAATACCTAAGAGTACGGTGAACATTTTGATATCAAATAGTAACCAGTAGCTACTTGCCAACTGACCACTGTTCCCCAGATATTAGCCAGAAAGTTCCGATTTCGGGTGATTTTAAAGAACCATATCTCGGGAACCTAAGTCATAGAGAGATTATATTGGTGTTAATAGCTGAAAGGATGGTGAACATTTTGGTACCAAATAGTAACCGGTGGCCATTGGTTATATCTGAATTTTCAGTATATATACGACGATAAAAAATGACAGCTCAATATAGCTAATTCAATAGATCTGCTAATACGCAGGTTCCAAATATGTAAGTGAATTATTTATTGAATTTAATCAAATAAATTTAATATAAATTTCGAAGAAATAATTCTTTTTAAGTTTGTTCTGGCAATGGTCTTCGAGCATTCTTAACTGGTTTTATTTCAAATAATGTAAAATTCATCATTAACTTTTCAATAAGTGTAATTTCTATATCTTTTTTTTTTTTTTTTTTTTTTTTTTAATATGTAATATGGCAAGATAAACACGACAAGATATTGTCTCTTATCTATTATGATTGTGGAATGATATTGCCGGTGTCTCTATATTTATATTTTATATTTAGTGTTTCGGGACTTAATAGTGTGTTCTGGCTAGTGTGTGTCAAGAAAGAAGGAACCTTTGGTGTGTTCTAGTAAGTCATTTAGTTCTGCAGACATAGATAAGTCATTGTTTCGTATTATTTTGTATTTTATGTTCACTTTCCCTGAAAAATATTGGAACTTTAAACCATGCATTGTTTATGTATCCAGGACGTTCAAATAATAAACACTTCATACGCAATACTCTTCTTCGTACGTTCAACGGCAAGTTTTTTACTTTGCTCATTTTATTCGATTCAGTGACTTTTTGAATATTTTGATTTCGGTTTTGAGAACGTATCTGTTCTTCAAGATTCGTTACTGGTATCGAGTCACGTACTGACTTACTGTTCATGGTTAGGGTAGGTGAGAAACTGTTCCTAGTGATATTTAATAAATTGTTCCGAGGAACTAGTTCCATATGACTCGATTGATTGAACGATTCATTGAATGAAATGACCAAAGTATAAACTGGCCTATTTGATCATTAAGGACTAGCAATTATCAGATGACTTTCAAGGATATCGTTTATTGAAGTTTAGTGTCCTTTCTAAGCACTGAGGCTATATGAGACATTATCCGACATTAAAGTGGAATACAAATCATCGTAATGCGCTTAAATTTTAAGGTTCTTCCACCAAGAGTAGAACCAGTGACACACAACGACGGTTAATCTGAGACAAATATTTAGTTAAAACAGCATCGATCATGCAACATGACATACCAACAATATCTCCTAGCATTGTAATAACGTACGTTGGTTATCTTAAAACAGTCCTTTCACACGGTACAAGTTTCCCACAGTAATGGATGTTGAACGTCCAGAGTGTGTTGTGTAATCTTAAGACTACCTTTCACATGAAAGTAGACAGTGCTATTTCTTAATGATGGAGTATATAAGGTTATTATTACTTGATAGTTGTATTAGGCAATTATGAATATGAAGCTACGCAGGCGCACATACAGAAATTTTTATTGAGAGAGCTCCACGCTTTCGGGGGTTCAATGCTACAAGTCATCACGTCTATATAGTATTAAACGGGTATTATTCTGCACCCGAAAAGACGATAAGTAATTGTAAAATACTTCCACCTATATTTTCCGAAAGCAGTAATAGAACTAGATTATTTTTATAAGAGAAAGAGTGCAGATGAAACGTAAGATCAAAGTTTCATGCTACATCTATCATTTACCTGTTAAACAAATATATATTTTATTGAGAAAGTGTACGAATGTATGATGAGTTAGGAATCATTTTGTGGGGCCCGAACCCAGTGAACCACCCTCGTCGGTGCGCCTCTGATGCTATGCTCTTCCTTCCAAATGAAAGTACTTTTTTTCACTGCCTGTAAATTTAGTTTTATATTTCTTTATTTTGCTATGAGACACCATTTTGTCTAACAAAATGACTTTACAAAACGTAGAAGGTACAGAGACTCGGGACAAATTACTTACAAAATACTGTTTTATCCTGAATGTACAACGATTTTGACGTATCGTGGTCAATTATCACAAAGTTCAGACTCAGGCGATTTGAATGTTTCTCCTACTATGGGTTCCTACTCATTTAATATACAGGGTGTCTTAACAACTTTACTGTATTATGATTGGACTTATGGTAATAAAGAGTCAAAGTGATTTTTGTGTGATACAGCAATTAATTTTTTTGTATGTAAGTTACATTCGCTTTCACATGTGTACCCATGATTACATGTACAGTAACTAATTGATATTTTAACATGCAATTAGTAGCATATCGCCATCAACTGTGGAAACAGCACCGGTTATTCCACACCACAAATAAACGATAACAATCACAGCCCTTCTGTACACTTTATCTTTGACATAACCTTATAAAAATTTAAAGGTGTAATATCAGGGAATCTAGTGTCCATGTAATCGGACCAGGTCTCCCATTTCAACGCTGTAGAAAGGTTCTGCCCAGGAAATGTTTGACATGTAAGACTCCATGCTGTGATTCACTGTTTTATTGAAATAGTGTAAGTGGTTTCATGTCCTTCAATTGTGGTATCTGGTACAGTTCTATCGTGTCAATGTTATTTGCATCATTGACTGTTTTTCCGTCAAAAAGAGTGGCCCTATAATGCGATTAACATACAGGCAACGCCAAACATTAAATCTGGGAGATATCACGTACGACCTCTATTACAGCATATGAATTGGTTATGCTCCACATGCATACGTTATGTTTATTAACTTGGATAAATACATGAAAAGTGGAGTCATCTGAAAATGCACTCTTTTAAAAAAAATCTTTATATAGGATTGCCCATAACAAATTGTGTGCTTTCCGGCCTGTTCTCTGTTTTGATCTCCTGCGATAATTGCAATTGGTATGGAAACAAATAAAGGTGATTTCGAAGTACCCTCTGTATTATTGTGTGAATAATTTGCAGCTCCTGCAATGCCTTACGAATATAATACTGCGATGAACGCATGAATAGCCCTCTAATTATTTCCGTATATTCTTCACTTCTTTCTGACCTACCTACAAGGTTCTTCAAGTCCAGTGTTCGCCTGTATGGTTACTATACCTGATTCTTACGGATGGCAGAGAAGGTGGTGGCTTCCCATATCACGTTCTAAAATTTCTCTGGGCTTCGGTTTCCAACTGAGTTACAATAAACCATGCCAAACACTGAACCTAATCATGTACCAAACCCCAGTTCTTTAAATTATGTTGCTCCAGTTTTCTGGAAAGACAAAACAATCATTATGAAATAGATCAAAATTTTTTGAATTGTTGCATCACATAAAACTAACTTTGCACTCTATGTCAATCACAAACCCCGCCATATGACGGTGAAGTTGTAAAGTATCTTTCAGGGGAGTTATGTACCGAAGTTCTTCACCTGCTTCATTACCCGAGTTATATGTTAATTAATATAGATAATGATTGACAATTCTACGAATCAATTTGTAACTATGAAGGAGATGCACTTCTTTTCTAAATTTTAGATTAAATAGAAATATTCTCGAGATTTAGGAAGAAAGTGTAAAAAATTTTCTATTTCTTTTCTGACTGGATAAGTGTAGATATTTCTATGTATTTTCATCACTTGTCATCTATCAAACTGATATATCCTTCAGGATAACTTGACTAACTGGAAACAATTATTTTTGTGTTACTATATTATCATTAATCTGCAATTATCAGCTATTACCATTTTCTTCTAGCAATCAGAGCCACCTTGGTTAATTGAAGTACAATAGATTGTAGGGCGCGTTTTTGCGTACCACTCGCGATAATTCCTCCCAGTTGCTCATCGCCAAGAAGATCTTCAGTGATATTAGAAAAAATTCAGAATGTGATGGTACTCAGCGATGAGAACAGTTTCTGTCTCGAACTCCGAGGTGACCGCGTGCGTGCACGTAGACCTGCAACAAGAGGGGAAATCAAGCATATGTTGTCATGCAAGACCTACTCCTGCCATATGACCCAATAAGCTACGTCTCCTATAACATCAGGTTTTCATACAGTGGAGCATGACAGGTGAGTAGTATATTCCTGTTGTCATAAATTATATCATTCGAACTTACCTGACCATTCTCTGAGGCTATAGCTTTAATCGGGATAACGACCGTCAAAATACTTACTGCCAGAGCATCCTAGCCTGGAGTACTTGGTATGCAACTTGGATGACTCGGAGTACGTCTTTAATGTTACTTTTGATCTTTCAAATTCATTAGAAATAACGGCCCAAAGAGTGGAAAAAAGAAACTTCGCTTTCTCCCAATACATTTGAGAAAGTTTCGCAAAATGAGAAGTTCTTTATTCCATCCTTCGAGACACATGAAGACTCATACTGGCTGATCTTCTATCAACAGGACAAATAATCACTAGCCAATACGTTGTTTAAGTTTTGGGTAAAGATTTAGTTCCTATATTACATCGATCATAGAAAACTACTCATACTCAGGTGCTGTCCTTCATTGATACAACCACCACAAACTCCAGTTATCCGGAATATCATAGAATTTGACATCACAAGAATATCGGAGTTATTTGTTACTCATCCTACCCGCACTATTTTTCCGTAGTACTTTCTGGCAATTTTATGGATGCAGACACAGATACGGGCGCGAATGAAACCGATTGTGGGAAGCTGAATTCGTTTTCCCTAATATTTGTATATCAAGCAATATTTATGTATGTGCTGGTCATCGGATTTTCGCATAGAAATGAGACATCGCTACACTATTTTTAAGCTATATTTACATTTTTTGACCATCCAAATTTAGTTAAGATAGGTCTTTACTAGATTTATTAGCGCACAAAAGTTTTTTTCATTTTTCGACGTGAAGAGAGATTAAGAGGTCAAAAATTGTGTAAAGCATATATAGAACAGTATCAGTGAGGCACGTGGTTAGCGCACAGGCCCTTGGCGTGGAAGACCTGGGTTCAATTCCCGGCGGGAGCTCATGTGGTTCACATTGCACGTTAAACTGTAGGTGGACGTTTCATACAGTTTCGTTGCTGGAAAGGACGCTAAACTGAAAATCAAATCAAATCAAATCTGTGAGGTAGGCAGCCCATTTGCTTTTCATGTACTCCAAGTTACATACCTTTAAGACTTTTGAATTATTAAGCACCTTTTCGTGAAAAGAAATGGTAATTCAGATAATAATAATAATAATAATAATAATAATAATAATAATAATAATAATAATAATAATAATAATAATAATAAACAAACTATACTGGTATCGGGAAATCAGAACGCATCCCAGAGACAGACCCGACATCACTATTATCAATAAAATGGACCAAAGAGTAATTCTCATAGATATAGCAGTACTATTGACCCAAAACATACGTACACCATTCAGTATGAAAATAAGCAAATATAAAGACCTGGCAGACGAAATCAATAAGCTATGGAAATGTCAGAAAGTGACAGTAAGACCAACCATTATCTCAATTACAGCAATTATCAATAAAAGTACTGTGAACAATTGAAGCAGATAAACACAAAATCTGATATAAATAAAATACAGAGTTTGTTTGTGTGTTTGTCTGTGTGCTGCTGGGGACCAGACGAGTGGACCGAGAGTTACCAAATTTTGATCAGGGGTACCTTGGCCTAGGCCCCAGATAAAGACGAAGCCCTTTTTTCAAATTTCGAACCAGGGGGTCTCAGGGGGCGTTTACCGGAACCGGCTTGGGAACCGTAAAAATTGACAGAGAGTTACCAAATTTGGTCACGAATACCTTGGTCCAGGCTCCAGACCAAAGTTAAACGTTTTTGTCAAAATTCCAACCAGGGGGGTCTCAGGGGGGCGTTTACCGGGTCATGTAAAAGCTGTAGAAAATGACCGATATTAGTGTCGAATTCATAGTTTTCGCGGTCGCTGAAATCAGTAGTGAAACTCTGATCGCATTAGCTACCAAATTCACGCTATTCGGCTCCGGGTCGGGGGTCACCAGGTGGGTGAGTGAGATACCGAGACATATAAAAGTAATCCAAAATGCCCGATATTAGTGTCAAATCCATAGCTTTCGCCGTTGCAGAAATCAATGGTAACACTTCCATTTGCGATGACTTGCAAATTTAGTTACAATTGTATGCGGGCCGGGAGTCAAGGGGGGGAAGGATAACGCGACATGTAAAAACAAAACAAAATGACCGATATTAGTATAAAATCCATAGATGTCGCGGTCGCTGAGATCAATGGCGATACTCCCACAGGCGTTGACTTCCAAATACAGCCCCCGTGCGAAGCATGGGTATATTCAACTAGTATCTAATAAATTTACAAAAACAGTAATGCTACTAGTAGACACCTGTCATATGAAAAGAAAGTTCTTTAGAGAAGAAAAATCCTTCAAATATTTTGCGCTAGCCAGAGACGGTCGTCTGAAATTAGTTTAAACCGAGATATATCTAATGCTAGGTTTATACACTTTTCTTTGTTTGTCTCCAAAGAAAAGTGTATATGTTGGTTTGCAAAGAAAAGTTTATATGTTTGTCTCCAATCCTTTCGACAATGAGATCTCGAAAACCGCAAGACCTAGAAACTTGCTGTTTTCACTGGTCGATTCCAAATCTTGCGTAGATTGTCCAGTTCTCATTCAAATTTTAAAAACATTCTTCTTATTGTTATATACAACATTTTAGAGGCCGTTTTGAGTCCATAAGATTAAAACATAGTTTCAGGTCGAAACTACGTTTTAGGCAACCAGTAGAGAAGGTACGTATGGCGAGTTGACCTACATTGCAGGCGCTTTGCTTATATCTAAATGGCAAAACCTATTGCATTCTGTCAACTTCCAAGGCCTCAAGAGACTCAATGAGGCGTAATCGGACGGATATGAATTTATTAGAAAAAATATTTCCACTTGATATCGTGTTATTTCTAGAAATTTGATACAAACTCACTCCAACATCTATACATAGATATTCACTTCCTTTGTGAGTCTCCCATCCTTTAGGGGGCGCGGTGGCTCAGTGCTAGAGCTTTCATCTCTGGCGCTTGGGGTCCCGGGTTCTATCCCAGCTCCCGCCAAGTGAACTTTGTGGTGGACAAACACCGTGCTCGTGGGTTTTCTCGGGGTTCTCCCGTTTCCTCCCACTTTCTTCATTCCATCTCTCATCATCACCGTCTCCTTTAGCCTAACCGGCATAATCGTGGGACGTAAAACTCAAAGATTTTCTCCTATCCTTTATTTGTGCGAGTAAGAAGAGATGCACAGTGGGAAGGAGATTATTGGTCATAACAGAACCATGAGCTGAGTAGAGAGCGCAGGTTCAGCTTGTAATAATAATAATAATACTTTCTTACCAGTAGTGAAGACTGAATATGAAACTGCATAAAACTACCAGTTTAGTAAATAAAACTGGTAGTAGAACCTATTTTGGGGATGTTGAGTTCATATTAAGTAAGTGTTTCTCGTTTTCTTTCACTGTTTCTGCTCTCCTACTTGTCAACAAACAGACTGACGGCCGAACAGGGTTTAGAAATCTGAAAAGCATAGCACACCTAAGGAATTTAAAGGTCTAAAAGGAAAGAAAACATTGTTTTAAGGGACAATTAACTTGTACGTATACACCATTCCTTCCCAAATTTGGAATTTATTATTATTCTACAATACGTAAACATTAAAATCAGAATGCCTTAGGGCTTACAGGTATATGTAAAACAAAATAATAGTTTTGTTCATTGCACATGAGTGACATCTATTGAACGAAGTAAAATAACTTGTTGTTTTTTTTAATGGAACCCTTTATTTGCGAAATTTCTTGGCTGGTTGTTGATAGAGTGGAGTCTTCTCTTGTGCAAATAAAGGCAGAGGCGAGAGAAAACGAAGCACAACGTTTAATACAAAATTTGCTGTAAGCGTTTATTTCTCTTCTGTGTCTAGAGCAAACACAAAGATACTTAACGGCTGAATTAATCGATCATTCGTCTGCAAACACTGAATTACCCCGTTTTCTTCTAATGAGACAAACCTTCTGATAGAAACAACAACTCAAGTCTATAAGCATTCTCCAAAATGATGGATAAAGAACATATTTAGATGTGTTTTCTTGGGAGTGACAAGTTGTTGCACTTCCGTGTTCTTTGCTGTTAGAATCCTCAATTTACTTTATACACATTCCTGCCTGATGAGTTGAGAAAAATCTATTTTTTTTCTCAACACAATATTGTAAACATTTCTTTTCTTTTGGTTTATATTTAGCTAGGGTAGGCTGTGTAATGGAAAACTTCAATTGTTTTAGAAATGGGAGCAAAATTGTACAAAACGGAGAGGTAACCAATAATGCGAAGGAAATCTATGGAGAAGAAAGTATGTTGGAAAACAACGTTGTCTGAATAAAGGAAACCAACTTAGTAATCCAAGTTCTCTAACGTGCTTCAAGTTCAATCATTTTTGAGACAAAGTTTCGTGCGTTTGTCTATCTTTCTTTTCTCTATCAGGGACTAGTTGTGTCTCCGTCCTATTTCTTCGGAAACGTAATCTGTCGGCTGCTTGATGATCTCTGTAGAGAAACACATGGTTCTGTTTGTAAAAGTGAGGGAATACTGCAATATTTAACAGGTTATACCGCCATCCAAATAAATTATACTACCATTAACAGACAGTAACTATATTTGAGTATCAATATTTGTGTAATTACAACTTAGTTTTATAAATTAATAAAAAAAACACTTAAATGTAAATAATTAGATGTTTTAGTTAATCCCGATTTTAAGCTGTAGCATACAGTAAGCCCAAGGCTTGGTGCAGGCCCGCAACCAGCCACAAAGGTTTGGGGGCACCATGAATATGTTAGGGGCGGCCAAGTCATTAAAAATTCTCTTACAAATAGCTAAATTGTGTTTTTGTATTAATCATAGCATTTTGTGTTAAGGTCTAGAGGGGTCACGAAAAGTTTAGGGGGCCAGGTCCCCTAACCCCCTCTGGTTGCGGTCCTGGCTTGGTGGCATCCACTAAATTTATTAATTTAGATTATAATAGAAATGTTATTATTATTTGCCAATATTTTATCTTAATTTCCAGTATGTTTACTGTTAAAGTAATTTTGATAATCCGAGTTAGTGGGTTCTGGATTGGATTGTATCCCGTCTCTGTTACTTGAAAGTGGTGAAGGGGATTGTGGATCAATGGTAGAGTGTTTATCTCTGGTGTGTGGGGTCTTTCGTTCGATTCCCGGGCAAATAAATTTGTGGTTGGACAAGATCGTGTCTGTTGGTTCTACCTGGGATACTTCCCTTTCCTCTCGCATTCTCATTCTACTTATTCTTCCATAACCATTCACTTGCCTTAATCCTGGTCTTCCATAACCCAAAGGAAACAATCATGGAAGGTTAAACTGAAAGATTTCATTTTATTTGAAAGGAGAGAAAAATGTATTAGAACTTGATCAGAGTTCTGGAAAGAATTAAGTTCGAATTCCAAAGTATTTCTGTATTGTGATACTTCCAACATTAATTTTAAGTTTTTCCTTGCACACAGTAAAACTACATTAGAAATAATCAAATTCAAGACAGAAATATTAGTTGACATACTCTCTGAAGCTCTTTTATGCTACCATGCAGGCCTGTATCCACGGGGGGCAAAGGTGGGCCGCCCCCCTAAATTTTTACTGGCCCCCTTAAATTTTTATGGTAGGCTTGTAAATGAACTATAATATGGTGATGAACTATGATATTGTTGGGTCGGGCCCCCCTAACTTCTACCGCCTCCCCTAGATTTTTGGGCTGGCTACCGGCCTGCTACCATGTGCTACATAGAACTAGAATTTACATATTTGATGTAACCTTTAATTGTTTGAAACAAACACAAATGAGGGAAAAAGTAATTTTGAAACTAAACTGACTCCTGCTTTTGAATGACATACTAACTTATATTTTTACACATTTGCCTTATGAACAATGTTTTGCCGTTGCAGCCGTAATATTGATTGGTCCATACTCTGTAAATTTAGCATTATAAATTAATAGAATTATAAAATTATAGGCTTATCTCGTATCTCACATGCACAATTCTGTCATATAGAAATCATGTTGTGTCGTCTGCTCGCCGATACAGTAAATAATAACAAATGAGTTTCGTTTCAAGCGTAAAACTACGTATAGCGGGGTCTGGAAGTGGGCATACCTCCCTTTACTTTCAACAGTACAGTGTTAGTTATGGTAGAATGTCTGTACATAGTTACCTTGAAGTAAGAGTCATAAATATCGATATGATCACCATCCATGTCGTAACACGGCTGAATTCTGCGCGAAGTTCTCGCAGACGTTTTGTGGAGATACTTCAGAGTCACGAGGGTGAAGGCGTGTTCCACAGCTGCTAGTAATTCCTGCGTTGTATGGTATCGAGTGTTTCTTACTTGTTGCTTTATGAAACCCCGCACAGCATTGTCTGGTGTCGTCAGATCGGGACTTCTTGGAGGCCAGGCAAAGGGAGCTGGTGAAGAAGCACAACTTCTTCCAATCCAGCGGCCAGGAAACGTCTGGTGATCATACCGATATTTATGACTCTTAAAGCTCTTAAGACTTCAAGGTAACTGTGTACAGACATTATACCATAACTGAAAGTATACTGTTTAAACTAAAGGGGATACGTCCACCTCCGGACCACGCTGTAGACTTCCGAAGTATGTGAATACAATACTCAAACTTGAAGTAGTGCACTTAAAACTACTGGCTGCAGTTGATTACTAAGATCAAAGATAGAACCTGTTCCTCGGACACTGAATCCATTATAAGTACATTACTCACCCTATGTTATATTGGTCTTCCTCTACGGTGATAAAGGTTGAAACCGGAAGTCGTTAATTTTGAATCACTTCTGATTTTAGTATACGGTTAAGGGAGGGGATAGAACCTACTCTTGGGAAGCTGAATCGATTGCAAGAATCTACATCGCGATACCTCTGGTCGTTTTTACTCTGCGGAAATCAGTATTAAAACCGTAAGCAGTAGTAAATTTCAACCACTTCCGGTTTTGATAGAGTGTTTTAGGATGTGGCGGTATGTCCTCTTGAGACTCCGAATCAATTTCAGAAAACCAGTTGTCGCTCTCTGATACAATTTTTATTATATGGTGAAAAGAGTTTTAACCGCAAATGTTTTAATTTGAACCACTTCTGGTTTGAATATAGGGTTAACAAAAGAGATGGAACCAATTCTCAGGATGCTGAATCGGTCGAAAAAAAAGAAACACTTCTCGTTACTTCTTATTGTTTTTGTTCTGATACCTGTCGACAGACAGACATAGTCGTTCTACAAGATTTCCAAGACTTACACATAGAATAGTTTGAAAGTTTAACAAATAAAATGTTTATAGTGTGCGCAATGAACCAATTAGATCCATTTCAACTTGTGGAACTACAACAAACTTTTAAACTAGGGGAAACCAAATTAAATACAAAGATAAGGGATAACAGGGTGTCTACTGAGTTTCATTTTTAAATTTCCAGTATATTTCCAGTCAGGGGCGGATCCAGGACCGACTTTTTTGGGGGGGGCGGTGGGTTTTCATAATGCTACTTTTAAGGGCTCCAAACTCTGGGATGGATTTTATTCATATATATAAAGCAAGAAAGTTTCCTCTTCTGTGAGGAGCGATCACCCCGATCGCCCCCCTGGATCTACCCCTGTTTCCAGTATATTCAGTATACCTATCAGCAAACTTCGTGCCTAATACAATTATTTTTTTAAAGTTTTTAAAGGAATATCACACTCTTGATGATTTCAGGTTTGTAATTGTTTTACCATCAAAAGAAAATTTTATTTTAAATAAATTTAGTTAACCTTAGTTTTTTTTTAATACAATGATTTTTTAAACATTTTTAATGGGCCTCCCAATCCCCCTCACAGCCCTCCACTCCACCCATTCACTTAAACTAGTGGTGGGCACAAAAACCGGTTTTTCGGTTTTCGGTTTTTAGAAAAACCGAAACTGGTTTTTGAAAATTTTCAAAAAACCGGTTTCGGTTTTTCACCGAAACCGGTTTTAGTTTTCTCCAAAACCGGTTTCGGTTTTCTCCAAAACCGATTCCGTTTTTTTCAAAATTTGTTCTATTTCTGACCAGAATGATGTTTCGTTGTTCTCCGGAAACCGAATCCATTTCCACAGAAATAGTCTTATGTGATTTTCGAAAAGTTTTCACCGAAACCAGTTTCGGTGAAAACCGAACCGGTTTTGGAGAAAACCGAAATGTCGGTTTTTCGGGTTTCGGTTTTTATAGAAACCGGTTTTCGGTTTTTATAAAAACCGGTTTTGTTCATCTCTAATTTAAACGTCTAATTACAAATGTATACAACTCTTGCTTTGAAAAATTTATAATCTCAATGGATACAAAATTGTTTCTAAGACAATTAAAACAATTACAAAACAAGCATTATTGGCAAATTACCAGTTTCATGATTTTTCCAGTATGTGACTCAAAATTCCAGTATTTCCAGTATAAAAATTAAATTCTAGTATAATTAAAGTATTTCCAGTATCAGTAGACACCCCGGATAAAGCTATTGTTGGGATGCTGGAACTATAGAAAACATTCCTTCCCTACATTTTTGTTGTGGCAGCAAGGGTGCCGATCCTGGGGGACCGAGGGGGCCCGGGCACCCCTAAAGCTCATGTGGGGCTCCCTACTGTATTTGTGAATATACAATATTTAGCATAATTTGAATGCAATTTGTCTTAAAATCTTCATATATACATATATATATATACCTTCTGCATCTGAATGGGCCCCCTCAAATTTACAGAGAAATCAGCGCCCTTGTGTGGCACTCGTCAACAGCTAGAGTAATGGTCGCCCGAATTTGTGTTACAAGGCTTTCCATACTTTCGCAGTGTAGCTGAGAAATCTAAAAGTAATATTATTTCAGAGCACTTGGAAGGTATCAGCATTGATTAGTATTCGTACGATGTAACGAAATCTGGTCTGCTTTAGGTAGTTAAACCACCATGTTACAAGTTCAATGAAGTTTATAAACAGCAAAAAACTATCCTGTATTATATGCATTATCACTCATATACGTACTTTTCATATCACTCATAAAACGACCCTCTATTATTATTCATTTTTATAATTCCAGAAAAAAAAATAATAAGTAACTTTTGAGCAATTATATGTGAACTTTTCTATAAAATAATGAGGACAGGTCTGTCTGTTGTCCAAATGGGCTTAATGTTGGAATGTTGTCCAGGTTCCATGGCATAGAAAGAAAGAGTTAGATCCTTCAGAAAAAAAGCAACACGTTTACAATTGTGGAGAATAGATTCTCCTCTCTTCCACATATGCATATCAAAATGCAGATGAGTTCACATGTCCCCATCAATATGTAAATTTTGTTTCATTATCATTGGATGAGTAAATTAATTGTTTGTTTATTAGAATATTCTTATGTCGTATTTCATTACAATGTTCTTGGAACTTGCGAAAGTAATTCATAACTTTATTTCCTTTCGAGGTCCACTCCGTCAGAGATTAATATTTCTCTATATTTTCAAAACTATAACTGCATTTGCAGACTATCTCACCCTCCCTCTTTTGGAAGATGTGCAGGTGGAGATTTTGCAGAGACGCATCACCAGTGACTGGAAAATTGAAGGAATAGCCTAAATAAAAGAGCTGTCTTGGCTTGGTTTATAATTCTGTGTATGATATTAAGACTTTATTATCCATTCCTTGCTTCATATTAATTCATATATATAATGTTGATAATTTAAAAAGTAAACAACCTGTTTCGGCTGGCAGTGTACAGGGGAAGAGCTCCTCTAACCACCACTCCTTACATGAGGGCAGCACCGACTAGCGGTCTGAGACACAAAGGGGGTAGAAAGAGAGCAAAAAAGGATACCTATTGGGATGTTTTTTTTTTTTTTTTTGGAGTGGTGTTTGTTTTAGGAATACTTCAATGTTTCTTGGTGTGACTGATATGGTTCTGCTACATACAGAGTAGAGATTATAAAATCCTAATCATATCGAAGATTACTTTGTTAAGTGAGGATATATTTGCATGTATTTCTGTATGTGTGAAAGTGCACTGCGACCAACCAAGCTGGTGATAGCCTAGGGCTTTTTGCAATTTTTGAAAGCAACGGAACATCGGGGTGAGACTGGGTGGACGAGAGGATGGTGAGAGAGTGAAAAAGAGAGAGGACACGGCGAATCGGATTCTCTGATTGGTGATCTATAGGTCTTTTCCGGAGTGTAGTGTTGAGAGTTGGGATAGATAATTATCTTAGGGTTCTCATGGAAGTCATAATTATCTTAGATACTACATGTTGGAGGTCCTTAGTTCGATTCCATCGACAGACTTTTGGAATCACGACATCTACTGCTATGGATTATTTTATATTTTTTCTCTTCGAAAACTTCAATTATGTAGTCTCAGGATTAATGGAAACTTTTCTGTATACCTTTTTGTTTCAATAAAAGATAAGTGCAATAGCAAATTCCTTTAATCTTATAACGAGTCAATATTGTAAGTTCCGCATGTCTCCATAACATGCCGTAATCATGTGTGTAGTGCACGTGTTAATAGTAAACAAAAACAACGCAGACGACGGACTCGAAGAGGAGTCGCCCACATTCGCCAGCAGTGGGCAAGACGAAGACCACCGAGGGTAGCCGACATTCCAGGATAAAAGAGAGGAGCACGCATCAACAAGCATCAATCTATCCAGGTTGATCAAACCACCTAAAGCCCTAAGGCGCCCGGCCATTGGGTTTACCTTACCCTCTCACGACGTTTGGTCAATTGAGAGATACCTATCCTTAAGCCCTAAGACGCACGGTCATTGGGTTCCCTTCCTCTCTCACGACGCCCGGTCACCGAGAGGAACCTCACCTACAAAAGCCCTAAGACGCTTGGTCATTTGGGTTCCTTTCATTATCTTACCCAAAATTATTAGAGAAATTACGTATTGTATGCATTTTGTATTTAAGAGGATCTTTTATAATAAAAGGTGAAGGAAAAGTCCAAATTCCTGTGTACAGTAATTGCTCTACCTTACATAAACTGAGAGAAAGTTACAATATCCTTGTTCGTTACCTTTACCTTTGTACAATCTGTCAACTTTCTACTTGTGTCTAGCTACGGTTTCATTTCTGGGCCATGTCACTATACTACGTTTGAGGACATTGCTCACATCCAGCTAAATTGTAAATATTTCGAGCGCCAAGTTAGTTCTCCTCGAGCGCCAAGTTCAGATTCGCACTTGGATTTCCTCAGAAAGTATAACTGAGGATTATGAGGTGAATTCCCCAGCTGGTGAGGTCTTCGACTCTCAAACGTTTTGACTTATGTGACGTCACGAACACGGTGTTATGAGGAGGTTAGATTTTATGGATTGACCATATTTGGTATTGAGGAGATCAGGAGGTGTGGTTTAGGTCTTAGTCCGGGAAACAAAACTGGATGGTTGGAGTTTCTCGGGGTACTGCGTTCAGAGTTGTGGGACGAACAATGAGCTAGAGGGAGACGAGAGAATGGAGTGTCATCCATTGATGAAGGTACAGTAATTACGTTGAAACATCAAGTGACAACACGAGGCATTCTCTATTATTCTGATTTTACCTATCCTCATCTGCTGCACGTTATAAAATGAATGTTTGTGTTCGAATTATAGTTTGCATATACCTATGAGCTACATTTCCAATATTTATAATTTAATAAGTTGTTTTGATAAAATTTACATTTATATTCGAGCCTATGTTGCTGATGGTGGATAAACATTCCCGTTTGGTATCTATCGGTTTCCTAATGACCAAGATACGATTAAGCTGAACATAACTGCTATTTAGACATGCTTCACATAGGTACCTCCAAAACCAAAAATAATGAACAGGGAGCGGCAATAATCATTCCAAATTTAAACTACAATTTTCAGTTTAAGGTCCCCAAATTTACTTGAAGGGGAAGCGTTACGTGAAACACTGGTAACAATTAAACAAAACCAAGTTTCATCAATGTGCATTGACCTGACTTTATTTCCTACAATGAATTGAAATAACAAAAATGACATATGGGTTGTACTGTCTATAAAATTTTTTTTTTTTTTCACATTCTTACAAATTTATGTTACTGAATAACGGTTTTGAATTCATTTTGCATTCAATATCACATATTAATATAGAATGTAACGAAGAATATGACCAACTCATACGATCTGCAGCAGATGAAAGTAAAGCGGTGACAATTAAACGCGATACAATTAACCTCTATCAGTATTCTTGGGTTTCTTGAAGAAAATCTCCCCCGACGGATACAAAAATTTCCCCTTCCTTATCAAATTTTCCCTAGTTCGTTGGTTCCCAATTCCTATGAGACAAGTTATGTGAAAAAATTAATTTAGCTACATTAAAGGAAGCGCCATTTCTTTTATTTACGTGGGTTTTGCTTTTTTTCTTCACTTATTTTTAACAAGGGGTCGCGGTGGCTCAGTGGTAGAGTGTTCACCTCTGGTGCGTGAGGGTCCCTGGTTCCATCCCAACTCACACCAAGTGGACTTTGTGGTGGTCAAACAGTGTTCATAGGTTTCCATGGGATTCGTTCTCTCATTTTCTTCGACTTTCTTTATTCCACCATTGCATTCATTTCTCATCATCAACATCTCGTTTAGCCTATCTGGCATAAGCATGGAACGTAAAACAGAAAGATTTTTATTTTTAACAAAAAAATACACAAAAATACATCCAGCACCCAGCCAACTATGTGCAAATTATGTTACTTTGAACACACACAAACTATTGCTTTGTATATTTCTAAAGAACAAAGAATAATTTAAGCATTTATATTGGTTAATCAGTTAGCACCAGAATTTCCCTGGATTTTTCCCTTTTAATCGAACATTTCCCTTTTTGCTAAATTTACCTACGAAATTTCCCTAGATTAGGGCAATTTCCCTCAAAGTACGAACACCCTCTTCAACAATCATATCGTCGCTCTGCTTTCAAAAAACGTTATGTGCAAAATTCAAAATGTTGTGGGAGAGGTAAAAAAAAAAACGAATGCTATGTTTTTGTTTTGGTTAGATGGCTATGCAATGTTAAAACTAGATATGTGCAGTTCGCATTTTTGTTACCATTTCAACATATAATCCGCTATGTGTATTTGAGAACACTTGATGGAAAATTATAAGAGGAATTTGACCGAAACACCACATGGCGGATTTTCTTTCATGTCTTAATTATCTCTTAAATGAACGATATCGCATAAGGACCATTCTTGGAATATAATTTATACCAAAATGCTCGTTTATTAGGAAAAATCACATTTTGAGCAAACACTTTGCATAGAGGGGTAATTGAAGATGTAGCAATGATATGTTTATAGCCATTTAAACTTTGGAATAAAAAAAATGTCCTTAATATTTCTAGAAAAATTGAAAAGGGATGAATCCAGCATCTTCCTGAAATGTTATTAAAAACTGGAGAAGAAAATATACTATTACATGTTTGCGTCTAAAATTCAATACAACATTTATTCCAATCATGTTATGTAAAATTAAACGAAAGAAAAATAATCTGTGTTGCTGCGGTGAAGAATTCGGAATTATGAACCAAATAATATTTAAATGCACATCAGACGAAGGCAAGCGAGAAGAAGTATGTGTAAGTTACAACATAGTTGCATGGACTTTGAATCTTTATAATTGAATCAAGTGTGAACATCTGGAAAGTGGAATTCAGTTAAATACACCATTGATTTTCTCTGTATCCATGGTATTTATTTATAATCTAAGTTTCACAAACAACAGAGTTGTTGGTAAGGAGGTAAATAGTACTTATTAAAGTAATTGGGTGTGATAAATAGATAGAACTATTTAACGCTAACGCAAATAATTAAACAAATAGATCCGTTATAGCAAACAGTTTTCGTTCTTTCCTATGCGGTTGTGACGCAACTTATCGACAGAAATACCAAATAGTTATGGAATAATTATTTTTTTATTAATTAGTTCAGATCAGGCGCGCACTCAGAAATATTTGCTAGGAGTAGAACAAAGTATATTTAGCAGGTCCAATACATGTATATAATATTGAGCCTGTCTTATTCTGCGCCCGAAAAGACGATAATTAATTTTTATTTACTGCCACCTATATTTTTAGAAAAAAAATTGATAGAACTAGATTAATTTTATAAGAAAAGAAAGAGTACAGAGGAGGCATAAAATCAAATCTTTAGCCCATATCCATCATTTCACTGTTAAACAAATTTAGTTCTGCTAAGCAAATCTAGAAATATTAGTCGATTTACCAAATTTTTGGGAAGTTCGCACTCGGTGGACCCCCTGTGTTTGCGCCCCTCGTTCAGATTTATATTTCAAATAGAGTAATTTAAATCCAGAGGGTTGAATATTAGTATTACATAACATGCTCATAATTCACATTTAACACAATCAGACCACCCCCTGAAATTGTCCCTTAATCTTATCTTCTTTTTTAATACTGAGTATAGCAAGGATGTTATAAATAGAGGATCTGCCCATATGTATCTTCATCCTATTAAATCGGTGAAGCCAAAATGCAACCGAGCATCGACACGTCTGATTGGCTACTCTCGTTTCTACCATCGTCTGATTGGCTACTTTAATTTCCGCCATGATTCTTAGCTAAAAACATTGCGATCCTATTGGGTGGAGTGGGCAGAGTAGGGGCGGCGAAACTGTGACGTATGGCTTTAAGATTTTGTTGTAAGGGCACATCCTCTGTTTTATAAGATCCTTGGAGTATAGGGATATTTCTTGAGTATGGGAGTTGTTTTTTTTTTTTTCTATTTGACATTCGTTGAAGACTGTTTTGTTTGACAAAACAAAGCACCACTATAACACATATTAGTCAACGCCCTCCACACAGTGATCTCGTATCTCTGTAAGTGTTTTCATAAAAATGTTAATTTTAAACCTAGGAAGACCTAAAGAAGTATTATTTTCATTTTGTGGCGAGAGGGTGTGGTGTGTTAATAATATCTGATATCGCTCAACGATTTTAAGGGTTGTTTGATGAGTACAAACATATTATTTAAAAAGAAACTAGAAAAGTCGTCAACTTACATACTAAAAAGGCTTATTCGTCAAATCTTCAACATTCACATAAAAAAATAACCCGCATGTGCAGTACCTATTTGCAAAATCATATTAGATCATAAATATTTCTTTGAATTGTGAATTGTCTGCAGAACAAATTTCTTGGCTACATAACTTTCTACTAAAGTTCACATAAGTTCAGTCAAAGTTCAATCTTGTAATTAAGTGGTCTTCAAAGTACCCACCAAAGATTTTGTCTTTCTTTCGTTCAAATATTGTTTATAAAGAAGAACAGTAGATCCATTGGTGCATTGGTTCTTGACAAACACAAGAGCATCTCAGCCAGTTTGAGCAAGTTTGAGTGTGTTACATCCCAGTAGTTGAAGTGGAACATAATGTCAAATACAATCGCTCTTCACCAATAAAACATTTTGTCAAAATAACAGATGTTTTTTATAGAAGATAGCAATCTTCAGATTTCCATGGTATTCTTTTTCTTTTGAAATTCTTTATTTTTTTTAACAACTTCAAAAATATAAACAATCTCATTTTCCTCCTTCTCAGTTGCAGTTTTAAAAATGAATATGTGAGTCTGAAAAAAGATTTTTAAAACTTTCCAAAAAAGAGGTTTCTAAATAACAACTAGATAATAATTGAACATTTATCTTGAGATTCAGAGGATGATTTCAATCTTTCTAACTCTTTTATAAGTAAAAAAGAAAAACTGACTGATACACTCACTGACTGATCAATTCCCAGGCCAAACTGTTTAAGCTCGAAACTTGAAATTTGGACAGTACATTGGAAGTATCTTGTGTGTGAGATATCATGAGGAACGATTTTGGGAAGTTCGATGGGGAAGAAGGAACGGAGATGACAATTATAAAAAATAAGATGTCCATGTCTCGAAATCTCTTGAAATTAAAGTTTTGAAATTTAATATCGGAGTTTGTCATCTAAAGTAATTAGTTTGATTACTACCTGATATATATGAAAGTATAAAATTATTGTAGTGAAGTTATATTATGTAGCAAATCCAAAAGTGGTACTGTGACTCAGTTGTAGAGCTGTTACTTCTAGCCCGTGAGGTCCTTGGTTCGATCCCCGGACAAGTAAATTTGCGGTGGACAACATCGTGTCCGTGGGTTTTTCGGGGTACTCCCGTTTCCTCCTACTTTCTCATTCCACCAATTTTCCATCATCATTCATTTCACCACCTTAATCATCCGTCTCCCTTGGCCTAAAGAGCATAATTGTGGGATCTTAATCGTTCCAGTCTGTACGTCACGCTAAGATCCTTTAAAAATTGCATAAATATGTGATGATTGCTGAGCTAACTCAGTATATATATAGCGAGAGAGAGAGAGAGAGAGAGAGAGAGAGAGAGGGAGCTGTAATTAAGCATGTCTTAACACATAATGTAGAGCGGCCCAAAGACTTAGACTGAATAATTCGTATGCATAGATACAGTATTACCACACACATAACTTAGTATATGTTATATAGCTTTACAACACAATACATCAATCTCAAACATAGTCAACAATTTCGAATATATTTATATTCAGTCTAATACTAAGACCGCACTAAAAAAAGATTAAGAGATAACAATTGTCCTTAATATCAGTCTCACTCCTGTAACTTACGATCAACGTACTTTTAAAAATTTGGGTAAATTTAGAAACCAATACTATTTCCATAGATTACAATAAATGAAGATAGTTTCCTCGGGGTTCTCCAGTTTCCTCCCACTTTCTTCATTCCACCATTCATCACAATCTCCTTTAGCCTAGCCAGCATAATCGTGGGACGTAAAACTCAAAAATTTCATTTCATATCATTTCTTTCTTCAGTGAGAAATACAAACTTCGTGTGTCTATTCCAGTCAGTTTAGTTGCAGTGGAACATAGCTACCACCATTTTAAATACGATTTTAAGTTAGCTATAGTGATAAAAAGAGCTCATTTTCGTGGCTATTCAATTTGCACTATTAATAAGGTGTTTTCTTCAATGAAAATTGTAGCTAACTTCGTGTATTGTATGGGAGCCATATGTTGTATGAATTCAGTTGGTAACTTTGTGCCTCCCGCATTAATATTTCCAAAAAAGTACATGAAATATCATCTCATAGATGCAGTTCCAGGTTCATTGAGACTGTGTAGTCCATCAGGTTGGGTAAATGGTCACTTGTTTCTCAAGTGGTTGCAACATTTTGTTAATTATGTCCGATTCGTGATAAACCATAAAGGTCCCCTAATCTTGGATGGACACTCAAGTAATATACTCTATGATATTCTCATTTACGCAAAAGAACACGGAGTTGTGATACTCTGTCTGTCACCCATTGCACTCACCGTCTTCAGCCACTCGATATATCATTATTTAGTCCTTTAATGAAATACTACGATCAAGAAATTTCGAATTGGTTAGAAAGGCATCCAGGCCGGATAGTTAATTTCAAATTGTTGGTCTTTTTGCTGCAGCATGTGCTGAAATTGTTGTAAGTAGATTCAAAACTACAGAAATCAACCCATTTAACGCAAATATTTTCTAGGATCACTTCTTTACTCCGGAGAAAACCACAGACGAGCAGCAAGCTAATATGAATATTCCAGACATAGAAGAGATTGCTGAGGAGAGAAGAGTTCGGTCAGGCGACCAATTACTAAATGCCATGTGTACGAATGACGGTGAATCTACACAAGATACTTCATTACAAATAGACGTTTCATACTCACTTACAATTTCTGACAGTCCATCGAATCTATCCCAATCTATCCAAGAAGTCATTCTGTAGCCTTACTCCGAAAAATGTATCTGAAACTCCGTCAACAGCTGAAAGTCAACGTCACATTGTCTCTATCCAAGAACCTTCTCCTCTTACACCTACACCAGGATTAAAACCAAAACGATGGATTCGTGAGCGAAGAAGCACAGCAATTCTAACATGTAATCCATTTAACAAGGAACAGAAAAAGAAAATAGAAGAAAAGGAGGCTATTGAAAGACGTCGATCTTCACGAGTGTGCAAAAAAACAAATACTACAGGAATCCTCAGCACTGAAAGCGTGAGTGACGTAGAGATTGATGGCAATGAAAGTAATTGTGCCTACATTTTTGTAACGATATTTGTACTCCAATTCAAAACCTAAGGAGCAGTGGTTCAATGTGAATTGTTTGGACACTGGGCCCATACGGAATGTGCAGGTGTCAGCAAGCGCGAAGCATATTTCAAACGTGACATTTGTCTCATGTTACCTTCTTGAGTGTAATTTGTTGCTGTGTAAGCCTCTTACCTCGTAGAGTTTATGTGTGTCATTTTACCACAGTTCAATATGTCATTTTAACCTCATGTTTTTTTCTTTTCAAAATGTATCAGTAATTTTTCTCATTTACTATTATTAAACCTTAACACTTAGATCCTATGTAACCAACCAAAATTTTATGTTGAAGGTTCTAATATTGTACTGAACAAACTTTGGAACTCTGAGTTGTTTATTAATAAAGTTATATTATTTTTAGAAAAAGTATGAATTTTCATCGAGTCTCCCCTATATATTTCATCACTTCATATGTAGAGTGGCTTTCTCATCAGGAAAATATACCATTTCAGTAAATAAATAAATGCCCATACGTTTAGCTAATATCCTTTATCGTATAGAAAAGTTGAATACTTTCATTTCAAAAATCAAACTAAGAAAATGTATCGCTATTTAAAGACGCGTTAGACTAAATCACTCCATTACTTATTATCTAACTAGATTCTAATTGTATCCAATCCAGGGGGAAAAAGTACGAATTACACTATTCTTTTAGAACAAATATTTGAGTTTAACGTCCCTTTCAGTAGCGAGGCTATATGAATTGGAACAAATATAATAACAATTTTTGTCTTTCAAATAGCACGTGGATTGTCTGTGGGAGTTATAAACAATGGGAACTAAAGATTAAAAATGGAGGAGGAGAGAGTGGGGTGGGAACGGGAGAGGATTGATCTTTCATTGTGGTTCCTGCATCTGTGTTGCTTTAAGTCCCGGTAGTTGTTCGGAACCCATGCTAATTGTAGGTCCCAATCTTCGTAGCCTGGATGTTGTATAAGAACATTATGTACGAAAACGAAAAGAAGCGAAAAATAAAAAAAAATAAGAAATTAAAAAAAGTATAGGAAAAATTAAGATTAAACTAAATTAATTAAAATGGGAACGGACCATAGGCGTAACTTCGGGGAGGGGACAAGGGGCGACTGCTCTCAGAATTTCTGAAGTTTTTTAGGATGGTCTTCCAGTGTTACCCGTGAACTGAGCTGCAGCGAATATGACATCGTTTTGCTTAATTTTATCTTTTTGTTTCACTGTCTTAAGATCTTTAGGCCACTATCCTGGCCAAGAGAAGTGAGGGGCAAGGAAGTGAAAAGACAGCGCCCTGGCCTGACAAAAGGTGCGAGGTTAAACTTCAGTCACTCAGTCAGGATAGCCGGTCGGAACAGAGTTCGTGGCCATGCTCCCCCTTTTCAATGCTGCTCGTTAGGCATACACACTGCCCAGGGCTTCAAGTGGCTTCAGTGAATAGCCACCTCGCCAGAATGCTTATCAAAAGTGATTTGCCAGAACATAGTCAATAATGAGTAAATAATCCCTGATCCATGTTCCTGATCTGTTTCGATAAATCATATTAATAGTAGTTTCATAGACAGGACCAAAATATTTATTAAAAGTAATGCACAAAGCTTCTAAAGTGACAAGTGTTGGAATCGAACTAAATTCCGACAGCTGGCTGATTTTCCGGAACTCAGTGACACTGCCTCTCTACTACTAACTGGGTAATTGTCACTAACTTTCAATGCATGTGATATGAATTGGTTCACATCTCACTTTATTGCATTTTTTCTTTTTTAGACATTACATGTTCTTTTACGACGGTAAAAATAATTTATAAACTGTACTGTCAAATTCAGAATTTCTATATTTTTCTGTTACATCAGAAATGATTGTAATTCCTTTTCGTGCCTGAGACGGCTAGAAACATACGTTCGTAGTACTATGGGTCAAAAAAGACTTTGAAATTTAGCTGCGTTGTGCATAGAAAGGTCTTGAGACATTAACGTTTCTCAGATTATCGACAAATTTGATTCAGAAGTAACTCTTCGAGGTAGGCGGCTGCAGCCCCATTAACAATTCAAGTCCAGTTTAGATATCATTACATTTGGCGGTACGTGAAATATTAACTTATTAAATCAAATTATAAATGTGATATTTACCGGCTAATATTTGGATTTCCTAATATTGTGATTTCCTTGTATTATCGATAAGCAGTATTTCTTTCAGAAAGCGAGCAGGGGCTTTTGCCCCACTACACACATACTCAAGTGAAAAATACTCTTCAGGCAAATTTTCAGAGATAATCAGGATATCAAGAAACATATGTTTAATTATAATACCCCTCTTCACTTTTAAAATACCCTCTTTGGAGATTTTTTCTGAAAGAAACACTATTAATGAGCTGGGGTAAACGAATACGTGGATATTGTGCTGATAGGTTGTTCCAAATGATCCCTTAACAACATTTAAGGCTCAGGTCAATATGAGGGATTGGATAAAGATCAGGGAGAGATTGGCTAAGCGGGGCTTAAATTGGGCCGGAACGCACCAGTTCTGCGTTCTAGTAAATCACTGTGGGGTACAAATTCAGTTCCTGAGGTGTACTTGTCTCGCTCCAAATTTGTAGTCTTTTCAGTTTATTATTGTCATATTTTAAGCAGATTAATATCCTATTAAAGCACGATATTAGAACTAATCTAGAACTTTTCGTTCTGCATCATTGTGTTCCGCCAAATAATTCTAGGGAAAGCGATCCGACTATTGACTAAAACAATTTTTAGTACAGAGGCAAAGGTTTAATTTTAGGTCTCACCTGGAACTGCCTGAGTTAAAAGAAGAATCGAAGTTCACGCTCATGCCATGTAGCTGACACCGCAAATTCAAACTTTATAATCGATTTTTATACCAAAGGCAATCATTTGAAATATGTTTCTGTTCCCAAGCTAAACTAGGAATTAAAATCTATCCCTAGTTGAATTCCCTACTTTCTGTGATTAGTTGTTAATTTATAATGCTCTTTCTTAAACTTGCATATGGAGAGAACATATGCAACTCAAAGAAGCATGCAGAGATGTATGCTTGAAATAAACCTCGGAGATAGGAATATAAATACGTGGATCAGGAAGATGACAGGAGTGACCGATATAATCGCGAAAATAGAAGGACTTAAGTGGCAGGAGCTGGCCATATTGCAAGAAGAACTGACGATAGGTAAGCAAAAGCAATCCTTGACTGGGTCCTAAAGGAACGAAAACGGCCAAGAAAACGTTGTAATACAATATGGTGTGATCGAAATTAGGAAGCAGTGTAGAGTAACGTGGAAACGAACTGCCGAAAATAGATCCGTGTGAAAAAGAATTGGAGAGACCTTCATCCAGCAGTAGATCGACAATGTTTGATATATATATATATATATATATATATATATATATATATATATATATATATATATATATATATATATATATATATATCAAACATTGTCGATCTACTGCTGGATGAAGGTCTCTCCAATTCTTTATATATATATATATATGTGTGTGTGTGTGTGTGAGAGAGAGAGAGAGAGATAGAGAGAGAGAGAGAGAGAGAGAGAGAGCAGGAATGTTCCCCCCCAATCATATGGGCCAAGTTACGCTTATGGAACGGACTACTTAAATATTTAACATGTACTACAGTGTCTTATAAAAATAATGTATATACAAGAACTTCATTAAAATATTTTACTACTTTCCTCAGCCGAACCTTAATAATTTTGTATTCCTTTCTTTTCGAATAAATCTTATAACGATACTCTGCTTGCAACACTTTTCAGATTTGTGGATAAACTCTCTCTCTTTCTCCATAGTTTTCAGATTTGTGGATAAATTCTCGCTCTTTCTTTAACTACTTAAAAGAAGTGATTTATACTCCTAAAAATGACGCTTCTCGAATAGAATGATTTGTGAGGTTAAAAAAAAAAAGTTCCCTATAAATTACGTTCCATGTATATTTGAGGAAAAGAAATAAAGAAACAGGGTAGGAAAATGGAAAAAAGAAAATTTTGCAACAGGCAATACGGTAATGATTTATACAATGCTAAGCTAAAGGTTCCGACAGTCTGAAATAAATCCCCTTGCACTGGGCTCCCAGAAAAATAAACACGAAATGATTATATTATATATAAGCCATTTTCATCCACTAGAGTGCAGGAAAATCACTTTGTTTTAAAAAATAATAATTTATTTAGTGATGAAAATTAAATACAACGTTGCCGTCACTTTCAGTATTATTATTTTTTCTGTCCGTTTGAACTTTAGTTTCTTATTATTCATAAATTTGTCAAATTCTTTCGTCCCTTGTAAAGGTGGCAGCACTGTTTCATTTCTTTGTCCCACACAACAGCTACAAAAATATTTTTTTATATATACATATAAACGGCGTCTCAATGTCGGAATCGCTTAAAGTGATTCGCTCGGTCACAACTAGGCGTCTCTTTCCATTGTTCCTTGCGTACTCTAAGCTTAATGACGCGTGTCCTGGCGCCTTCCACACAGGAGGAGTGGGGAGGGGGGGTCACATGAGAAACGGGGAATGGTTGAGAAAAGAGAAAGGGGCTATACGAAATTGTCGCTCGGTCGTAGTTCTCTCATTATTTCCTTTCTTTTCTCTCGCTATTTGCCATCCATATTTTCTCCTTTCTTTTCTACCGTTTTCTATTCTCTTTCTAATTCGTTTTATACGCTCTTTCGTGTTAAGAAATGACACATCGAGTCTTTCTCGTCAAAAGTGCATCATCTAGATTAAAGTGTCCCAGTTTAGTACTTGAGTAGCTTTGGCACAGGGTAATAGCAACAACTACTCACAAATTTCGTTTCTCGAAGAGCTATTTGAAGTACAGGATGTTCCAAAACGCTTGGGTTCTAATTCAGTAAATTATTCGTGAATGATCTAACCAAGGGTCGTAAGTCTCTTTTTTTTTTAAATCAAAATTGAGTTGAGTTTAAATTTTGTTTAACGTCCCGTTCAACAGCGAGGCTATATAAGACATGGATCTACTGATTAACGTGGAATCCGAACCACATGAGCTCCCGCCGGGAATTGAATCCAGGTCTATTTTATCAAACTTGAGATAAGACCACCTTTATATTCATAGATACATATACTTTTATTTCAACTAAGATCGTATGTTTGTGCCTTACATATTTTTATTTATAGGGCCGTAACTTGGGGTGGACAGGGTGTAAAATACACCTACTTTCACAGTAAATGTTAATTTATTATGTTCATATGTGAGGTTCGTGTACTGCTGGAGAAACTCCTACAATGAAGAAAGTTTGACCAGTAATACTCAAGCTGTGCATTAAACTCTATGAAAAGGTGGACTACATAGTACACACAGAGCCCGAAACGACTCAAAACGTCACAAAAACGCATGTCTTCAAATTTAGACATACTTTAATGTGTATTATAGGGAGCTAGCTTGATTACCAGCGGGGGCTGGGGTGAAGGGGAAAATTTCAACAATTTTTCTGCCTGACTCTTGCAATACTCCCTTACCCTCCTTCTATATGTCAGCGTTGCTAGGGTTAAAAAAATTGTCACATGAATGTCATTCTGAAGAGTTAGTGTGAATTGGTTATTTGTTTTGCGCTGTTGTGGTTGCGGTTTTGTTGCTTATTATTCATTTGACAATGGCTTCACAGCGTAAGAGAGGGCAAACTATACACAGCGAAGCCAGAGAAGTAATAAGGAAGGCCATAGTGCAGTGCGACGAAGAAGCGAGGGAGAAAAAGCTGAAACATTTGTTATCACAGCCAAGGGCGCCCATGTTGTGGTTTCAAAGGGGGGCAAGTATAAGCAACGTTTCAAATATAGCTTCATATTTTGCCGTAACTGATGTAAAAAATCTATTGGGTTTTCGATATTCCCAAGTACAATTTCCTCTTAGGGGGGGCGAGCGCTCCACCTTGCCCCCCCTTCCTGATGGGCGCCCTTGATCACAGCTTAATTTGCGTGTGTCCACGTATACAGGGATCTTCGAAAGGGATTGCATAATTGCATAAACTCTTTAAATTGAGTAAGTATTAGCTGAATTTTTTGACAACGCACTGGCAACCCTGCCCAGGACCGTCGAGTGACAAGGGGTGGGGAACCTGTCAATCAACTCTGAATTCCTCACCCTCGCAATAAAGCCAGCTCCCTATAATACAAATGAATTGCCTTCTAATGCTGGACATAAGGAAATATATCGATTTTTTGACATTACGGATATGTCCGCCATGAACATAAAAAATGTGAGCAACTATAGCATTCAAAATGATCTACTGCCTTGTTTTTATTAGTTTTAACGGATTAGTGTGTTATGTTTTGATCACTGGAGCAATGTTTAAGATGATATAATTGTACGTCAAAAATTTATACACATGCGCTGAAACGTGAGGCGGTTGTCGTTTGTCTCTTGTTATCAGTGTTACCAATGTAGCACTTTGTCGCTTGATCTAGAAATTTTTAAGGATATTTTTTATCAAAAACAATTGGTTCATTTATCATTCTTAGAATAGAAATTTAGCACCTTTTAAATGTTGTCTAGTGACTAAACTAGCATTATTTCCACTAACATTAATATTTCTAGCGTCTTCTTGCAACGTGTTTAGTGACAGTATTAT
Organism: Thermobia domestica; assembly: GCF_964235325.1. NCBI lineage: Eukaryota > Metazoa > Arthropoda > Insecta > Zygentoma > Lepismatidae > Thermobia > Thermobia domestica. Next base: position 272,153,204 of record NC_137462.1, read on the forward strand.
TCACGTTGTTGGCAGTGTGTTAGTTAAAGTTTGCCGGTTTTACCGTTAGATGTCTCTAGCAATATGTATACATTTCTATGATGCGGCATGTACGTCATTTGTTTCTGTAAACATTAACCTTTAAAAATACACAAGTCACATTCGGGCAACAGAATAGCGTCAGAGTTGTTTACCTCAGTGAATATGGCGAGTTTCGTTCCAAGTAAATCGCATTTGCGGCATGCATTGCTGTTCTTATTTCATCAAAAGAAAAAAGCAGCTGAAGCTCATCGGTTGCTGGTAGAAACCTACGGTGAACATGCTCCAGTGATTAGAACATGCGAGACATGGTTTCGTCAATTTAAAAGTGGAGATTTCGATTTGACAGACAGGGAACATCCCGGTGCAGCGAAAAAGTTCAAAGACGAGGAATTGTAGGCGTTATTAGATGAAGACCCAACCCAATCGCAAGCAACATTAGCACAAACACTAAATGTGACTCGAGGAGCAATTTCCCAACATTTAAAAGCCATGAGAAAGATCCAGAAGTATAGAAAATGGGTGCCACACCAACTGACGGATAGACAAATGGAAAAGCGAAAAACCGTGTGTAAAATCCTGCTTCAATGGTTCGAAAGAAAATCATTTTTGCATCGAATTGTCACGGGGGACGAAACATGGATTTATTTTGAGAACCCGAAGCGAAAAAAATCATGGCTTGCTCATGGTGAAGCCGGTCCATCGACGGCAAGGCCAAATCGCTTTGGCCGTAAGACAATGCTCTGTGTTTGGTGGGACCAGTGTGGTGTGGTGTACTACGAGTTATTAAGACCTGGTGAAACAGTGAATACGAATCGCTACAGACAACAAATTATTATTTTGAATCATGCGTTGATCGAAGAACGGCCGGAATGGGCCCGAAGACATCGCAAGGTTATCATGCAACATGACAACGCGCCGTCTCATACCACTAAACTGGTGCAAGACACATTAAAAACACGATCACCTTTTCGCCTCGATGGGACATTCACTTGCAGAGCAGCGTTTCGCAAATTTTGAAGACGTCGAAAATTGGCTCGACGAATGGTTTGGCTCGAAAGAGAAAAAGTTTTTTTGGGATGATATCCATGATTTTCCTAAAAGATGGGCAAAGTGTGTAGAATCCAATGGTCATTATTTTGAATAAAGAAATTGTGAGATTCCCTGAATATTAAGTGTTTTCTTTCTCGAAAAACCGGCAAATTTCAACTAACACACCTATCATTACGACATGTGTGTGTGCCCTATTACGGACAGGTTTGACATATATTTTGAATGCCATACCTTGTCCTTCGGGCTCTGTGTGTAGATTATGCTGCATTTAAGAAACATTTGTATATTTATATGATATTTTAATTGAGATCAATTCTGAAATCTTCCAATAGTCTTTTTCTGTTACATATAATTGTAACGCAATCATTATGTCTTATTATCTTCTTTATATGTATACTCAATGCTCATCATATTATTAAAATCAATCATATTTCTTCATGGAATTTGTCATGGGCCTGTTACGATGAATTTCAATTAATTATCATTTTAGTTATTTCCTTGTTGAATTACAAATACTTTTCAGTGGATAATAGGGCGAAATTTGAAAGTTTCAAATCAAGATAAAGTAGACCAACGAAAAGAAAACGAAAACAGTGCAATATTCGACTGTGTCTCGAAAGCCAAGTAGTAAGTCCTATTAGTATTATTACAATTACAAATATAAATATCCAAAAGTGTCTGAAATTCTTCTTTCACTTCTTCTCATGTAAGTAAATAGAAACAAATAAAAAGGAAAACTATTGGGTGAATTGAAAGTAAAACGTAGACAAATTCAGCAGTGTTCGAAGGATGTTGTCTACAATGCACTGAGCAAAGTGGGTCGGTATGTCGATAGGTCAAAATAGATCAGAGTGACTCATGGTGAGTCGGTGGGTTAGTGTGGATCTTGATGGGTCGGTCTGTTGACCCACAACCCACTGACTCACTTGACCCACTCCATCTCTGTTTTGTACTTTATACAGGGTGTAACATAAATGTATGGCCAAAAGTGACGAGGTGATTGCGGACATCCAAATAAGTAAAAATGTTCCTATAAACATAAGTTAGATGTCGCTTCGTTTCCGAGATACAGGGTGCTCAAATGTCGAGTCCCTCCAGTGACTCACTATGGGAAAGTGGATGGAAATATTCAATATTACAGGAATAATACGATCAAGTAGAATTATGCTTGTGCAAATATATTTACACTAACATAGAGAATGAAACTAATCAACATTTGAGGTTATTTGGTTGTCAGTGTCGCCAACGTGGTACAAAGTGTTTTATTTTCAAATAGGACCAGACGTCCGCGCATTAGCAGATGAGTGGTGACATCAAAACGTTCCTAAACATAAGGCTAATTCCGCTTCGTTTTCAAACGACAAGGCGTCAAAGTGTGAAGTAAATTAACGGCGCATTATGGGAAACAACGGTTCATAGATCACAACTCTTGCATGAAAGTGTTATTGTGTCGTTACAAATGATTGCATACGAGAATAACTTACCCATGTTTAGGAACGTTTTATTGTGAGCACTCAGATGCTAACGAGTAGACGTCTAGTGCTATTTGAAAACATAACACTTTGTACCAGGTTGGCAACACTAACAGCCCAATAAGATCAAATGTTGATAAGTTTCATTTTCTATGTTAGTGTAAATGTATTTGTACAGGTACAATTCCACTGGATTGCATTATTCGTGTAATGTTGAACATTTCCATTCACTTTTCCATAGTGAGACATTGGAGAGACTTAACTTTTGAACACCCCGTATCTCGGAAACGAAGCGGCATCGGATCCATGTTTATAGGAACATTTTTACTTGTTTGGATGTCCTCAATCACCTCCTCACTTTTGACCACGTATTTATGTTACACCCTGTATAGTATAAAATTGCACACATCACGAAATATTTGATGGGCCTTCTCTTTCGTGTCTCTTCATTCAAGATCTATTTTTAGAACAACAAAAGAAAGCATTAATTAAATACTAAAAGTCGTAGGGAATCTCAGCGGTCTGTTCTTTGACTGGTTGGTACTTTCTTCTTTCGCTTTTTCCTCTAAGAATATAAATGTTATTTTGCAATTAGAATTACCAGATTCTTTAGCTTGTGTCATTAGTTCAACTTCTCATATTTTACCATAGCAACCGTTTTTAACAAGCTACATGATTAACAAAAAGACGTAGGCACATATTGCAAAGCATACACAGAAAGTACGTTACTTCTTTTAATAATGAAGTTCACATTTCTCTTCTTCTCTTTATTATTATTATACAAAGCAAATATCTTTTCTTAAATTAAAAATGCACGTGGTCTTCATTTGAAGAAAAAAAAACAATCTTTTCTTAAATTAAAATGTACTCTTTCCTATTTGAAGTCATTATATGTTTGAACTTTTCAAAGAAATTTCAAAATCTCTTTTCAACGAATACTTACTTAAATGCAACTTATACATTTTTAGAAAATTATTTTTAAATTCTCAAATAACTATATTTTTTAAAAAAGCTTAGTTTATTAAAACTTCTTCATATGTTTATCCTATCTGTTCTTTTGTACGTCCGTCTGTCTCAGAGAAAAGAAGTGCGTGTCTATTCGTCCAAACCAAACCAACCACTTTGGGTAACGACCTACTTTATGAGCCTAAGCCTGCTCCAGCGCCATCTGCCAGCGATGGGCTGAATTACGTTCAGACTAACGGGTAGCACGTGATCAGCGAGCTGCGACACCCTGTTCCTAACGGAAGAATTAGGAGCCTTCTAGACTTAGTGGCCTTCATGTCTTGTTTTCACGTGACTCCTAGTTGGAAATTGGGAAGCACTGGCCGGGAATCAAACTCGGGACCACGCTGGCGTAAGTGCAAGCAATATACGTATTGCTACAGAAATAATATTAGCTGAGTTAAATAGTGAAATCAATTAGTTAATATTTTAACGGAAAACAGTAACATTCGTTCATTATTTCAGACTATAATTCCTAAACGGAAGAAAATTTTTGAATTCTGTTTGTTGCAATAGAAACTTAGAGCAATTATCTCCAAAGAGTTCCTTAATGGAGTCAGTATATTAACATCTTAATGTGTAACGGCAACTTTAATAATAGCTATCCTTAACCTGTTTAAAATCTATAATATTCCCTAGCTTCTATGCAACCTGCATATTAGCAAAGAAATGTTGGTTGCCTACATACCTTTTCTTACTGCAATCGGTCGAGATCATTAATGGAGTCAATTCGTTAAACACTTCAAGGGCAACGGTGATTTTAACGGTGACTATCGATATTCACTTATTCATTAATATACGTATTGCGTGATCCCATTAATTGTCTTCAGCAGAGTTACTATGAGTTAATATGGCCAATGAGTTCTATCGTTTGATGTAATTTCCTAAGGATGTTAGATAGTTCAGACACATATGCTTCTTAAACCATTAATTTGTATTTGTAAGTAACGCTGTTTTCTTTGAAATAACTGGAATTTTAATGATTTGGTTTTGCAGATTACTTTTTTAAGTTAAATATACCTTACATTTTGAATATTAAATCCCGCTAGTCAAATTATAGTATTTAAGTTGTATTAAATTTAAGTATGAAGTAAATACATTTTGACAAAGCAAAAGGTATTCAACTCAACTTAACAAAGAAATCAGTAAAATCAAAACATTAAAATTGTTAATGGACTAAAATCGGTATTCCTCCCCCATCAGTTTTAATAGCCTTTCATTCGTTTTCCACTCTATCCAGCTAATTTTCTTCACTCTTCTCCACACCGACATTTCGAAATTTTCCAATCGTTTTTCATTACTTTTGTGTAATGTCTATGTTTCTGCCGCATATAGTACCATGCTCCAGACGAAGCATTTTGTGACAAAAAGAATGTTTTGATGTCTGTGATAAATATTAATAAATACATTGAATTCTTCACGATTATTACTGACCGCTTCAACTACCAGCATGGATTCATTCATATTTGTAATTTCGGTATGATTCTCTTTAACATCTTTATCAGATTTATTTTCTTTTGGAAATATTTAATAGCACAATTTACAGTAAGAAAGAAATTATACTTAACTGAATGTTGTTATTTTGTGGAGTTTGAACACTGTTTTAATACTTCTAAAAATCCACAATTTGTTAAATGTCGTATAAGTGACCTATGATATGTAACGCTAAAGGGTAATAGCAGCAAGAATAGGGAAGGCGAAAGAAGCATTTAAGAAGAAGAACAGTATATTTCGTGAGACCTTGAATAAAGAGTTGAGAAATAAAATGTTTCGAATGGAGTATTGCGCTGTATGGGTCAGAAACATGGACATTACGCCAAAACTATGAAAAATGACTGAAAGCTTTTGAAATGTAGGTATGGAGAAGAAGGGAGAGAATTAGCTTGAATGAGCGGAAAACGAATGATAGAGTGTTAGAAATGGTGAGGGAGAAAATAACAATTTGAGATGATAGCGAAAAGAGGAAGAAAAATTGGTTGAGACTCTGGCGAAGAAGTAACTGTATCGTGAAAAACATGCTAGTGGGTATGATTTGAGAGAAGAGAGGCAGGTGAGTGTTAGACTACAGTTGATGGACGATTTATAAACAGAAAAACTGTACGTGAAGATGAAGAAGTAAGCGGAAGACCGTGGAGCTTCTCAGCTGGGGCAAATGACCTGAAAATAATGCTAGAATGTCAATGATGATGATTATTATATATTTTCCTCATTAAGCTAAATCAAACCTAACAAATATGTTTTATTCTTTTCCTCTTTAAGATTTTTTTTATTTGAAACTAAAATACAAAATTGACTAATATACAGTTATGAGAATATAAGCATTAAAAGAGAGATGGGTAGACAGTGTGTTTTTTTAACAAAGACTCTACTTAAAATGATCGCACATCCACATTTGCACAGTGCGAAAAATCCGTTATCCGTACATCGGCATATTGTGCAAATATGGAATCCGAATGTTTACTATGGGAATCTATACGAAGCGTACGTTATTCACATGCTACATACGTACTCCCCATTTTCAGCTTAGATGTTAGATCATGTCTCTGGAGGATGTCTGACATCTAACAGTCTTCCGTATATCACATACGTATACATATGTTACATACGACAGCTATATATTATATACGTCCATCTCTATGTGAGATCCCCAGTGGTAGAGCGTTCACCTGTGGTGTTTGGGGACCCGGGTTCAAACCCTGCTCCCGCCAAGTGAACTTTGTGGTAAACAAACACCGTGTGCGTGGGTTTTCTCGGGGTTCTCCCGTTTTCTCCCACTTTCTTCATTCCACCATTTCATCCATCTCTCATTATCACCGTCTCCTTTAGCCTAACCGGCATAACCGTGGGACGTAAAACTCAAAAATTTCATTTCATTTTTTCTATGTGATATCCTGACCACCTCTATATAATTCCTTTTAAATACGGAAAGTACTTTTATTGGGAACACTTTTACATAAAGTACGTATAAAACATACGTGTGTTTGTATACGTTTCATGCAGGATGTTACATAGGGCTAGGGTTATGAATTAAAGAATAAAACTACAGAATTTACGCATGTAACGTACGTTTGTACGTATACCGCATACATTTGCTTCTCATTCTATTGTCTCAGAAAATGATTGTTTTCTACATGCTCAGTGAGATTGAGTAATTGTCTTTAATACCACTTTATCTGTGCATTTGGTCTGCAAAGCAAATTGTATTTATTCTATTGTATTGGTCTGGGTTTCTTTCTCCAGCATTATCCTACATTCGTAGACGTTTTAGTACATTTTCACAAATACATCTAAAGAGAGAAAATAACTCTTAATGTTCCTATACTACCTAAAGAGCAGGAAGAATCCGAAATCTAATTATAGACAAAATCGTTAGAAAAGGAAAAACCATGACAGGAAGAAATTTCGTGAAAATGTCAGCAATTTCATTAGATTTTGAACTAACACGAAGACGTGTTCTAATGACATTTGCAAACACATCAACACACACACACACACACACATTCCTATATACATATAGAGAGGAATTTTATAACCTTGCAATAAGCATTCAAGCAATTCAGTCTTAAATTGAGAAAGGATTGTGGTTTTGAAATTATGATTGGTTGCACCTTTTCACACAATGAAATTACAGGAAAAGGTACAATTCTATTCACAAAATCCGTAAATTGAGGAAGTTGTAATGGAGGGAAATGCTTGGGAGATATTTCAATGTTTTCTTAGCTATTGGATTAGGAGTAAATTCGCTGTTCGTGTTGAACGACTTATAAGAAAACTCTACGTTTAAAGTAATTATATTTAATAAGGTTTGTTAATTACTGTACGGTGCCAAAGTTAAGAATTAATTATTTCTCATTTTATATTACTCTCTTGAGGGGTTCCGTAACTTAGTGGTGAGAGCGTTGGACTTAGGTCCGCGTAGTTAAGGGTTCGATTCCCGGTCGGTGCATCCCAATTTGCGGCAGTATATCCCAAAACCTCCTGGTACGCCTGTTAGAGATAGACGTGTTCGTCGCTAGGCTAGATATTGTTCAGTCAATCGCTAACAGATGGCATTGAAGCGGCTCAGGCCTAGAAACGGCTGTCATACCAGTGATTAGTTACATTTTGGTTGTATTGCTCTCTTTAGATTGATCAACAACTAAATGTGGATGCAGAGTGGCTCAGTGCTACAGCATTGATTTTAATTATGAAAGGTTCTAGGATTAATCAGCGGTAAAATACTTATTTCAATTGCAAAAGAGTTTTTCTAGGTTTCCGTTGTAAGTCATGTAAATTTTTAATGGGTAATATTTTAACCACAAATTTTATATAGATTGTTTTTTATCGTTTCTGTTGTATATACCAAGCTTGGTTTCATTATCATACACTTGAAATTGCTAGCAAAAAGAACGAAAGCTTTAACACGTTCCGACGTTTATTCCCTTCATGCTAAAGAAGACATGTGTCACAAACCCGCCAAGAGAAAAGAAAAACAAATAGAACTTTGTTGTTAAAGATATAACAAGATTAAAAATATTTTTTTTCTGATAGCAGGCGATTCTGCCAATTAAAACGAGTTTATGAGTTTATAGCCTGGAGACTGTATTTAAAGAAAACATTAAACCGCAATAAGTAAAAACCAGAACAAAACTGAACAGTATTAACATTGGCGAAACAAATCATGGCTCCGCATGCTAACACTCGATCTTCGGTAATTGACCATTAAAATACAATTTGAAACAGAAGATAAATTTAAGGTTAAGATAAAATTTTGAAATAAATAAGGTAAACTGAGAAAAGTCAGTTCTCCAGACAGCGGTATATTGTACAAATATACGGAATCTTCTTGCTTACTACAGGAATCAGTATATAGAATACGTTATCCATATGTTACATACGCAATGCCCTTAGATGTTACATCATGCCGTTACTGGATGCCTGACATCTGTTTTCTGTATATCACATACATATACTTATGTTACATTCCTCAGCTATATATTATATACGTTCGTTTGTATGTGAGATTCTGACCGCCTATATTGTTTCATACGGAAAGTACATGTACATGAAACACTTATACGAAAAGCATTATAAAACACACGTTTTCAGTTATACGTCTGCTGTACTTTAAGTCCAAATCATCATCATCATCATAGGTATTCTGCCTTTATTGGCAGGTCACTTGCCGCAGCTGAGAAGCTTCCATGCTCCACGGTCCTCCGCTAACTTCTTCATCTTCACGTATGATCTTTCTGTTTTTATATCATCCATTAATTGTAGTCTCCTTTACCTCCTCCCTCTCTTTCCTGCCACCATACCATCTAGGACATCCCTCATGATACAATCTCATCTTAGGCAATGTCCCAACCAGTTTCTCTTCCTTTTCCTAATAATATCTAAAAGTGTTATTTCCTCACCCACCATTTCTAACATCTCTCATTTGTTTTCCGCTCGACCCAACTAATTCTTTCCATTCTTCTCCACACCCACCTTTCGAAAGCTTCCAGTCGATTTTCATCATCTTTACCTAATGTCCACGTTTGCGCCCCATACAGTACAACACTTCACACGAAGCATTTTATGAGTCTTTTTCTCAACTTTTATTCAAGGTCCCGCAAAACAGACCAAAAACTACTGGAATTACTCGTGTAACCTACCTTTTTAAGTACGCCACCGACAATTTTTTTTCTCAGTGTAGGTGGAATTAGCGGGGATTATTCATTCAATCATCATCCTTAAACATGTTGTAGAAAGTACTCTGAAACTACAGAAGCAGTTTTCCTGGAAGAAGAAGGAAGATATGACTGGAAGTTGTGTTCGTACTGTAAGTTGGTTCTTTCCCATATGGAGCTGTGGATAGGGTAGCAAAATTGGTATCGCATGAGGGAACATTTTATCCCCTCACCACTTACATCTTTGTAAACGAGAAATCTGTTAACCGTTAATAAACCTTTCTGTTCAAGTTGAACTTAGAAATCTAATTTTGTAATTTAATAGCAGCCTACTTTCAGGTTTCTTCTTAAAACTTTGCAGTCAATCTTTTAAAGAAAAGTTACAAAAATATTTAAAGACGCCAAACACATAACTAATGAAAGTCAGTGAGTATGAAGGATTAGTGGAATTAGAGAATTTGTAAATCATATGGACATAGTGTTATCAATATCAAACTCACAATGGCGTGTGTTCAAAAGAAGGACCTCTTGCTCTAGAGGTGAGCGCCCCTCCATTGAACTACCGTGCTCCTCGCTTATGATTAAAAGAAAAATGTTAAACTGAAGTTTTTAATTAGAAGCTGTGTATTCCAATCCAGAAACTGAATTGAATTTAAAAATCTTGAGCCAAACGAGACTTAATTTCGAACTAAGTATTAAAAGTCCTACACACACTTACAGAAATATCTATATATTAAAAATGCTAGATTTGTATGTTTGTGGACGTTTATACACAGAGAAAAATCCGTTCTCCGGATAGCGGTGTATTGTACAAATATATGATATCCTCTTGCTTACTATAGAAATCAGTGCGGAGCATACGTTATCCGTATGCTACATAGGCACTGCCCTTAGATGTTACATCATGCCGTTGCAGAATGTCTGACATCTAACAGTTTTCCGTATATCACATGCATATACTTATGTTACTTTCGTCAGCTATATGTTATATACGTATGTGAGATCCTGACCGCCCACATTGTTTCATACGGGAAGTACGTATAGATGGAACATTTATACAGAAAGAATTATAAAACATGCGTTTTCAGTTATACGTCTGTTGTACGTTAAGTCCAAAAACTACAGGAATTGCGCATATAACCTATCTTTTTAAGTACGCCACCTACAATTTTTTTCTCAGTGTATGTTTCTGGCCAATCTTTCGACAATGAGTTCTCAGAAACCATAGCCTCTAGAAAGATGTCGTTTTCATTGTTCGATTACAAATTTTGCGTAGATTATTCAGTTCTAATTGAATACTTAAAAACATAGCAATTATTTCTTTATTACATTTTTAGAGGTACACTGGCAGTTTTGAAATTTTAAAAAAGTAAAGCATCATATCCCACGTGTTATATATTCCAACACCACGTATTTGTATATAGACGTTGCATATATCTAAGGCATTTGTTTCATGACAAAATGATAATGAAAAACGAAGGATAACCATTTCTCCAGTCTAAGATGAATCTTTATTGTTTGCAGTGTTTTGCCCAATGGACACCATATATAACTGACATAATAACAAATTGTGTGTATAATGTATTTACATACTGCATGCAAGAGGAGAGAAAGCACTGATCATATATGAGTTAGAAACTCCAACCGGAAGTAGGCTGAAATCTTGCAAACGGTGCAAGATATTGAAAAAATAATAGAAAAAATTTCCCCTTTATGGTACCCCTTACCGATTTTTTTTTTTTATCAAGAAGTCTTTCACTTGTGTCTGTAAAGGGACATGTAGAAATATTGTGAGGAATGACAAGGCGATTCATGCTCATATGTGAATGATGCGCTGTGTAGAGAGCGCAGGTTCAGCTAGTGCTCATTAAAAATAGCGAATGGATAAGACTATTTAAACAAGACTACACATATGTTAAAAGTACGGTATTAAATTCAAATAATGTAGTTTAAAAAAATGGAAGAAGAATAATAGATTGTATTTGTTCTTGTCCTTTTCGCTTCAGATTATCATAGGTCAGGGAAAAGAAAGGAAAACAACTTTGATAGACAACGCACTGAAAGGGCTATTAAAAATTAACAAGAAATTGAGAGGAAATAAATATTTGTGTAGGTAATGAATTTGAAGACTTTCTTTTTCATTGACAGTGATGATTTCATTGGGAAAACAAACCATTAATTAATATCATATGCGTCCATAATTGCTTATAGAATATTCAACAGGTTTATATGACAGAACAAATGAGGGAATTGAAGAGAAACAGTTTGGGTTGGGGAAGAGGAAGAGTCCAATATATATACATTTGGTTTACTTATGCTAATCAGTGAAAGATATCTAGGGAATTGGAAGGTAGAATGAGGAAGTGTAAGGTTTGCCGAATTCGAAATTTGCTATTCTCTCTAAAACGATTTTAGTGACTTTCTTTATACGAGGGGTGATCGGAAAATAAAGTTACAAAGCCTGCAAGGAAACGTTTATAATATATTTCATACAACCAATACAGCCAACAGATAGTACATACAAAGCCTGCAGTGAAACGTGTGTATACTATTTCATACAACCAACACAGCCAACAGATAGTACATACAAAGCCTGCAGTGAAACGTGTGTATACTATTTCATACAACCAACACAGCCAACAGATAGTACATACAAAGCCTGCAGTGAAACGTGTGTGTATTATTTTATACAACCAATACAGCCAACAGATAGTACATACAAAGCCTGCAGTGAAACGTGTGTATACTATTTCATACAACCAATACAGCCAACAGATAGTACATACAAAGCCTGCAGTGAAACGTGTGTATATTATTTCATACAACCAATACAGCCAACAGATAGTACATACAAAGCCTGCAGTGAAACGTGTGTATATTATTTCATACAACCAATACAGCCAACAGATAGTATTTACAAAGCCTGCAGTGAAACGTGTGTATATTATTTCATACAACCAATACAGCCAACAGATAGTATACATACATTAGGTTATTTTTCGACATGATCTCCATATCGGTTGAGGCACCTGACGCATCGTGGAATGAGTTCGAAGATTCCCTCCTGGTAAAAATCCTGTTCACTCCACGTTGCCCCAAAGTGTTTCACCTCCTTGTCTGAAACGAATCGGTGGCCTCTCCTAAATGCTCCTTCAACTGCGGCAACAGGTGAAAGTCGCTTGAAGCGAGGTCCAGACTGTAAGGATAGTAGTCAATGCTATCCCACCGTAACTGGTTCAACAGAGTGTTGGTCTTCTGGGCTGTATGGGAGCGCGCGTTGTAGTGAATTAACATGACACCCTCGGTGAGAAGTCCTGGCGGTAAACCTTCACCAGCTATCTACCGGTAAACTTCAGCCGCAGTTACATTTTTGCCCACAAAAGTCGAATAACTGAGCGGCACAGTTGCCAACTCTATGTAGTACAATTACACACACTACTCATTCCTCTATAAAACACGACATTCCAGAAATATCGGTCTTGTAACCTTAGTTTTTGATCCTCCCTCGTATATAATACATCAATATGTTACTGCCAACCCAATGTTATGGCACAAGTAATTTCTTTGAAACACTCGCATACAATAAGTAGTTTTCATTGAGAATTAACACCACAAGTTATGTTGTTTATGTTACACAGATAAATACAGATGGTGATCCGAAAAATGTAAACACCTGAACGAAATTGCAACTTACCAGATTAATATGGTGTCGCAGGGGCGGACTGGCCCACCCTGCTACCCTGCAAATGCAGGGTGGGCCCCCAAACAGGTGGGCCCCTTCCACCAATTTTAAAAAGATGTGTTTAATTAAACCTACCAGCATCAAAAATATGGCAGGGAAACCCGCAAACTTGTGTTTTGCATAAAAAAGACGTAAAGTTAAACTTTCATGAACAGACCTTCTTCTTCACGTTTATCGACTTGAAAAGGTTCCGTCTATGAGACAATCAGGCCCTAAAACATTGCGGGGTTTGTGATACAGTAGCTGTTAAAAACGAGCACGTTAACTACTACTTTTTTAAATATAAGAAACAGAAGATTTCAGGCTGTTATTGGATTTGGATAACATTGCCTACTCCGGTCCTTTTACAAACCGGCGAGTGGCGATGTTTTAAAGAAACAATAGTTTGGTAGATATTGTTATTGTGGAAAGTGGAGGTACAGCCGGAACGCTTTTGAACTGCATTGTCGATATATAAAGTGCCATATATTAACAACAGATGAAGCTGTCACTTCCTAATTAAATTCACGTCCATCACTGGTGTAATATTTTTTCGAATGTGAATTTATATCTATGTATTTACTGTGACAATGATTACATCTATTTACCTTAACATCTGCACTAGTGCATTCAATTGAGATCAGTAGGCCTATGGATACATTGGAATCAGCTGAAGTCGGAAATTATGAAAAAGTGAACCAAGAATTACGTCCAAACGATTCAATACCTGATCAGCTTCAGTCAGAATTAGCAGAAGATCAGTTTGGAGATGAACTATTGGATAGTGATACTGAAGACGTGTTTCATCAAGGAAAGTCGAATGAAACTGATAGCATGGGAGTTACAGATTTGTCCAAGTTTGTACCCCCTTCCCAACATTCTTCGGTTTTAGAGAAACTCAATTTCCTTAAGCAACATCCAATTCAACCCACGTAAAGTCCTGATGTGATTCTTCCATTCAAGCCTATGAAAACATATTATCGCACTACTTCAGATAACACTACTGAAAAGAGAATGTGGTTTTCCAATTGTATGGAAAGAAACTTGTGTTTCTGTTCTATTTGCATGGTTTTTGCAATTGACAGCGAAAGTCCATTGTAACAGGCCAGAAAATCATTAAGAAACATTTCTATAAAGACCTTACAATTCATGAAAATTCAAAAGTACATATCAATGCTTCCGCAGTTTATGTAATGGCCACTAGAAGTGCAGATATAAATACACTTGTAGATAAAGGTCTCATGGACAGAAGAAAAGCTCAAGTTGAACTGTGGAGAAACATTTTGAAACATATATTGGATATAGTTGTTTTTCTTGGACGACAAGGACTAGCTTTTCGAGGGAAGCGCGAAGAAGCAGCCGCTGATTTCAACAACAAAAAAGTTAATCATAGAAATTTCTTAGAATTGGTTTTATTGGTATGCAAGTATGATGATATTTTAAAGAACCATGTTTCCGAGAGGATTATGAAGAGTGAAAACAGAAGATTGCGCCAAGACAAGTGTGGTGAAGAAAGTTCACAAGGAAGAGGCTCATTAGTAACTTTTTTGTCGAAGACATTTGTCAAGAAGTTAGTAACCTATCTTGTTCTTCAGATTTAAACTAATAGTGTTAACGAAATAAAGCAGGCTGATGCATTTAGTGTTGGAGTTGACTGTATCCAGGACATTACTGTTATTGAACAGTTAGCATTGGGTGTTCGGTATGTGCTCCATGGTGAAGTAAGAGTGAAACTTCTGAAACTAATTCCTGTCGACAAAGCTACTGGACTGGGTCTTTACAAACAGATTGAGGATGAACTTAGTAAGCTGAAACTGTCAACATCGCATATTGTAGGCTGTTCTTTTGATGGTCCAGCTAACATGAGTGGCCAGTATAACGGTGTCCAAGCACAGCTCAAAAAACTTAATCCGAATGTTCAGTATGTGCATTGTCTCGCGCATGTTCTAAATTTGGTAATGATAAATGCAACATAATGTTGCAAAGTCGCCAAAGACTTTCTTGGGTTACTTCAAATGACAGTTACTTTCATCTGCGATTCATATAAAAGAATGCAAGTGTGGATTAAGTACAATGAAGAAAACTCAAGTGGTAGACAGCTACTTCGCCGATTACAAAAGTTAAATCTCACAAGGTGGTGGAGTAAAGATCGAGCTCTAAAGAGTATCTTTGATGAATTTTCGACGCCTTTGCAAGATCGGAAGAGGTTCATGACGCTGCTTCAATGCCTACTCACTATTGCAAGTATGAGTGATTTTCAAGCAGAAGTCACATTTAAAGCCAAGTGTTGGTTCAGAACTGGTGTAAATTTGAAAACATTCTTGTGGCTTTTGTTTTCAGCCAACTTTTTCACCTATGTACACCTACTTCGCAGTATTTGCAAAAATCTGGTTTGGATTATCTAACGGCTACAAAAGTGATTTGTACGTTACAATCAGACTTAAAGCAAAAACGGAACGTGTTTTGTTCTATTGAAACTAAAACTATGGAGTTTGCAAAGGACTTGAAAAGGCAATTGAAGGATGCAGGATACGATGTTGCAGTTGAAAATTCTCTCCTTGCAAAGAGAATACCAGTACCAACTCTTCAAGCAGACGAGTTTTCCCATGATGAGGCAAGAATTTTAGATTCTCCATTTTAGTGTTTCAGATAAACGTTTTCAATGTTATTTTCGATACTGCAATTGAGCAATTACATTCTGGGTTTATCTGCAATGACAGTCTCATGAAGGAGATTGCATGGCTGGATCCTACCCTTTTCCATGAGATAAGTACTTTAGAAGAACTACCTGATTCATCTTTCAATACTCTACCACATTATTGCAAAGTGGAAAGAGAACAAATTCAAGAGGAACTGCTCTAATTTCCTGGTCATTATAGGGACTATAATCCACCAATATGTAAAAAGCAGGATATTTTAAGAAATGAGCATGGCAGCGAGCAATATGCACATAGTAGTGAAAAAGAGGAAAATGAAGAAGAGGAAGATAATGAAACTGAGAGTGAGGAGGAAGATGAATGGAAATGCAAACTTGCAAGACAGTGTAAAGTGTGTCTAGTTTGTGCACTGCACCTGCTTCACGAATTAAATCTTTATGGTCCATTATATCCATCGTTGTATAAAGCCTATAAGTATGTTCTAACTATTGTGTACTCAAGTATCATGTGAAAGAATTTTCTCGATTACGAAAGTGATCAAAAATCGGTTGCGTTCATCTTTTGGACAAGATTTGTTGGAAGACTTTATTCTTTTATACATAGAAAGATCATATACGTTTGAGTACGACACAGTGATTGACGATCTTGTATCTAGCTCCAAAGAATTAGGTAGATATTTGAAATTGTGAGTGTAACTGGGGCATAATGAAGATATTAATATTAGGATACATTTCTGGCATTCATATTAATATTATATTAGGTTACAGTGTGCAATTCAGTAGAAAATTTCAACCAATTTGATATTAGAACTGATTTATGAGGAAAGAAACTTACATTATTTCTGTCAGTGCTTTAACTATTTAGTGTTTCAAAGTTGACTTGAGATTAGTTTTTACTTATTGCACATGTACATATTTTGGGTTTTCTAAAACATGACACTCATTTGTTTAAATAAATGGTTTAAATTCATTACATAAAAAACAATAGCACTATATAAATAACTGAAAGCACCAATTCCGGTATTGTGTGTATTTACAATAAAAATGATAATGCCAATTACACACTGTATGTGTTACTATTAAAATGTTCCTACTTCAGATTTTTTGTAATTAATGTTTTGCTTTTGTATGAATATATGGGATACTATTTATGAGTTCGAAGATGGACTTTTATATGTAATACATACGAAGAATGCAGAGTACATTTTTTACATTTTTATACAGTGGGCCCTCATTTCAGTTTAGCAGGGTGGGCCCTATGGTTGCCAGTCCGCCCCTGTGGTGTCGGGCCACCTTTCGCCTTCAGAACAGCCTTGATGCGACGTGAGATGGAGACATAGAGGTCGTGAATGGTAGCAAGTGGAATTTTACACCATTCCTCGTGCAGGGCATCGGCCAGCTCTCTGAGAAAGGATGGAGGTAAAAATAGTCGCTGGAGTCATGTTTCCAAGACAGACCACAGATGTTCAATTATGTTGTGATCTGGGGATTGGGCGGGCCACGGGAGGTGTTGAACTTCATCCCGATGTTCCTCAAACCACGCTGCAACAACGCCAGCTGTGTGGATGGGTGCATTATCATCCTGGAAGATGGCGTCATTGTCCGGGAACAACATCCGGATCATAGGATGCAAGTGGTCTCCTAAAATTGCGACATAATCGTTAGCAGTGATTCGTCCGCTAAGTGTGACCACAGGACCCAATGAAAACCATGATATGGCGGCCCACAGCATCACCGAGCTGCCGCCATGTTTCACAGTTAGGCGGAGACACTGCAGATCAAAAGCTTCTTTGGGCGTTCTCCACACATAAACACGGCGCGTGGTTGAGAATAGGGTGAAGGATGACTCATCCGACCATATCACAAGTTTCTAGTCCTCAACGGTCCAAGTGGCATAGTCGCGGCACCATTTGCGGCGTGCGAAAGCGTTATGGTTCCTGATGAGCGGTTTGGTCCGTGCAGCACGACCCCGTAAGCTCATGTCATGTAATTCGCGGCGGACTGTGATTGTTCAAACAGGGTGGGGGAGGTGCTGATTGAGTTCCTCCGTTACTTGCTCCGCAGTGGCAGGACGGTTCTGCGTGACAATGAGCTTTAATACCCGGCGTGACCTTTCACTCATGATTTTCTTCCACCCACTGTTCCGCTTCCCCGATGTGGTTTTCCCATGTGTTGGGTAGGCCGTCATCACCTTCGACACTGTCCCACGCGACACACCTAACACAGTAGCCACTGCCGTCACACTCACTCCACATAACCGCGCACCAACAATTTGCCCTCTTTGAAAATCTGAGAGGTCTCCCATTTTACACTACCTCCGTCTGCTGCAGCCGCTGGACACTGCTGTCCCACTGCGTCTGACGTAGTATGGAGACCGACCTAACACACCACCACCAGCGGTCCGGCGCTGCGGACGCCACGACACCACTGCCAACCCATACATCTGACGTGTTGCCAACTACAGGTGTTTCCATTTTTCTGATCACCATCTGTATGTGTATTTCAGTAACGAAGCAATAGTGAATAAGCAAGTTCTTGTCGGGTATTACCATGATACTTTGAACGAAATGCATGTGCTAAAGGGAAAGATAAGGCCAAAAATTTATACCAATAATAGAGTATCCAACGAAAGAATTAAGTTTGAAAAGTGAGTTGGTATATAAATTCCTCATCAAAATTAAATGAACATCTTTCAGGTAATTTTCAAAATTCGTGTGGCGTAAGTAAAAATGTAGGTCACATGCGTAAATCCTGTAGTTTTTTGACTTAAAGTACGGTTATATATAACTTCCTCTAGCAAACGTATAACTGAAAACGTATGTTTTACAATACAGTTCGTGTGAGTGTTCCATGCATACGTACTTTCAGTATTAATTTATTATAGGCGGAAAGGATGTCATATGCAGATGGACGTATAAAACATATAGCTGACCCCGTATGTGACAAACATATATGTATCTAATATACAGAAGATTGTTAAATGGCAAACATCCTGAAACTGCATGATGTAATATTTAAGCACGAAAATGGCAGTACATATGTAGCATATAGGTAATGTATGCTCCGTACAGATTTCTGTAGTAACATAGGGATTCCGTATATCTGTACAATATACCGCTGTCCTGATATCGGATTTTTCTCAGTGCGTCATCATGGAAAGCGGTTGAACCGTTTTAAATGAATTCCTGAACACAGTTAGTTGTTGAATCAAGCTGAGTTTTTATAACTTCATTTCCATTCAAATATACATTCTAAAGTTTGAGAAATGGCGTTGAAATGAATCTTTACAAACAGTATCCATAAATATATTCTTCCGTGCAAAAAATAAGGCATTTCAATTAGAGTTTAGAAGGGCAAGACATGACTCTCATGAGTTTCGCAATATTTCACATGTTTTTGGAATAACTAATAAAGGTATCTCAAATTTTGAGTCAACACTGGTACTTTAACTAATTTTGTGAGATCATACTGATTGCTGTAATCATCTGTAAGAATTGTATGTGACGGAACTTCACTCCTGAGATACCGGTTTGATGAAAAAGCAGAGTCATCGACAGATCTCGTAGAACTAGATAAGGTACCGGTGTTGACTCAGAATCGTAAATATTCGTTATTCTAATGACGATATGTGTATGTTATGTAGCCAAAGCAGTTTAAGCTGTCAATGGTGCTCGCTAAGACGGATATAATTAGTAGTTGATCCACCCACAGCTCTTACCTACCGGACCAACTTACCCTTCCATGTCTCATATAGCCTCGCTACTGAAATGGACGATAAACTCTAATCCAACAACAACAACAACAACAAACAGAAGGATGACGACCTAGTGACCTTATATTAAATGAGAAAGTACAAAGAATTAAAGCGCATTTAGCTGTCGGTCGAGCTTTGTTACCTATACACTGAGAAAAGTCCGTTCTCCGGGCAGTGGTATATTATACAAATATACGGAATCCTCTTGCTTACTACAGAAATCAGTACGGAGGATACGTTTTCCGTATGCTACATAGGCACTGATCTTAGATGATACACCATGCCCTTGCAGGATGTCGGATATCTAACAGTCTTCCTTATATTACATGCATATATGTATGTTCCCTTCATCAGCTATTTATTTATTTATTTGTCACCTATAACAGGATTGCTGCCCCAATTATAATAGGCTTACAAGAATTAAATTACATTGAAATAGTTATTTACGTGTACAACAACAAGAATAAAAATAAAAATAAAATAAAACTAAAAGATAGAAGAAAATAGGAAGAAAGACGAGTAAATAAAATAAAGAAGGATATATTTTATTTGCATTGGTGTAAAGAAAAACAAAAAACAATCTTACATCTATAACGTAATAGAAGAAAACAACTATATATACAATATTCCAATAATCATCTGACGCATTGCTTGTCTGATATTTGTTTCAACAATTGCAAATATAAAGGATATAATAGAGAAAACTTATACAATATATACAATATTTTAATAATTATCTGACACACCTCTTATATAATGTTTGTTTTAACAATTTCAAATATAAGGTGTATGGCAAAGAAAGATCAATCTCTGGACTTTCTTTAGATACATTAATATAATTTCGACAAATTCGAATTAGAGGGGAATTCATATGCATAGAAGTTTTACATTTTACAGTATAAAATAGCGTTCTAGTCCTTAAGTTCGTTTTGGCAGTATTAAAATTTAACATACTTATGCATTCATGATTATCTATAATGCCATTCACCAATTTAAATAAGGAAATCAATTGAAATATTTCCCTTCGTTTAGTTAATGGCGAATGTTTAAAAATGCCTAATAATTTGCTGTAAGAAACTCTTATGTCATAGGAATTCACCCTGTATATTTTAAAATACAAATATCGTAAAAACTTGTTTTGCATTATTTCTTACATGTTTATAGTAAGGAGTCCACACTGTTGACGCATACTCTAACTTGCTACGTACTAAGCTATTAAACAAAACCGTACAAGCTCTTATGTTATTAAATTTATTTCTATTTCTAATTTAAAAAATCCTAAAGATTTGTATGCCTCGTTAATAATTTTATGTATATGCTGATTAAAGCATAGTTTAGAATCTATAAGGACGTCCAAATCATTTACATGTCTAACTCTTTGTATTATAATATTCATAGACTATTTGGAATAAAGTAGGGTTACCTTTCTCGAGAACATTATTACTGAACATTTATTTATATTAAAAGGCAATTTATTGTCAATACTCCATCTGTAACAGCTATCTAAATCCATTTGTATCTTGAGTACATCATCGTTGTTCTTTATTTCTTTATACACTTTCATAATGGTCCAAGATTTGAACCTTGTGGTATACCCGATAAGACTGTATAGTGTGACGAACTTAACTGATTATATAATACATACTATAAGCGATGTTTAAAATACGATATAACTAATGACAATAATTTGTATGATAATCCAAAGAAAGATAATTTTCGTAGTAACAAGTCATGATTGAGTCTGTCAAAAGCCTTTGCAAAGTCCGTATATATGGTATCAACCATAAAATTATTATTTATGGAGTCTGAGATGTTTTGGAAAATGTAATTAAGTTGGTCACAGTCGCTATATGTTATACACGTCCATTTGTATGCGAGATCCTGACCGCCTATATTGTTTCATACGAAAAGTACGTACAGATGGAACACGAATACAGAAAATATTATAAAACATTAATGTTCAGTTATACGTTTGCTGTACTTTAACTCCAAAAAACTACAGAATTTACAAATGTAACATATGATTTTACGTACGCCATATAATTTTTTTCTCAGTGTACCTGAGTAAGAGAACGTTTTCCTTCTGTGACCAGACTTTCTATCCACACGGACAAAGTGACCTTCTAGTGACTCAAAATGGGAATAATTTAGTTTTCTAAATGGAGTTAATCCAGTGATTATTTACATGCAACATATTTATCAATAAATTTGTCTTGATACAAATAATGCGATCGGTATCTGAACTGGACTCTTTAGGTACCGGATACCTAATTTCCTTTCCGGAAGCGGGTGACTGGATGTGTCTAACTTCGGCACCAATAATTTTTCTTTTATTATGGGAAGCTGATTGATATGCAGAGTTAGCTAAATGATTGATCGGGTTTCAAAGCACTGCTTATTTACAAATATATGACGTACAAAGACGGGTGATGCATGAAAAGATAGATACACTCTCACCAAGTTTCTGGTACATTCTACAAATGTTCTATGTCTGCGTCATTGGTCACCCGGCACACATCCAAACGCTAATCCATACATTCATTAGCATGTTTCCGTCAATGTCTGTTAAAAGAGCAGTGATGCATTCCTGCGTTGTTGGCGTTGGGGTACATAAGTTTTGTCCTTATCATAATCTCAAAGGAGGAAACCAAATGGCGTGAGATATGGCAACCATGAAAACAGAGGAATATCATCTAGAACAGCGTGTCATGTCCTGCGATCTGACAGTTCTCTGTTGAGAATGGTGTAATGATTGTACTCCAGTGAGGTGGAGCCCCATCCTGTTGAAACATGAAAGTCAAGGAATCAGCAGTGTGTTATGGCAGGAATCACAACTGCAACACATCCAGGTACATGGAACCTTTCACTCTCTGTTCTATGAAGAAAAAGGGGCCATACATCTGTGTCTTGGATATATATATATATAACACTTTCGGCGAATCTCTTTCCAACTCTATAGTGTTATGCGGCAATTCAGTACCTCACACTCTCACATTGTGACGAATCAACTTTCCCAACATATGGAATCTGGCCTGAATATTAATATTCCCACAAATCATAGACATCTTCCATAGCTTGCTGCATTCGGGCGCAAAACTTCAATCGGTGGGCATAATCATCTAGAGTCAGGTGTTGAAACACTTGCAAACGGTAGGGTTTGAAATACAAACGCCACCGCAAACCATTCCACACTGACTTCTAAGCAATAGTCGTTCACGGCTTGCACGAACGGTTGACTTTTAAAGGCTGCGCACAAATGTCTGTCTCATGTGCCTCACGAGTTCCTCTGAGACACAGTCCGTACTTTTCCCTTTACACAGACAACCAGTAATACGAAACGCAAAATGGCCATTTGCAGCTTTTCCGTATTTGTGTACGAATGCACGCTGAATGCTCATAACTGACGAACACTTCGGATATTTTAACACACAAAATCTCTTTTGCTGCGTTGCTGCCATGTTGTAGAGTGCCGTCACAGACTTTCCATCTAGCGTACACTCGAGCCACGAGACAGACTTTTTAAACTATATTTTCATATATGACCAGTCTTTGTACGTCGTATAATTGTTATTAAATAGTGCTTAGAAACCCGATGAATCATTTAAGCTACCCTGTATAATTTACGTTTGTACATTTTTTTCGATATAACAAAACCTCGCAAAATAAATTAGGTATTGTGTATCGGAAATATCCTATTTTCGTTATAAAAAAAAAATGCTTTCCTTTATGAAAGTAAGTTGGTTAATATACAGGGTGTCCAAAAATAATGGTAATAGTGAAACGACAGATTCCTGGCACCAAAACAAGTAAAAAAAAAGTTTATGTAACATATAGTCCGTAAACGAACAGGGGTGGAGATAGATAGCTTCGAATATGGGGGAATGGAACTTCACACTTGGCTACTGGGATAATGATCGGAGCTGGGAAAGGGGGTCAGAAATACATAAATATCATATCGGCTTGTCCTATTGAACACATGTTCAAACGTTTGACATAAGTGTGCGAGAGATTCGCCATACATCGTCTGCGGATTTACGGAATGACTTTCCGGCACGAGTAATGCAACGGTGGAATGAACATAGACAAAATACAGTACGAAGTTGTGATACATGGATAATAGCAAAATGGGGTGCCTAGCATGGTTGTATTAACCGCAGGCGCAATATGGAAATTAAAAGATGTTTTACAGGGGGGGGTTTGAAGCGTACACCCGAGAAAATTAACAAGTGAAAATTCAAAATTTATCGAAAATACCCAATTCTACAGAGGGGGATATCCCTCTCATCGCCCTGGCTATTGTTACACTGCTTGCTCAGGGTCAATGGAATGTGGTATACTCAACAGAGTTAATGGGAGTGGCTGTAGTTGCTTAGAATACAAACATTCAGTGAATTTCTACATGACGTAATGATGAATCCCTAGCACAGTTATATAACATGCGGTTGACAGGTCAAGCCGATATGATTTTTATGTATTTCTGAACCCATTTCCTAGCTCCTATCGTTATTCCGTTAGGCAGGTGTGAAATTCCTTTTCCCCACTTTCAGAACTGTCTAGCTTCGCCCCTGTCCATTTCCGGACTACATGTCATATAAACTTTTTTGTTTGTTTTGGTGCCAGGAATCTGTGGTTTCATTTTTTACCATTACTTTTGGGACACCCTGTATATACGAGTTCAAAGTCCTTTTTCTCAAAATACACATTTCTTCATATATTGTGAAAACGACTTTATGCCCACCTTATATGTGTAATAATGTAGTAAAAAGTAAAGAAAAATTAATGCGATTTTTAAGTCTTAAGCATTATGTTCTTTAAATTAGACTCTACTGTAAAAGTCAATACCAACACTGAGTCAAGCTGTAAATACGTTAAATTGAATATATTGTACTTACATTTTGAATAAAAAGGCTAGGTAAACCGGTTTGGTTGAACACGGCAGTTCATCTAGTCGCTTCTTCTTTCGGTGTTAGACACCAATCCGAAACTTCTATTACATCTTTCTTGTTAAAAAAAAAAAAATGTTTTCTTTTTCATTTCTTATCTATCCGTAGTGTTTCTCTTACTTATTTCTACTGGAAACACGTGGCCTCTATTGACAAACTTTGTAGACTTCTATTTCTCCCCCTTTGCCTCCGAAACTCTTAATCCAACCTAATCTCCTGTTACTAGTTTTGTCGAGTCGCTTTTCAGACCGAGTGTGGCTCACCCAGATGTCTTGGATTATGTAATCCGAGAAACCTTTCCTTTGTTTGCCAGCACTACGGAGGAAAGTGGTCGATGGAACACTAAAAACCAAAGTTAAAAGCTTTCACAATCGTCTTTGGCTCTTTCTCTTCCGCTCTTTCTTTCCATGCGTCAGCAAAAAGATGCGATTCTTTTTGTTTGAAACCACTGCATTTTTCCTTAACTATTTTAATAATACGTTTCGTATAAGGTTCGCTTTTAGCTAATGTTCTATTAATATTTAAATTATTTTTACTTTTAAGAAAAATCTTGCCAACGCAGTTTCCTTGTGACTGAAAAAAGAATGTTCAGATACATGTGGCTTCAACTCAACCAAAGGAAGGTTACTACATCTGGTTCAAATTTGTTGTTAAATCCTAGGCATTTTTAAAATTAATTTTGAACGACGATAGATGAGCAGAAAATACGGTTATCGTGAAAAAAATCAAAATTGAGATGTCGACTTATTTACACGTTTACTGGACCTAGTGGCGGTTCGTGACTAAGTACAGCATGACTCGCACAGTTCAAAATAAAGTGACCATTTTCATGCAGGACACTGATTAAAGTATTTTCAATGGTTTTCAATATTTTCATACTACATGGTTTTCTGGTGGTTTGCATAAGTAATAGGATATTGCTATGTATTGAGCTATTGAAATGTTGACGTAAGGTTACGGACAGATGCTTGTGACCATAAAATAAACTGTCTGCATACTACTATGTCCAAAAGCTTGTTTTCTGCTCTTCCTGAATATATTAGCCATAGAAAACACGATTCGTGAGGCTGAAAGAATAGGATGCTGAAACACGATTTTTGCAAAAGATGTACACAAACAAATCTAACATTAAGGAATTGTGAACATTGTGAGTGAATATACTGCAATATCCTTGTTACCAACCCAGACACCTAACATGTTTCCATTAATATTACATGTCCATTAAACTGATATTCCACTGTATATTTTAATGTATTTTTAATTTAACGATGGGCACCAACATAAACAAGTTTTGCTGTATAGTATAGTTCATAGTATCAAACATTCATTGCCAAAAGGTGATATAACTGAATTAAAAGAAAAGCGAAAGTAAAAGAAACAGAATGTTTCACTTGCATATTAAATTTAGAATGCTAAACGGACTTACAAAACGCTTATTTGTTTCTACCTTATTACAGTACCTAAGCTAATCTTCTATATGTATAAAAACGTCACATATAAAGTGACTATGTTCGTGATTTCATACCTCTTGAGCCACCTAACTAATCTCTAACAAATTTCCAACATACATGAGGTTCGGGCCTGGGATGCTTTTTATCATTTCACTTGGACAGTGCAGAGGAGCGAGTGGGGGATATATTTAAAAATTATTGAAAATGATTGATATTGGCAACCTGGCAACTCTGGATGGATAGATAAAACTTAGCTTGAGCGAGTGCTTTAGATATACCAAATTGTTTAGTTATTATGGTGTTAGCTGTTTTAAAAAGGAACAAAAACAGTGTCGTAAGTAATTGAAAATACTTTAATCATTTAACTATTATTATATAAGCAGAATTATCTGCTATATACGTTAAAATACTGTACAGTGTTGAATGTAAACAGACCAAGTCCACCGTGCAAACGTTGCCAACCTACTTTAATTTTATGAGCACTTTCGAGATATCGAAGTTTCGACATGTGTTGTGGAGAATGTCACAAACCTCTCCCTCAGCAAGAAGCATTAAATAAAATTCAGTGTGGAATATGCTTTAACTTCTGACACGCTAAATGTGTTCATTAAAATAAAAGAAAAACGGCTATTGAGTACTTTATAATGAAAAACAATTACGGTTTTGTGAAGAATGTCAAAAGAAAAGCCGTTCTAGTATGCATAGTGATACACCTGAGTCAGTGTCTCCATTTCTCGATGAAATTTATTCCTGCTTAAAAGTTTAAAAACTGAAATCGGGAAATTAAAGAAAAATGTAGTGAAAGGAAAAAAGAGCTACGGAAATCATTGAATCTCCGTGAAATAATTATACAATATTTTGGGAAAATTGCTTTTTAATGGATGGTAGCTGGTGACTTTAATATGTCATTAATTAGTGGTAAGGATTATGATCTTTTGAATATATACTGTCGAATCTTTGCTAATTTTATAAGCTTATATAATTTGTACTTTTTAAATTATACAAAAACTGTAATTCTAGAACATTAGAGTTAAGCCTTAGTAATATTGGAAATGACATTGTGGTACAAAGATGCAAATTACCTCTTATAGAAAAAAATTTGCATTATCCTCTACTAGAAATTAATATTCTATTCACGGATCATGGCCGTATGCTGTAAAATTAAGTAAACTTTATATTCAATTTTCAAAATTCTGAATTTTTGAGAATATATCAGTTAATTCAAGATAAAGACTGGACTACGCTAAGACAATTTGACAACATTGAAGATGCAACAGACACTTTTTATTCGATAATGCATGAAATAATCATTAATGCAGTACCTAAGAAACGAGAATGTAGTGTTGAAAAGTATCCATGTTGGTTTACAAAATAGATAATTGATATGTTAAAATTAAAGGAGTATTATAGAAAACATATGAAAGGCTCTGAATATAATAGTGATATGTATAAAATAATGAGAAAGAATTCAAAGAAAATGATACGTAAAGCGTAACTAATTTCGCTAATTTCTAACTAATTTCGTCTTACTATCAAGCATATGAAACATTAGTCTGAATCTCAGGTTTTGACGAGAGCAATAGAATGGAAATCTACTTAAGAAAGACATATTATCCTCTTCATTATCAACACACATGGAATGAATCTTCTATCTTCCAATGACAAAACCTGAAATCTCCTGAGAAGCACATGGTAAGATACATAATGAGTTGAAATATTATCAATTTTATTACTAATATATTTAAACATTTTCTCTTGTACCTTTTCTACTTGTTGCTTTTGTTTTTGATAGAATGTTTCTCAAATTATAGAAGTATATCCTAATTTTGTTCTAACAAAAGAATCGTATAATGTCAATATTGTTTTTTGTTTTTAAAATGGCAACACAATTGCTTAATAAATCCAAGCATTTTAAATGCCTCGTTTATTTTGATATTTATATATTTCAAATTAAGATTTGCATCAAAAGATACTCCAAGATCCCTGACAGCTTATTTCCTTTCCAGCACTTGATTCCCTATAATATATTCAAATATAACGGGTTTCTTGATGATTTAAAACGTTACAACATTGCATTTTGAAATATTAAGTTCAAATTTATTTCTTTCACACCATTCACTCAACTTCACAAGATCTCTCTGTAATTTTTCACAATCATCTCTTGTAGAAATTTGTTTATGTAATTTATAATCGTCAGAAAACAGCAGCCTTGTAGTATATTTGAACTCTTCAGGTAAATCGTTTATCATAATAAAAAAAAAGAGTAAAAGAGTCAAATTGGAACCTTGGGGTACCTCAAAATATACAGAATATTGTTAAAATTTGCAATTGTTATATATTACATATTGGATTCTGTTGCTTAAATATGACTTAAGTAGTCGAATTATCTCATTTGAAATCTAAATCCTTTAATGTTTTTAAGAAGTATTTCATTGTTAATCAAATCAAAGGCTCTCTTAAAATCTGTAAACACTACATCAATTTGAGACCTCTCGTTAAATCTTCACTAATTGCTTGAATTATGTCCAATAAATTTGTTACTGTTGATCTGTTATGTCTAAAATCATATTGTGAATCAGAAAGATATCATGAAATGTGATTAAATAGGTGTTTACAAATTAATGAATCGAATATTTTAGTTGGAGAGGAAATCAAGCTTATCGGCCTACGGTCTTCTATTAATTTTACAGGATTAATTTTTAGAACTAGACATACTGCTAATATTTTAAATTCTGTAGGAAAATAGCACTGAGTAATAGACAAATTAAATATATATGGCAATGGCTTAACAAGATACTCCTTACAACCTTTAAAAATAGAAGATGGTATACTATCATTACTAATTGACTTTTTATCTTTCATTTTATCAATTATTTCAATTACTTCTGTTTCAATGATCCTATCCAGTGACATTGTATCTACAATCGTAGAGGCCCTACAATACGATTAATCAGATACAATCGTAGAGGATTAATCATTCAGAAAATTATAAGATAATTTAATATTTGGTGGTTCAGCACTATATGCTGATTGAAAGTGCTAGCAAAGGCTTCGAATTTCAATTATTGGCAACTACTTTTTCTTTGTTATATTCAAGTATTGATTGATTTATGTTTGAGGATGTTTTCTTATTTATATATTTCCAAACTTTCCTAGGTTCTCTTACAATTTGTTCTTCTATTGCGTTATTATAATCTCGAAAAGCAACTTCAATACTATTTTTTACTTGTTTCCTTAGTATAACAAATTGCATATAATCTGAGTAAAGTCTTGAGTTTTAAAATTTCTTCCTATAAGTGTTTTCTTCTTTAAGGTTTTATATTATTTCAGGAGTAAACCATGTTGGATATGTTAAGTTTCCTCTTTATATTTTTAGGTGTACACTCATTTAAAACTCTACCTAAATATGTGTATCTATAAATATTCAGAAGCATAAACCTAAATGTTAACAGTGATATTTATTATCTAACTTTGTGTATCTGAGTAGAATGTTTCTTGCCATTTTTTTTGTATTTGTGTATTTTTATTTTCTTTTTCTTTTTACTACTATCTTTTACTTTTCTTTTTCTTTTTATTACTTACCAAGATAGTTATTGTTTCGTTAATGTATATAATAGATTGTAAGAGCCTTCTGTAAATGGAGAATTTTTCTCTGTTGAAGATAATAAATAAATAAATAAACTAATGTCGAAACCATAGTTTCCAGGGACGCTGAGACGAGCAATGGCACTTTCTACGCCGTTTAAATTCAAATTCAGCCCCGCAACTTGGGGAAGGGAAGGGGGAGATATAGAAAAATGATCGAAAATGACCTATATTAGTGTCGAATTCATAGTTTTTTCGAGGTCGCTGAGAGGAGCAGTGAAACTTCCGATGCTGTTTAAATCCAAATTGACCCCTTTATATGCAAAACAAAACGTGTTCTCCCCGTGCAAAGAACGGGTATTCTGCTAGTTTCAAATTAAAAAGAAATGAACACACAAATTCCTTTTTCTAATACTTTTCAAAATTTCTAACGCAAATATCAAATTTCTTAACGAAACATACAGAGAGAAGAAAATCATCATGAAAGAGAGAGAACGAGACACAGACAGAGACAATGAAAGAGAGAGAGAGAGAGAGAGAGAGAAATCAACAATCATTTAGATGTGTGTTTACCTTGTTGATCTCTAGCTAAACCACCAAGCGAACGCTGGAAATCAATCAATCAAGCAAAGTGTTTGATTTTGCCGCCACGAAATGGGGGCTTTCCCAAAATGATGAACCTAAAGTTTTATTTTTTCTTTCTCTCTACCATTGTACATATTGTCTGTGCTGTTCTATTTCCCGCTTCTTTACTCTCTAGTGTACACACCATCACACACACACACACACTCACACACATAGAGGCATACAAATACAAATATGGACTTTCAATTCTTCCACGTACCCATTTTGGTTCTGTTGATTGGAGAAGCTCTGTAATCACCTATAAAACAGACATTGAATTACTCAATCAATTTGCGCCCACTGTTGATTGAATGTGAGGGCGCTGTCACCTGATGGAAGTAAAATGTTTGACACAATTACCTCTCTCTCTCTCTTTCTCTGTTTGCCTTTAATCACTGAACCACAGACGCATTCACGTAAGTTTTGAAATTATTCTCAACAGCCATTAGCGCGTAGGTTCCTATTCTGAATCGGATTTAAAATATGACTCAAAGGTCATCACATTTTTCCCTGTTATGTATTTATATTTTCATGTACGAGGGGGGTTTAGAAAGTAATGCCTCTAAGCCCACTACTTGGTCAATGGTACAGGAAACATTCTGAACTGTTTATCTTTAATGCGCTGATCTTTAAGCTATAGAATGTCCCTTGTTTTACCTTCCTATCTCTTCTCGTTCCAAAGTAATAGAACAATCGATGGTATCCAGTGGTAATGTCGGGTTGAAACAGCGGCGTTTCATTGAATTTCTGACTGGGGAAAGTTGTGCGCCCAGGAACATTCATCACCAGCAACGAGTCGTGGATACACCACTACAACCCGGAAACGAAGCGTCAGTCTATGAAGTAGTGCTCTCCTCTGTCAAAAAAAAAAAAAATCAAAGTTGTCCCATCAGCTGACAAAGTGGTGTTGACATTCTGTCTCATCCCCCTAT
The DNA here is from genome assembly GCF_964235325.1 of Thermobia domestica. Taxonomy (NCBI): domain Eukaryota; kingdom Metazoa; phylum Arthropoda; class Insecta; order Zygentoma; family Lepismatidae; genus Thermobia; species Thermobia domestica. The sequence goes on from NC_137462.1 coordinate 272,184,069, forward strand.
AGTCCGGATATTGCACTCTGCGAGTTTTGGCTCTTCCCCAAACTTAAGGATCACCTTAAGGGCCAACGCTACAGTTGTGACGCGGAGGTGGAAGCAGCAGCTCGCCAATGTGTCGCCAGCAGCCACCACAATTCTTCGTCGACGGGATGAGACGCCTTATTTCGTGTTGGCATAAGTGTGTTGTCCGAAATGGGGACTATGTTGAAAAATGATGCCACCATTTGTAGCTGACGTTGCAAGCTTTCCACTGATACTTATACCGATGCTATATGTCAAATTCAAATAAAGGTACCACCTTGGAGGCATTACTTCAGAGTCACCCTCGAAAATAGTAACTTACGTTATTTTCTTAGAAACTCGCCGGATTATAATGCAATTCCGAGTATACTTCATCTGAATAAATAGTATACAAAATAAATAGTACTTGCGTGTGTGTACACTCCAGTTGGTACCCAGAAGGTTAAGGGAAAGTGTGGTTGTAGGGAATCTAATAACTGGATCAAAAGTTGTATCGCTACTTGACACAGGCTACCACACAAGTTGTCTCTATTGATAGCAATGCTGATGGTAGAAGCCCTAGATAAAAACAGTGACAACATTCTTATATTTCGTACTTGCCTTTATGCACAGAGGAACACCTGTTACATTCCTTCAATGTAATTACCTCCCACCTCTATCACCTTCTCTCACACGTGTGGAAGACATGGTACATCGTCAGCGCGTCAATTTTTGACAATGTGTCGCAGCGAAAACCATATGGAACAGATGACGGCTTCTCTTGTGTCGTAACACTTCCTACGAAATGGTTCTATCGTCGTCAAGAAATCCCTGAAAACATTGTTGCGTACTCCTTCCACATGTAACTTCAATCTTGACCCCATGCACACTACACATTGCACATCTTTTTTTGGAACGTATTGTTATGAAGCTTCCAGTTTCCTCGTCTAATTTACGGCAATGATTCTCTGGACTGAATAATACAAGTCGTTACCACTTACTTCATCGACTCAGTTTCACGGTATCTTATGAGCAACGAAGCTCTTATAGAGCTGAAACTCACTCGTTTGATATGAAAACAATGTTATCATTATTTTTATCCAACCTATGATATATATAACATTCACCACGTTTCTGGTATATTCAACAAGTGTTTAATGTGTGCGCCCTTGGTTACCCGACACACATACAGTTCCGTCCATACATTCACTAACATTATTCCTTTAATGTCCGTCACAATAGCAGTTCCTGGAGCGTTGTTGACATTGGAGGTACATAAACTTCGTCCTTAAAATAACCCCACAAAAAGAAATCACATGACGTGAGATATGGCAACCTGGGGGGCCATGGCAACAGAGTAACATCATGAAGTCCAGCGATGTACCAGTTTTCTGGTGAGAATGGTGCGGACAATTGACCTCCATTGCTTTCCCCTTTACAGAGACAACCAGTATCACGAAATTGGCGAAACCATCGCAAAATGCTTTGATGACCAGGTGCAGCTTTTCCGTGTTCGCGTACGAGTGAGCACTTATGGCCCGAAACAAACGACACTTCGCATATTCTAACACAAAAAAACTCCTCTCCTGCATTGCCATCATTTTGTATAGTCGAGTACAGTCACAGGCTTGCCATTAGATAGTGATTAGAAACCCGATGAATCATTTAGGCTAACCCCATATATATAACCCCGGAACTTGTGTGTGTGTGTGTGTGTGTACTAGGGTGTCTGAGAAGTCCCCATACGCTTAGGTTGATTTGAGTATCAGAGTTAACAATTTCTGTGTAAATAATTAAGTACATACAATTCCTAGGTAGTTAACTAGTCAAGTACTTTCATACACAAACTATGTTTCAAATGTATTTCTGTGCTCTACCGTGCTATACACACAGAAGTATACGTCTCTATATTGTAAAATTCTCTATTTATGTAGGTAGAGCAAAACATGGTACACGGGGGTTTGTACTTTCCCATCACCTTTTTATTATAAAAGATCCTCTTGAATACAGAAATATATTACAATAAGTAATTTCCTCTAATATTTAAATTAAGAAAATGGAAAGAACCCAATGACCAGGCGTCGTAAAGCTTTTGTAGGTGAGGTTACTCTCTCTGACCAGGCGTCGTGAAAGGGAATGAGAAGTAGATTAGGTGTCTCTCGGTGTCCGGGTGTCGTGAGAGAGAAAAGGGAACCCAATTACCAGCCGTCTTAGGGCTTATAGGAAAGGTTTCTCTCTATTGAACAAGCGTCGTGAGAGGGTAAGGTATTCCCAATGGCCATGCGCCTTAGGGCTTTTGGTAGTTTGATCAACCGGGTGAGATTGATGTTGCTTGAAGTGTGCTATCGTCTTTTATCCTAAAATGTCGGCTACCTTCGTTGATATCCGTCCTCCCGACTGTTGGCGATGGTGGGTGACTCCTTTTCGTTACTGTCGTCTGTGTTGTGTTTATTTACTATAAGCACGTGTAGTAGACATCTGCTTACAGCATGGTATGAAGATATGTGAAACTTTATAATATCCTTGAGGTGTTGCCGAGGATCTGAGGAGTTATCGCCGAAAAGGTTTTCACCACACTTTTGCACAAGTCTCCATATGTCCTATATGACGATGTGGAACACGTGACTTGAAAAAATCAATCTCTAAACGATATCATTATACAGGGTCTAAAGTAGGTATACAGTCCCATACTCATCAGCTCAATGTATTTCATATCATTTCTTATTGTTATCAAACACGTAGACCTAGTTTCTTTTTTATTTGTTCTTAATGTCTTTTTACTTATACCTTAAGCTCAGAACAGCGGAAGAAAATAAACCCATAAACTAGAACGTTATACTTGATCAATGCAAGGGGTATACCTACTTTTGGGCCACCCTGTATATGCCATGTGTGGTCGTTCGCGCACAGATACACACACGCACACCATTAAGCGTTCCTTAACTTTGTGACTAGAACCATTCATATCAGCAGTTGCTTTACAGCTGAAATGGTCAACGTAAACTTGAATACAAGGATACGGGATACGGACAAAATCTCGCGGCCGAAACATCGCCGCCCAAAATCTCGCCGGCCAAAACCTCGCGTGGCCAAAACCTCGCCGCCCAAAAGCTCGCGGGCCAAAATCTCGCCGGGCCAAAACCTCGCCGTCCAAAATCTCGCGTGGCCAAAACCTCGCCGCCCAAAACTACGCGGGACAAAATCTCGCCGGGCCAAAACCTCGCCACCCAGAACATCGCGTGGCCAAACCCTCGCCGCCAAAACCTCGTGGGCCAAAATATATATCTCCTACTCCCCCTCCCTTTTGTTGTGCCGAAAACGTGAAATTATAGAAGACATTCTAGGCTCGAATCTCATCTATGCTGAAAATTTGATTGAGATCGGTAGGATGGCTGAAGAGGTATAATGTAACATAGTTATTTAATTTATATATATATATATATATATTTCCAAAGCATGCATTAGAATTTTTCTTGTCATTATTTTAATGTAATTATGTGTTATTACTAATATAAATTTTGCGATATCTTAATATCCAGACGCCGGAAGTACGCAGAAATAACTCTGATTTTAAGTTTCTTCATAAGATTGTAAATGGGGACCTAAGATCAGAAACCCTAATTCAACAACTATCCTACATGTCCCTTCCCGCAAAACCCGGAATACCCACCTATTCCATCTTGCACGCCCTAGGTTGACAATTATACAGAGGTCTCTTTTTCACCGAGTACCCAACTATTATAATAATCTAACCAGTGAGGTGGACATTTTTTCGAGCTACCCGGTGTTTGAAAGAGCAATAAAACGCGTGCTGGCTAAATAAAATTACTTGTGCACTCTTTGTTAATACTATTGATGTTACTGTTGTTGTTTATTTTTAAATTGTTTTTCTTTTTCTTTTTTTCCCGCTTGTTGATATTTCCCTGTGTAAAATGGCACAATTATGCTGTATCTGGGAATTTGTTCAATAAATAAAATAAAATAAAAATATATAGAACATTCTACATTGAAAAAATCGTCGTGAAGAGGTTTTATCCTGACGACATTTCTTCCCAGGCGACACTACGTCTCGCTTAATTTAGACCAGGCGAGATTCTGTGTCGTGTGATCATTTCAACGAGGTTTTGGTCAGGCGAGATTTTCGGTATGGCGATATTTTGGGGCGCGAGGTTTTGGAAGACGAGGTTTTGGCAAGGCGAGGTTTTGGCCCGGCGAGGTTTTGGCTAGGCGAGATTCTGTCCCGCGAGGTTTTGGGCGGCGAGGTTTTGGCCAGGCAAGGTTTCAGCCCGGCGAGATTTTGGGCCGCGAGGTTTCGGGAGGCGAGGTTTCGACCCGGCGAGATTTTGGGCCGCGAGGTTGTCGCCGCGAGGTTCTGGCCGCGAGGTTTTGCACCCAAACCCAAGGATACTGAACAGTGCTGCCTGTAACCTTTAAAGCAGTGTTACCATTACCACACCTAAACTTACAGATATTGTAATCTGTGATACTCAAACCTAGGGTACGTTTCTTATCTGATAGTGTTGAACTCCCTCATGAGTATTTGGTTAGCATACACTTCAGATCTTATTTCGTTTTCAGGTAGGAGATCATATGGGTTGGATTCCACTTTAGGTCTACGTTCCACATAGCACTTGCACTGTGAACGACATTAGTGTCAAAATCAACCAAGGGCAAATCTACTCGAAAAGTAGACAGTAACTGAGTACTACTCCGAAATTTTATTGGTATGAAAGGCAGGTCTGTTCTTCTTACGATGAGAAATCCTGTAACTACTCTACCTCTACTATGTTCAGCACAAGACCTACATTCCCCTATGAAAATGTAACGAGGATAGTATTCTGGTTGTTTAGGCCACGACTAAATTAACATACACTCTTACCTAAGACTATACTTTGAAAACTTTTATTCTGCAATATACAGGGTGGCCCAAAAGTAGGTATACAGTCCCGTACTGATCTGCTCACTGTATTTCATAACATTTCTTATTGTTATCAAATAGCTTCTTTGTTATTTGTTCTTAATGTCTTCTTTACTTATATCTTAAGCCCGGAACATTCGAAGCAAATATACCCATAAACTAGAATGTTATATTTGATCCATGCAGGGGTGTATCCCTACTTTTGGGCCATCCTGTACTGTATAGGGATGCGAACAAGGTGGGAAAATCCCTGGCTCTAGTCTACGCAATAAAGAGTTAATTCGAGTCTAGTCTAGATGTCAAAATTAATTTAATCTAATATGATTTATTCTTGACGCAGTTGCGAAAACAATATTTTTCGAAAGATCAGTAACTGTATATTTGAATAGATGAAACCCGATGTGCTCTTTTCTGAATAATGGTGCTGGTTGTCTGTAGAAAGAAGAAGCTACCCAAACTGCTTGCGGAACAAAAATATTTAGCAAAAGATTAGACACTCTTATTTTGTAGCCTTTAATTTCTCTTCAGTTTTAAATCTATAAAATTATGAAGGGGAAAACTTGAAAACTCAGCAACTACACAGCAACAACTTTGTTGGGAAATCTCATCAAAAGGCTGTTAACTTGTCATGGAACTTTTACGTGTTCAAGAGTGCAATATTATATTGCAATCAAATGCAATTATGTATCCCCTCTACATAAACCCTCCAGCTAAACGAAAGTGATAATGCCAAACTTGTTGATGCAGGAATATAAACCCAATCTTCCTTCTTCTAATAGGCTTTCGAAGAAACTTCGTTAACTTTCCCTGGATAAATCTCTAGTTCACTTTGTCATCTTTTATTTTTTCTATCTTTCTATTTTTCTTTCCGTGTCTCAGTTTTAAAGTGAAAATGTAATTTTGAAAAAAAAAAATCAGTTGTTAAAATTTGACTTAGAAAGCCGTATCATTGAATTTATTTTAAAGGGAAAATATTTCAAACAATATTACATAAAGTACAATTCTTTGAAGTATTAGTGAAATGATTTTAACCTTTGGTTATTATTATTATTAAATATTCCGCCTTTTTCGAAATCCTCGGACTAATGAGATTTTTAATTATTATTTCAAATGGTAACCAAGAAAGCTCTGTCATTTTTTCACCCACCACCTTCGAACATCGATATGTTACCTCAGACTTACCTCGAAGATCAAAAATAGTCCCCATTAGAATCGACGACCATCTGCCAACGTTCTGAAGGGCCATGAATTCCATCGCGGTAGAACTTCGTGGGCCGTGAAGCGAAGAAAGTATCACGTGCATTTTGCAACTCTACTAGTATTTGAGCTGGCGTTATCTAAGGTGATTGTTCAAAGACTGGAACAGGCTATAATCGGACGACGCAATATCCGGAGAATATGGCAGATGCAATAGTGTTTTTCATCCAGTCCGGGGGCCGCGGTGGCTCAGTGCTAGAGCGTTCGCCTCTAGTGATTGGGATCCCGGGTTCGATCCCAGCCCCCGTCAAGTGAACTTTATGGTGGAGAAACACCGTGTGCGTGGGTTTCCTCGGGCTTCTCCCGTTTCCTCCCACTTTCTTCGTTCCACCATTTCATTCATTACTCATCATCACCGTCTCATTTAGCCTAACCGGCATAACCGTGGGACGTAAAACTCAAAAATTTCATTTCATTTCATTTTTTCCATCCAGTCCGTAAAATGGTGTTCCAGGCCATCCTAGCCACGTGAGGATTAACGTTGCCCTGTAACAGGAGGACCCTTTTGCGATTCAGAAATGCTGGCTTCAGAGTTTTGAGTTTTTCTTGACAGTGCACAGTTGCATTGTTGTTCTGACCAGCTGTTAGCAGTTACCGATATACGATGCCGCGAGCAGTTCATCGAACACACATATGGACCTTCTTCTGGTGCAGTGTTGGTTTCGGCTGTTTTAGAACCTGTTCATGGCATGCTTACGAATGATGACGGTGCTGTGGAGCTTCGTACAGGACCTACGTCTCATCACATGTCAACATCGTGATCAGAAATGGCTCCTTTCTTAGTGAGACAACAAAGAATCACAGGTGTCTGCTCGGGTTGCCTTCAGAGCTGGAGTCAAATTATATGGGACCCATCAACCTAACTTGTAGTGCTTCCCAAGTTGGTGGAGTTGCTGCCGAATGGTGTCTCCACTGACATTGAATTGTAGTCCAAGTTCCTAATGATCTTCATTTTCTGCATGTGTTGATCTTCCGACACGTGGTGCGTCTTCGAGTGTTTCATCACCGTCCTTAAACTTGTTAAACCACCACTGCACTGTTCGCATAGTCACGACACCATCAGCAAAGGTCTGGCATATCTTTCGCCCCGCTGCAGTGGTATTTGACTCCAGTTTGAATTAGTACAGGATATACGATGCCGTGTGGAGATCCAATGTTACTGTGTGGAGATCACATGTTTGCTCTGTCCTTACGCAAGTTCACGGTGTAACTGAACTGCCACGAACCAGGTAGTATGTTGGATGTACGCGCAGCAACAACTGACATTCAAAGAAAGTGGAAGGAAACGGGAGAATCCCGAGAAAACCCAAGCTCACTTGGTGCAAGCTGGGATCAAACCAACGACCCCGTGCACCATAGGTGAACGCTCTACCACTGAGCCGCCGCGGCCTCTGGAAAGGAAAGATAGACATGTTTCATTGTAAAATTAGACAATTTAATTTTTTTTGTGAAATTACTTTTTTGAAAGTAAAAAAAAAAAAAAGAAGTCTTCGTCTTCGTGATCTGTGAACAGTTTACGAAACAGATCGGAAAAATCTCTTCTTAACTTCGCCATTAAACTTAGCTTTTAAATAATAAGTTAAATAAACTAAAAGTTTACTTGCAAGTTAGTTAATTTGATCAAATTGTTTTAAAGTTCTGCCTGTCGTTACGAAACAAATTACAACTAAACATACAAATTGTTTTGAGAAAATGACAAATGACAAATGATACATGTCTTAGAAGATACGTCAAGTTGAATAACAGTTAGTGAAGAAGTATTACAAAAGCTGATCTATTAAATTTAAATTCTCCAGCAAAATATCAATTCGTCAATGCTGTAACTAATTACTTTGAAGTACAATCTAGAATTTTACAGGAACATCTTGATTTGACGTAACATAGTCCATCCATCTTCACTGAATAGCATTTGAAAGCCAAGAAAAATTACTCATCTTTCTCATTGATTTCATATTAAATTGGATAATTTTCTGGCTGCGTTTATTAATACAATCAATCCATATCTTTAAAAAAGTAGATCTTGTTCCTATTAACAATACAATAAAATTAGAACAGGACTAAAATCGATTTCTGTCATGATACTGACCATCTTTCACTTTGAAACTTGACATTCACGATTCTTTCAGGATCACTATTTTTTACACATTAGAATAGAATGATTGATCGCTCACCTCTTTGAAGAAGATTTTACTTATGTATTACAGAATTAAAGCTTCTTACTTTTGATCAATAAAGTGATCCAAAATACGTAGATAACCACAAAACAATCTGTACGCTATGCATAAATATCATACTGCCATATATGTACTTCCTTTCTTATACAATTATTTTTTCTACATAACACCAATTAACTCCTTCAATTCTGTTATAAATTTTATACATCTCGTACTTCCACGATTAATCAGCTACTAAATCGACACTTGGCTATACATAGTAGTATATACACGGTGTTTCAAAACAACGCCGACAACGTTTGGGAGGTGATTACTGACGCCAAGATAAGACAAAAGGTATAAATCAACTTGGGTGCACAAATGCTTTCTTTCGGAGCTATAGGCTGCCGAAAACATGAAAAAATAAACTTTAAAGATCTGGAACCCAACTACTATGGGACCTACCGTACTTGGGTGAAGACTTCTCTTAGGAACTAGTACGTATCCTATCAAAATATCCATGTCTCAGAATCCTGCGGTACTTCCGCAACAATTTTAATAAAGGTAGTTGGTGAGTACTTCAAATTATGTGCCCGTAGCGAAACTCCCTGTATAAAAATTGTTGCGTCAGTACCTTAGAATTCTGAAATGTGTTTTTGGATAGCGCACATATTCGTTGCTAAGTGAAGTCTTGACCCGATTACGGTAGGTCCCATAGTTTTGGAGCTATGGACTCTTTAAAGTTCATTTCTTCATGTTTCCGGCAGCTTATAACTCCGAAAGGAAGCATTTGTGCACCCAGGTTGGTCTATACTTTTCGTCTTATCTTGGTGTCAGGAATCATTTCCCAAACTTGTCGGTGTTCTTTTGAGACACCCTGTGTAAACTAAGAAAATTACAAGTAACAATTCTTCAAATGTTTTTAAACAATTGAACTAAGTTGCGCTAACAATTTAGGTTTGTTTTCCACCTTACAACCTGGCATACACAAATTAAGGGTTCAGTCTCTTAAGCGCAATATGAACAATAATTCAAATAGGTCTGAAATGTTTTTAAGGTAAGGTAATATGTAAAAGAATAATGGTTTGCGAACTTCATGCAAATTAAATAAACTTTTATTTCTAATTAATCTTAAACATAAAAATAGACACTGTAAGAAACGGGCATAATTTCACTTTTAATGTTATAATCTGAATAGTATATTAAAAACCCATGGTTTTCAAGAAGGAAACAACTACCATTTAAAACGAATTCTGATCATATTTATGACATCTATTTAAATCAAGCTATTTCTCTTTTCTAATAAATATTAAGCAAAATTTTCTCAATTACGCTTATTTCAATTTTATTGCAACTAGTTAAAACGCTTGTTCTCCAGGCATGGTTTATGAAAAGTATTTTAGCTCCTTCCCCTCTTAGAATTTGCATTTCAATGAAGGCGTAATTATTAAAAAAAACGTAAGATAATAAATGTCTTTGACATCCTTTTTTTTTAAAAAAAAAAAAAAACTTTCCAGCTACTTAGAATAGGGGAAGATGGGGTAATAAGAGACACTATGGGTAATGAGAGACAAAAGTAATTTAAAATGTTAACAGTTTTCAAGTCACATTTCTGATTCTTTGTATACATATACTTTGTTACTGGGCAACACAATCAACACAATTGAAAAATTATTTCTTCCCAATACTGCGAATATATATATATATATAAAATTTCAGTTGTTGCCTCTTATTACCCCATGGGGTAATAAGAGATGCTGTCCAGATTTCTTTCATGCTGTGCCTTGTTATTAAACTGGGGTTACATGGGATATTTCTAAGATGTATTCTATTGCCCTAACTTTTTATATTTTTTTACTACTTTTCTGTCAATTACCATGTGAAAATTAAGGTTAGTGAAAGTCATACTTGAATGTTGAATGCGTTTAATTACAAACTATACAAATTACAGCCTTTCATAATTTGAGAAGTTTTTCACTCATTCTGAACATTTGGGAATGACAAGATTACACGTTGTAGTTATATAAACCTTTTTCATTAAAAGGATAGGACCTACATCGTAAAACAACTCTGAATGCTACAGTGACTCCTTACACAGTAGGCTATACAAAATTAAATAGGCTATACCAAAATGAAATAAGAATCTGCATGAATATTTGCTACAATAAGGGAATGAAGCCTTAAGCCCTAAAAGAGAAAATAGTCCTAGGTCAAAACTTTTAAAACCAAATATTCTCTCTTTTTAAGAGAATAAAGCCTCTTAATATTAAATTCTGCTCTTTTAACAATGAACGGGTCACTTCCTAATAAAATTACTGGACCATAAAATATAAACACTTTATTCACTTTCTGGATATCATCATGAGGAGGCCAGTGGAATTTTAATCTCAAGTTAGTGAAACCTGGAAAACCAAACGACTATCTCTTATTACTTCAAGAAAACCAAAAAATGGGGTAATAAGAGACGCTCATTTTCTGGCAAGCTCATTTATCAGAGATAAACTGGAACAATTCTACTTTGAAGTATTACTACTGCTGTACAAATTTGTGCAATCAATTTGTTTAGAAACGTTTATAACTAAGTTGTAAAAAAATCTTCACGAAAAAGACTTACTTTAGGTGGCTAAAGGTTTTGGTAGACACTTTTTGAAAGGCAGAAAAGAAAGTAAAGAAGTTGCCTAAAAACAATGATTTTTTAGGTTTGTCACAAAAGAATACACTAAGCTGTGGAATTTTTAAAAGTTTTTCTGATGATAAACCAAACTACCAGTCATTTTGTCTCTTATTACCCCATCTTCCCCTATTTCCTTTAATCAAGCTAACAAAATAAAATCCTAGCTTAAGATAGGTACTAACTATGTTGTAAAATTGATTTCAAACTGGTCATTTATTTATACATAATTCTGGATATCACCGACTGCTATGGTCCCAAGTCTGTCATGTATGAGGGATGATATTCCTCAGGGAGCACACTCTCCGGGAAAAGGGAAAAGAAGAAAGGAATAGGGAAAGATGGAAGCAGCCTTGGACCAGTTCGTTAGGTACCATCCCAGTATTTGCCTGGTGTGAATGAGAAGAACTCTGCAGAAACCTCATTTAGGATGTCTGGCCTGAGAAACCTGTTACATTTTTTACAACCGAGTGTCCCCACAGGGAATCGAAACCAGATTGCTTATCAAAATCACGAGACAATCTCTTTCAATATAACGAAATTATTTAACTTCACCGATACTCTCTTAAAAGAGGAATTTTTGAAATAGCTCGGATACACGTCTGCTTATTTGTAAAGGAATTTATGTACCAAGTTTTATCTTCGTAACTTGACATACAAGTGATATCCTCAATTCTTATCAATAATTGTGCCCCCCCCCCGTTTCCCTCGTAGAATACGATTTACAATCAAAGGAACATAATACATTCTTAATCCGAGATAGGAACTAACTATGTTGTAAAATTTATTTCAAACTGTTTAGCCGTTTTCATGTAATGAGATCACAAACATGACACAACGTTTCTTTCAATATGCCAAAAAATATAAAAACTTGTAAGTGGGATTTAAAAAGGCAACGCTGAGACGCTTTTTTGTTTACTTATAAAGGAGTTTTGTGTACTGAGTTACATTTACCTACGCCTGAGTTACATGGCTTCCCGCTTCGCTCCTCGGATACTTATTTTAATCAAACTGATATGAGTAAAATTCTGTTCGAGATAGGAAAAACTATATACTTTGTTTCAAAAACTGTTCAATCATTTTCCATTATCCGATCATCCATAAAATCAGTTTCATTTTTATGTATTTGATAACATTTTTCCTTCAAACAATATCGTTGGACTTCTATCGCCTTGGACAACCTACTGATAACAAGTGATAAACAGGTGAGAGAGTGGACGGACCACTGTTCTACTGGTCGTTCCAGACTGGTGTGACCAGTAGTGTGAGAAATAATGTTGAACCTAACGTTTGATGATAATGACAATGAAAAATGTGTTTCCTTGAAATGGGTTAACTCTTTATTTTAAGAATTCTTCATATGAATCATTAGTTGAGTAGCACTACAATTTTACTTGAATCAACAAATTTTGGGGTGTGAAATAAAGATTTCTGTTCTATTGCTGTTTCAATCTTTTGTTTGTGATTTAAACTACGCATGTCTCGCCATTGTATATGAGAAAAACAATTTACTCTAATTTTCATCTGACTATAACAAATGTTATTGTGTTCTATTTTAAGAAACTTAAAGATCTAAATTTATCAACGATTCCAGGACCATTACAGAATTGTATTACTGGTGTCTAGTATGTCGAGGTATGATGTTGTACACTGCACTGCACTATGGCTGTGGCATGTAATGATCAGATGAACTGAAGCAACATGTCATAAACGGCCAGCTGTGACGTTCATAGAATTTTAATTTCTTCTGGTCTACAAGCGTACAGAACAAGGTTCATAATCAATAACAATAGAGTACAAGCCTCTCTACTAGCAAAATCGTTATGAGTCATATTAGGAGATGAAACAACATTACAGGCGGAGATAAGACTGAATTATTGTATTAATGGTTGTAAAACTTTTATAACGACCTAGTGTTGAATTCAAAAACTTTTTTCTTCAAAATAAGGTTTTGGAAACTCAGGAGATTGTTCTAAATATGGGCTTGTCAAATTGCGTAGGCTCCTGCATAAAACATCAAGCAATGATACCCATGTTGTAAATTAGTGATTTACAATACATAACATGAAAATTACGATTTGAGTTGAATATTTATTTTATGTTCTTATGCAAATCATGGTTATGATAAACGTGCCCTCCGAATGACGATCGAGAATCATGTGCATTTGGAGGGTGAACAGACTCTATAAACTATTTCCTACCATATTATCTCACCTCCAAGAGCGTTATTTGTAGTACTATGTCATCAGCCCTGGAAAACATAAATAGAATATTATTACAAAAAGTTCAATTAGCATTCATAAAATGCTTTAAAATGAACTAATACCTTCATTCCTTTTCGCAGGGTTGTCCAAATACAAAAGGCAGGGTTGGCTTTTTTCGATGTAAATTGTTGTTAACTTCACTTATGTGTTACTAAATACGGAAGTTAACATCACACGTTAGTCAAGCTCTTAATCCAACGCTAGAAATGACTCTGCACGAGACCCGATATGTTTAGCTTAGAATCGAAACTTTCAAATTGAATGTTTTTTTTTTAATATTTTGTTCAAATTCATACACCATAAACGTCGTACGCAAGATATTTAACCAAAGAGAAAAGACTTACATTGAATTATTCATTAAATAGTAGCATTTTGAAGATGTGACCAAGATTCCTATATAAAATTTTGATATCCTTTACATATAAATGATTACACATTCATTTAAAATTAGAAATAAGTGCTTTTTGAAATAAGTTGAAAACAAAGCTTACCATGTTAATTTCAGCTTTCTCAGAGGCAAATTCATTTCCAAACAAAATGTTGACACACACGATACTAACTGACCCTGTAGTCACAGCAACGTGTTAAGAAAAATACGTCTGGAGAGGAAAACTAGGATGTCAGATCTAAACTGGATGTAGTAATCAGAAAAAAAAATACTTTAAAGCATATAAAGGCAATTTAGATATAGTGCCTGGGTCAGCTGACATGGATGAAAGATACATCGATGGCAAAAGGAAGGAAAGGAGGAAGACCTAAACTGAGATAAGTTAATAATGTTACAGAGGACTTCAAAATGTTAAGAATGAAAGTTTGGAGCAAAAGGATTAGCAATGAAGAACAATGGGAACAGGTCATTGGGGAGGCCAGTGAACACTCGGTAGTAAAACCAGAGAGTGAGTAAGTTGTTCATAACAAACATTACGGAAATGTTTGGTAGTAGAGAAAAACCAGAAGAATAGAAAGGGAAACCTATTGCTGCTGATCGTAAACCTCACCTTTCATATAACATTCTTTTTAGCCTGATATTGCTTGTGCACTATTTTCACGTGAAGTCTCTCTTCAAATTTTCAACCTGTAGTGGTAACTAAAATTGCCCATTTCAATTTTTAATGGAATTTCTGAAACTTAACAAACCACGAAACCACTTTACAAATTATTTTAATGCATACGTCATCACGTTACAGTAACTCCGACGCACGTCTTAACTTTCATAACCTGGAAGATGATTGATTAATCTCTTCCGCACTTAGAGATCTATTTCTATTATCGTTGTATATCATCTCGGATTTCTTTCAAAACTCATTATGTATTATATGACTAAAATATACTAGACTCTTGTTTGGTAATAGGGGCCGCGGTGGCTCAGTGGTACAGTTGCTCGGCAGACGCCGTGCCGTTCACCTCGTTGTTCCGGTAGGTGTTCGAGTGGAAGTAGTGAGTGTGTTAACTTGCTTCAACTTAACCTGCATTGTCAAGTGGAGTATTTTCTACTACCAAGTAGTTCGGGTTATATTTACTCTTTTCATCATATTGCCTAGTGTGAGGTACAGGTTTATCTACTAAGTGCATTATGTCTGTTATCCGAGTGAATACTTTACGTTTGTCATTTCAAGATGTTGTGAACAAGCCTAACACCTTAGTCTTGCATGAATGGATCCGCAATACTTTTCATCTGCTTCCCGATCAAGTTGTAAGTATTGAGTTTGATTATAGTCGCGAACAGTTATATGTTAAGTTAATCTCGCAAGTGCTTTGTGAACAAATTCTGTTTCGAGTGAATGGAAAGGTTAGTTATTCAGATGATCTTCGTACATATAACATTTTAATCAATTCTGCCAGTTCCAATATTATAACTGTCCGTTTACATTTGGTACCCACCGAGTTGGAAGATCATCATATTTCTCGTATGCTTTCTCAGTACGGTGAAATTAAGTCAATTGCAGACGAAATGTATTCTACTGAACACATCTATGAAGTAAGAACTGGGAGAAAGATAATCCGTATGAGCATTAAGCGCCCCATACCTTCTTATGTGCCTATCTGTGGTTTACGTTTGTGGTTAAGGTATGGAAGTCAAGTTAAAACCTGCGCCCTTTGTGACGCACCAAATCATTTTCTGATGGAATGTACAAAGCGCTGTATTCCTGCAATCGTACCAGCTTCAGTATCCAGTGTTTCACCATCCAGAGCCCCGCCCATGCCCTGCAATTTGAATAAAGTGGATACTCTACCGAATGTTCATTCGTTTACAAGTTTTCCCGTACTAAGTGAGAAACGTCCTCCAACTTTACAGGAGAACCTTCCACCTTCAACTGTAACGTCTGCAAATACTTTTGCTAAGAGACTCAATGAAACTGAATCCACTTGTCCGCTCGATGATCCCCCTAGTTCTACAGCTGCATCTGACGCCAGTTCCCCTGCTATTGCCTCCCAGCAGACCCTTGCTTCTAATACAAAGCAGAGTAACTCATCCAGTTCTCCTATCATAGCGCCTAATAGTTCGGATTTTCCACAACAGAGTATTACTGTTTCAGCATCTTCCGCATCGGAGATGGATACGCTACCTGAAATCACGGTAAGTACTCCACCGTTAGTGGGAATTGATGACTCTCACCAGGAAGTGAGTGATTCTTTCGATAGAGATTCAGCATCTACAGAAGCATCCCAGTTTCCCTCTCTACCCGAGAAGAGACGTCGCAAAGGTCGATCTCACTCTTCCCCTCGTGATACATCCAATAAAGCCAATAAACTTCAGAAAACTAAGAGTGTTCCCTCCGTAAACATCAATTGTGTGTCTGGTTTCACGAGGTCACGAGTAGATCCCCATCATAGTGAAGCAAATGCTAAGGCAAATGATAGTGCTGCCTCTTCGGACAAGTAATCATATCACCTTCCAGTATAGAACGGGAATGTGTGCGAGTGTTGCCCCCCGTCTTTGGTTTTTCAAGTGTATTGTGTCATTTCCTTGTGTCGTGCTCTTTTTGGTGTCTTTTTCTTTTCCTATGGCCATTAAATATGTATGCCACGCGTATAGCCACTCTTAATGTCAAAGGTATTTCTAGTCTCGCCAAGCAAAAAGTGCTAGCCGATTACATCAACAAATCGTCTCTGGATATAATTTTCCTTCAAGAATGTAATATTGACAATTTCTCCTTTCTTTTTAATCATTTGTGGGAAGCCAATCCTCCCGAAACTGGTTCTGGAACAGCTATTATATATCGTAAAGATGTCTCATTAACCGCCTTCTCAAAATTTCCGTCAGGACAAATTATCGCAGCCAATTATGAAAGCATCCACTTTTGTAATTGATATTCGCAGTCCGGGAATAACAAACGTGCTGAGCGAAACTCCTTCTATCTCGCCGACGTTCCAATGGAGTTGCATTCTGATGCCAGAGATTTGATTTGTGTAGGAGACTACAACGCAGTGTTAGATCCTATAGACTCAAGTTTTGGTTACAATATTTCTCCTACATTACGTAAATTGATTCAAGACTTTAAGTTAGTTGACATATGACGTCATTATAAAGGTAACGCCCCAGGGCACACTTTTTTCGACGAAATGGATCCTCACGTTTGGATAGGATCTATGTCAGTACCACTTTAATTAATTTTGTGTGCTCCATAAACGTTCAACCGGTATGCTTTTCTGATCACTGTGCTGTGGATTGTACCATTGATCTACCCATCCGTAAGTACTTAAAGTCATCCTTTGTTTGGTCACTCAATAACAGCATTTTAACTGACGAGGATCTACAGTTGCTAATTACCAATAAGTGGAACTATTTAATGCACTTTATATCTAACAAGAAAAGTTTGTTTTCATGATTGTTACATCACATTAAACCGTCCTTTCGGTCTATCTGTAAACAGCACTGCAAAGACAGATCCTCTCTTCTTAAAGAGCAATATAATTATTACCATCTCTTATTATGTGACTACTATAAAGAACTTGCTCAAGGAGTAGACGTACTCCCTCGTATTAAGGAAATTAAGGCACTCTTACTCACTTTACATCGTAAAACAAATCAAGGTTTTTTCACGAGAGGCAATACAACGATGCTTCAGCATGAAGTTCCCTCTTTACATACAGTTATCTGTGAAAGGCGCAGAGGTAAACAAAACCTTATTTCCAAGGTCTCCTTTCCTAACGGTGTAGTTCACGAGCATGATCAGATAATCCCAGCTTTGTACGATGCATACCAGAACCTATATTCCCCTGCTGCAACCCAATCTTCTGACTCTTGCTTCAAGCGTCCGACCGGTACTTTCACCCCGGAGGCTCGTAACATATTCAATGCGACTTTTACAGAAAGAGAAGTCAAGAACGCTATTTTTGCAGGGAAGTTAAATAAATCTCCGGGACCCGATGGTTTTACACTAGAATTTTACCGCCAATTTCACAGCATTCTTACGCCTTTTCTCAAAGAAATGTACAACGAAATCCGACTCACTCCCACGTGCATCTTTTTCTTTACCGCTGGCATTATGGTACTTGTACCTAAACATGCAGGTGCGCATGACTGATAATTTTAGACCGATCACCCTCCTTAATGTTGACCAGAAAATTTTATCTCGTTGCCTTGCCTCTCGTTTAGAACCGTTTCTAAATCAAGTCTTACACAATGATCAGTATGGCTTAAAACATACAAAACCTATGTTTTTAGCATTAAGTAATATACGAGAAGGTATTCATTGGTGTCAGAAAACAAGTTCTCCGCAGGTCGCTTTATTGGCTCTTGATTTTCATAAGGCATTTGACAGATTGTCACATGATTACATGTTTAAGGTACTTGAAAACTATGGTTTCGGAGACAGTTTTCTTAATTTGATTAAATTTCTTTATACTCAACGATATGTAAAATTAAAGGTTAATGGTGCACTTACATATCCTATCAATGTACGTCGAGGTATTGCACAAGGTTGCCCCCTGTCTTCCATTCTATATAGCGTAAAATTACAAGCATTTATAGACGATATACATTGTTTCATTAACAGTCCACAGGAACTGTTGTCACGTGTTGAAATTCTCATATCGAACTATGAGTGCGTTTCAGGTGCTATTCTCAATAAACAAAAGTCACGCCTGATGTGTATAAATCCGGCTGACCAACATGTGTATATGTCTACGATCCCCTTTACTGATCGCATCAAAATCTTAGGCGTAACTTGGCAACGTCGCATAGCAGATACTATAGACTACAATTTTCATACCACAACCTGTACTTCGGTTGCACTCATACACCAAAGTAAAGTCCGGCAGGTAAATCTTGCAGCCAGAGTGTACCTTTTAAATGTTTTTATTTTTAATCGTCTTTGGTTTCTGACTTAATTATTTTCCTTGCCGAAGAAATACCTAAGTATCATACGAAAACACACAGGGCAACTGCTGTGTCATAATCACTGCCTACGGGTAAGTCACGAGATTGCGTGTTTTTCAAAACGTAACGGTGGCCTTGGCTTTAAAGACATTCAACTTCAGAGCTACTCGCTGCTGATACATAGCGTCTGCCAAACATTATGCTCCTACCCAGAGTTCCTTTCCAGCAAAATGTTACGTGTATCACTACGTCATATTGAGTTACAAGCTCCCCTGCATATACAACCTTGGATTTCCCTTGTGCCATACCTCAAGGACGTATTTCTTGATATTAGTTACTCACTTATCGCACGGAGTCACCTTGAAGATCTTTCTGTGAGACAATTATATAATCGTTATCATGCCACTACAATTTCGGTTCCCCGTATTGTAGAACATTACCCAATGACAAACTGGAAGAAAATCTGGGCAAACATTCATACTCCGGTATTGTCTCCTTCCATGCAATCTCTTTGGTAAATTGTTGTTCATAATATATATCCTACTAACGGGAGACTTTATGAATTGGGTATTTGTAATATTTCTTTCTGTGATAATTATGTTCTCGATACTCTCCAACACCGGCTCGAAAGCTGCTCACAAAACACAGCTTTATGGTTTCATTATCAAAAAATCATAGCCCGTATCTGCAGAACAACTCCTAATATTCACTGTACGTCATTCATGCTGCTTCCGGATTATCAATTTTATCCCAGCACTAAACATAACGCAATTTTATGAATCACGTCCCGAACTATCGATATTCTTTTATGTAATGATTTTAATAGTAATGTGACTTTGTATGTCAACCAACTTTTGTTCCGTATGCAAACTCTAGCACTTTCAATTCGTAAACAAAAGTTTGCTAATTTTCTAGCAGCAATTTATTGATGTGTCTCTTGAACTTTTTTTTTTTTTTTGGTATAATTGGATGCTCACAGTACAATTTTGTTTGTTAATCTTTCTGATGTAATTGGCTAATAAGAGTACAATAAAGTATTTTTAAAAAAAGTGGTAGAGAGTTCACCTATGGTGCTTGAGGTCCCAGGTTCGATCTCAACCCCCGCCAAGTGAACTTGGTGGTGGACAAACACCGTGTGCGCGGTTTTCCTCAGGGTTCTCCCGTTTCCTCCCACTTTCTTCAATCCACCATTTCATTCATTTCTCACTTGGATTTCTTTTAAGTTAGATTATACCTTATGTGTATATTATATAACAAAAACATAGAGGATACTTGTTTAACAATAATTAACTAAATAATACAGTATTTCACTTTATGAAAGAATAAAGTTTTGTTTTAAGTATTCGCTACTTCCAAACGCTCTACTAAAGAGAGGAAGTTTATATTTTCTACAGAGTTGATAGTCAAGTATTGTTTTTTGTTACAGAAAATGAAGACGATCCTACCTTTACACATCACTTCGACGGAAATATTGCCTGTCTGTTCAATATATTGATAATGAACTCTTTTATCACCAATATACAAGGATAAACGTGAAACTCGTATGACGGTGCAGCATCTTACCTTCTTAGGCAAATCTGAAATGACGCTGCTACAAACACACGTTGAAGATTTGTAATCTCATTTCATTTTAGAAAAACTGGAAATACTCAGTTTTATCTGTGTTCGTTTTTACCTGAAAGAAAATGTTGAGACAACTTGAAGCTGAAATATACTGATTGTAGTTTTAATGGCAAAAATTACAGTCTGGTGAATCTTATGTGATATGATACACACAAAAATTTTAGCAGTGAATCTAACCTTTTATTCTATTCAAAGAAGAAAAAGGAAGCATCCTCTTGGCCTACCTAATTTTCCGGGCTACTTATTCCCGCTTCTTGATTTCCTTTAATTCAAACATTTACCTTTCTTTATAACTAAACGTAAATATTCCTTTGCTATAATAATTAAACTCCTGTTATGTTGATATCCGTGCAGGTTGGTGTGGAACACCAGTCTCCTTATCAACTCCTCTTACTTTTGGTGTTAATGGCGACGGCCAACATAAACACAACTAACAACGATCGAAAGTATGATAAGAGAAATGAAAGAAAGTAACAAGTAAGAAAAAGAAACAGAAGAGTAGAATGGACGAAAGAAAGAAAAAAAGAACACAGTTTTTACATGGAATGAAATTTTACAATTACAGCACTTTTCTGAACGAAGAGCATAAGAAAATGGAAAGTCAATGAAATTCTTAGAAATAGTAAGAATGATTATTGTTGTACGTGGAATGCGTAAAAATAACAAATTTACTTCGGGGGCTTGAGCCCGATAGGCCCACCAAAATACGCCACTGTTCGTGAATATCATTTTTGTTCACCAGCTCACAAGGGACATCACCCAATTGTCCGGCATGAAATTCAATGAAATTTTTGTTGCTGATAGAGGACATCTATTCATTACTTGTGATGACAGAAATTTTTGCCATGGTGCAAGTTTTCTATTTTTTAATAATTTTTAAAGGTTGTGATGTGGTTAATAGAAATTACTGCAGAAGTCCCTTACTACCCTTTGTAAACGGAGTGTTACTGAAAGAACAACCATGTAGATACGTATAGGGTCTAGGGGGAAGTCGTATGGTACGTATGACCTTGACGGCAGCCATCTTGAAATCCGCCATTTTGAATTAAGGTCAAGTTTTTTAAATGGGCAATAGGATAGTATGATACATACTTTCGGGTTAGAATTTAATCAGTTAGTTAGTTTTAAGATGCGCCCATTTGGTAAAAAGTTACAGGCATATTAATTGTTTATACTTATTATGTGCGTAAGTCCCTTACCTCCGCTTCTAACCCACGTATTAATGATAATAAGTGGATAAAGGTTTTGGTAATACATATTATGCCTAGAGGAAAGTTGTACGATAAGGGTATGATTGATGGCAGCCATTTTGAAATCAGCCATTTTGAATTAAAGTGAAGTTTTGAAAACTGAAAACCATGGCATGTGGCACCAAATTTTAATAGTAAATTTTCCCCAAAAGCCAATGGTATGCTTATTTTTGTTCTATAGTTAACCAATATGAATTGATGACTCTTCTAATATGCACGAAACGTCCATTATTTGATCTTTCAAATTGGCAACACTCCTAATTTTCATCGCATGTTTTAGGATTCCAACTGGCACTTTGCAATTGTTTCCATTGATCATGTTTTCTAAATTTATTTCCTTTTTTTAAGAGTTGCGATTTGTCAGTTCATGAATAGTGTTGGGATAAGCATCCAGCAATCTTTCTGAATTTTGAAGACTTGCCATGTAATTATTAATTTCATAGGCAATGTAATTATTTATTTCCTATACCTGCCCTTCAAAAATTCGTTTACTGACATGAATCATCGCAGAACGAAAGAACTCCAACTTTGCATTCAGGTAATACCGGAGACGTAGCTTGTAATGGATAGTAGATGAGACGAGAAATAAGTTGAAAATTCACCTCAAAAAAGGAAACGAAAGATGATTGTCGTGTAAATCAATGGTCTTTTGTTTTGTTTTATATTTATTTGTTTATTGTATATGTATTTATTTATTGATTTATTTTCTATGGAAATATTTTAGCTAGTCAGACAAAAAAATCATTCGGTTTTTAGCGATTGTTGTCGATGGTTCATGTTTGTAAGATTTATAATCAGTATTGATCCGGAACTCGATTAAGTTACACCTCTTTATAAAGAAGTTACCTGTTTTCATATTTTGTTCACGGTACAAACAGTGTGTTGGGAACAGTCATATTAAGTCTCTTTGATATTTTCTATCATTGCTGCTGTTCCTTTAAAGTTATAAAGTCGTATTTATTTAAAAAAAAAAAACTGTTTGTCGTTTGCGCAACATGTAGCCTACATTTCATGATAATTTTGAGTTCCTGTTACACCAATTTCTTATAATTTCATTTGTATTTCTTTACATCCCATAGGTCCATAGGTACCTCATGTACTCTGGGTTAAAATAAATAATTACACTGTCTAGGAAATTAATAATTACATGGCAAGTCTTCAAAATTCAGAAAGATTGCTGGATGCTTATCCCAATACTATTCATGAACTGACAAATCGCAACTCTTAAAAAAAGGAAATAAATTTAGAAAACATGATCAATGGAAACAATTGCAAAGTGCCAGTTGGAATCTTAAAACATGCGATGAAAATTAGGAGTGTTGCCAATTTGAAAGATCAAATAATGGACGCTTCGTGCATATTAGAAGAGTCATCAATTCATATTGGTTAACTATAGAACAAAAATAAGCATACCATTGGCTTTTGGGGAAAATTTACTATTAAAATTTGGTGCCACATGCCATGGTTTTCAGTTTCCAAAACTTCGCTTTAATTCAAAATGGCGGATTTCAAGATGGCTGCCGTCAATCATACCCTTATCGTATCACTTCCCTCTAGGCATAATATGTATTACCGAAACCTTTATCCACTTATCATCATTAATACGTGGGTTAGAAGAGAAGGTAAGGGACTTAAGCACATAATAAGTATAAACAATTAATATGCCTGTAACTTTTCACCAATTGGGCGCATCTTAAAACGAACTTCACCATTGTCTTCCCGATTAAATTCTAACCTGAAAGTATGTATCATATTACCCTATTCCCATTTAAAAAAAACTTGACCTTAATTCAAAATGGCGGATTTCAAGATGGCTGCCGTCAAGGTCATACGTACAATACGACTTTCCCCTATGCCCTATACGTATCTACATGGTTGTTCCTTCATTAACACTCCGTTTACAAAGGGTAGTAAGGGACATCTGCAGTAATCTTTATTAACCACATCACAACCTTTAAAAATTATTAAAACATAGAAAACATGCACCATGGCAAAAATTTCTGTCATCACAAGTAATGAATAGATGTCCTCTATCAGCAACAAAAATTTCATTGAAATCGGAGCCGGACAGTTGGGTGATGTCCCTTGTCAGCTATAAAAGCATTCTTAGTCTTTCCATTACGCAGGGTGGTCCAGAATTTCTGTCTTCTCAATAATTATGGAAAACTATGTTAACCGTGGAATAAGAAAAGAG
This sequence comes from Thermobia domestica, assembly GCF_964235325.1. Classification (NCBI taxonomy): domain Eukaryota; kingdom Metazoa; phylum Arthropoda; class Insecta; order Zygentoma; family Lepismatidae; genus Thermobia; species Thermobia domestica. The sequence continues at coordinate 272,207,719 of NC_137462.1, forward strand.
TATAAAAAGGGCAGATTATATCGTATAAAAGCCGGAGCTACAGAAGAAACTGCACACTCGAGAGTTTTATTATGAACACCCGATTTTCATAGCATGGAATAATTCGATGTCAAGTACGGTACGCAATTTTCAGTAACATCGATACAAGAACACATTCAACTGCAGTCTTAAATTCATTGACCGTGTTATAACAAATGTGAGCTACCAGCTCTTTGATGTACACTCATGTCCAAAATTATGGTCGCATGACTATAAATATGTTGTTGTAGGAATATAATTTGATAACGAATTCACTCGGTATTTCTTATAATGTTAGTATGTGCATAATCGGCAAGGACAGGTTTGTGGCAAATTTCATGTCAAAAGAGCAGTAAATAAGAACAATAAAACGAAAATAGAATTTTCTTGTCTTTTTAGTAACATTTTATTTTACTGATTATAATTTTCGTATTTATAATTCTTTTCGTATGAAATTTACGACAAATATATATTTTCCGATTATACACATAATATCAGTATTAAAAGTACCCTGCAAAATCCTTATCAAATTATATTCTTACAAGAAGACAGTTATAGATGTGCGACAATCATTTTGGACAGAAGTGTACGTTCACAATTCGTTATTATGCACGAAAAAAGATCCAGAGTTCTTAACAGTCATTCTAGAGTTGCTAGTAACTATAATAAACTTTGTCTAATCAACTTACCTAAGGAAACGTTACTCATAACACCTCTCACATGATAAACAAGAACCGTGCTGATGCACAAACATGAAAAGTTTAGATCATCTTTCCATTCCATCGTGAACTTGTACGCTCCAACTGGTCAATATTAATTAAACTTCGTGTGAAAACTGTTTGAATGTCATTATTGATAGATTTTCTTCTGTGAAGTTATTCGCGGACTATAGGCTCAGTACGGTAAGTTCTTCTACAGTGTATGTTTTAGTTCGTCAGTCATGTATACATGTCACAATCTGTGAGAAGGAATCACCTACCACTAGGGTATTGTCGGAACTTTCATGTCATTCTGTAGTTGATTTATTTTGTGACGATGTCTGAAGATCAATCTGAATGCTTCTACCATCGCATAATTCTGCCACGTATAAATTACTTGACTTTTGTGTTTTGTGCTAAACGTTGAAGATCGTATTGAATATTATGTATCTTGATACCGTTATACCGTGAAGAGATTATATGCCTGTTTAATATAGTATATTTACCTTCGTTTAATTTCATTATATAGATAGAATATCCTCAAACATGTTTCGTTTCTTTACACAAATTTGTTTCCCCAAGACATATAGTAATCCAATATTTCATGTTGTATGACTCTAACATGATGGAAGACAAACTGATGAATACTGGATATTGACGTGATAATGTATAATACGAACAGTGTAGCACTCCACGTGATAATGTATGTCTCAAACGCTAACCTTTGTTACTATTATTATTATTCATTGTTATTGGTATATTTTTCTATTATTACTATGATTACTATTTATTGTTATTGTTATATATTTGTTATTCTCGTATATTTATTATTTTTTATATTCTTTTCGATTTTTATTGTTTTTTCGGCAGTTTGCTATAGTCGTTTCTAAATTTTATCTATGTCAGTCTATGTCGATCGTGACGGGAACAAGTGACATCGACGCTGACGTCTCCATTAAACCTTAATCAATCAATCACGTTGTACCAGAAACAGTCAAAAAGTTCTCCCGGAATGTTGTTTAGCTTGACGTTCCCATTAAACATTAATCAATCAATCACGTTGCACGAGGAACAATCAAAAAGTTCTCCCGGAATGTTGTTTAGCTTGACGTTCCCATTAAACATTAATCAATCAATCACGTTGCACGAGGAACAATCAAAAAGTTCTCCCGGAATTTTGTTTAGCTTGACGTCCCCATTAAACCTTAATCAATCAATCACGTTGTACCAGAAACAGTCAAAAAGTTCTCCCGGAATGTTGTTTAGCTTGACGTTCCCATTAAACATTAATCAATCAATCACGTTGCACGAGGAACAATCAAAAAGTTCTCCCGGAATGTTGTTTAGCTTGACGTTCCCATTAAACATTAATCAATCAATCACGTTGCACGAGGAACAATCAAAAAGTTCTCCCGGAATTTTGTTTAGCTTGACGTCCCCATTAAACCTTAATCAATCAATCACGTTGTACCAGAAACAGTCAAAAAGTTCTCCCGGAATGTTGTTTAGCTTGACGTTCCCATTAAACATTAATCAATCAATCACGTTGCACGAGGAACAATCAAAAAGTTCTCCCGGAATTTTGATTAGCTTGACGTCTCCATTAAACCTTAATTAATCAATCACATTGTACGAGGAACAGTAGAAAAGTTCTCCCGGAATTTTGTTTAGATTGACGTCCCCATTAAACCTTAATCAGTCAATCACGTTGTACGAGGAACAGTCAAAAAGTTCTCCCGGAATTTTGTTTAGCTTGACGTCCCCATTAAACCTTAATCAATCAATCACGTTGTACGAGGAACAGTCAAAAAGTTCTCCCGGAATTTTGTTGTAGCTTTTTATCACCAAAATATAAGTACATATTTACTTAATTGCCTTCAAAGTAGGCACCTTCGGAACACACACATCTCCTCCACCGCTTCTGATATACATCGAGAGAACCTTAAAGGGCTCTTCCCCCAACCACTGCTTCTTTTCACCCCCACAACCCTCGGTTAGTCCTCGCGAGCGTGTAAGCTGTCACTGCTCTTAGTGTTGCCGTACCTCCGATCCACTTGTGTAGTTAAAGTCCGGCAAAATAAGGAGAAAGCTTTCTTTCCTATTTTCAGTTAACAACAACAAAAATTTAAGAAAAAAATATTTCAACTAGGAAAAAGGACAGGAAGGAAAAGGAATCGAGGCAATATTGGTTTTTAACCAGAAGGGATCATACATCTTTACCACGTGTCGCGGAGACTAGTTAGCGGAAGGTTCAGAGGGGTGGACAGGATTTTCAGAATTATTGGAAAAAGAGCTCTCTAAGTATGACCCAAAGTTTATTGCTGTGTTTCCTCTTCTGGTATCTTCCGAAGTTTAGCCGTCGAGTTGAATTTGATCTCTTCTACGGTAGCAAAAACGGGTATTTTTGAGAAACATTTTTAGCTTTATGAAGAGCCAAACTCTATCAAAGTCTCTGAAGCAGATTGTTTCCAACTTCCATATTAACTTGATATTTGTGCGTTGCTCGATCTGGGAAATTGCGCCAACTGATTCCCACACACTTTATCGTTCAGCTACACTGTTCGTATACTGAATGCTATGATGTGTTAACACTTGTCAAATGCATAATTAAGCAATCTAAGGACTGTAGGCCTACTATGCAAGATCCATTGTGATTACGTCATAAATATCAAAACTACAATACTACGGGAATATTTTTGACTGCCATCGTATGATCTTGCAGTGTGTAGCATATGACATAAACTCGGTGTGATAACTTTTGAAATTAGAGACGTTTAAGTTACTTTTCTTTGGTTTAGTACAACGATATAAAACATGTTTTCATCTCTTGAATTTTGCGTGTTTTCAGTATAGTAATAACAACACAAATTATGAAAAAAGCCCTGCTAATATACTTTCCTTGTGTACTTGCGTATCAAACATTAATGTACAGAAAGAAGTGTAATCTATTCTTAGATCTTTCAGCTACATCGTTAACTGTCAACTCCAATAACAGTATACCTCTCACTAACAAAGAGAATAGATTTAAAAATATAAAAGTAATTCTTTGAAATTTAGGGAAAAGTGGATAGTTGAAGTTAGTATTAATGTCTATTTTAAATAAAAAATGTAAAGAGATGGAAATGAACGTGTATACTTTTTTTTACTTTTATAAAACAAAATGAAAAAATGGAGAGAGAATATATTTGCGCAGTCTCTGTGAGTGATGAGTGGGACAGAATTAAAACCGAGAGAGAGAGAGAGGTCGTGTGTTGGTTTCTAACTGAAAACTTGTACCATTGCAACACCAGTCACAGAATACGTTGAGGCTCTCAAAGTTAGGTGGGTGGAGGGATGTGTGGGCGCGAGGGAGGATGTTATTAGCGTATATCTCAATTGCAAATCCGATTTTTTTTCTGTTGTTGAATATGAAACGTCCGTAGGGCAGTGTAAATGAATACCTCTCACCACGTACTCCCCCCGCGTCTCACTTCCCTCCTCGCCTCTGTCTGTCTGCTTTATGACACTAGCTCTTATTTTCCCTGTCATTCGTGTGGTTATTGTCATTGTTCAAAGATGTAAGAATATTTTGATATCAAGGATAAGAGTATTCATTAGTGAATTTAGTATGTACTGAACATCTATTTTTATAAATTCTGAATCATAGATTAACAAAAATGGTCATCATTGATCTGAATGTTGCAATAAAACGTACTGTTTTCCATTAGGATAGGAAGATGAACAAAATGTATAGGATAGTACTCCATTAGGATGTACGTCTTCTCCATTAGGATAAGATGTATAGTTAGTAACAAAAGTACTTTCCGTTTGAATAAATTAGTTTCGTATATAACATCAGAATGGAAGGATAATTTGATTACGTAAATTAAAAAGAATGTAATTTTCATTGCTATTTTAGACGGGTGCAAATAGATGTTGTTGGAGCACCCATACAATATTTAACTCTTACTTTTACCTCTAACACACTAGCAGTCTTCCATATTGATAAACTTCTTTGTAGGTAGAGCTAGGTTAATAAAATCAGAGTCCGGAATCGACTGCCACTAAAGGTTTATTTCTAAAATTCTCTATAACAACAGTATTTACAGAAAATACTATAAAACACTTTCTCTAGTTTGTAAGGTAGAAATTAGGTAATTCTTGACCGTGCGGTCGCGGACAGAATCTCTACAGAACCCCGAAACAGGCTAAGCAGAGTAACGTGGAAAACCCCAATGCTCCGAAACAAGCAGTGAATGGGATAAAAGTCATAGAGCCCCGAAATAGGTTAAGTAACTGAGGTTGTAATCCCAACAGAGCTCCGAAGCAGGCTAAGCCAAAAGCAAAGGAATAGCCAAGAGTCCCGAAACAGACTAGAGGCATTGAGGATAGGTTACTGCTAATGCTCGAGACAAGTAAGAAAAGGGAGACCAGAAAACTGTTGCCAGTCCGCTGGTTGCTGTCCAATATATAGGTGTCCCAATATATAGGCGGTGGCGCTGCTGCTGTCTTGTAGTCATGTGACTTGTAGGAGGTGCAGGTGGTCCGTTGTCTGCTTCTTGTAGTATCCCCACGTGGTATGTAGTACTCCGACGTAAATACATGTGGTGATGTTTACAAACAGGGGCATATGACATTGTTTGTACACAGAAGCACGTGGTACAGTACAATATACTTGCTCCGACCAACTGTACAACCATTATTTGCTCCCTTTAAAAATCGGAGACGTCCTTCAATCACCAATGTCTAGCCAATTGTGCACGAAAATCAATAGTACACATCCTCGTGACTAGTTATTACCTCTCAACTCAGTATAGGTTATCAATCAAACAGATTGACAAAGTAAAAATGATAACTAGAAATAAATAATTCAATGACAGAGACGTTGTTAGTTCTATATTTTTCTTTATCTTAAAACTATTTCTGCAGCTTCTTTATATTATTATTTTATTTTACGTTTCTTTCAGATTACTTAAAATGTTTAAAGGAATGCAACCCGAGATGCCCTACATAGCTCTTCGACATAACATTAGATACGTACTTGAAATCACTTCTCGGGAGAACTATTCAATTGACGATGACAATATGCGAAACGAGATTGGGATTACTGTTGGGATTACTCATACTAGAAATAATGAATAAATTGAAGAGGTTACTGTATGTTCTTGATAATCCTGAAACATTTTTGATGATCAAGGTCGGTGACATCTTTGAAGTTACAAATTGTCGGTACCACGCAAGAATTGGTAATGATTTTTAGTAGTATTGCTATTTTTGGGGTCTATATCTACTGTATGTGCTACAATAGCGTCTTTCTTCGTACAATTTTGAACATATGAGTTCGTAAAGTTTCGAGGTAATGTGTAGGTAAGGATCAAATGTAATCATAATGTAAATACGTTTGACCAGGGAGTTTAGTACAGTATGCTACTTGAAACCTGTAATGTTCTGTAACTGCAACCTGCAATAAAAATATTTGTTATTATTGACCAAAGCTGCACGGCTATCTCTCATGCACGGTCGATGTAATATCTTATACACGATCAGTTAATTATACAGTAAAACGCATCACATAGTATAACATATAGCGGACGTCCTAATGGGACTACCCTCGTATTTTTAAGTTTCAAAGTTGTCTGATAATTATGCTGTGAACATCCTAGAAATGTCCTAAAAACTACAATATTACATATAATCAACAAACTATTTTCTAGTAATAAAGTAGGCCCATTGCAACACAGTTTATTCATATTAACCACTTAATGTATGTTTATAATTAGACATCCGATCTTTAGGTAAGAACCTATTTTTTCCTTAGCTCAGAATGAAAAATAAAGTCATACATGAAGGTTTTATGACAAATTAAAGCACTAGCATCAAGTTTTATTTTGCCTAAAAATGCCTAATTGAACTTAGATCATATTTGCCTATTTTGCGTAAACGTGAAAATTTTCGAAAGGATAAACACGAGAAAGCACGAAAAAGTTTAGCGGAATATGCTTGTAACGTTTGTGCTGTCAAAGAGTTGATGAATGATTCTTCTATCCCTAATGATTTGGCATATATCCGCTCGCATCACACATTTCTTGTTCGGATTATTGCAGAATTATAGGCCTCGGGAATACCACTTTCTAAGGATATTGAGCTTATTCAAGAAGTGAAGCAAAAAATCGTGGAAGTGTCCGGTGAAGTTGGAGAGAAAGTGAAGGTAAAACTTGAAAGTGTATTGGAAAAGAACTTGGGACTCAAGAGTTTATGTGAAACAGCAGAAGTAGTAGAAAATGGATCGATCTGGCTCAGACCTGGCTCAGTGTTTAACAACTCACAAGCCACTGGGAAAATGACCACCGTGCACCGTGAGCCCACGGTCTTTTACGACCTCCATTTTAGGGGCGTAAAGTTCAGATTTTTTTGTGTGTGTGCGTTTATATTATTAGTGTGGTTTATTAATAGTGTGGTTTTGTTTTCTTTTGTAAGTAAGACATTTTATAATAATACTATTAATATTATATTATAAAAACTCAGTTCAAAATTATTATAGTAACTTTGAAGAGTTAGTTTAAAAAATGGCAACAAAAAAGGTCAAATCAAATATTATCAATTCTGATACTCTATTTAATAATAATTTAAAAAATTTTATTTTAAAATGTGATACTGATTTAAATGAGGATAGTGGATGTTTTTTAAAGAATAAAAGAAAAGACTGTTTAGATATATTAAAACAGGAACAAGATAATTCAGCATTTAAAGTAAATTTTTCGTTGGCTACAACTTTTGTAAAACCAGTAGATTTAGAAACATGTCGATTCTTTGTAAATAGTGGTAACGAAATTATTTTACCGAGTACAGATGTGAATTCTATAATAGAAAAACTATTTAATAAAATTTTAGTTGAACAAGAAAATAGGGCAATTAAGAAATCAGGGTGGTCTTTATGTTCTAAACCAAACCATCACTTAGAAATTAAAATCAGTAAATATGATCCGCTTTCCGCTTCGTCTTTTATAAAATTACCTCAATGGATTTTATCCAAAAAGAATTGTGTTTTAAATATTCAAAATAACGATAATAGATGTTTTATGTACTGCATTCTAGCTGCGTTGCATCCCGCAAAAGATAATCCATATCGTGTGAATAATTACATACAATATAGTAATACTTTATTACCATTATTTGAAAAAAACCAATATAAAGTTTCCCGTCGAAGTAGAACATATAAGCAAATTTGAACATATGTATAATTCTGTGTTTACTAAGGAACAAATTTCCATTAATATATATGGCATTAACTATGATCATGAAACTATTTTCCCGTTACGTATAAGCGAAAACACATGTGTAGATAAACGTATAGATTTACTGTATTGTGAAGAAAATTGCAACAGTCATTATTGTCTAATAAAAAATATCAATGCGTTATTGAAGAGTCATAAAGAGAAAACTTATGTAAAATTGCCTCAATGGATTTTATCCACAAAATGTGTTTTAAATATTCAAAATAACGATAATAGAAGTTTTATGTATAGTATTCTAGCTGCGTTGCATCCCGCAAAAGATAATCCATATCGTGTGAATAATTACATACAATATAGTAATACTTTATTACCATTATTTGAAAAAACCAATATAAAGTTTCCCGTCGAAGTAGAACACATAAGCAAATTTGAACATATGTATAATTCCGTATTTCCTAAGGAACAAATTTCCATTAATATATATGGCATTAACTATGATCATGAAACTATTTTCCCGTTACGTATAAGCGAAAACACAGGTGTATTTAAACATATAGATTTATTATATTTAAACTCTCATTATTGTTTAATTACAAATTTAAATGGTTTAGTCAGACATCAGTTAGGTAGTCATCAAACATTTATTTGTAGACGATGTTTAATATCTTTTTATAACAAATCAAAATTAGATGAACATGACAAATTATGTAAAGAACACATTCCAACCAAAATTAACATGACGAAACAAGGAGAAGTTTTAAAATTTCGAAAATTGAAATTGTTATTACAGAATGATGTGATAATAATTGCAGATATGGAAAGTTTATTAAAACCTATAAATAAACAAAGTGGATCTCATACAATACAAATTCACCAACATATACCATGCAGTTTTGGTTATATTGTATGTTGGAGTAACAACTATATGAAATCAGATTTAGTTATTTATCGGGGAGAAAATGTATCGATGAAGTTTATGTCTGCTATGGAGAATGAATTAAGAAAAATCATAAACATATTAGATCAAGAAAAACCATTAATACCATTAAATAGTTCTCAGTTACAGGAGTTTAACCTATCCACTGAATGCTCAGTTTGTGATAGTAAATATACGAGTGACAATAGAAAAGTTAAACATCATAACCATTTAACTGGTCAATTTATTGCCACGGTATGCAACAAGTGTAATTTACAAATTAAGCGTCAAAGTAATTTTATCCCTGTCTTCTTCCATAATTTGTCTGGGTATGATGCACATTTATTTGTGAAAGAATTAGGTTGCACCCCTGGAAATATTTTTGTAATTGCTGAAAGCACTGAGAAATACATAACATTCTCTAAGCACTTTAATTTTAATGGTAGACCTATCGAGTTACGTTTTGTAGACTTATTTAAATTCCTACCGTATAGTCTCGAAAATTTGGTGTCAAAATTAAAACCTGAGCAATTTGTCTATACAAAGCAATATTTTTCTGATGAAAAGTTTCCTTTAATTCTCCGTAAGGGAATTTATTTTTATGAATACATAACAAATTTAGATACATTTAAAGAAACTGAATTTCCTGGAAGAGAGGCGTTTAGTAGCAAATTGAATGGAACACAAATTTCCGAGACTGATTATCAATATGCAAAACTGATTTGGCGTGTGTTTAAATGTGAAAATTTAGGGGACTACCACGATCTATATTTAAAATGTTATGTACTTCTCACAGCAGATGTGTTGGAGAATTTTAGAAAGACATGTTTAAATGCTTTTTGTATTGATCCGATTAATTGTTTTACTGCACCTGGTTGGCATGGCAAGCCATGTTATATAGAACAAAAATTGAACTTGAACTTTTATCAGATATCAATATGTATATGTTTGTAGAAAAATCGATTCGCGGAGGTATTACTCAAGCTGTGTTAAGATATGCCAAAGCTAATAATCCTTACGTACATGATTTTGATGTGGAAAAAGAAAAATCTTATTTACTGTATATTGACATGAACAATCTGTACGGACTATCAATGATTGACTATTTACCATATGGTGGTTTTCGGTGGGAGGATAAAATTGACAATTGGCAAGACAAACATAAAATTATCAATTGGCCCACGGATAGTGAATGGGGATTTTTTCTAGAAGTGGATTTAGAGTATCCAAATTATTTACACGAATACCATTCTGATTTTCCGTGTGCTCCAACTAATGAAGTTCCACCGAATGGTAAATATTCAAAATTACTATTGACACTTAAATCGAAATCGAATTATATCTTGCATTATAGAGTATTACAATTTTATCTAAAACAAGGTTTAATATTGGTAAAAGTACATAAAATATTATGGTTTCGTCAATCTAAATGGCTTGCATCTTATATTCAAGAAAATACTCAACGCCGTGCAAATGCTACAATTGAATTTGAAAAAGATTTCTATAAGTTATTAAATAATTCTGTATACGGAAAGACAATGGAGAATGTACGAAAACGAATTGATATAAAATTAATTAACAATGAAAAAAATTGTAAAAAATTAGTAGCGCAAAATCAGTTTGAAAATTGGGTAAAATTGGCTGATAATTTGGCATTGTTTCATATGGTAAAAAAATCGGTAACCCTTAATAAACCAATTTACGTAGGAGCGACAGTTTTAGAATTATCCAAGTTAGCTATATATAACTTCCATTATAATATAATGAAACCGCGATATGGAGATAAAATTAGAATTGCATATATGGATACTGACTCTTTCATTTACCAAATTAAAACTAACAATATTTATAACGATATAAAAGATATGAATGAGTATTTTGACACCTCAAATTATCCTGAAAATAATTCTTTATATAGCATACAAAATAAACACGTTTTGGGTAAAATGAAAGACGAATTAGGTGGAGTTCCTATGATTGAATATGTTGGGTTACGAGCAAAAAATTATGCTATAAAAACTGGTGAAAATAAAGAATTGAAAAATGTAATGGGATCAAGAAAAATATAGTTAAAGAACAAATTACGTTTGACGATTATAAATCATGTATATTTAAAAACGAAACGATCTATAAAACACAATTTGAAATTAAAAGTAAATACCATAATTTAACAACAAATCAGGTGAGAAAATTAGCGTTAGATCCGTATGATGACAAAAGAAAAATTTTAAATTGTAATATACACACTGTTCCTTGGGGGTATTATAATAAAGATGTAAAATGTACGATTTGTATATGGTAAATACGATATATTTTTTTTGGATATATTAGTATTTAAAAAAATGTCACAATCAGTTCGAGAACAAATAGTTGCAGAATTACATAAAAGTGCAAGACGAAACTATCCTCGAATACCCGTTATAACGAAAGGGATTCATGATTTATGGCAAGCTGATTTAGTTGAAATGAATAGTGGAAAATTGAAAGGTCTATTAGAAAAATTAATCGAAATTTCAAATATTTTTTAACTGTGATAGATACATTCTCTAAATATGCTTGGGCTATTCCTGTGAAAAATAAAACTGGGAAAGAAATTACACAAGCATTTATAACAGTACTGAGAAAAGCAAACAAAAGCCCTAAATTTTTACAAACTGACAGGGGTCGAGAATTTTATAACTCAGAGTTTCAGAAGGCGATGAACCAAAATAACATTAAACATTATTCCACGTACAGTGATGTGAAAGCAAGTATTATTGAAAGATTTAATAGATCATTACGTAACTTAATGTGGAGACAATTTACACTGCAGGGAAATTATAAATGGATTGGCATTCTGCCGGAATTACTACATAAATATAATAATACTATTCATTCCACTATTAAAATGAAACCTATCGACGCTATTAAAAAAGAAAATGAAAAACATCTATTGACAAACATCTATTGCAAAAAGTTTTCTGTGATAAAAAGAAAAAGTAAATTTAAGATAGGTGAATATGTAAGAATTAGTAAACTTAAGCGTCCTGGTTTTGATAGAGGTTTTACACGCAATTGGAGTACAGAAATTTTTCGAATTGCTAAAGTTTTCTTCACTAATCCTCCGACATATCACTTAGTAGACTCAAATAATAAACCTATTGAAGGAAGATTTTACGGACACGAACTACAATTAACGAAATTTCCAAACACATATTTAATTGAAAAAGTGTTGCGAAAGAAAAATAATAAGGCCTATGTGAAATGGTTAGGTCTGCCAAAAAGTGAAAATTCTTGGATTGATTTAAAACATACTATATTGTAAAAAAAAGAGAAGTCAAGAATTTATAGGTGAAGCATGTCATCACAAGTTTTTCTTGTAGATTTTATAATTTCAAAAAGTGAATTTTATATTTTAAATTCAAGCAACACTGTAAATTTTCGTTGCTTAGTTAAATTGTCATCATCATCATCATCATCATCACGAGGTCTATCAGTATCACAAGTAAAAAGTATATTAAATCAAATTTGTTCTTCCACAAACGCTGTTTTTTTATGTAAAGGAGAAAAGAAAGCAAAATATTTAAAAACGCTATTTAAAATAAATGCAATATATCTGTAATAGAGATGGAATGGAAAATTCCTTTTACATGTATGGTAGCAGGTCCTACAGGTTGTGGAAAATCATATTTTGTTAAAACATTTCTTGACCATTATAGCAAGTTATTTAAAAATATTGTATGGTGTTATGGTGAATGGCAACCGTTGTATGATACTCTTTCAAACTGTACGTTTAAAGGTTTACCTCAAAATAATGAATTTCAAGCACATGAGGGTCCACATCTTGTCATTATAGATGATTTAATGCGTGAGTGTGACCATCGGATTGTAGATATATTTACTAAGGGTAGCCATCATAGAAATATAAGTGTAATATTTATCACACAGAATATTTTCCATCAACAAAAAGGAATGCGGGATATTTCGTTAAATTGTCATTATATTGTTTGTTTTAAAAATCCTAGAGACCAAGCTCAAATTAATTATCTCGCACGACAATTGTATCCAGGTAATACAAAATTTATTCAAGAAGCATATCAAGATGCAACTCGAATTGCACATGGTTATTTACTTTTTGATTTAAAACAAAATACTCCTGATGAGCAGCGAGTTCGAACAAATATCTTTCCAACAGATTCTTTTAATTATGTTTATGTACCTGTAAAAAAATAATAATTGTAATATGGTTTATATTCTAACAACTATTTGTGCTTTAATAGCCGTAAAAAATGATTAGTAAGGAAAATGCACATATGTTAAAACTTTTAGCAAAGTCAAAACCGAAAGCACGTAAGGCAATTTTACAAAATGCAGATCCTGATTTAATTCGCTCTATTTGTGAATGTTCTTATAACGTATTACAGGGAAATGTTCCATTAAATAAAACAGAGATAAATAAGCTAAAAAAATATAAAAAGTAACTGAGATATTTGGTGAAAAAAGGTCCGTCATTAAAACAAAAGAAAAAACGAATAATTATACAAAAAGGTGGTTTTCTTACTGCTTTGCTTGCACCTATTATTGGAGGTATACTATCTAGTTTAATTAAATAATTATGCAAAACGCACAAAAACTTATTTTAATCACACCAGAAAAATTACATCATTATCAAACGATATTTAATCTTGATGATGAAATGAAAGAAATTTTAAATAATAAAAGTTTAAATGTAGAAGAAAAATGGACAAAATATAGAGAAGTCTTACAAAAATATTTAAATATAATTCAAAAACCGGCAGCAGTTACAACAACAGCAACAACTACTACGGAGGAAGAAGAACAGGACGAGGAGGAGGAGGATGATGAAATAATATCTACTCTCCCTGAAATTTGTAAACGTAAAGCAAGACCTTTATTACGTAAATTGAAACAAAATCCAAATATTCAATGGGACGATAATGGAAATGTGAATATTAATAATAAATTAATTCCAGGTGCAAATATAGTGGATTTGATATCCGATTTTGTTAGATGTCGTAAGAAAAATATTTCAGTTGCTGGCTGGAAACCTTTTGCTACATTATTAGCAAAAGCCAGTATACCTTTAGAGTACATTGGTAATCCTCAACGAATAGATTATATTAGAAAACTAACAGAAGACGAAGAAGACGAAGAAAATGGTCCTCCACCCCGTAAACGCAAATGGTGTACTTATAAGCAATAATAATAATAATATTCTATTGTAATCTATTGATATTTTTAAGTATATAGAAAGAAAGAAAGATGAATGAGCCCTACCTCAATTACTACATACATCAAGCAGGAGGTAATTATAACGTGTATAGAGGTACACCATATCAAGAAGGTTATGGCATTGGTAGTTTTCTAGGAGGTTTATTTCGTACTGTATTTCCTTTATTAAAACAAGGTGCAAAAACTGTTGGTAAAGAATTGATACGTACAGGAATTAATGTAGCAGGAGATGTACTAGATAATAATAAACCTATTGAAGAGTCTTTGCATGATCGATGGCAAGAAGCTAAAACAAATTTAAAAAATAAAGCTCAAAATAAATTAAGTCAGGTGTTGGAAGGATCTGGAAGAAGAAGAAAAAGAAAGGAAGTTCATTTAATGGTGCTGGTGTGAAACGGATAAAAAGATCCAAAGATATTTTTGATTGACTATGAAGCAAAGTGATAGTTTTTATCTCACACTTCCTAGCAATAGTTCTATGGAATATTTTCCTCAAAATACTCTTGCTTGTTATACTACTAAATTATATCAACCTATTGTACTGGAGAAAGGAGTGTGGGAAACAGCTGTTGTTGAAGTGCATTATACAAGTTCATTTCAGAATGTTTCCAAATATACAAATAATATTTATTATCGTCTCATGAATACAAAAAAACTGGAACATAACTCAAATCTTACCAGGCCACTATTATCATGTTGATGATATTCTATCTCAAATTAATCATAAAAGTGATATATTAAATTTACAATTAAAAGTCAAAGCATCAGTGAAACGAATTGAGGTTAATAGGGTAATAAAAGATCAAGAGAAGCATATACAAGTACGCCTATCTCCTGAACTAGCCAGAATACTAGGTTTTGATCATATACAGCAAGAAGATATTGCAGTTGTTCATCATGCTCGTTATCCACCTGATTTACAAAAAGCGCTACCTACACTTATGTATATTTACAGTGATATTGTAGAACCACAAATGGTGGGTGACACCGTAGCTCCATTGTTACGTATTATAAATACAAATATTACAGAGCATGGTATTAATAATGTACATATTTTTGATAATCCTCATTATGTCACTGTGCAACGTAAACAATTTGATCAAATTATTATTGATTTAAGAGATAGTACAGGTAATCCACTTCCTTTCCAATATGGCAGTGTATGTGTAAAATTACATTTTCGTAGACGTAATATGGTATTGTAAATTTTACCATGTGTGAATATTAATAGTAAGAAAAAAGACAAAAATGCAGTGTGAGTGTATGAAATCAGAATTAGATTTATTTGCTGGTTTACCCACTCAAACCAGTATTATAGGTAATAAAATAGTTCCATATAAACCTGTTGCTTCAATAGCTGATAATGCACCAATAGAATTTGTAGTCCCCGGTCATGGGATGACTATATTGACTTACCGCACACAATGTTATATGTTAAAGGTAAAATTACTAAATCAGATGGTTCTAATTTAACTTCTGCCGATAAGAAAATCGGCCCTGTAAATGATTTTCTCAATGCAATGTTCAGTGAATTGCAATTATATTTAAATAATCAACTTATTTCCTACTCTTCACATACATATCCATATCGATCGTATATTGAAAAACTACTAAATTATAATGCTGAAGCTAAATCAACGCATCTTCAAACATCAATGTGGTTTAAAGATACTGCAGGGCATATGGACAGTGTGGCCGATGCTAATGTAGGATTTAAACAACGTTTTCTTTTCACTGCTTTAAGTCAGTCATTTGAACTATTGGGCTATATTCATGCTGATATTTTCAATCAGGAGAAATTTTTACTGAATGGTGTACAATTGCGTATTAAACTAATTCCAGCTAAACCTACATTTTGTCTAATGGGTGACGCAGATGCTGATGGAAAAGTTGTAATTACAGATGCAACATTGCTTGTGAAAAAGGTTGATGTGTCACCGGCCGTTAAAATAGCACAAAATAAAGTATTACAAAATCCTAAATTTAGAGTAAAATATCCTATAACAAAAGTGCAAGTGAAGACTGAAACGCTGCCACAAGGAATTATGGATAGTACACTTCCAGATCTATTTTCAGGCCTAGTGCCTAAACGTATTATTATTGGTTTTGTTAGTAATACTGCTTTTAATGGCAATTATCAAACAAATCCATTCAATTTTCAACATTTTAGTATGTCATTTTTTACATTGTATGTTGATGGAAATCCAATGCCCTTCAAACCTTTACAACCAGATTTTGATAATAAGCTATATGTACAAGCATATTCTACGTTATTTACAGGTTCAGGTATTTATTATTCTAATCAAGGTAATAATATTTCACTCGCTGAATATCCTAATGGTTATACTCTACTGGTGTTTGATTTAACTCCTGATTCAAGCGCAAGTGCTGCATTTCATACTAGTCCACAACGGCAAGGAAGTGTACGTTTAGAGGTTCATTTTAAAGAAGCACTGCCATCTCCTGTAACAACAATTATTTATGGTGAATTCTCTTCAGAATTAGAAATTGATTTCCAGAGAAAAATATATATTAATTAAAGATGTTAAATACAATTGAGCTTTATGAAGCATTACAACAAAATTTGCCTAAAGATCATTTTATTGGTGTATATGCTGCTGATGAGTTACCTTTGTTTATTCATACATTTCCAGCCGCCATAATTATAAACACTGATTCTAGTGATAAGCCTGGTGAACATTGGGTTGCTGTTTATATATCTAATATGTGTGTGGGAGAGTATTTCGATAGCTATGGTATACCTCCCTATATACAACATCATATAAGGTTTTTAAAACGAAACTGTCTGTATTATACATGGAATAATAGACGTATTCAAGGTGATTTATCTCAATTTTGTGGACATTACTGTTTCCTATATTTAGCATGTCGTGCATCTGGTTATTAGATGCAGGATTTTTTAAACAAATTCTCACTCACTACTATTGATGCTAATGATATTATGCTTTATTCATTTATGAGAGTATGATGATGTTATTTTTTTAAACTCCGCCATTGCCGGTCCCAAGCCCTGGATGAGAAAGGAGGAGGGTTGGGGGTGTTGCTACCCCCGTAAAAGAAAATAATGTTGGGTTGGAAACGAGTACACTTCTATTCTCTGCTATGTTCAAATAAGGGTGGAATCCAAAACGAATACACCCCTATTCTCTGCTATGTTAAAATAAGGGTTGGAAAAATAGTACACCCCTAAACAGTGCTCATAAAAGGGAACGAGTTCACCCCTAAAAATGGGGTCATAAAAGAGAATGAATACACCCCTAAAATGGAGGATGTTGTGTTTATTATCTGCTATGTTAAAATAAGGGTTGGAAAATATGCTCATAAAAGAGAATGAATACACCCTTTAAAATGGAGGATGTTGTATGTTAAAATAAGGGTTGGAAAATATGCTCATAAAAGAGAATGAATACACCCTTTAAAATGGAGGATGTTGTGTTTATTATCTGCTATGTTAAAATAGGGGTTGGAAAACGAATACATCCCTTCTATGTTATGTGTTATCTTCTCTTCTCTGTGTTCGTAATTTCTGCTATGTTAAAATAGGGGTTGGAAAATACGCCATGCTCTTTTATTAGCTGTGCTATCTGCTATGTTAAAATAGGGGTTGAAAAAGGGAACGAGTTCAATTTGCTCTTCTGTATGTTCGTTATGTTACGTAGTCTTATGTTCTGCTATGTGTTTGTAAGGGTTGGAGAATGAATACACCCATGTAGTTTTATGTGCTCTTCTATCTGTTCGTAATTAACATAGGGGTTGGAAAACGAATACACCCCTTCTATGTTTCATATTCTTATCTGTTATCTGTTCTCCTGTGTGTTACGTAGTGTTATGTGTTATCTGCTGTTGTGAACGTCACATGAACTGTGTTGTAAGATGATTTACATATTTAATTTTTGCGTGAAATTATGAATATTATTTCAATTTAATTAGGGATTTGCATATAAAGTTTATTGATCTTTACATACTTATCAGCGGGAGCATATAACTTTTATTAGTATTTTTATGTGTATATATGGTTTATTTTGTCATGTAACTGAATATTAATGAACAACAGGACAGGACTTCAGAGTGAAGCAATGATATTTAGATATTAATGAATATTAACTTCGAAGAAGATAGCAAATTCTATATTTTAGATACGCTAGTTTGCCTGCACAGAGGCAGAGAAAGCCTCACAGAAAAAAACTTAAAGAAAGCATGTGTGCTTAACGGAGCGTCGGACTCCCACGTCGTGGAAGATTTTGGAATCAATGTAACCATCTTCATAAGGATAGAAAACCTAATAGCTTCAGGTTTTGCTTAGATGGATAGCTAGTCTCATTTCTTAGTGTTATTATAGGTAGTAGCATACACTATCACTACCGAGACACAGATCCTACGAAGACAATGCTTTAAAAACCATAAAATTTTTAGCGTATCGATGTGAGAATACAGGATACAAAGAGGTGCTAGTTTTTTTAGACACACCCCTTTTTAGCGTGTTAGACTCTTGAAGCGTCCTTTTGCCAACGGAACATTCTCAGAGAAAGAGAAGTTGACAATTTCAAAATTATGGACGAGTCCACTTGAGCTAGAGTGGTAGCTGTCTAGAACGTTGTTTGTAATTGTTCCGAGACATCCGCTAGATGTCTCTGTCAAAATATAGTTATCGTCTGCTCCGCTGATATATGCTTGAATGATAATATGTGTTATGTTACGTAAATAAACTTTCTGGGTGTTCCCGTAGTATTAGACATATGTAGCTCGATATATATATTTTGTTTTGTAAAAATGGCTTGTACTAATACCAGTTTTAGGCCTAGTTAATGGTTATGGAAGGTATTCGGAGAGACTAACACATACCTTAGTTTTTTTTTTAATATAGTCGAGAATGCAATACTGTTACAAGAGAGAAGCGAACTTCCAACCAGTTATATTATGTTTATTATCATGTGTCAGGCTACTTTAGCCTTGTCTAGAGTCATTTTAATTTGTTTGCATTTTGTATAGCTTATTTAATTTGTTTAATTAACTTCATTAATCAACTCAGAAAACACAATCCTTCAATGCATCCGTTTCTGTAATTTACCATATTCAATGTCACTTGTTCAAACAGTTCCTGGTGTCGCCGATAGGTGGCTTCACCTGTCAAGGTGTCTAAGTAAACATGTCAAGTGACGAAGTTTGAATAAGTTTGGTGTTTATTTTAATATTTCATTATAAATACAGCACAGTGTGTGTGAGTGAAAGATACTAAACTGAAGCTTGATTATTAAGCTATATAACACACATAGTGACATTCAACGATGCAATTGAAGTGAACTACAAAGTGGAAAAGAACATGAAAAAGTGTGGTATTTTGAGTTATTTAGGTCACTGGAAACTCACAGGTGAGGGATGCACCTTCACCCCTATTCCAGTGGAGCGGGCTATATTGGAGTGGCCCAACCCAAAAGTTGAAAGAAACAATGAACCGCAAAAGAATATAACATTACTCGGGACAACCAGAAAAGACAGTTCTTCCTGAATCGCGATACAGTGCACATCGAACACTGAAATTCGTAGTCGTGTTAACCGTCAGTTACTTGAAACTTTGTAACATTTAGCTATGTGTTAACAATAATAGTTCGTTAAGTACAAAGATATACTGAGTGCGTGTGTGCTTTGAAATGGGCAATAATAGTGAATTTACCTACGGTATTTCCTCGTTTACTCTGAACTAACATTCTCGTGGAGGAATGGGAGAGTAGGAGATACCGCTAATATTTACAAAAAGGTGTTTTACAAAAAGTCTATAAAAGTGATATAAGACAAAGTGCTACATGTATCACAACTTACTAGTGGGAAGAGACAATGCTTTACCCTATATTTTGTAAAGTGCTTCGCACCGGTAGTAGTTTTACCATTTTTACGTCACACGCCGTATCACTTGTTTACGCTACTTATAGTACAAACTAAAGCTAGTAGTAGCAATAGTGAAGAAAAACTCAATGCCGGATTCTGTGGGCAATCTTCAATGCTATCTTATAGCATAGTTTATTTAATCACCATTGAATACAAGAACTGAGCCATTTGCTTGTACTAAGTAGGCGGGTTTTGTGCAAGAGAACGTCAGTGTGTCCGATGATAAGAGTCTAGTGAGAACTTTCGTCAAATAACAAACATATTCTCTAGTTGTATCGCACCAAGGACTACCCTTTTGAACCGCCACTGGTGTTACTGAAATCCAATGGCAGAGGAAACATGACGGTTGGCAGAGCCTAGCAGCACGACAGGAGGGAAAGGAGCATGGTCTACAACATTGGAAGAAACTCGACCCGGAAGTGCATTCAATAGTGAAACCAGAGACACTTCAAGCAAGAAGAGCGCGGCGCCTTAACGTCAAAAGTGCACGAACGATAACAAATTCAGAGCTCAAAGTGTGATAAAGAAATATTAAAAAGAAATTTTTTTTCTTTCTTTTTCTTAGGTCTCATAGCGAGACCGCGCGCGCGAGTGCTCTTGTAATAATAATATTTGTGTGCATCTGGAATTACGGAAGTGGTGCATTAAAACAGGATTACCACTGGAATGTTGACTTCTTTTTTTGTTTGCAGTTTGGCCGCAAGGTAATGTGTTACCCTTTTGTCTATCTTGTTTGCTTTTCAGGCCAGAAGCTGGGTCTCTCAATGGATCGTGATTACGATGAGCGTATTTTGGGTGTCTTTCGCATACAGGATGGGTGTTAAAACCATAAAACCATAAAACCTGTAAATCAGAGTTTCATGCATAACAGGAATCTTGTTTATCTTTTTCAAAATTTTAATTTTATTCAATCAAAGACTCTACCGACTGACTAATTTTAGTAAATTAACTTTGTGGCAGGAGGTAGCAGTAATTTAACGTAATTATCAGTTTAAATATTAAGATTCCTCCCACATTTGCATTTTAGAGTATTAATGATTTTCGTAATTTATTCATAGTATGCAAACTCACCTTCCTCCCGCTCACAAAGAACTTGGCTGCCGTGCGCGTGGGGCACGACACACACACCATCCTGGATGTATGTTTTGTTTTTAGAAATGTCCCTTGCTAAATTTTGCTTTTAATATTAAATGTGTGGCAAGAGAATTAAAGTAAAGTCTTGTTTTCTTTTTCATTTTGCTCTTCAGTAAAGTATGTTGCCACAAGAAATGAAAGATACCCAACGTTTTTACGATATTTAGTGCAAGCCAGACGCGGGTAGCAGTAGATGTGCTTTTTTTTTCAGGTTGTCGCGCTGCCATCCAGAAAGTTTATTATTTATGTGTGTATTATTTTTGTGTCATATGCATTTATTTTGTTGAAGTGTGTTGCAAAATTTTAAACCTTTTGGAGGGGAATAACATTTAGTGAATTCAGTTTAGGCATATTAGAGCACATAGTGTTTATTTAGAGTTCATAATCACTTGATTGTATTAACGCGGAGACAAGCTAGAGCGATGGAAGGCTTTGTAGGCGACAACATCATTGACGAACGATTTGCGCAAGTAATGGAATTTCCGTCGGAGTCTCAGGACACCGGGAGCGATGCGGTAGGAAATGTAAACACCTCTCTCCAGGAAGTAGTTCCGCCTGGAGAAGGTACCGTTAGTAATGAGAGGGCTAATGAATCGGAGCAGGTTAGGGAACCGGTTCCTAGCACCTCAGCGCAAGTCACATCTGTAACTGACCCGTGTCTCGCGTCACTGTTTAGCATGTTGAAAGAAATAGCAGGCAAGTTAGAAACTCAGGAAAAGAAGCAAGAAAGAACGTTATTAGAAATTTCAGAGATTTCAGGAAAACAAGAAAAGTCACTTTTGGAAATTTCGAACAAATTAGAAAATCAAGAAAAGACACATAAGAGAACATTATCGGAATTAGCAAGTAGGCAGGAGAACCATGCTAGCAGAACCATGCTAGATAGGTTAGAGGCTGTTGAAAAGCAGATCACTGCCAGTTTCCGGCATGAGATGCTCCAGAATGTGACAGAGCTAGAGGCAAGGATCGATTCCTCAGCGGAAGCTCTGGAATCCAAGATCACAGCATCCTGCCAAGAATTAAAGTCATCAGTTGAG
Organism: Thermobia domestica; assembly: GCF_964235325.1. Taxonomy (NCBI): domain Eukaryota; kingdom Metazoa; phylum Arthropoda; class Insecta; order Zygentoma; family Lepismatidae; genus Thermobia; species Thermobia domestica. Next base: position 272,229,872 of record NC_137462.1, read on the forward strand.
GCGACCGAAAATAGGATTAGTGAATTGGAGGTTCACACCGAGAACAAGATAGGCGAGATTTCTGAGGTCCTTGGTTCAGACCTCGCTCAGGTCTCTCGTGATGTCAGCCATCTACGTGGTGACATGGAGAGAGTGGGGGAAAATGTAGCCGCCGTTTCTACTGAAATAGACAGAGTAAAAGCAACAGTGGATAGTTCAGTGGGTCATTTACAATCCAAGCTACGCAGAGCAGAACTGAGATGGGAGGAACAGCTGGAACTGTTAAAGGAGTCAGTGAGAGAAAACGGTTCCAGCTGTCAAAACACAGCCTCTGTCTCGCATGAGAGAATCGAAACGCCGGTTGCTGGACCGAGCCATGCGGGACAGTTCCCTGAGCTTCCCAGGCGTGAGAACTCAGACGAGCAGGCTGCCCCCCCTCAAAACATCAACAACGTCAGTAGTAGCAATGGTAGTGTGGCGACTTGCCAGGTAGCGTCAGCCTTAGGGCTACTACACCGAGATCTCTCTCTTCCGGTTTTTACAGAAGGCGAATCAGAAATTCAGGCCCATAATTTTCTAGTAGAGCTAGATAATTATTTCGATTTAACGGGTGTACCAGAAGAGAGACGGTTAGCATTTTCCTCCCACTGCTTCCGCGGCATCTCACGCCAGTGGGTACAGGTGACTTTGAAGAAATGCTCTAATTATCAGGACCTCGTTAGACATTTCAAGAACGCCTATCTCAGCGAGGAAAAACTTGCTAATCTCCGCGCCTCCATTTTGACGTCACGTTTTGAGACACGGGGAAACAAGAAACCGACAGAATACTTGTTGGAGTTACTGCATACCAACAGTATTCTCGACCCCCCGTTACCTCCCCAGGTACTTTTGCGAGTTCTTCCACGTCAATTGCCATTCTCCATCTATAGATGTATTGTTTCATCTAAACCTCGATCTATAGATGAGCTGTTAAACATTGTTGGTGAGCTTCAGTCCACTTACCAGCCACCAAGTAACAACAACAATAGGAGGGGAATAAATTCACTTACTGTAGAGGAAGAAGAAGAAGATTCAGGACGATCTCCCCCCCCACGAAACAGTAGGCCGAGTAACCCCACCAGAGACAGGAGGTTCCACAGGGACAATGGGCCTTATTACAATAGGGGTTCACGAAGAGGCAATGGAAATAGAAATGGCAATAAGAACGGCAATTGGCGTTCGAGAATTTCCAGTGGTCAGGAGCGTGACACTGGAGATTCTCGAACGAGAAATCAAAACAATCGAGGACAAAGACGTGGAAGGAATAGGGGTCGTGGCAACGCACAAACACGCAATAACAATAGAAACAGTGACTATGCGGCGGAGGTTAATGAGCTCCGAGTTCATAATGAAAGGACTGAACAGTCCTCGAGACAAGTCTCGTCTCGTGGGAATTCACGTGCGAACAGCCCTGGAACTAGTCAACGCCATTGAGAACTGTCCGCATGTTCTCAGAGCGGTGACTTGAATACTGGCGTACTGAATATTCAGGATCAACCGGCGAAATCTATTTCTGAGGATATGCGTAATTGTGTTATTGAGTATAACAATGTTTTAGAAGAAGAAAAAGAAGAAAGTAGTGAGACATTAGTGAAAACTGTAGAGACACTTGAGAATGGGGATTGTGAAACTTGTAGACGTATAATTAGCACCACACATTTCGATCGTGAAGGAAATAACGACATTCGTCATCCCGAAATTATGTTATTACAGAGAAATGGGGACAAAATTAAAGTTAACAGAAAGTTGTTTGACGAGATGAATGCGATCTTTAGGGACCTGTTGGAAAGCTCGACCGAAAAGCTACCTAATAATAATTTAGTAACACTTCCCGAGGTAGAAGTAGGTCTATTTAATAGTAAAATTCTGGCATTATTGGATAGTGGCGCGAGTATCTCAGCTATCTCATTGCAATGTTGGGAAGAAATACGTAAGCGAGACCCCCCACCAGCTTTCATCAAGTCATCAAACATTAGAGTTAGTTCAGCGTTCGGTCGCGCCGTTGCTTCAATCATCGGTCAAGTATTGTTAGAACTTGTGATTGCAGAAAAGGAGTACTATACTTCGGCAATAGTAGTGAAAGGGCTGAACCGTGAACTCATTTTGGGTTCACAGTTCTTTGTAGAAAGTAGAGCGATTTTAGACTATGAGAGAAACGTCCTTTTGCTTAACCACCCCCACCATATAGAAGTTTCTTTTCGAGACATTGAAATAGAGGAAGAAGACCTTTTCATAAGAAAATTATCCTGGGAGTTCGAAGAGGATGTGGTTGATTGTGAGAATCCCACACTTAGTAGTATGTGCGTGTCGAGGAGAGGACAGCTGACTACAGAGCAGTTCGAGCGAGCGTCAGCAGGAGGAGGCCACCAGCAAGAGTTGGCTACCCTGCGCAGCCAGTTGGACGATGGGAAGTTCCCAACTGCAGCCGAACTTGCGAAGGTTGTTTACTCGCCACAGGAATGGGCGAAGGTTCGAACCCAGGCTACACCCGACGATATCAAAGATCATGTCGAAAAGTATACGGATTTGAGTGGGGAGGAAAAGCAAAAGTTGTACGACGTGCTCTACAAACATCGACGCATATTTGACGAGAAGCCCGGTACCATTAGGGATTACCAGCATTCCATTGAGGTGACCGATGATCGACCCATGAAGACAAGGATGTATCCTTATCCTCTTCGACACCGAACGGCTGTAACTAATACCATTAATCGTTGGTTGGCGTGGGGTATAATAAAGAAGCATCCCACTTCTTATCTAAGCCCACTTGTGATTGTTCCGAAAAAGAATGGGACCTTGAGAACTTGTTTGGATGCGCGTAAGCTTGGGGCTATTACGCGCTCAGAATTCGATCAACCAATCCCTGCACTGTGTACATTGCAAGACTTATGTGAACGGCGTTGGTTTGCAAGTTTAGATGCAGTGGATTCTTTCCAGCAAATTCTAGTTGAGGAAAACAGCCAGAAATATTTAGGTTTCCTTCACGACGGAATTACGTATGTATTTAAGAAGCTACCATTTGGGACCAAGCAAAGGTTAGCTTCATGTGTGCGTGCGATCAATTCCATTCTCGGGGATGAGTGTCGTGAATTTTGTGGCCATTATGTTGATGATGTAACCATATCGTCATTTTCTTTTGATGAGCATCTACGCCATCTTGATATTGTATTAGGGAAGTGAAAAGTAGGTGGCCTAACTTTAAGATTGAAAAAGTGTCAATTTGCCCGCCGGAGAATTTCCATTCTTGGCTATGACCTCTCGCCTGCTGGAATTGAGAAGTCGCAGGAGAAACTGGAGAAGGTTATGGAATTTCGTAAACCTAGAAACGTGAAAGAATTGAGAAGTTTTATTGGGTACTGTCAATTCTACAGAATATTCAGTACACAGTATTCAGAAATATTATATCCATTGTTTCAGTTGTTAAAGAAGGGAGTGAAATATCAATGGTTGCCTTGTCACGACGTAGCGTTTCAAAGGATACGCGAAGTCTTCAGAGAGAAAGTAGTGCTGAAGAAGCCGCTCCCTGACAGACAACTTATTTTGGAATGCGATGCTTCCGATGTAAGTTGTTCGTCGCATCTTTATCAACTGGACGACAATGGCGAGGTCCGTGTAATAGGAATGACGTCGCGCATCTTTAATGCAGCAGAACGTAATTATGGAATTTCAGAGAAAGAGATGGCTGGTGTAATTGATGGCGTGTGCAAGTTTAAGCACTATTTGGTAGGCAATTTCTTCAAAATTCGCAGCGACCATCAATCGATACGTTTTCTGCTGTTATGTAGGCTTACGTCACAGCGTCTGATGCGTTGGGTACTAACTTTGAATATGCTGACATTCGAGTTCGAGTATGTGAAGTCTAAGGACAATTTAAGTGATTACCATTCCAGGTACCCACCAAATACAGGGGTTCAATTTGACAAAGCAAAGAAATTAGTGTTAAATGAATCTCTGATGACAATACTGACCCACATTCCGAGTCAGTTAAGGGAACTGATTGCAGTGTTGCCAGAGCTGCAAACTTCTGACCCTGTATTTGGCGACGTCAAGAGAAAGTTGCAGAACCAGGAAAACTCAGGGAAAACAGCCAGTGAGAACCACCAGTACTTGCTCTCAAATGGACGGCTATGTAAACGTGACTGTTCCGGTCTACGGATTTGCATACCGGAAGTGCTTGTGCAGCCATTGTTGGAATATTACCACAATGAGCGAGAACATCTGTCTGCTAGCAAGCTTGTGCCAATGTTGACTGAATATTTTGTATGGCCGAAGATGAGGAGTGCCATAAAGAAGTTCTCAGCTTCCTGTGGTTTGTGCCAGAAAGCATCCCCCCCTCACATGTATCGTTCGGGACCACTGAACCCTGTTTTAGTGCGCCGCCCTGGGTACATGGTATGCCTGGACTGGTTGGGGCCTCTCCCTGTGGGGGTAGGCAACGTGTCGTACATCCTTGTATGCGTGGATGCTTTCTCCAAGTTGATAGGACTGTATGCGTGCAGAAGGGCCACCACAGACACAGCGTTAAAGAAGCTGAAGGAGTTCCTGAAACTGTGCCCGTCTGCTGAGATCATATTGACGGACAATGGGACACAGTTTTCAAGTGCCAAGTGGAAGAAGGAACTCACGGACTTAAACCTGAAGCCCATCTATAGTACTCCGTACTATCCCCAAGGAAATATGGCTGAGGTGGGTGTAAAATCGACAGTGAGAATGTTACGAAAATTGTGCCATGATAAGCAGAGGGAATGGCCCAAACATCTTGAGAAAATCGAAAAGTGTCTCAACTCAAGCGTACATCTGTCGACTGGTCTAAGTCCATTTCAAGTGCACCTGGGAGAATCACCATCTAGAGAATTGGCGAGATTATTCGAGATCCCAGAAGTAGAGAGACACAAATCGTTGAAATATTATGTCGAGCTAGCAGCAAGTAATCTGAAGAAGTCAGCACAGCGAAGAAAGAAGGCCTTCGATAAACGTCGCGAGCCAGCGCGTTTCGTGGTTGGAGATTTGGTACTGGTGAGAGCTTTTCCCAAGTCTGACGCTTTCTCTGGCATAACCAAAAAGATGATGCTCCTTTACACGGGACCTTACTTGACACTCTCCACTGCGCAGAATAATGTTTGCACGCTCGGTGATCCTGAGACTAGAGAAGTATTAATGAAGAGAAACGTGTTTCACCTAAAGAAATACGTTCAGCGTGAAGCCACGCCTCCTCAGGACCCAGCTGACCTGATGACGTAGGAGAAGCAGGAAGTAAACACAGTGCGTCATACAGGATGGAGAACAGAAGAAGTATACACTCCCAGACGCACCTCCTTGCGTCTGGCTTTCAAGAGAGTTGTTGCGCGGAGTGTAATACTACAGATGAATAATGATATAACATAAAGAGATGAATTTCGTATAGAATGATGAGTATAAAGTGATTATGACATGTTAGGGATTATTTTTATTTGTTATTAGTGTTTAGTTTACTATTTTATTAGTGTCAGAATATATAGATGTATTTAGGGAAATTTCGTGTGTAAAGTTAGTATATACAGAATATGTATGTGATTTACGTAAAGTATATTGGTACCTCTTCTGAGAAAATGCAACGATTAAGCGATTAACGGTTGCATTTCCTTAGGAGGGGAATAAATGTGAACGTCACATGAACTGTGTTGTAAGATGATTTACATATTTAATTTTTGCGTGAAATTATGAATATTATTTCAATTTAATTAGGGATTTGCATATAAAGTTTATTGATCTTTACATACTTATCAGCGGGAGCATATAACTTTTATTAGTATTTTTATGTGTATATATGGTTTATTTTGTCATGTAACTGAATATTAATGAACAACAGGACAGGACTTCAGAGTGAAGCAATGATATTTAGATATTAATGAATATTAACTTCGAAGAAGATAGCAAATTCTATATTTTAGATACGCTAGTTTGCCTGCACAGAGGCAGAGAAAGCCTCACAGAAAAAAACTTAAAGAAAGCATGTGTGCTTAACGGAGCGTCGGACTCCCACGTCGTGGAAGATTTTGGAATCAATGTAACCATCTTCATAAGGATAGAAAACCTAATAGCTTCAGGTTTTGCTTAGATGGATAGCTAGTCTCATTTCTTAGTGTTATTATAGGTAGTAGCATACACTATCACTACCGAGACACAGATCCTACGAAGACAATGCTTTAAAAACCATAAAATTTTTAGCGTATCGATGTGAGAATACAGGATACAAAGAGGTGCTAGTTTTTTTAGACACACCCCTTTTTAGCGTGTTAGACTCTTGAAGCGTCCTTTTGCCAACGGAACATTCTCAGAGAAAGAGAAGTTGACAATTTCAAAATTATGGACGAGTCCACTTGAGCTAGAGTGGTAGCTGTCTAGAACGTTGTTTGTAATTGTTCCGAGACATCCGCTAGATGTCTCTGTCAAAATATAGTTATCGTCTGCTCCGCTGATATATGCTTGAATGATAATATGTGTTATGTTACGTAAATAAACTTTCTGGGTGTTCCCGTAGTATTAGACATATGTAGCTCGATATATATATTTTGTTTTGTAAAAATGGCTTGTACTAATACCAGTTTTAGGCCTAGTTAATGGTTATGGAAGGTATTCGGAGAGACTAACACATACCTTAGTTTTTTTTTTAATATAGTCGAGAATGCAATACTGTTACAAGAGAGAAGCGAACTTCCAACCAGTTATATTATGTTTATTATCATGTGTCAGGCTACTTTAGCCTTGTCTAGAGTCATTTTAATTTGTTTGCATTTTGTATAGCTTATTTAATTTGTTTAATTAACTTCATTAATCAACTCAGAAAACACAATCCTTCAATGCATCCGTTTCTGTAATTTACCATATTCAATGTCACTTGTTCAAACAGTTCCTGGTGTCGCCGATAGGTGGCTTCACCTGTCAAGGTGTCTAAGTAAACATGTCAAGTGACGAAGTTTGAATAAGTTTGGTGTTTATTTTAATATTTCATTATAAATACAGCACAGTGTGTGTGAGTGAAAGATACTAAACTGAAGCTTGATTATTAAGCTATATAACACACATAGTGACATTCAACGATGCAATTGAAGTGAACTACAAAGTGGAAAAGAACATGAAAAAGTGTGGTATTTTGAGTTATTTAGGTCACTGGAAACTCACAGGTGAGGGATGCACCTTCACCCCTATTCCAGTGGAGCGGGCTATATTGGAGTGGCCCAACCCAAAAGTTGAAAGAAACAATGAACCGCAAAAGAATATAACATTACTCGGGACAACCAGAAAAGACAGTTCTTCCTGAATCGCGATACAGTGCACATCGAACACTGAAATTCGTAGTCGTGTTAACCGTCAGTTACTTGAAACTTTGTAACATTTAGCTATGTGTTAACAATAATAGTTCGTTAAGTACAAAGATATACTGAGTGCGTGTGTGCTTTGAAATGGGCAATAATAGTGAATTTACCTACGGTATTTCCTCGTTTACTCTGAACTAACATTCTCGTGGAGGAATGGGAGAGTAGGAGATACCGCTAATATTTACAAAAAGGTGTTTTACAAAAAGTCTATAAAAGTGATATAAGACAAAGTGCTACATGTATCACAACTTACTAGTGGGAAGAGACAATGCTTTACCCTATATTTTGTAAAGTGCTTCGCACCGGTAGTAGTTTTACCATTTTTACGTCACACGCCGTATCACTTGTTTACGCTACTTATAGTACAAACTAAAGCTAGTAGTAGCAATAGTGAAGAAAAACTCAATGCCGGATTCTGTGGGCAATCTTCAATGCTATCTTATAGCATAGTTTATTTAATCACCATTGAATACAAGAACTGAGCCATTTGCTTGTACTAAGTAGGCGGGTTTTGTGCAAGAGAACGTCAGTGTGTCCGATGATAAGAGTCTAGTGAGAACTTTCGTCAAATAACAAACATATTCTCTAGTTGTATCGCACCAAGGACTACCCTTTTGAACCGCCACTGGTGTTACTGAAATCCAATGGCAGAGGAAACATGACGGTTGGCAGAGCCTAGCAGCACGACAGGAGGGAAAGGAGCATGGTCTACAACATTGGAAGAAACTCGACCCGGAAGTGCATTCAATAGTGAAACCAGAGACACTTCAAGCAAGAAGAGCGCGGCGCCTTAACGTCAAAAGTGCACGAACGATAACAAATTCAGAGCTCAAAGTGTGATAAAGAAATATTAAAAAGAAATTTTTTTTCTTTCTTTTTCTTAGGTCTCATAGCGAGACCGCGCGCGCGAGTGCTCTTGTAATAATAATATTTGTGTGCATCTGGAATTACGGAAGTGGTGCATTAAAACAGGATTACCACTGGAATGTTGACTTCTTTTTTTGTTTGCAGTTTGGCCGCAAGGTAATGTGTTACCCTTTTGTCTATCTTGTTTGCTTTTCAGGCCAGAAGCTGGGTCTCTCAATGGATCGTGATTACGATGAGCGTATTTTGGGTGTCTTTCGCATACAGGATGGGTGTTAAAACCATAAAACCATAAAACCTGTAAATCAGAGTTTCATGCATAACAGGAATCTTGTTTATCTTTTTCAAAATTTTAATTTTATTCAATCAAAGACTCTACCGACTGACTAATTTTAGTAAATTAACTTTGTGGCAGGAGGTAGCAGTAATTTAACGTAATTATCAGTTTAAATATTAAGATTCCTCCCACATTTGCATTTTAGAGTATTAATGATTTTCGTAATTTATTCATAGTATGCAAACTCACCTTCCTCCCGCTCACAAAGAACTTGGCTGCCGTGCGCGTGGGGCACGACACACACACCATCCTGGATGTATGTTTTGTTTTTAGAAATGTCCCTTGCTAAATTTTGCTTTTAATATTAAATGTGTGGCAAGAGAATTAAAGTAAAGTCTTGTTTTCTTTTTCATTTTGCTCTTCAGTAAAGTATGTTGCCACAAGAAATGAAAGATACCCAACGTTTTTACGATATTTAGTGCAAGCCAGACGCGGGTAGCAGTAGATGTGCTTTTTTTTTCAGGTTGTCGCGCTGCCATCCAGAAAGTTTATTATTTATGTGTGTATTATTTTTGTGTCATATGCATTTATTTTGTTGAAGTGTGTTGCAAAATTTTAAACCTTTTGGAGGGGAATAACATTTAGTGAATTCAGTTTAGGCATATTAGAGCACATAGTGTTTATTTAGAGTTCATAATCACTTGATTGTATTAACGCGGAGACAAGCTAGAGCGATGGAAGGCTTTGTAGGCGACAACATCATTGACGAACGATTTGCGCAAGTAATGGAATTTCCGTCGGAGTCTCAGGACACCGGGAGCGATGCGGTAGGAAATGTAAACACCTCTCTCCAGGAAGTAGTTCCGCCTGGAGAAGGTACCGTTAGTAATGAGAGGGCTAATGAATCGGAGCAGGTTAGGGAACCGGTTCCTAGCACCTCAGCGCAAGTCACATCTGTAACTGACCCGTGTCTCGCGTCACTGTTTAGCATGTTGAAAGAAATAGCAGGCAAGTTAGAAACTCAGGAAAAGAAGCAAGAAAGAACGTTATTAGAAATTTCAGAGATTTCAGGAAAACAAGAAAAGTCACTTTTGGAAATTTCGAACAAATTAGAAAATCAAGAAAAGACACATAAGAGAACATTATCGGAATTAGCAAGTAGGCAGGAGAACCATGCTAGCAGAACCATGCTAGATAGGTTAGAGGCTGTTGAAAAGCAGATCACTGCCAGTTTCCGGCATGAGATGCTCCAGAATGTGACAGAGCTAGAGGCAAGGATCGATTCCTCAGCGGAAGCTCTGGAATCCAAGATCACAGCATCCTGCCAAGAATTAAAGTCATCAGTTGAGGCGACCGAAAATAGGATTAGTGAATTGGAGGTTCACACCGAGAACAAGATAGGCGAGATTTCTGAGGTCCTTGGTTCAGACCTCGCTCAGGTCTCTCGTGATGTCAGCCATCTACGTGGTGACATGGAGAGAGTGGGGGAAAATGTAGCCGCCGTTTCTACTGAAATAGACAGAGTAAAAGCAACAGTGGATAGTTCAGTGGGTCATTTACAATCCAAGCTACGCAGAGCAGAACTGAGATGGGAGGAACAGCTGGAACTGTTAAAGGAGTCAGTGAGAGAAAACGGTTCCAGCTGTCAAAACACAGCCTCTGTCTCGCATGAGAGAATCGAAACGCCGGTTGCTGGACCGAGCCATGCGGGACAGTTCCCTGAGCTTCCCAGGCGTGAGAACTCAGACGAGCAGGCTGCCCCCCCTCAAAACATCAACAACGTCAGTAGTAGCAATGGTAGTGTGGCGACTTGCCAGGTAGCGTCAGCCTTAGGGCTACTACACCGAGATCTCTCTCTTCCGGTTTTTACAGAAGGCGAATCAGAAATTCAGGCCCATAATTTTCTAGTAGAGCTAGATAATTATTTCGATTTAACGGGTGTACCAGAAGAGAGACGGTTAGCATTTTCCTCCCACTGCTTCCGCGGCATCTCACGCCAGTGGGTACAGGTGACTTTGAAGAAATGCTCTAATTATCAGGACCTCGTTAGACATTTCAAGAACGCCTATCTCAGCGAGGAAAAACTTGCTAATCTCCGCGCCTCCATTTTGACGTCACGTTTTGAGACACGGGGAAACAAGAAACCGACAGAATACTTGTTGGAGTTACTGCATACCAACAGTATTCTCGACCCCCCGTTACCTCCCCAGGTACTTTTGCGAGTTCTTCCACGTCAATTGCCATTCTCCATCTATAGATGTATTGTTTCATCTAAACCTCGATCTATAGATGAGCTGTTAAACATTGTTGGTGAGCTTCAGTCCACTTACCAGCCACCAAGTAACAACAACAATAGGAGGGGAATAAATTCACTTACTGTAGAGGAAGAAGAAGAAGATTCAGGACGATCTCCCCCCCCACGAAACAGTAGGCCGAGTAACCCCACCAGAGACAGGAGGTTCCACAGGGACAATGGGCCTTATTACAATAGGGGTTCACGAAGAGGCAATGGAAATAGAAATGGCAATAAGAACGGCAATTGGCGTTCGAGAATTTCCAGTGGTCAGGAGCGTGACACTGGAGATTCTCGAACGAGAAATCAAAACAATCGAGGACAAAGACGTGGAAGGAATAGGGGTCGTGGCAACGCACAAACACGCAATAACAATAGAAACAGTGACTATGCGGCGGAGGTTAATGAGCTCCGAGTTCATAATGAAAGGACTGAACAGTCCTCGAGACAAGTCTCGTCTCGTGGGAATTCACGTGCGAACAGCCCTGGAACTAGTCAACGCCATTGAGAACTGTCCGCATGTTCTCAGAGCGGTGACTTGAATACTGGCGTACTGAATATTCAGGATCAACCGGCGAAATCTATTTCTGAGGATATGCGTAATTGTGTTATTGAGTATAACAATGTTTTAGAAGAAGAAAAAGAAGAAAGTAGTGAGACATTAGTGAAAACTGTAGAGACACTTGAGAATGGGGATTGTGAAACTTGTAGACGTATAATTAGCACCACACATTTCGATCGTGAAGGAAATAACGACATTCGTCATCCCGAAATTATGTTATTACAGAGAAATGGGGACAAAATTAAAGTTAACAGAAAGTTGTTTGACGAGATGAATGCGATCTTTAGGGACCTGTTGGAAAGCTCGACCGAAAAGCTACCTAATAATAATTTAGTAACACTTCCCGAGGTAGAAGTAGGTCTATTTAATAGTAAAATTCTGGCATTATTGGATAGTGGCGCGAGTATCTCAGCTATCTCATTGCAATGTTGGGAAGAAATACGTAAGCGAGACCCCCCACCAGCTTTCATCAAGTCATCAAACATTAGAGTTAGTTCAGCGTTCGGTCGCGCCGTTGCTTCAATCATCGGTCAAGTATTGTTAGAACTTGTGATTGCAGAAAAGGAGTACTATACTTCGGCAATAGTAGTGAAAGGGCTGAACCGTGAACTCATTTTGGGTTCACAGTTCTTTGTAGAAAGTAGAGCGATTTTAGACTATGAGAGAAACGTCCTTTTGCTTAACCACCCCCACCATATAGAAGTTTCTTTTCGAGACATTGAAATAGAGGAAGAAGACCTTTTCATAAGAAAATTATCCTGGGAGTTCGAAGAGGATGTGGTTGATTGTGAGAATCCCACACTTAGTAGTATGTGCGTGTCGAGGAGAGGACAGCTGACTACAGAGCAGTTCGAGCGAGCGTCAGCAGGAGGAGGCCACCAGCAAGAGTTGGCTACCCTGCGCAGCCAGTTGGACGATGGGAAGTTCCCAACTGCAGCCGAACTTGCGAAGGTTGTTTACTCGCCACAGGAATGGGCGAAGGTTCGAACCCAGGCTACACCCGACGATATCAAAGATCATGTCGAAAAGTATACGGATTTGAGTGGGGAGGAAAAGCAAAAGTTGTACGACGTGCTCTACAAACATCGACGCATATTTGACGAGAAGCCCGGTACCATTAGGGATTACCAGCATTCCATTGAGGTGACCGATGATCGACCCATGAAGACAAGGATGTATCCTTATCCTCTTCGACACCGAACGGCTGTAACTAATACCATTAATCGTTGGTTGGCGTGGGGTATAATAAAGAAGCATCCCACTTCTTATCTAAGCCCACTTGTGATTGTTCCGAAAAAGAATGGGACCTTGAGAACTTGTTTGGATGCGCGTAAGCTTGGGGCTATTACGCGCTCAGAATTCGATCAACCAATCCCTGCACTGTGTACATTGCAAGACTTATGTGAACGGCGTTGGTTTGCAAGTTTAGATGCAGTGGATTCTTTCCAGCAAATTCTAGTTGAGGAAAACAGCCAGAAATATTTAGGTTTCCTTCACGACGGAATTACGTATGTATTTAAGAAGCTACCATTTGGGACCAAGCAAAGGTTAGCTTCATGTGTGCGTGCGATCAATTCCATTCTCGGGGATGAGTGTCGTGAATTTTGTGGCCATTATGTTGATGATGTAACCATATCGTCATTTTCTTTTGATGAGCATCTACGCCATCTTGATATTGTATTAGGGAAGTGAAAAGTAGGTGGCCTAACTTTAAGATTGAAAAAGTGTCAATTTGCCCGCCGGAGAATTTCCATTCTTGGCTATGACCTCTCGCCTGCTGGAATTGAGAAGTCGCAGGAGAAACTGGAGAAGGTTATGGAATTTCGTAAACCTAGAAACGTGAAAGAATTGAGAAGTTTTATTGGGTACTGTCAATTCTACAGAATATTCAGTACACAGTATTCAGAAATATTATATCCATTGTTTCAGTTGTTAAAGAAGGGAGTGAAATATCAATGGTTGCCTTGTCACGACGTAGCGTTTCAAAGGATACGCGAAGTCTTCAGAGAGAAAGTAGTGCTGAAGAAGCCGCTCCCTGACAGACAACTTATTTTGGAATGCGATGCTTCCGATGTAAGTTGTTCGTCGCATCTTTATCAACTGGACGACAATGGCGAGGTCCGTGTAATAGGAATGACGTCGCGCATCTTTAATGCAGCAGAACGTAATTATGGAATTTCAGAGAAAGAGATGGCTGGTGTAATTGATGGCGTGTGCAAGTTTAAGCACTATTTGGTAGGCAATTTCTTCAAAATTCGCAGCGACCATCAATCGATACGTTTTCTGCTGTTATGTAGGCTTACGTCACAGCGTCTGATGCGTTGGGTACTAACTTTGAATATGCTGACATTCGAGTTCGAGTATGTGAAGTCTAAGGACAATTTAAGTGATTACCATTCCAGGTACCCACCAAATACAGGGGTTCAATTTGACAAAGCAAAGAAATTAGTGTTAAATGAATCTCTGATGACAATACTGACCCACATTCCGAGTCAGTTAAGGGAACTGATTGCAGTGTTGCCAGAGCTGCAAACTTCTGACCCTGTATTTGGCGACGTCAAGAGAAAGTTGCAGAACCAGGAAAACTCAGGGAAAACAGCCAGTGAGAACCACCAGTACTTGCTCTCAAATGGACGGCTATGTAAACGTGACTGTTCCGGTCTACGGATTTGCATACCGGAAGTGCTTGTGCAGCCATTGTTGGAATATTACCACAATGAGCGAGAACATCTGTCTGCTAGCAAGCTTGTGCCAATGTTGACTGAATATTTTGTATGGCCGAAGATGAGGAGTGCCATAAAGAAGTTCTCAGCTTCCTGTGGTTTGTGCCAGAAAGCATCCCCCCCTCACATGTATCGTTCGGGACCACTGAACCCTGTTTTAGTGCGCCGCCCTGGGTACATGGTATGCCTGGACTGGTTGGGGCCTCTCCCTGTGGGGGTAGGCAACGTGTCGTACATCCTTGTATGCGTGGATGCTTTCTCCAAGTTGATAGGACTGTATGCGTGCAGAAGGGCCACCACAGACACAGCGTTAAAGAAGCTGAAGGAGTTCCTGAAACTGTGCCCGTCTGCTGAGATCATATTGACGGACAATGGGACACAGTTTTCAAGTGCCAAGTGGAAGAAGGAACTCACGGACTTAAACCTGAAGCCCATCTATAGTACTCCGTACTATCCCCAAGGAAATATGGCTGAGGTGGGTGTAAAATCGACAGTGAGAATGTTACGAAAATTGTGCCATGATAAGCAGAGGGAATGGCCCAAACATCTTGAGAAAATCGAAAAGTGTCTCAACTCAAGCGTACATCTGTCGACTGGTCTAAGTCCATTTCAAGTGCACCTGGGAGAATCACCATCTAGAGAATTGGCGAGATTATTCGAGATCCCAGAAGTAGAGAGACACAAATCGTTGAAATATTATGTCGAGCTAGCAGCAAGTAATCTGAAGAAGTCAGCACAGCGAAGAAAGAAGGCCTTCGATAAACGTCGCGAGCCAGCGCGTTTCGTGGTTGGAGATTTGGTACTGGTGAGAGCTTTTCCCAAGTCTGACGCTTTCTCTGGCATAACCAAAAAGATGATGCTCCTTTACACGGGACCTTACTTGACACTCTCCACTGCGCAGAATAATGTTTGCACGCTCGGTGATCCTGAGACTAGAGAAGTATTAATGAAGAGAAACGTGTTTCACCTAAAGAAATACGTTCAGCGTGAAGCCACGCCTCCTCAGGACCCAGCTGACCTGATGACGTAGGAGAAGCAGGAAGTAAACACAGTGCGTCATACAGGATGGAGAACAGAAGAAGTATACACTCCCAGACGCACCTCCTTGCGTCTGGCTTTCAAGAGAGTTGTTGCGCGGAGTGTAATACTACAGATGAATAATGATATAACATAAAGAGATGAATTTCGTATAGAATGATGAGTATAAAGTGATTATGACATGTTAGGGATTATTTTTATTTGTTATTAGTGTTTAGTTTACTATTTTATTAGTGTCAGAATATATAGATGTATTTAGGGAAATTTCGTGTGTAAAGTTAGTATATACAGAATATGTATGTGATTTACGTAAAGTATATTGGTACCTCTTCTGAGAAAATGCAACGATTAAGCGATTAACGGTTGCATTTCCTTAGGAGGGGAATAAATGTGAACGTCACATGAACTGTGTTGTAAGATGATTTACATATTTAATTTTTGCGTGAAATTATGAATATTATTTCAATTTAATTAGGGATTTGCATATAAAGTTTATTGATCTTTACATACTTATCAGCGGGAGCATATAACTTTTATTAGTATTTTTATGTGTATATATGGTTTATTTTGTCATGTAACTGAATATTAATGAACAACAGGACAGGACTTCAGAGTGAAGCAATGATATTTAGATATTAATGAATATTAACTTCGAAGAAGATAGCAAATTCTATATTTTAGATACGCTAGTTTGCCTGCACAGAGGCAGAGAAAGCCTCACAGAAAAAAACTTAAAGAAAGCATGTGTGCTTAACGGAGCGTCGGACTCCCACGTCGTGGAAGATTTTGGAATCAATGTAACCATCTTCATAAGGATAGAAAACCTAATAGCTTCAGGTTTTGCTTAGATGGATAGCTAGTCTCATTTCTTAGTGTTATTATAGGTAGTAGCATACACTATCACTACCGAGACACAGATCCTACGAAGACAATGCTTTAAAAACCATAAAATTTTTAGCGTATCGATGTGAGAATACAGGATACAAAGAGGTGCTAGTTTTTTTAGACACACCCCTTTTTAGCGTGTTAGACTCTTGAAGCGTCCTTTTGCCAACGGAACATTCTCAGAGAAAGAGAAGTTGACAATTTCAAAATTATGGACGAGTCCACTTGAGCTAGAGTGGTAGCTGTCTAGAACGTTGTTTGTAATTGTTCCGAGACATCCGCTAGATGTCTCTGTCAAAATATAGTTATCGTCTGCTCCGCTGATATATGCTTGAATGATAATATGTGTTATGTTACGTAAATAAACTTTCTGGGTGTTCCCGTAGTATTAGACATATGTAGCTCGATATATATATTTTGTTTTGTAAAAATGGCTTGTACTAATACCAGTTTTAGGCCTAGTTAATGGTTATGGAAGGTATTCGGAGAGACTAACACATACCTTAGTTTTTTTTTTAATATAGTCGAGAATGCAATACTGTTACAAGAGAGAAGCGAACTTCCAACCAGTTATATTATGTTTATTATCATGTGTCAGGCTACTTTAGCCTTGTCTAGAGTCATTTTAATTTGTTTGCATTTTGTATAGCTTATTTAATTTGTTTAATTAACTTCATTAATCAACTCAGAAAACACAATCCTTCAATGCATCCGTTTCTGTAATTTACCATATTCAATGTCACTTGTTCAAACAGTTCCTGGTGTCGCCGATAGGTGGCTTCACCTGTCAAGGTGTCTAAGTAAACATGTCAAGTGACGAAGTTTGAATAAGTTTGGTGTTTATTTTAATATTTCATTATAAATACAGCACAGTGTGTGTGAGTGAAAGATACTAAACTGAAGCTTGATTATTAAGCTATATAACACACATAGTGACATTCAACGATGCAATTGAAGTGAACTACAAAGTGGAAAAGAACATGAAAAAGTGTGGTATTTTGAGTTATTTAGGTCACTGGAAACTCACAGGTGAGGGATGCACCTTCACCCCTATTCCAGTGGAGCGGGCTATATTGGAGTGGCCCAACCCAAAAGTTGAAAGAAACAATGAACCGCAAAAGAATATAACATTACTCGGGACAACCAGAAAAGACAGTTCTTCCTGAATCGCGATACAGTGCACATCGAACACTGAAATTCGTAGTCGTGTTAACCGTCAGTTACTTGAAACTTTGTAACATTTAGCTATGTGTTAACAATAATAGTTCGTTAAGTACAAAGATATACTGAGTGCGTGTGTGCTTTGAAATGGGCAATAATAGTGAATTTACCTACGGTATTTCCTCGTTTACTCTGAACTAACATTCTCGTGGAGGAATGGGAGAGTAGGAGATACCGCTAATATTTACAAAAAGGTGTTTTACAAAAAGTCTATAAAAGTGATATAAGACAAAGTGCTACATGTATCACAACTTACTAGTGGGAAGAGACAATGCTTTACCCTATATTTTGTAAAGTGCTTCGCACCGGTAGTAGTTTTACCATTTTTACGTCACACGCCGTATCACTTGTTTACGCTACTTATAGTACAAACTAAAGCTAGTAGTAGCAATAGTGAAGAAAAACTCAATGCCGGATTCTGTGGGCAATCTTCAATGCTATCTTATAGCATAGTTTATTTAATCACCATTGAATACAAGAACTGAGCCATTTGCTTGTACTAAGTAGGCGGGTTTTGTGCAAGAGAACGTCAGTGTGTCCGATGATAAGAGTCTAGTGAGAACTTTCGTCAAATAACAAACATATTCTCTAGTTGTATCGCACCAAGGACTACCCTTTTGAACCGCCACTGGTGTTACTGAAATCCAATGGCAGAGGAAACATGACGGTTGGCAGAGCCTAGCAGCACGACAGGAGGGAAAGGAGCATGGTCTACAACATTGGAAGAAACTCGACCCGGAAGTGCATTCAATAGTGAAACCAGAGACACTTCAAGCAAGAAGAGCGCGGCGCCTTAACGTCAAAAGTGCACGAACGATAACAAATTCAGAGCTCAAAGTGTGATAAAGAAATATTAAAAAGAAATTTTTTTTCTTTCTTTTTCTTAGGTCTCATAGCGAGACCGCGCGCGCGAGTGCTCTTGTAATAATAATATTTGTGTGCATCTGGAATTACGGAAGTGGTGCATTAAAACAGGATTACCACTGGAATGTTGACTTCTTTTTTTGTTTGCAGTTTGGCCGCAAGGTAATGTGTTACCCTTTTGTCTATCTTGTTTGCTTTTCAGGCCAGAAGCTGGGTCTCTCAATGGATCGTGATTACGATGAGCGTATTTTGGGTGTCTTTCGCATACAGGATGGGTGTTAAAACCATAGTAAACCTGTAAATCAGAGTTTCATGCATAACAGGAATCTTGTTTATCTTTTTCAAAATTTTAATTTTATTCAATCAAAGACTCTACCGACTGACTAATTTTAGTAAATTAACTTTGTGGCAGGAGGTTGCAGTAATTTAACGTAATTATCAGTTTAAATATTAAGATTCCTCCCACATTTGCATTTTTGAGTATTAATGATTTTCGTAATTAATTCATAGTATGCAAACTCACCTTCCTCCCGCTCACACTGTGTTCGTAGGGGTTGGAAAATATGCTCAAAAAAGGGAATGAGTTCACCCCCTAAAATGGGCTCGTAAAAGAGAACGAATACACCCCCTTAAAAGTGGTCATAAAAGGGAACGAATTCACCCCTAAAATGGAGGTCGTAAAAGACCGTGGGCTCACGGTGCACGGTGGTCATTTTCCCAGTGGCTTGTGAGTTGTTAAACACTGAGCCAGGTCTGAGCCAGATCGATCCATTTTCAGATATTTTGCTGGGAAACAAAGTGAATACAAATGCGAAATACCAATCGAACATGTACCCAAGTTGAAGTTCGCCCCATCACGTCAGTTGATGTTGAATGTTCATTCTCTGCGTACAAGCTCATCCTCACCAACAAGAACAAACGGCACAGTTTCACCATAGAAAACCTGGAAAAAGTGCTTGTTATTTACTGTGAGGCCAATTACTGCTTATGTGGTGCAGAAATGTGAAGGTGTGTTTCGTACTGAAGATTTATCTACAACCATAAAATTTTATTAAAAGTTCTTAATTTCAGCAACATTTCAATATTGACCAGGTTAAAATATAAGATAACATGACATGTGTGCGTGCATTTCTGTATCTTAAAGTTTGTATTCAGATCGTAATGCATCATTCGATTCAAAAATGAGAATCTTTTATAAGAATCTATTTTTTATTTCTAAAGCCTAACTTAGTATTTTTGGCACCTATTTTAAGCACATAAAACATACTTTTCTAGAACCTAAAAATCCGATGTCTATTTATAAATATAGCACCCTTGCTGTTAATAAATATTTTCCGTCGGAGTACTTCAGATACTTTACTTTTAAATTCTGTCCACTATCATCCTTAGCTTTTACGAAAAAGTGTTTTTTCACATGTTCGAACAGTAAAATATTTTCGTTCTTCATCTTTATAAAAACAACACCAATCAAAGTAAAATAGACTACCATTGTACTCGTAGTTCACTCACTGAATGTATTGTTTTGGAGCTGTCAAAATCTATGAGAAAATCTTCCAAGTGTTGCAATCAGTAAACGTGATTTCCCTAGATTATAATCACCTTCTAAAACAGCACTAAGATCTTATCTGTTTCTCTGTGTGTCGATGACTGACTGTCGGTCACTGACGTACATAGTTCATGCTCTATTGTTCCATTCTGAAAAATTACAGGAAAGGAACATTTGTTTACGAAAAAAACATAAATTGTAGTTACTCATCCGAAATGTAACGCAAAAAGTAATGGAAACTACGTACGTTACTTAAAACTTTGTAACGTCTTAAAAGTAACGCGTTACTTCCGTTACGTTACTTCTCAAGACTGCTTCTTTTGATGTAGCGCAGAACAACTTAGTAGATTTGGTTGGTTGGGTTTTAGCATTCTTTTCTGGACTAAGGCTACATGAAACATGGAGCTGCTGTTTAAAATTGAATCTAAACCACCACAATACATTCAAATTTCAATTCTTCCCATTGGGAACCGAACACGAGACCGAGTGCACCAAAGACGCCTGATCTAGGCACTAAACCGATGGGGATCGCGAGTTGGATCGTCCACAAAGTGGAAGTTGAAAATGAAATGAAATTAATTCTTTTAGTTTTACTTCCCACGTTTATGCCGACTAGGTGAAATCAGACGGCGATGATGAGAAACGAATGAAATGGTGGAATAAGAAAGTGGGAGAAAACGGCAGAACTCCGAGAAAACCCACGTACATGGTGTTTGTCCACCACAAAGCTCACTTCGCGCAGGCTGGGATCGAACCTAGAGGTGAACGCTCTACCACTGAGCCACCGCGGCCCTTGGAAGTTAAGATACTACACATATATGACAGTATTTCCATGTTAGTTATGTATATAATGTACAGCAGTGGAGATACGTTGGACTTTGGGAACTGAATTCAAACACCTTATAGTTTCGGGCTGTTTTTACGGAGATGCAGGCAATTCTTTGTGAAGAAACATAATACGATTATAGGCTGCTGAAGTTCGAAGAAGTAGAGTTTGTAAATTAACCCTTTATAACACATTCTATCGAAGTCTACAGTTCAAATAATAGGATAAGAGTAATAATCGGTTCAGGAGTTCATCTTGAGGTAATGATGTTAACTGTGAACACTAGCAACTACAGTTAGTTGAAAAATTATCTACCTTATAGATATAACTTGAATGTGATAGTAACGTTATGGCTATCTGGGTGCCTTTTCATTGCATCTCGTATGCAGATGGGCATCAAAAGTTACAAACAGTACTTCTCAAGTTTCTTAGCGATAAATTATGCATATACTTCTTAAATGTATTTTAAAATTTTAAGTAAATATTGATATTTTTAATGCAATTGAATTGTTATTATTTGCATAATTTTTATGATTATAAACCATTTTTATAAGTATAGGCCTCGGATACCTATCCCCTGATGGTTCGTTTTCAACTCCTTCCTTATATTTCCTTCTTCATCAGTATTACATTCAAACTTACGCAATGGTTCTAAATTCTAATGCTCTTTCTTCCGGTCCGATCCTGTTTAAAATGCATTTTCCTTGTCTATGTTACTTGTTTCATAAATGAAATATAAATACAGACACCAGCCACAGATATATTAAGTATTCCTATGCAGAAAAATACAGTATATCGTAAGGGATTTCATAAGAAGAGCTTCGTGACTTATTGCACAGCTATTAACAAATTAACCACCATGCGAGCCATATGTGGCTCATACGAAACTACTCCGTAGGGCCCGTTAGCCATATATGGCTCACGTGTTGCCTTTTGTTTGGCGCTTATCTGAGGCTCCACGAAAAGTATTATGTTTTCTTTTTCAATATGATGTTTCGGGGCAAGTGTGTGACTATATTGCGTGACCTTTAGCTTTTCAAATTATACATTCATATCCACGGAAAATATGTGAAAATGTTAACATGCTGAAAATGCTAAAAAAGAAACTTGTTTAGGCTTTAATTCAGCTGTGGTACTTCTCAGTTTAGAATTTAGCACATTCAAATAATACGCACATAGAGATCTCAATATTCAATATAAGTTTTTTTGAACCAGATCTGGCTCCTGCGGAAAAAAATGCGCGAGACACATCTGGCTCACGGGACCTCAGAGGAACAAATTTACGTCTTAGCCCAGTGAGCCATATGTTTCTCACATGAAAAACAAGGAAATTGACACTTTTTTATTAATAATACATTATTACATACCATCAAAATTGTGAAAGAAATATATTTTAACAGTATGTAGCAATGTATTATTTATTAAAAAAGTGTCAATTTCCTTGTTTTTCATGGGAGCCTCATATAGCTCACAGGACATAGACGTAAAAGGCCTCTGAGGCCTCGTCAGCCATATGTGGCTCACGCATTTTTCCCGCCAGGAGCCAGATCTGGTCTAAAAAAAAAAACTTGGAATATTGAATACTGAGGCCTCTAGATACGTACGAGGTACTAGGTACGTCTTTCATAAGTAATCGTATTATTTGAATATCGCTTCGTGATCTGATGATGACCATAAGTCAAAATATAGGTTGGCGTCATGGTAAACCCTCAAAAATGACCATTGGAAGTCAAAGTGTTAATATGCTAAATATTGGTTTTGAAGTATGTTTGACATCGTCTTAGACTTATTGGTATTAAATTTCTTCTCGGTGAACATCTTTTTACTATGGATCTAGCTATTTAAAGATTTTCTAGCAGTTTCCCTTTCTTCATAAAATCATACATGGTTAACATCATTTTAATATACCAAGCTCTCGATTTGAACATGAGCTGTCAGGAGTGTAGATACTTTAGTGAAAGAATGTTCTAAACAAATGTTTATTTTTTCTGCTGTTTCAAATAAATGTTTTAAAACTCGACAGCCTACTTACAAACTTCGATTTCTTTTATAAACAAACCACTTCGAGTCCGTTTCGAAATACCATCATTACTTTTGGAACTAGTAATTTGATATGCCACGGTTTGTGACAAACTACATGTGCCGTGTGAGCCATGTTAAAAATTTTAATACAAATTAATGGTTCCAGTCTATGTTAATTACTTCATTCTTTTCTGTGAGAAATTGTGAAGAATACGATCATTCATTCACGCAGTACTGTAAAGTAGCAGATTCGATAGCATTCCGACTATGTGTTTAGCTTTGTCTTGTCTCTGTGTTGTGAGAGCAATTGATAGCGGTGTAACCTCTGTTTCCAAGAGAGTAAAGAAGGATGTTGGTTTTGTCGACATAGTTCTTTCCCCCTTCACTGAGGTTGTGTGGTAGACTGAGAAAACCTCTTCAGTTCTCGAGGTTCACCATTACATCACACCATGGTCAGAAGAATTCCAGACGTTCGACAACCAGCAGCAACATTCAGTTAGTAGCAAATACAGCTTCCACAAGCGCATTGGGTAAGAACTTATAAGAAGTTACTCTCATGTTGTGATATCACTATCGAAATTTGGTTACTATGTTTTCTTCTACCTATCGATAAAAGGACAAAACGTAACGTTAAAAAGGTAACCAAAAAATTTCTGTAGCTTTCTCACCTTCCACATTTGAACATTGATATACACGTATCATCTAAGACGTGGCTGGAAGATCAAAAATAGTTCCCATCAGCTTCGATGACCTTCTGCAAACGTTCTGAAAAGGCCGTGAGTTTCATTGTGGTTGAACTTGGTGGGCCGTGAAGCGAAGGTGGTATCAAGTACATTTTGGAGCTCTACTAGAGATTTGAACTGGCATCCTTTAAGGCGATTGTCCAAAGAATGGAACAGGTAATAATCGGACCTTGCAATGTCCAGGGAGTATGACGGACGCAAGAATTCCCCATCCAAGGCCTAGAATGGTGTTCCGGGTCATCCTTGTCACGTGGTTCTTGGTGTTTTCTGTAACAGAAGGACACCTTTGCAATTCAAACCTGCTGGTCACCTTGCGTCCAAGTTTTGAGTTTTTCTTGAACGCGACTTAACTGCAAACAGTATATAGTTGCATTGATGCTCTGACCAGCTGATAGCAGTTCCCAATGCACGATGGCGCGAGCAGTTCACCAAATACACAGGAGGACCTTCTGGTACTGTGCTTGTTTCGGCTGATTTGGAACAGGTTCATGGGATGCTAACCAATGATGATGGCGTCGCGGAGCTTCGTACAGGACCCACTTCCCATCACACGTCAACACTCTGTCCAGAAATGGCTCCTTCCTCAGACGAGACAGAAAAGAAACACAGGTGCCTTCTTTCCCGGAGTCAAATCATGTAAGACCCATCGATCCGACTTGTAGTGCTTCCCAAGTTGATGGAGGTGCTGCCGAATGGTTTGTCCACTCACACTGAATTGAAGTCCCAGTTCCTCACATATGTGCCCACTGTTCGCCTCCATTGCTACCTGAAGACCTTTATTTTGTACGTGGGGGCGCGGTAGCTCAGTGGTAGAGCGTTCACCTCTGTTACTAGGGGTCCCGGGTTCGATCCCAGCCCCCGCCAAGTGAACTTTGTGGTGGACAAACGCCGTGTGCGTGGGTTTTCTCGGGATTCTCCCGTTTCCTCCCACTTTCTTCATTCCACCATTTCATTCATTACTCATCATCACTGTCTCCTTTAGCCTAACCAGCATAACCATGGAACGTAAAACTCAAGGATTGCATTGCATTTATTTTGTACATGTGTTGGTCTTCCGGTACATGGTGCGTCTTCGAGTGTTTTGTCACCGTCTTTAAACTTGTTAAACCACCACTGGCCTGTTCGCTTAGTCACGACGCTCTCACCAAAGGCCTGACATATCTCCAGCCCCGTTGCAGGGGCGTTTGACCCCAGTTTGAACTCGTACAGCAGACGCTTATGGAGGTCTCTTGTTCACTCTGTCCTTACTCAAGTTCACGTTGTAACTGAACTGCCACAACCAGGCAATATGTTGGATATTCCCACCAACAACTGACCTTCGCCTTATCTCCATTCACATTTAACTCAAGGTATGAGGGCCAATTAAACACAGACCACAGAAAGCGACAGAACTTTCTTGGTTACCTTTCTAGTATACCCCGAATGTCGAAATTCCAAAAACATTTGCAATAATTGTTATGAATTGTTATGAATGTGCAATAATTTAATTTGTATGTATTTACGAAAGGTTTACTTTTCAGTTATTAGTACCGTACATATTGAAATAGCGCTACAATTCCCAAAAAGAGAAAAGATCTAGTTGCTGTAGATAGGACTTTTTGTTTTTGTTTACTTATAAAATTAGTATTTTAAGGCTACGATAGTCTTATTCTGAGGATGTGATGCACTTCTGAAAGTCCTTGAAGGATTAGGATTTAGATTTCTGGGTTTTCGGCATCTATGGCCATGTTAGCCCGTCACTAGGATTAGGATTAGGATTTAGATTTCTGGATTTTCGGCATCTATAGCCATGTTAGCCTGTCACTAGGATTATGATTAGGAATTAGATTTCTGCTCTTTCGGCATCTGTGGCATTTTATCCCGTCACTAGGATTAGGGTTAGCAATTAGATTTTCTGGGCTGTCGGCATCTATGGCCATGTTAGCCCGTCACTAGGATTAGGATTAGGAATTAGATTTCTGGGCTTTCGGCATCTATAGCCATGTTAGCCTGTCACTAGGATTAGGGTTAGGAATTAGATTTCTGGGTTTTCTGCATCTATAGCCATGTTAGCCTGTCACTAGGATTATGATTAGGAATTAGATTTCTGAGCTTTCGGCATCTATGACCATGTTAGCCCGTCACTAGGATTAGGAGTAGGAATTAGATTTCTGGGCTTTCGGCATCTATGATCATGTTAGCCCGTCACTTGGATTAGGAGTAGGAATTAGATTTCTGGGCTGTCGGCATCTGTGGCCATGTTATCCCGTCACTAGGATTAGGGTTAGGAAATAGATTTCTGGGCTGTCGGCATCTATGGCCATGTTAGCCGGTCACTATGATTATGATTAGGAATTAGATTTCTGGGCTTTCGGTATCTATAGCCATGTTAGCTTGTCACTAGGATTAGGGTTAGGAATTAGATTTATGGGTTTTCGGCATCTATAGTCATATTAGCCCGTCACTAGGATTAGGATTAGGATTTAGATTTCTGGGTTTTCGGCATCTGTTTCCATGTTAGCCAGTCATGTCTGAGGAATGACGTTTCTCGGCGATCACAGTATCCGGAGAAAGAAAAGGACGAAAGGATTGGGGAAGGAAGGAAGCGGCCTGGGACCTGTATGTTAGGTACCATCTTGACATTTGCCTAGTGTGAATGAGAAACACCCAGGAAAACTTCACGCAGGATGGTTTGCCTGTAAAAACTTTGACACTTTTTCGATCAAGTGTCGTCACCAGGATTCGAACCTGGGATCTAAAATAAAGATGAGAGAAAGTGTTTGGAGCAATAAGGAACTGACTTGGACGAGGTATAAAAGAGTAAATAAGAAAGCCACAGGTAACTGAAAAGAAGTATAAATATACAGGGTTGTTATAATTGATATTCACATTTTTAATAATTCGTAGTAATTAAAGTACAAATACAAAATGAACAATCTTTACACCAATGGAATGAGGAAGGATGATGGTTCCCGAAGCGGGCGGTAGAGTTCGCGCGGCAATAGGCCGCCATTTGTTTCCCTCTCATTTGTGAGAGAGATGGCTACCGTGGAGCACAAGGTTTTTCTGCGTTCTTGAGTTCGCAAGAAGTGAGTCTCAAATTGTAGTGCAGCGGGTATTTCGTACAAAATTCGGTATTGAACCGCCAACTAGAGAAAGCATTAATCGTTGGCTTACGCAATTTCAATCACAACTGCTGTGCACTCAGTAACTTGCTCATGTATGGGGTGAGTTCAGCTACTGCATAGATGTTTGCCGTGCAGCAGACGGTTGACACATTGAACATTTATAATGTATTGTGAGAAAACTTTGAAATTTTCACTTTCCATTGGTATAAAGATTGTTCATTTTGGATTTGCACTTTAATAAATACACATCTTTAAAAATGGGTCCATCATTTATAATAACTCTGTATAGCATCCCAAGTAAAATTATTGGATCATTATTAATTTAGTAGAGATTTAGGACGTTTTTATGACGAGAAAATATATATTTCTCTAGCAGAACTCCGATATAAATAGAGGTTTCATTAGTAGTATATTTACACTGTGAACATCTTAGCTTCACTGACATACATATACAGTGTGTCTATAAAAGAACTCCGGGGTTTTGAGGCAAAATATTTTAATTAAGTAAAAAACGTACATACATGTGTTATACATGATTGGAAAGCTTACATTTTCACGTTTGTTTTAACAATTTAATAAAGTTCAATATGAGCCCCGTGAGTGGCACGGCACACATCGTAACGGTACTCTATCTCTTGAATAACACATTGAGCCTTTTGTTGTGGCGTCACCATAGCGCGAAGCGCAACAATCCACACGGCACGGCAATGATTCACTGACTACCGCAGTCGCTACGTCGTCTCAAGGTCAACGCTCCGCAGCGCTGCCACCTGTTGATAAAAACATTTCCGATTAGTATGACTAAAACTTTTTGAACTAGTCGTTTCAGAGAAATTAACTAAATTTTGCTCTCTTTTATCGTTAATAAGATATGAATTTTTAAAACACCGGAGTTCTTTTATAAACACCCTGTATTTTTCACAATCATACATAGGTTGGATAAAAATTCTATATTAGTCAGTCAAAAGCGGCAGTGCTGTAAAGTAGAGAAAAAAGTAGAACCGCCATAGCAGTTCGTTTCAGGAAAACGAACAACGTGAGTGGACCAAGGTTGAAGTGGCATGTGAGCACAGTACACTACAATGTTTCCAGAGACTTCGTGACGGCTTTTTCGCCAAAACGAAGAAACCACTTCCCAGGAAGCACTATGACATAAGAACGACCATCATTCGTGCCATATGGTGGTCCCTGCAGCCGACGATAAAGATAGACCCATTGACCAAGTACGATGCTTTCTATACGTACGGCAGAAGGTGATAGGGTCTGGAGAGAATTAATTTGAAGAAATGTGACAGATGTTCTTCTGTGCATAAATCGAGATACGAAACATAACAATGTTGTCATTACTTTATAACCAATCCTTGTGTATTAACGTTATTTTTCACGTTCATGCAGTTGGAGCTCTAAAGAGGTACAATATGGAATATACTGAATAAGACCAACCACAAAATAGCACTTTCAAAAAAATCAATATTATCCCACAAATCCCCAGTGTATCACAGGTGTCACATTGATTTCCTGTTGACCTGATAATGTTAGTTTCAAACGTTTTACACAAATACCCATTGTACTTTATAAGTCACACATAAACCTTTATAGCAAGCTTTGTTTCGTTCCTTTTCTTCAGGTTTTAGCAATTTTATTCAACTTTTCTTGTCAGTAGTTGCATGTGGCTCGTGGAGTTCTCGAGCGCCTTTCAGCTTCCGGATATATTTTATTTATTCCTATGATAAGTAAGTATTTAAATCCCTAATAATTTATTTTTCCTGTTTCTAAAAGGGTCAGTAATTACTCTGGTAAAATAGTAATTGTTCATGTACTAAAAATGAAACGAAATCTTTGAGTTTTACGTCCCACGCTTATGCCGGTTAGGCTAAAGGAGACGGTGATGATGAGTAATGAATGAAAATGGTGGAATGAAGAAAGTGGGAGGAAACGGGAGAACCCCGAGAAAACCCACGCACACGGTGTTCATGTACTAAGTTAAAGTTGAAAACTACGTCTGTTCCTCGCTGAGTCACAGGTGTCACATTGGGTTTCCAATTCATTCAAAAACATTTTTTTGGACATTTATGATATCTACGGCCCTCAATTGGTGAACCATGAAAGTTTTGTTCAAAAATTCTTACTTGAACAATGTTTGGTTTTTTGTGGGTTAAAATGTTTTTAGTTCCTCCTAAAAAAAATATTCCAAAGAACTTCGGAAGTTTTTCAATTCAGGTCTTTAATTAAATACAATAAGTTCATGTTAAATAAGGTGATAATCCTAAGAATTTATTGACATATATTATTTTTCCTAACCATTAGTAGGCACTGACTTATTACTTAGTCTTGTTTGATTGCAAAATTAATATTAACAATTGTCTCACAAATGGAGGTAATGAAGTCTTTCCGAAAACATAAATGTAAAAACGGGAATCAATTTATTGTTCGTTTACACGTTTGTTCGTCCAAAATGAGTAGAAATCTAAAAATATTGTTAAATGAAATAAAATGAAATCCTTGAGTTTTACGTCCCACGGTTATGCCGGTTAGACTAAAGGAGACGGTGATAATGAGAAATGAATGAAACGGTGGAATGAAGAAAGTGGGAGGAAACGGGAGAACCCCAAGAAAACCCACGAGCATGGTGTTTGTCCACCACAAAGTCCACACGGCGCGAGCTGGGTAAAATATTGTTAAGTTTTATTGTATTTCCAAACTGGGAAGGCAAGATTTGCAGCTTAGTGCTGGAAAAAATAAATTTAATACAGTATCTCCTCTTCAGACTTTTTGTATGATAAGATATTTTCTACCTTAAATTAATAATTATTTGTTTATCTTTTAAATTTTTCTTTTAAGAACTAACTTTTTCACGTAAAACCTTGACGAGACGATACCGATTTGAGTTTATTTTAACCACTGAAATTAGGAAACTTACATTTTAATTGAGTTGAGTTGATTTTGAGCTTAAGGTCCCTTTCAGCAGCGAGGCTATATGCGATGGAACCTACTGATTAACGTGGAATCCAAACCACATGATCTCCCGCCGGGAATCGAACCCATGCCAAAGGCGCGCATCCTAATCGCTTAGTCACGAACGAGATCAACTTACATTTTAAGATTGCAATGCGATAAAACCTTAAACCGTTTCAGATTCTATTCTTTTTGGTGACAACCTGGTAGATAATATCTAGGTAATAAAAAAAACTTTGGTTCCTTTTTTCACGTGAAAGAGAATTGGAACAGGAGTCACATGTAGTACGTCCCCGTAGCTAATCAACATCTACAGTGAATCTTTAATGAAGGAAGCATTAACGGGAATAGGAGATTTCAAGATTGGAGATTTCAAGGGCAGGTCATTATCAAGATCAGGTATGCAAATCATAAGGTTATTATTGCTAGAACGGAAGAAGGACTACAGGAGATGATTGACAAGATAGTAGATACTAGAAAACTATATAGAATGGAAATCAATATGGAAAAATCAAAAGTCATGAAAACAACCCCTACGGGTCAGAATACAACAAAGAGAACTTGAAGAGATCGATAATTTCAAGTATCTGGGTTTGACAAGAGACGCGTACTGTACCAAAGAGATCAAGTCAATTGTCATAGCTAAAGAAGCATTCAACAAGAAAAGATCACTCTTAATGGGCAGGCTCAATATTGGGCTTAAGAAGAAGTTGGTCAAGTGGTATATATGGAGCACTGGACTGTATGGTTCAGAGATTCGGACATTACGGAAGTTAGAGAAGAAATACTTAGAGACCTTCGAAATGTGGTGTTGGAAGAAGATGGAAAAGATAAAATGGACAAAGAGAGTGTTTGCGTAAGAAACAAAGGTGTTTAAAACGGATAGGAGAGAAGAGGACACTTGTAGCCAGCATCCTTCGTAGGAAGGTCAATTGGGTTGGACATATCTTTCGAAGAATTTGTCTTCTTCATACCATCATGGCGGGAAAGATGGAAGGAAAGCGAGGAGTAGGAAGAAGAAGAACACAATTGATTGATGATTTGAAAAATAGAAGAAAATATTGGAAATTGAAATAGAAGGGTGAGGATCGAGAAACGTGGAAGAAACATTTCCAGGCCCAAATCTATAATAATAATAATAATAATAATAATAATAATAATAATAATAATAATAATAATAATAATAATAATAATAATAATAATAATAATAATAATAATAATGTTTAGGTGGAATTACATTTTGCTGTAGTGTATTGAAAGAACCATAGTAGATACATCACTCATGACAGTGTTTGAAGTGTTTTAGTTTTTTCCTATTATTGTAGCTAATTAAATACAGGGTCCGGCAGAAATATTACTACTTATATTTGACTTCTTTTCTCCTTTTTCTTTGAGATAGAAGGTAAAAATGTGTACACCATTGATTCTAGAGGGAAAAAAGAGAACATTGTGATGAGAATGGAGTATCAATCGATAATAATAGTCAGAAACAAGTTTAAACTGTGATATCACAAAGATCCCTCAAGTTATTTAATCATTCGACAAATGTATGGGAACTCAAGGAAACTGCATGATACACATTGACCTCCAATTTAGAATTAGACAAGTGATTCGCTCTATATAGTGACACGTGTGTACATTTTCATGGACTCAACACTCAATCACATGCTAATATGAATAAATGATGATGGTTCACAGATTAAAGCTGTTTATTAAATGAAATGAAATCTTTAAGTTTAACGTCTCGCCGTTATGCAGGCTAGGCTAAAGGAGACAGGTGATGATGGGAAATTTAGGAAACGGTAGAATGAATAAAGTGGGAGGAAACGAGGGGAGCCCCGAGATAACCCACGCACACACTGTTTGCCCACCACAAAGCTAACTTGACGCAAGCCGGGATCGAACCAAGGACCTCATGCACCAGAGATGAACGTTCTACCACTGAGCCACCGCGACCTTTTTTAGTAAATGCATATGGTTCTAAGCTCTTCTATAAGTACCAACATATTTTGCTAGACACTGTATTTAAGTACAGTAGGAAGTCGAAAATTTTCAGATTGTTCGGATTTTCGGAAATGACCAAGAAAATGCTATTTAGGCTTACATATACTCTATGGTATAATTTTCTATTGATACAGTGGTTATTCAGTACATACAGTAATTACAATGCCGTACGTAAGGCTATTTGCTTTTAAAGTTTTTTGAAGAACCTGCTCGTACTCTAAATTACGCTGATCTTCTAAGTCACACTTAAAACTTATAGGCCTAAGAGAAAATAAAAATAAAAATATGCATGACAAACAATTACATATGAATAAGCTTTTGAAAAAACACTGACTTCACACAACGTCGACATACACACTATGATTTATCCCTAACGTTAAGACAAAATGTAGAAAGCTTCTAGAGACCGCCTTCGGATTTTTGACGTTTCGGATTTTTGACGTTCAGATTATCGACGTCCTACTGTATATATTATATGTTATAGTTCAATGCTTGTTCTAACGTGCAGCTGGACTGTCTCAACACGATGATGTGGTTTACAAAAATCTATTTTTAACACCTTTCTTCTCAGTCCATACGTTTGTAAATGGTCTTAATGTTGATCTCTGAGACTGTGGAATTATCATGTTTTAATGGTGGTTGAAAGCTACGACTAAATATTATTATTTCAAATATATTAATGAGAATTTAGTTACTAAAGTACACCGCATGTAAACTTAAAGTCACTTTAATAATTCTGGGTTACACGCACGTTGTTTCATTCTTCAGAATAGAAGTCGAGGCACATTTTCTCTCTTTCTCTTTTTGTCTCTGTGTATTTCTGGCTTTATATGTGTTTCTTTATTTCAAGTCTTTGATAATTAACGACAATTGAATTCAAAGTCCAAATAATTCAACCGAATTCCCTAATTACCTCTGTTCGTTTCTAAGCCTCTTGTGGTGAATATGGAAATTATAATCCTTCAATCTCCTGCAGAGGAGAATTCGTTTTTTTAGAAACAGTGCGATTCTCTCGACTCTCCAATTTTCAATGGAAAACAATTCTATTATTATGATTTCTAAAAATGACTTTAATCTTCTGCATCCCCCTCACTCTTAATTATTTCTATCGTGTGTTCGACTTTATTTTAGTTGTTCAGTGTTTCTGCCTTCTCATTATTTTACCTAGATTGTACTTTTGTACTCGTAAGATTTGTCTAAAGACTCGTAAGACTTATCTAAAGGCTCGTAAGACTTGTCTAAAGGCTCGTAAGACTTGTCTAAAGACTCGTAAGACTTATCTAAAAACTCGTAAGACTTATCTAAAAACTCGTAAGACTTATCTAAATACTCGTAAGACTTATCTAAAGACTCGTAAGACTTATCTAAAGGCTCGTAAGACTTATCTAAAGACTCGTAACACTTGTCTAAAGGCTCGTAACACTTGTCTAAAGACTCGTAAGACTTATCTAAAAACTCGTAAGACTTGTCTAAAGAAATAAAATGAAACAAAATATTTGAATTTAACGTCCCACGATTATGACCTTTAGGCTAAGCGAGATTGATAAAGCAAATGAATGATAATGGAAGAACTGGTGGAATAAGAATGCGTAAGGAAACCCACGAGTACGATGTTGTCCACCACAAACTTACTTGTCTGTGGATCGAACCTGGGACCCCATGCATCAGATGTAAGCGCTCTATCACTGAGCCATCGTGTCTCCGCTTGTCTAAAGTGTTCGGGGAACTTTACAAGACGAATATACGTAATAATTATATATATATATATATATATATACAGGGTTATAACGACTCACCAAAGGTAGTCGTCAACCTGGTTCGGCTAATAATATAAGTAGATCTTGAGTGGTAGTATTTGTTTACACATTAAAATATCTTCCGTGATTACATTTACTAGTATTCTCACCTTTTATATTGAAATTACAAAACGATGATACGTTTTAAACAATTTTATTCGTTGATTCTCTTTGAACGAATATGTACATAGACTGTATTGCAATCGTACATGTTTGTTAGGTATCTATCAACAACTACATAGCAACTAATTATACAATAATGTATATATCTTATATATTTTGAAAACATTCTTCTTTTGTTATTTTTAAATTAACATTATATTTGGTATAGTGTTTATGTAGAAGCACTTTCTGCCCGATAAATACAAGTAATTATCAATTTATACAAAGTATCTCGTTATATAAAAATGTCGCCCGACGATGGGACTGAATATAAAAGTTACAAGGGAGCTTGGTTTTTATATTTAAGAACCACTGGTCCGTTTATAAGAACAATATTCCATTAATTATGTCCTATACATTTTGATCAACCCTCGTATGTATATATAACATTATTTAGTTTCCTTTACATGAATACATTTATACTAAATCTTTTATTCCATTAATACTTATTTTTGACAATAAAGTTTCAACACAAATTAATATAATGTAAACAATTTTTGTGTTTAATCAATCATGAATTAAATTATAATCCTTCACATTAATAAAAAAAGAATTAAAATCATTGGAAAATTATCGTTGGTTAATGAAAATCAAAGAAAATTAAATTGAATAAAAATCAAAAATTAAACGCAACCTACGTTCGAGCGAACAAAAGGAAGAAAATAAATCTATTTCTACACAAACAGAAGACACCCTTTTATATTTTTTTTCTTAGTCTCCTTCATTCCTATTTATTTGAGCAAGAATGTCAGGCGCGACTAACTTTTTCACTAGACGCATCCATTTTTCTTTTGTATACTGGGTAGGTCTCCAAACCTTCAACTCATCTATATTACGAAGTCCAATTGACGTACCCGTTTTAGCGTTCAACAATTCAAAAACTTTAGGGTTTATTTTCTTAAAACATAAATAAGGACCTGAGAAAATGTCACAAAATTTGTAAATCTTCTTTAACAACACATTACTTTGTGGATGTTGTTTAACAAAAACTAAGTCATTGACCTTGATCCGATATTTTCCTTCTTGCAAAGACTCTACTTGAGAATTACGTTTCAAAAATTTGTTATGTCTTCGGATTTTTACCATATTCACTAAATTGGAAGAATCTACGATTGTTGAATCTTCTAACTTGACATTAAAATGTCGTTCCACAGGGAAAATCAAATCAGAACCGTTATGTACATTAGCAGGAGACACGCCTAAAGTATCTGATATAGAATGATTCAAAAGGTACGTGATTT
The DNA here is from genome assembly GCF_964235325.1 of Thermobia domestica. NCBI lineage: Eukaryota > Metazoa > Arthropoda > Insecta > Zygentoma > Lepismatidae > Thermobia > Thermobia domestica. The sequence continues at coordinate 272,264,377 of NC_137462.1, forward strand.
GACTGACATGCTTGATCCATTCGGCATGTTTATCTTTACAAAAGTGTCGAAACAACATACCAAAATTGCGATGCACATTTTCTACGACAGAACTACTAGGATGGTACGGAGTTACAAAATGGATTTTAATGTTAGCCTTGTTCATAGCTTTGATAAACACATCACTTTTGAACTGTGAACCATTATCACATAATATGTGTTCGATAGGGCTACAATGTGGAATATATACGTTCAAGATTTTATTTATGATAGCAGCGGAAGTTGCTCTACGCAGAGGATAGGCTACTACATAACGTGAAAAGATATCCATGGTTGTAAGTAGATAAGTTTCTCCAGTAGCTGCTCTTGGTAAAGGTCCATATAGATCGATAGACAGAAACGAATGTGGTCTCTCTGGCGTTATTGAGAGCATAGGTTTTTGTACAGCCTGGTAGTTATGTTTAATTCGCATGCACTCAATACAGTCCTTGATATGATTTTTGATTTGAGCTCTCATTCCTCTCCAATAAAAGGATTTATTAATCAAGGCACATACCTTTACATAACCAAAATGACCGAAATCGTCATGATAGGCCTTTAATATGCGTGTTGTCAGCGTAGGTGGAATGCAAATTTTGTTTCTAGATTTGAATTTAAAATCTTTAATAAGTAGAATTCCGTTGGATAATTTAAATCTGGAATTCCAATGTTTGGGACAATTACATCCCTCACTGCATGAAGACAAATGTTCCATGATTTGTTTATATTCATGATAATTCATTTGATGTTCTCGTAGATCTTCTATTGAAATGGTAGCTATTTCATCCTGTAAGATCTTAAATTCGTTGATGGACAAGATATGTTGTTCTTCTCCAGGAAACAGACGTGATAAGGTATCTACGGGTCCATTATCTACCCCTTTAATGTGTTGTACTTCAAAATCATAAGCTTGAAGCTCTAACGACCAGCGAAGTAGTCTGTTATTATATCCCTGTATGCTGTTAAGGTATCGCAATGAATTATGGTCGGTAAGTACTATGAAATGACATCCGCTGAGATATGGAGCAAATTTTTGTATCGCAAAACGTACAGCCAAAAGTTCGATTTCTGTCGTGGTGTATCCTTTCTCAGCTTTCTTTAAAGTACGGCTAGCGCAATGAATAACGGCCGGTTCCTGAATGGTTGGATTAGGTTGCCAGAGTACTGCAGAGATTCCAAGTTGAGAACCGTTACACTGAACATAGAAAGGAACGTCATATCGAGGGTGATTCAAATGGATGTTTCGCTTCACGCATTCCTTCAACTTATTAAAACTGTGTTCTTGAATCGGACCCCATTGCCATGGTACTCCTTTCTTTATAATCATAAATAAAGGCTGGGCTATCTCAGCAAATCGCGGGATGGCCTTGCGAAACCAATTGAAGAGCCCTAATACTTGCCGTGTCTGTTTCACGTTTAATGGGGCAGGCAGATCTTCTATGACTTGTACTTTAGATTGACTGAATTGTAAACCAGAGGCATCAATTTGGTATCCAAGAAATTCTATAGAATTCTGCAGAAATTTTGATTTCTGTAGGTTGATAGTAAGGCCCGAACTTTCCAATCTGTCTAAAACTATATCTAAATACTTCAAATATTCATGCGGATTTTTTCCCTTGATCAAGATGTCATCGGCGTAGGTTATCACGTTGCTGCGTAAGTCTTGACCCAAGACTTTATTTAAGCAGGATGCTAACGCCGCACTACCATTGATAAGCCCAAAGACTACACGGTTGTATTCGTATAAGTGACCTTCAAAACTAAATGCTGTGTACGGTTTCGAATCTTCATGCAGTTCGACCTGATTATATGCCATTACTAGATCTAAATTTCCGAAGACTGCATTCCCTTGTAAAGAGGCTAGTATTTCTTCCACTGGAGAATACCTCACTTGTTCCAAATCAATGTGACAATTCGTGCGTCTCAAATCTAAAACCACACGTAGAGAACCATTTTTCTTTGGAACAACATGTAATGGATTAAGGTGAATGCTTTGTGAAGGCCTAATGATCCCATCTCTTAACATATCAGTAATTTGCTGACGTACATTTTCCCTGTATCTATATGGAATTATATAGGGCTTGGTTACAATGGGTTTGTCTGTTTTAACCTTAAAAAAATAAACAAAATCCTTACAACGCCCAGGACGTTCTGAAAAGAAATTTTTATGTTTATATAGGATCTCCTTAAAGTCAGCTTTTACTGTATTATCTGTAAAATCAAGACTACTTTCGAGTGACTTAACACGCTCAGAAAACAATACATTGTCTTTTGAATCCATCAAATTTTTTGTGTCTTTCGTTCGTTGATCATTTAATTTACCACTTCCTGAACTAACAGAAACATTATTCAATACATTAGGAACATTATTATATTGACAAGCAATATCATCTAATTTTGGAAGCAGTTTCTGAACGATTTCCTGAGGTATGCCAGGTATAGTCAACGTTTGGTTCCTAAAATCGAGCATGACACGGAATTGAGATAATAAATCTAAACCCATAATTAATTTTTCATTCAGTTCCTTTATTACTAGAATAGGGATTGATATTTCAAAACCTTGAATAGCTATTGTCACACGAGTAATTCCAGCTACTCTCTTTTTATGTTTACCGGTAAAATCAACTATAATAAGATTCTCAGCCTTTTGTAACTTAGGATTCGAATAATTACTAGTAATTGCTTTCCAAAGCGAATATGATAATAAAGAGGTGTTTGCTCCTGTGTCAAGTAAAGCTTCAGTGCTTAACCCATTGATTTTGACAGGTATTTTAGCTGTACTGTATGATTTTAAAAATACAAAATTTTCTTCAACATCAAAACCATCATTGACAGTATCATCTTTGGACCAACAACGATTTACTACAGGCATAAATTGGTACTGACATCTATTAACTGCTATTTCCGAATAATTATTTACAGATACGTCATGTAAAAGGTCGTTTTCATCATTAACATGAACATGTAAGTTGGAAGATAAATATTCATAAGAATCAATAGCTGACGTGAGTTTGACGTTATCGCATAAATTTGAAGATAAATGTTCATGAGAATCTATAGCTGATATGGGTTTAACCCCTACCACATCAGCTGCAATTAGTTTAAATTCATACTCGTGTATGGTTCCAATAAAGTACATTGTACAGCACAATCATGATTATGTCCCGTATTACTGTTCTGTACAGGAATTGCATCAATATCTGGATTTTGATGCGAAGTGCCATCTCTTAACCCCCGATTACGTCTATCCACGTAGTTTACTGTATTCCTGGAATTTCGCCATGTATTTCGTCTATTTCTGAACCTGTTTTGGGTATATGGTCTTACATAAGGATTGCCACGACTAATTAGGTTAGGCGGATTCCCTACATAGCTTGTCTATTTTGCTCGTTCTGATTGCTTGAATTTACTCAGTTTAGATTGTGTTCCGTATCGTTCACACTACGGATATTTAGATTCCGAACAGGTACAAAATGATCTGAATTATTTTTACTTTTACCTATTCCTGATTGTTGATTCAGAGCATGGTATTGAGTTTCATAACATTGAACAAGCATTAATAAATGGTTAAAACTCATACACTGTGTAGAAAATAGGATCTGTTGTAACTTAAACGGTAGCAAATTTCGAATTGATGCTATGATTCTAGATTCCGATTGCAATGGATTTACGACTTTTAATTCGTTGTATGTATTTACAACAAACTCGACAACAGATTTGTGCAAACGAGGATTGAAATGTTGGTTTCTAATCGTGGCATCTCTATTTGCAAGCAAAAAGTCATTTTCGTAATTTGCGATTAGCGCTGCTTGGAATTCCTCATACGTACTAACGTGATCTCGTACTGCTTTAAACCATAAAGAACATGGTGGGAGTAATAAATGAGGGATTAGTTTCATATATTGTGATCTATCTATACACATTATATTGCACTCGTCCTGAAATTTTTCTAGGAAAGAAGTAGCATTCTCATTACATTTACCACTGAACTTACTCATAGCACGTATTTCACTCATCTTGACGCTTAACTTTACCTTCCTTTTATCATTTCGTGTTCTTGTTGAGTGACAATTCCTACCTATGGCGTGATGTGTAGTTGCACCATCTCTTTTCCGCCCATCTGTACTCCTCGGATGAATTTCTTCCAAAATAATGTCCTCATCAGATACGGGTGAAGGCGAAGTCATCTCTTGTGAACAAGGGACTTCTACACGATCATTATCCATGTTGTTGTGGTATGTGTTGTCCTGGATCTGTGGTGTCCTGATTTTCTCTTGTAAGGTAGCTATCAACTGTGTATTCACACGTATCTGGTTGGAGTTATCCATGACCTGAATCTTTTGTTGCTGTACAGAAGATTCTATTACTTCCAAATCCCTTTTTACACCACTGACTTCTTGGATTAGGTGGTTTTGACTATCCTGGCAATCCTCAGATATTCTTTTTAATTTTTCATCAAACTGCGAAGTGATGTCATTCATTGCCTGAATAATAAATTGTTTCGTCTCTTCTGACTTCTGCTCCAATCGCTGCTCCATCGTCTGCTTTAATTCTTCATATCGTCTGTTGGATTCCTCGGACTTCTGCTCTATCGTCTGCTTTAATTCTTCATATCGTCTGTTGGATTCCTCGGACTTCTGCTCTATCATCTGCTTTAATCCTTCATATTGTCTGTTGGATTCCTGCTTCATGACTTCCATATCGTCTTTTCGGCTTTGTTCTTGCCGCTGTAAGACTAATAAAATTCGGTCTTCTAATGTCATTTCTGGTGCTGCATTTTGTTCACCGTTATCACTATCACTGGTTTCTTTCTGCATTGCCTCACCGTTCATTTTTCGTGTGATTATTCTACCACTTCTAAGTCTTGTCAAGTTCGTAGTCATTAACCTTATTACAAAAGTAAATTCACCCTTACTTTACTTCGGGATATGAATTTGCAAGAATCCCGGGTGAGGTAAACCAAAATTTTTATAACGACTCACCAAAGGTAGTCGTCAACCTGGTTCGGCTAATAATATAAGTAGATCTTGAGTGGTAGTATTTGTTTACACATTAAAATATCTTCCGTGATTACATTTACTAGTATTCTCGCCTTTTATATTGAAATTACAAAGCGATGATACGTTTTAAACAATTTTATTCGTTGATTCTCTTTGAACGAATATGTACATAGACTGTATTGCAATCGTACATGTTTGTTAGGTATCTATCAACAACTACATAGCAACTAATTATACAATAATGTATATATCTTATATATTTTGAAAACATTCTTCTTTTGTTATTTTTAAATTAACATTATATTTGGTATAGTGTTTATGTAGAAGCACTTTCTGCCCGATAAATACAAGTAATTATCAATTTATACAAAGTATCTCGTTATAGGGTGTTTCAAAACAATACCGACAACGTTTGGGAGGTGATTCCTGACAACAAGGTAAGGCAAAAAGTATAGACCAACCTGGGTGCACAAGTGCTTCCTTCCGGAGTTATTGGCTGCCGCAAACATGAAAAAAAATTATAAATGTCCATAGCTCCACAACTACGGGACCTATTGTAGTCGGGTCAAGACTTTAATTAGAAACTAATACCTGCCCTAACCAAATATACATGTTTCCAACTTGAAGTACTCACCAATTGCTTCTAAAAAAATTGTTTTGGAAGTACCTCGGGATTCTGAAACTTGGATATTTGGAAAGGGAACATATTAGCTTTTAAGTGAAGTCTTTACCCGACTACCGTAGGCCCCATAGTTCTTGAGCTATAGACCTTTAAAGTTATTTTTTTTTAATGTTTTCGGCAGCTTATAAATCCGAAAAAAAGCATTTGTGCACCCAGGTTGATCAATACTTTTTGTTTTATCTTGGTGTCAGGAATCATCTCCCAAACGTTGTCGGTGTTGTTTTGAAACACCCTGTATATATATATATATATATATATATATATATATATATATATATATATATATATATATAGATATATATAGATATATATATATATATATATATATCCCATTAATTTCCTGTAAAGGTTCATTTTTTCTCATTGTATAATTGATTGAAGAGTTACGCTGTTCTAATCACGTGCATATTTGATATTCATAGCTTTACAAATACTAATATGCCCTCTACTGATTAGTACATTGATTAGAATTTTATGTCCATTTTCACATCCAATGCTATATAAAACATGAATTTGGTAGTTTTAGCATTATTGACCAATCACATGGCCGCAATCTGGAGCACAACGGTCTTCAACTAACCTCTTTCGTTCCAAAAGGGTTCAAGATATAAAGAATCAAGGCCGAATTACATATATTTACTTACAATGGCAATATTAACAACCTTCATGATACAGTAATGTTACCTTAAGTTAGAATACAGTAGAAATAAAGTAAACAACAGCTTGAAACATATCATTTACCACAAACAGCTGGAAGTTAAACAAGCATATTACTGGATACATACAGTAATTTCGTTGCCTGAATGTGTACGATCGAAACATGTAATATACAAAAGAAATAAATTAGCGCTCGACGTAGAATTGCCAACTCACATGTAATAAGAAAAAAGAAAAGTGTAACTCGACGCATGTAAAAGTACCTATGTGTTTAGTCACTGATTTTCTTTATTTGTCGGTCGTTTATTTCATTCTTTAATGTATGTCTTATTCGTTTTTTTTTTAAAAAATCATGTACGTGTACTTTTTTGTTTGTTTCTCTTCAATAAAGAAGGTAAAAAAGTTGAAGTTGTTAAAACAAAAGCTCGATGATTCAAACCTACACCAAAGATATTTATTAAACGAAACTGTGGAGTAAAGAAAAATAGAGAGAGGTTGATACATAAGACAGAAAAAAGTTCGATAGTGACGTAATCTACAAAAACAATCACAACTTGAAAACAAAATAGTAAGTCGATGCAGGAGTCGGAATGTGGGTGATTTTACTCAAATAATTTCAGAGCATAAAGGCACTTTTTGTTCCCTAAAAAAAATCTCATTTTGTTTTTAGGCTAGGTTGTGCAATCAATCTCTCTGTAGTCTATTAACTTTCAAATAGAAATGTAACCTATTCTCACACACAGCAATACTATTTCAGTCTAATAAATAGTGCTTGGGTGTAATGCTCCGCTATTGTAGTTCTACACCATCGCATTACAGGATATTCGGAAGAAGGGTAATAAGCGTTCTGGTCCGCATCATATGATGTTCAAATTAAAATGTAAGAAAACTTTTTTTCGAATCGTTATTAAAAAATAGTCGAATTGAGGATATACGTGTAAATTAGTGTTTTGTGCTGAATAATTTAGATTAAATATGCAGCTCTAAATTAACCAAAGCCTCGGATCGACATGTACATTGCAAAGTCCAACTGTATTGTAGCAATATTTTGCCTCTGATACCGTATGCAGTTAAGAAGATACATAGGTGAGAAACAATATTTTATGATTTCAAGTTATGAGTATATCGAATGTCTAATGTTATCTTTTGGAAACAGCTCGATGGAATCTAATGTTAAGTAATGTTGATGGATTATGAATTATTTTAATGTAATGAAAAGTATTCGACGATTATGAGTGTATAATGAATATTAATGATAATAATACTTGAAATGTTTTAATGTAAAATATAATTTAGAAGAAGCTGTTCAAAAGTTAGAAAGAATTCGATTAAAATAAAGTAATCCTATGTTATTTTGTCTGTACCTATACTGCGTGATCAGTATGATAAATCATGTGGCTTTATGCATAGATTAATTATCTATTCGCCAATTATCAGAGGTTATGTATCAAATGGTGTACTATACTGTTGGAGTTTCTCATCAGCACACCGAACCACCAAATTTCTTTTACAAGGAAAACACGTACCTGTGTGTGTGACAAGGTGCATTTCATGGGTGAATAAGTTGGTGGAGTTTATTTGTAATGCCATATTTTAAGGAATGAAGATAAACTAAAGGAGCTAATGAAGGACGACAGATCATGAAGATAATAGGGAAAAGAAGTAACAGCATGCTTGACCTTATTTGGCACTCCGATTGGATCACTGTGTTGATAGAGGGAAAGACGGAAGGAAAACCAGGAAGACTAAGGATAGCATATATAGATGCAATTATGAAGAAGAGACCTTATCAAAGTATAAAACAGTTCTCAAAAGCAAGAGAAATAGTTTTAAAATGTCCGTATTACCCACCAAGCTAGAGGGTTGAGGTGAGGAAGAAGAAGACACATGACACATGAGGCTATTAGCAGCCTCTTAAGTCTGTAGCAAAATATAGATGACACATTATAATATTCCAAACATATTTTCATGCAGAAATATCTTTTAAGTTTTGTACATCAGTAATGTCCTAAAGGAAGTGGTGTAATTATAAAAATATAATTGAACTGTACTTTATAATGATTTTTCTAAAGTTACAGATAAATGTTAGTTCAGTATAAAGCCCTGAAGTTCGATTTTCGGCATTACACAACCAAATCGTAAATGCAAAACTAACAATTTAACGCGATTATTTTCATTTTTAATCTACTATTCAGGGGCGGATCCAAGACCGACTTCTGGGGGAAAGGTTTGTCATACTACTACTTAGAGCTACGTTTAAGAGCTTCAAACTCTGTGATGGGTTTTATTTATATACATAAAATAAGAAAGTTTCCTTTTCGGGGGGCAATCGCCCCGATCGCCTCTCCCTCCTGGATCCGCCACTGCTACTATTAAACTAAAATGGTAATGTTTTCGTTGAGAGTCAAGAATTACCTCTCTTGCAGAACTTTGAAACAGAGCAAGTTGTAAATTAACCTCATTGTTGAAGATCCCAAGGAAATCATTCTATAGTATTTTAATTTTAAAATGGACTATTTATATTTAAAGTGGAAATAAAACTATATTAGTACGAATTGTACCCGAACTTAACAAATTTAATCAGAATCGAACTTCCAATCAAATCCAGGAAGAAAGTTAGTTAACCACGAAAGAAACATAACTTCTCGGAGATACTTTTGATATTCTTAGCTTGGATGATAATATCTTAAATTCATATTCTAAATCTACTAAAGAGCCAAAGAACAAATATGCTCCCTCTTCTATTGTAGACCCAATGTGGATGACAATGTCGTAATACTAATTTAATGATAAAGAAATGAAGACATAAAACATACTGTTATTTTCTACTTACACGGTAGCTTTAACCTGTCTAAATGAGTGTTAATTAATTAACTTGTTCACTTTACAAGTAACTACTAATGAATATAAAACTTCAATTCTGTGTCTCTCCATCTTTAATATCCACATATAGTTCTGGTATCTAGCTGTACTTTATCGCAACCACTAAGGCTCAGTAACATACATATACTCTTCTACAAGTTTATTTGTTGTAACACATTATTCTACAACTTCCACATTTAATACAGTAATTAATATTTTAACTTCATCAATTTTTGGCTCTTATTCCCTTAAATTATATTAGCCACTAATGGCTCAAATCCTAATATGAACAATGGTTTCACTATCAAGAACTTAATACACATAATAAACATATCACTTGTTATTTAAACTCTTAACACTTTGTACGATTATTTTCAATTAGCACCTTGTTCAAAGCTTACCATGTATAGAAAAAGAACAGGGATCTACCTAATTCCCTTATACAACAGTTAAATGGTTTTGATAAAGAAAAGCTTGCAACTATTCTTCAGAAGAATGGGAAGGCTGTCAAATTTCCAATATTTAGGTACGAAGTTGCAATTCTCAGTGAATACGAAGTTTGCCCTACTGGTATCTGTGAATATGGAAAGAAGCTTTAGTGTTTTCAACGAAGTTTTATCTTCAAATAGAAACACTTACATTTAACAACTTGCTTAGAGGTAACTAACGTTCTTAAGCACAATTTTATGTTTTTCTCTCTATTATAGGTACGTAATCTATTCAATACATGGTATATATTATTTAAATATGTACAAAGTTTTTATTAATGTAAAAGACAGTTGTCAATATAGTTGATGGTAATAATTAGCACCTTTCTTACCCATATTTCTCCTTATTTTAGCATTTTTGCCTTCATTTCTTTTCCTATAAAAGCTGTCCCTGAAAATCCTACTCGTGCTAATTAAGACCTATAAACAGTTAAAGAGAAACATTTGGGCGCTTAACTGAGCATGATAGCGCCAATATAGATGATAGTATTGCGAAAGTTACATGATTAACGCTGATACATACCTAGATAAAATTTATCTGCTCTCTTCCAGTGTTCACCATCAGTGAGTGATGATGTTCTAAAACTTACATGCGTTGCAGCTAAAGAGCTAAAAAAATGAAGAAAAAAAAACTAATGAGTCCGCTCCATAGGTGTCCAAACTCGCGAGCCCGACGCTCGTGAGCTCGGCACTCACGCTCAACCGGGCTCGGGCTCAATAAGTGAGCGCAAGCCCGAGCCCACTTGAGATTAGTGAGCGCGAGCCCCAGTGAGCGCGAACCCAATCGAGAGAAGTGAGTGCGAGCCCGAGTGAGCGCGAGGTCAGTTAACAGAAGTGATTGCGAGCCCGAGTGATCGCGAGCCCAGTTAAGAGAAATGAGCGCGAGCCCAGTTCAGAGAAGTGATCGCGAGCCCGAGTGAGTGCGAGCTCAGTCGAGAGAGATGAGCGCGAGCCCGAGTGAGTGCGAGCCCAGATAAGATTAGTGAGTGCGAGCGCGAGTGAGCGCGAGCCCAGTTGGGAGAAGTGATCGCGAGCGCTAGTGATCGCGAGTCCAGTTGAGACTGGTGAGCGCGAGCGCGAGTGAGTGCGAGCCCAGTCCAGAGAGATGAGCGCGAGCCCGAGTGAGTGCGAGCTCAGTTGAGAGAAGTGAGCGCGAGCCCAGCTGAGACAGGTGAGCGCGAGCCTGAGCGAGCCCAGTGGAAAATGGCCACCTTTGGTCCGCTCTACTGCAAAAAATATCAAATAATAACACAGTGCAACAAACTGTTACTTTGTGTTTTACCGGGAAATAAAAGAAGATGGATTTTACTAATTCACATACACTGATTACGAAAATGAAAACAGAAATGTTCCTTCAGGTACCAATTTTCCTGGATAACATATGTCACATATACCACTTATACTATATTGCATACAGTTAGCGTTACATTGTACTTTATAAAACAAAACAAAGTAACAATGTGTCCGACATGTGGAAAATACTCGACTGCAGTACACAAGGAACATATAGATAGATAAAGTACAGATCATGTACCACAATTCATTTGTTGTTACAAAACATTAAGGAAAAACTAACATGAAATCTACAAACAGCGTGAAATGTCCGTACCAGCTAGAAACTTTTCCTGGAAATTTTCTGTTTGTGAGTGGATGGTGAAAATTCTTGTAGAAGTGCCCAGCAGTGATCTGACAAAAGATTTGATGACCATCTTTCCTTATATCATCTTTCCATGGCATAGATATCTTGGTGAAATCGCTCACCATGTTCATCACTAACATCTCCGAGGAAAAAACTCCAAATGCGAATGTAGGATATGTATTTTGAGGGACATGTTTGCACTACATAGATTTGTAACAATCCAGCGTCAATTCTCTGTAGTTTTCAGGCCTGGCATTACCCAAGAAATTGTTGCACACATCTTTGAAGGCAAGCCAGGCTGTCTTCTTAGTATTTGTCAGCGAGTCTTCAAAGGTACTGTCTTTCATCAGCTCACGAATCTGAGGCCCAATGAAAATACTTTCTTTTAATTTTGCTCCACTAATCACAGGAAATTTGGACATTAGAAATTGAAAACCTCTCCATCTTTTTCCACTGCTTTCACAAAATTCTTCATGAAGCCCAATTTCAGATATAACGGCGGTAACAGTACACTGTCTTTGTCAACAAAGGATTGAATGCGCCACATTTTTTCTCCACCGGGATTGAAGCTTTCTTTATCAGATCAATGTTTGACTATCTAATGGTTTTTCCTTGCTCTGCTGTCCCAGTAACACACAAAGCCACACACACAAACAAAAAAAAAAAAAAAAAAAAAAAGAAATAATTTTTGTGACCAGTTTGCATTACCAGCACAAGCTCCAGAACTTTGAGATCACTACCGACTTTCCATTTGTAATTCGAATAGCCAATATAGTTTAGAAGTAGTCTTTATGTTGTTGTTACTTTCTTTTAAATGAATGGAATTTGCCACTGGTTTCGAAGATTTCTCGTTTCCGTTATGCAAGAGCATATGTTTAAGACTAGTTTTTGAGGAATTTATTGAATAGGCACCCTTCGTCTGGACTGTGAAGTAACTCAAATTCTGCAATTCTGTTTGTTTGTCACTACCATCGTCTGTTTGATCTTCTAGTGTCCGTGTCACTGGTTCTTTCGTAACTAGAAGAGAATGAGGATGCTGAACTGGGCGCATTGATGATTCCAAATTTAAATATGAAACTCTTTGTTTTCATTTACTTGTAATCCTACTTTAGTTAATCAAAAGAAGCAATGTTCCCTCCACAACTGTGGTACAGCAAATGGCATGGACAGATGAGTTTCCTGCAACCAGCCTCCGAAATAGCGGGAGAAACGTTTTGTGGTGCCTAGCACTTACCTTCAGCTACCTTTGATTGAAAATACAACTCGTACGCCTTTTTGACGAGCGGGAAAATGAGATGTCTTTGGTACTTTGTCGTAAACTCACCACACACATAACATAAACTGTTTGGTAAATTAACACACTTTCTAGACACACTACAGGCATATACACTGCGTGATTCCACTAGCAAATGATTGCAATTCCACCACACCTTTACCAAGTGACTATCTGGTACCTATCCCTTTTCTCTTTCCACGCAATGTCACCAACAAACACCCTAGTATACTTTGAACGCGTATTATGTTATCACCCGGCTGATAAGCGCCACGCCATATAAAACGCAAAACGCATACAGTTTACGCTGATAAACTTGCGTTTCCAGAGAAATGTTTACCTGATACGGACAAACGGTTTTCACTATCGTTATCAGGGCACTGAACTTCATAGGAATAACAGGTGTTTCTTTTGAGGCAATTTTCACTGTCACACAGTGTAACCATTCAAGCATATTTTTCGTACCGTGATGGGCTGGCAGGTAGGATTGGAGATTAGGTTCCCTTCCACCACCGAGATTATATGAGACATGGACCTACAGATTAAGGTGGGGTCCAAACCACCGTAATTCATCAAAATTTCAAGATCCTTCCCCTGGAAATAGAATTCGGGAACCCATGTACAAAAAGCCATTGTTAGCCACTTTTCTAGACAGCTAAATGTAATTTCGCTTAATTCACCCAAAGCAAAACGTAATTTCGATGGTAAATTCTCTCAGCAGTCGTTTCTGGAATTTCACGTAATTCAACATAACAGGAACAGAAATAATGATATTAAACGTGCCTACGTTCATTTGTGGAACTCATCTGAAGCCCAAAGTCCTAGAAAATTTGGACATTTCCGTCACCTTAAAACATTTCAAGACTTTCTTATCAAAAACTGAATCTGGGAGCTTATTTAGCAAAGTCGCATGCGCTACAGCCTTTCTATTTCAACAGCGCCCTCGGAAAATATGTGAAATATTCTTCGGGTCAAGACACGGAAGAAACCCTCCCTTTGCTTTAAGGAAAGAAGTGAATGACATCAGTTGTGTTGCCAAATTGTCATTCAGTCGCTTGGTGTTGGCAACTAAAGATCGTGGGCTACTTACAAGTTAGAATGGCTAATAAGACAGTGCACAGCAAAATAAGTAAAATAATTCAATGTCGAACCCTGTCCGCATCCAACTGTTAAAGGATTTCGGCCACGGTAACTTATTCCTTCTCTTTTGAGGGAGGTACAGGTAAACACACATCAACAGCAGTAGCACACTTGAAATTAAAAAAAGCCCCTAGCAAGTACATTAGTTGAAAGCAAGGGCGCCTATGTTGTGGTTTCTAAGGGGGGGGCAAGTATAAGCGACGTTTCAAATATACTTTCAAATTTTACTATAACTAATGTAAAAATTCTATTGGTTTTTAATATTCCCAAGTACAATTTCCTCTTAGGGGGGGCGAATGTCCCCTTGCCCCCCCTCTGATGGGCGCCCTTGGTTGGAAGGGCTTTTTGTTTCTTCAGAAGTATTTAAAAATAATAATTAATTGTTTATACATTTTGCTTTACTACTTGTCTTTAAAAAAATTTTGTAAAATTTTACAATCCTTTGTTTTATATTTTGTTTCTTCCGTGCTAAAAATATGCCTGTTTATTTTTTATATGTAACATTTTCCCCCCTTTTAACTTTTGAAGAACTACTCTTAGCTACTTATATTTTGTAATAGTTCTTAAAGGAACCACTTCACCCAGAGACTGAAAAGCAAAATAGTTAGGAATTTGGTTCTGTACATTCCACAAGGACTCCAGCAGCGAATACAAGTGTGAATGGGCAGAAGACACAGTGAGTGGTTTAGTTTTAAAAAAAAAATCTTGACAAGGGCTTTCTTTTTCTCGCCTGTTTCTACTTAAGATCGCTCTTTCAAAGAAGGTGTTTTAAACGCTTTCCAAGAAGCTCTTGTTTTTCACTTTTGTCGACACAAATCAGTGTTGCCAATTACATAGAAATTTTTTATTTGGAGTTGGAAAACTTCTTCTCAAAGTTACTGGTAAGAGAAACATTTACTTTAAAAATCACACTATCGCCGTGGATGGAGGATTGAATGGTTCTAACTTAGTACTTAAACAAAAAGAAATGAATTAAAAGATTACTATCCTCGCCAAGAGTTTTAGGAATGATCTAAAACAAATGCATCAAAAGATTGCGATCTTGGCCAATAATGTTTTTGTACGGGCACACACACTTGCCACAAAATTTTTGAACGGACCCTAAATCAAGACTTTGTATTTTTTACGGAGCAAGCACATCATACTGAGTTATGTTTGGGTTTGGCTACACTATATGTAGTTCTCCAGATATAAGACTTACAAAAAATTTTTTGATTGAAATGTATTGGCTTGTTTGATCCAAAAAAAAGATAGGTTTCGGAAAGGAAAATATTTCCTTTTGCTCAGTGCAGCAATAAAGTCCCCGGGCTTAGTTAAAAAAATATTAACTGGAATAAGGCGATTTTCCTTTAGTTTTCTACGCAATCATATTCTTTCTTGCTCAACTTTGTTCGTTGCTACCAAAGTTGTATTAACTCATCTAAGTCTTGAGCTTAGTAAATAAATTGATTTCATGTAAGCACGATTAGTCTGAGCGAATGCAACTTCGATTAGTCTACTGAACTTGAGTATTTTTGATGATAGCGAGCCCGCTCCCTTAGTTAGCCCAAGCAAAATACGTTTAATATAGGTGAGATAGAGCTAACATGAGTCTCACTAGGAGTAGAGTAGTAAGCTCAAGCTAGATCAGGCACGAGTGTGAACTAGCGTTGGCCTCATTGGTTTCCGTAAGCGCTAGTTCCATTTAGGACCGTGACGTTACTAGGGAGCAAACGGGGCTTGTGCTCCGGGCGCCAGATTGGGAGGGTGCATAATTGGGCAAACATTTGAAGGAGCGTTTTGGTTTGGTTGGTCAGGGGGCGCTAAGGCGAGTTCTTGACCCTGGCGACCACTAACGTAGTTGCATCGCTGATTTAGGATAGAGAACTTGAGTGCGTGGGAGCCTGATTGAACTTTATTTGTGGTTGTTACAGCGTTTTCAAAGTATTGGAGAAACAATTTTCTACGATATTCTTTAGTTCCCCAGTCGCATGTATCTTGATATCCTCTATGTCCCAAGAATTTTGCCCTTAAGGTGTAGTTCCAACCTCGGGGCTCTTCTTGGTTCCAACCTCGGCTCTAAGCGGTTAGCGTACGTACCATTGGCGTGGGAGACCCGGATTCGATTCCCAGCTGGAACTCATGCGGTTCCACGTTAAACAGTATTTCCCGTCTTATATAGCCTCGCTGCTGAAAGGGCCATTAAACTCAAAATCAATATCAACATAATCCCAACCTCTAGAACCAGAAGTAGCCCGCGGGGGCCAAATTGGTGAATACGGTGGATGGTCGGAGAATTTGATCTATTTTAAACCAAAAACGGATTGACAATGTTAGAATTCTGTGTGAATGTGTTGTCATGTAGGAGAATTCAACAGATAAAGCTGATTAATTGTTAACTGACACGAACCATTCGCTAGAGGAGTTTGTTCTTAACTACTATGTAGAAGCTTCCATTAATAATCTATGCTTTTGGGACAAATTAGAGTTGAATGGAATCCTTAACATCACACATGGCTAAAACTTGACATATAACTTCGGCATGCGAATCTCTGTTAATCTTCTCTTCCTTAGACTGATCCACAATAACTGCTGTCATTTGGTAAGAGGATTGTACTTGACATGTTCCATCCCCAATAACAATGGTAAGGGCAATTAGGTAAAGAATCTGCTTCCGTAACGTAATCTTTGTACTTGACACTTTCTGCTTCATAATTAAATGAGTTGAGAATGCTCCAACCGCATTGCCAGAACGAACTTAAAAAGAATGGAGAGATAGAGCGGGTAGGATAACTGTGATTGTTCCTACATGTAAAAGTAAAACTTTTGTCCGCATCTCCTTCTGTTTCTCTCAAAAATTCGCGAAATATAATCTCTCTGTGACTTACGGTTTCCGAAACATGGCTTGTTAAATCTCACGAAATTCGAACATTTTTGGCCAATATCTGGGGAACGGTGGCCAGTTGGCCAGTAGACAGTTTTCCAGCGGCCACTGGTTACTATTTGATGCAAAAATGTTCACTACTCTCTTAGGTATTGAGAGATCCAAACCACATCCACATCCACATGATCTCTCTATGACTTACGGTTCCGGAATATGGCTTCGTAACTACTTTTTGGCCAATATGTCGGGAACGGAAAGTCACAGAGAGATTATAATGGTGTTGATCAACACCTAAGTGAATGATAAACATTTTCGTACCGATATTAACTGGTGACCACTGACCAAATGGACACTGGCCAAATCAATAGTCAATAGCCGATGGCCACCGGTTATTATTTGTTACCAAAATGTTCACCATCCTCTTAGGTATTGATCAACACCAATATCATCTCTCTATAACTTACGGTTCCAGAAATATGGCTTCTTAAGTATCCGGAAATCGGCCATTTTTTGGCCAATATCGGGAATGGTAAGAGTGGCGCGAGAAATTCCATCACTTTCTCAAATGGTTTCTGATGCTCTATCGAATAGAGGATTTAAAATTGAAAAAATCGCAAATAACAGACAGACAAAGACATACAGAATTCAGTAACGAATTTTTTTAAGTTCGTCGAGAATACTGAATTTGCAATAAATGAATAAAACAAACTTTTGTTAGTCTTTTATCGCTAAATTTTAAGTTTTCACTTCTTGTGCATAATATCCGGGCTCTATTCCTTGTTCAAGTACAATTCGTATTCCTTAGAAAATGTTGATTCAAATCTCATATAGACTCAACATTCAAAATGGACATTATAGAGAAGAATGCAAAGAAACAAAAGAAAGATGCAAATATGTAAGCAAATAGAAAATAATTGTCTCAACTCACTTTTCACTTAAACGTTCTCATTTTGTTTTCTGTATACTATATACTCTGTATTCTGTAATGCACAAACTCTTGGTAGCTTAGTTCACAAGGCATCTACTTGCCAACTAAGCAACTCTAATTCAATGCCTCACAACACGAAAACAACAAAAATGCTGTAATTGTTAAGTATTGTCTGCTCAAATATCCAAATACGGAAGATACCTATTCCTATTCCAAAATCATTTGTGGTCATTTGGCTAAAAGCACGGAGGAGCAGGGAAGAAATTCTTCTCCCCTATATCTATACTTCAAATATATATTTTCTAATCAATAATGTGGTAAAATACCAACGAAAGACTTGAAATTTATTTATATCGATGGATAATATTGCTTACCTTACCAGCAAACCCTGAATTAAGGCTGCTAGCTAAAAGCATCTCCAACACGATAATGATTGACCTTATACAATACAGCGTGTTTGAAAAAGAATTATCTGAATTTGGACTACAATAAGTACGGAACATGGGATGTGCTGGCAAGGAAATGAGTGTTGTTTGAATGGGTGTGGCCGAGAGTTTCAGAAAATCGCTGTTAGATGTCAGTCAACGCGTCTTCTCAGTATGTAGTCAGTCAGAAGTAAGATGGCGTCCGCTCAACAGAAGGCGATTTATCTGCTGCAGTTTGCAAAGACTGAGTCAGCGATTTTCGTGCTTTACGTCGGCGTTTTGGTATTGATCCGCCTGCACCCAAAAATATTCATCATTGGCAGTACGGATTTAGGGGTGGCTATGGGGCTCAAGCTTACCCGAAATAATTTCATTATTATTTTTTCGCATTACAACACAAATCCTTCTTATTGGTTCTCAGGCCCGCCCGAAACAAGATCCTAAATACACGACTGGTCATTAGTATCGCCAAATTGAAGAGATAGGATGGACTTGCACTTCCAATGAAATGGTGGAAACAATTCGGGAAACGTTTGAGCGGACTGCTGCTATTGGTGGACGTAGAGAGAGGATTTGTATTACCATAGTTAAAATTTAAAGAGCTTGGGAGTATCTTGCCATTTATCCTATTTTGTAGTATGTTTTTATCATTACAATTGGTCTTTTAAAATCAGGTCATTCTTTTTGAAACACTCTGTATATTCCAATTTAATAGTGGTGCTACATATCTAGTTTCAGATATTGTGACACTGTTCTTGGTAATAAATGGAAGATTCCTTGTGGAGCCATGCGGACATAACTTTCGCCCCCAGAAAACAGAAAGGTGCTAAGCGCCAAAATGTAAATTTCTCAGGAGAGCATAAAAAGGAATGAAACACTAATTAATTCCGATTCTTTCATCCTTCTAGAATTCAGTTTTCACTGCAGACCTTTCATATTGTCTCCTGCCATTTCGATCCTTTCTGCACAACATTAAACATGAAATGGGTAGTCAAGATATGCACTTAGTTGGAAATCAAAGAAAGTGGTTCTTAGCACCTTTCTGCTTTCTGGGGACGATTTAACGCCTATCATACCACCTTGCTTCTAATGTATGCGTGACTCAGATCCAACTAGAATATTAATTTTCTTACATTTACTAACAGATTCTCCGCCTTCCAGGTACACGAGTATTAAACTACAAGGTGATTGTAATAAACTAAAGGAAAATACAATCTTGTTTTTTTAAAAAATCATACGCATACATTTCGTTTTATAATACTATTCTCCCAAATATAAAAGGTACTTCAGTTTTCTAGCTTGAAATACGGATTTTAACAGTTGAAGAGAATTTACATCCACTTTGCATGAGGTACATTTAAAAAGAGGGAATGGTTCACCAGGAGTTTAACAGGGTTGTATGTCCTATGTCCCCTGATAAAACCACCACGTTGCATTAATTTAACGTTTATTTTTGATTACTATCGTCAGTTATCCCTTAAGCCACAGCATGGCTGGAAATTTCTGTAGCCCATATGATCAAGGTTATATTCTTTCCTAAAAGAAACTTTCTTCTGTACAAAGTAAGAAGAAACGTGGGAAGACACATCTTGACGGAAGGAGAATGGATTTTCCTCTCTGTCTCAAATAAGTGTCTTGAATGTGGCATTTGGCGTGATAATATACCTGATACCTCTGAGGTACATAGAGTTTGGAGCTCCTGCTTGGTTTCAGGAAGCTTCCAGAGTTGAACTCTATTTGGATGTAGCAAATTGCATAGAGTAACTTTGAATGTTGCGATGCCTCCGTATGAGTTTGCCTTACAACGCAGATTCCGAATCGGCCATTTGTTAAGAGATTCCTATACTTATAGACATAACTGAGAGGTGGACTTAGACCCACCGGAAAATGGATATAGATCTATATCGTTACCTTCCTTGGAAAAGTTTCTTTTTTATCACAATAGTTCTGGAATTCGAGGGAAGCATCTACCATCCAGTAACAATTCCGGCTAATTTAAAACCATGATTCTTTCAGTGTACATCTAGTATCAATGAACCAGTTTGCTGAAAGTGCAAAGGAAAATAAAGATATACCGTGTGTACTGAACTATAAGACAACCCGCTGTTTTGAAGAGATTTATTAAAAA
This sequence comes from Thermobia domestica, assembly GCF_964235325.1. Lineage (NCBI taxonomy): Eukaryota > Metazoa > Arthropoda > Insecta > Zygentoma > Lepismatidae > Thermobia > Thermobia domestica. Next base: position 272,284,480 of record NC_137462.1, read on the forward strand.
GTTCCTTATTTTTAACAAATTCTGGATAATCAAAAGTACAAATTATTTTATTCATATAAAATATTTTAAAATAGACAAAAAAATTACCATTACCTAATGCAGTGGTTCTCAATCTAATTGCTATCACGACCCCATTTTATCACACCCTCTTGCCAGTGGCTCCTTTGTAGTTTCTGAATTCTAATAAGCTTGTGTGGAATTTTTAATATATCTATCACGGAGATCTCACGATATCTACAGATGGTGATCAGAAAAATGGAAACACCTGAACGAAATTGCAACTTACCAGATTAATATGGTGTCTGGCCACCTTTCGCCTTCAGAACAGCCTTGATGCGACGTGGGATGGAGGCATAGAGATCGTGAATGGTAGCAAGTGAAATTTTACACCATTCCTCGTGCAGGGCATCGGCCACTTCTGTGAGAGAGGATGGAGGTGGAAATCGTCGCCGGAGTCGTGTTTCCAAGACGGACCACAGATGTTCAATTATGTTGAGATCTGGGGATTGGGCGGGCCAGGGGAGGTGTTGAACTTCATCCCGATGTTCCTCAAACCACGCTGCAACAACGCCAGCTGTGTGAATGGGTGCATTATCATCCTGGAAGATGGCGTCATTGTCCGGGAACAACATCCGGACCATAGGATGCAAGTGGTCTCCTAAAATTGCGACATAATCGTTGGCAGTGATTCGTCCGCTAAGTGTGACCACAGGACCCAATGAAAACCATGATATGGCGGCCCACAGCATCACGAGCCGCCGCCATGTTTCACAGTTGGGCGGAGACACTGCAGATCATAAGCTTCTTTGGGCGTTCTCCACACATAAACACGGCCCGTGGTTGGGAATAGGGTGAAGGATAACTCATCCGACCATATCACACGTTTCCAGTCCTCAACGGTTCAAGTTGCATGGTCGCCGCACCATTTGCACCGTGCGAAAACGTTATGGTCCCTGATGAGCGGTTTGGCCCGTGCAACACGACCCGTAAGTTCATGTCATGTAATTCGCGGCGGACTGTGATTGTCGAAACATGCTGGGGGAGGTGATGATTGAGTTGCTTCGTCAATTGCTCCGCAATGGCACGACGGTTCTGCGTGACAATGCACTTTAATACCCGGCGTGTCCTGTCACTCATGATTTTCTTCCGCCCACTGTTCCGCTTCCCCGATGTGGTTTTCCCGTGTGTTGTGTAGGCCGTCATCACCTTCGATACTGTCCCACGCGACATACCTAACACAGTAGCCACTGCCGTCACACTCACTCCACATAACCGCGCACCAACAATTTGTCCTCTTTGAAAATCTGAGAGCTCTCCCATTTTACACTACCTCCGTCTGTTGCAGCCACTAGACACTGCTGTTCCACTGCGCCTGACGTAGTATGGAGACCGACCTAACACACCACCACCAGCGGTCTGGTGCTGCGGGCGCCACGACACCACTACCAACCCATACATCTGACGTGTTGCCAACTACAGGTGTTTCCATTTTTCTGATCACCATCTGTATTTCTACAATAGTAGAATCAATTTCTTGTATATAGTGGATATAATAACTTCCCTAAAAACAAATAGATTAAAACGAAATTTGGTTAGTCCATTCGTATTACAAATATCGAATCTGATCCGTGTTTCAAAATGGAGGGTGTTTGAAAATTCTAAAGCTTTATAATTCCTTTAATTTTGGGTCATATGATAAAAAAATATTGATTCCTAATTTTGATTTAAAAAATCTTGGACAGTTGTTTAAAAAAAGAGTTATTTTAAATGACTTGATAATCTGCATCATGAAAATTGAACCGGACATTGCCGTACTAGTGACATCACACCATGCTCAGGTATCTCATTAGCTTTCAATTTTAATTGTATTTCAATATGCAACTTTTGTTCACTCGTATTTTTCTGGTATTTCAATACACAGTTCTAATTAGTTTTATATCGTATCTCTTTCATTTAAATTGACTTTTTAATAATTCTGCAGCTGTTAAAAATGTTTAATAGACCTATTTTCTGTTGTTCTTAACAGTATGTATAAAAATTAAAATATGCCTATTAGAACAAAATTCAAAATATTATTTAAAAACATTTTTTGTTATTAGATTTTAATTATATTTATCTCTTCCGCTTATCTTCACGAACCCAATGAAACCACTCGACCCTCACGTTGAGAAACACTGACCTAGTGTGATCTTAGCAAATTTTTGCTTCCCTAAATAACAGATAAAATACGGATAAAAGAAAAAAAATATGGATAAAATACTATACGGCAAACAAAAGCAAGTATCGTTGTAATGCAACTATTAAATTTATTGTTATATTAAATTTAATTAAATTATTAAATTAAATTAGAATATTAAATTTAAAATCAAAAGAAACAATGACTACAACAATGGCGGTATGTTTTATCTTTCAGTATAAGCTATTACACAACGTAAAAACATTGACATCAACTACCAAAGTTTAGTCTGCCAATGTAAGACGATCCCCTATTTTTTAAGAAAAGACGTTCAAAAACTTGTTTTATACTTGGGTAAATACCGTAAATAAAATATATTTGAAACTCTTAATTTTATAATTCAGCTTTAGCTAAGCCTAGCGAACATACAATTTTAAATGAAACCATTCTAGTTTTGAGACCAGGTGTTCTATGTCAATGCACTTTTCTAATATGAGTAAATGTATCATATATTTGAGACATTCTTGTTTCAAATTTTAAACCAATTTATTTCATGGAGAAGTACAAAATATAAATAAAAGTAGTACTAAAATTATTTTCATATATGCAAATTAGTTGTAAATTTAGAATCACAAACTAATCCAATTTATCGGCAATTTGAGTAGCGCATTGTCAAGTTGTGTGTTCGATTGGTTATGTCTCCTAAATGATAAGAACAACTCTTACCAAATCCAGTAGCGATTTTATATTGATGCAAGTTTTACTTGCATGTGTGAATTTGTGTGGAATAGATCGCTTTTATGGCGCAGGCGCTATAGCAGAGTAGAACAGAATTCAAACCCCGATTTCTTTGATGCTTATTCAATTTATCCATCTTGTTACCTTTTCTAGTTTCACCAAATGGTCGAATGATCAATGCAGAGTTCCTTCTAAACTCTCATGTCATTTTCTCTTACGAATTTGCTTCGGTAATTACCTTCAATTCGTAGTCGCCAATTACAGAGAGTGAGACTCGTGACATCGCTATCTTCCAAGCATGAGATTCCACTACAAAATTTTCGGTACAACATTAAATTGTATATTTTTCATACTTTCTAAATTTACCCCGTACATTCATTAATATTTCGAATTGTTTATGTTCGTCTGCGACCGAATTTAAATATGTTGAACCAACCGCCCTGAATGAGGTTTTCCTCATTCGCACTAGGCAAATGCCGGGGTGGTACCTAACTTACAGGTCCCAGGCCGCTTCCTTCCTTCCCCAATCCTTTCTTCCTTTCCTTTCCCCGGATTGGGTGCTCGCCGAGGGACGTCATCCCTCAAATCGTGAACGGCTAAATAGGCTTAGATGCCCAAAGCCCAAAATCTAAATCCTAAATATAGTTGAAGTAAATTTTGTGACAATTGCTTTTTGGCATTCTATTGCATTAGGCCTGAAAATAGACATAGACATTGTCTATAATGTACTGCAACATGGAGAGCATAAGCCTTCGAATGATACTAACAAGATATACAGACAACATGTTTTATGGCCACAATTATGTGTCAAAGGGAAAGAACCCGTATTTTTGGATTAAATCGGTGCGACTCAACCCAGGAACACGGAAATATTATATTTGTTATGCAGTCTAACAGAAAATCTAGTCATTGGAAAACTCGAGGAAAATGGTCACTTCCTTGTACTCCGCGTGAGTAATGCCGGATTTAGTCATTTGTTATCACTGAGAAAATCAGCGAGTGCGAAAAACTCAGGAAATCATTATCCCACAACTTCATTAAATATGCCTAAATGAAAGTTGGAAAGGCGGTCTTTACCAGTGGAGGCCTGTGTAGGAGATACCCTTTAAAACCCCGTACCTTATTCCATAGAAGTGTCGACCCACAGTTGATCCTGGACAGTAATATGTTTCTTTATATCGTTCCAATATGAACAGAAAGCTTTTCTAATAATGAAATATAGCGATTACTGCAACGAATCAAGGCCCGTCTAGCAATTATATTTTGTGATGGAGAAACTTCCTTCGCGGATATAAGTCTGCCGACATTCTCCAGTTTCACCACCAAAGCGTTAAGGCACGGTCACATTACCGTGTTGATGCCAAAACTCGTCCAGACACCGCAAAGTACCGGATCACACGGTATACTCACAACTTGTCGGTTCAGCTATAATCTACGAACCCCTGAAAATCAAGAGTAATAAGATGCCACCTTGCCTACCTTAGATTATGGCTGAGATAGCATATACACTATCAGAACTAACGAGTCGAACTAACGAGCATTTATTTTCCCGGAAGATTTCTCTTCACATTTTACTCATCTTACTACTGAAAAAGAAGACTCTGCCAGTAAAGATTTTATTTGTATCCCAATTCTAGAAGAAGGAAAAGTATACGTTTTTCACTACTCCTAAGAAGAACGCTTAAAGTTCATTTCAAAAGTAGTCGTACTATTATTAGTAATACATGTATCGCCAACTCATAACAGTATCAAAGAACCAACAAAATACAAACAACATATTTCTTCATCTGTAACATCAAAAGTGAATGATTTGCTCTAAGTGATGACGAGATAAGCTCCAAAATGTATCTCTAACACAGAAATAATTCGTATTTCATGCTTTATACAGTAATTATCAAAATTGATGTTCTACACATTTACTTATATTAAATGTTTCCCAAAGACATATCTAACGTTAGAAACCTATTGATGTTTTTTTTTTTTTAACAATTGCCTCTGGAGTCCCTTTTCTACAAATTAAATCAATTTATCTAATTAATCTTATTACAAAAGTAGCAGTACTTTATGTGTAAACGATCTCTCTATCTATCTATCTATCTATTTATCTATCTATCTATCTATCTTGTGTGTATGTGTGTGTGTCCCCTTCTCCCACGTTTGCCTTCCATTATAGTGTCTATATTGATAGCTTTTATGTAAGGATTTACTACTGTAATGTGAATATAATTACTCCAATAAATATTAGCGAGTGAATCAGACATGGTGAGTAAGAAAATACAAATATGTTGGCAAAGAAGTTGGATCAAGTTTGAAGTTTGCAAAGCAATATAGTCTTCGCCAAAAGCAATGACAAATTCATTGACGTCATGATAAAACCAAGGACCTACATTCAACAAAGTTGTATTTCATATAATTTTAATTTAATATGCAGTAATATATATATATATATATATATATATATATATATATATATATATATATATATATATATATATATATATATATATATATATATATATATATATTAATAACGGTGTCTGTGAAGAAAAAAACTGCAGATCCAAATTGAAAGTGACTCTTAATCTCTCGAACCACCTGTCCGATCTCGATCAAATTTTTGACGTAGATACAGTTCTGGCTGGGAGTGTTTCTAGCTATTCACTTTCACGGTAGAACATAGGGGAGGGGGAGGATTGGGAATTATAAAGAAATAAATAAAACTTAATATCTCTTTAACCAAACGACCAATTTCGATCAGATTTTCAACATAGATGACATTCATGCCTGGAATGGATGTTACCATTTCACTTTGACGGAACAACGTAAGGTATGGGGAGGAGAGGTAGATATACAAAAATCAATAAATATAAAAACAAAAATGACCATGTTCGTGAGTTAATAACTCTTGAACCACCCGATCAATCTAAATCAAATTTCCAACATAGATGAAGTTTGTACCTGTGGTTTTTTATTATTTCATTTTGATGGTAGAATTTACGGGAGGGGAAGAAAGGTGGGTAAATATATGAAAATGAATAAAACTTAATAACTCTTAAACCACCTAACCAATCTCGATCAAATTTTCAACATATAAATAGATGACGCTCGAGCCTGGAAATATTTTTTAATATTTTGACTTTGGAGAACCTAGGGGAGATTGAGGGGAAGGAGAGATTAATATTATAAGGATCCCCACATCAGAACAAGAGCACATGTCAACACAACACGTGCTATTGATTTAAACAGCAGAGAAAAAAAACAACAGAAAAAACACCAAGGATCGCCAAAAAAAAAAAACGCACCCGAAGAAAACAAATAAAAGGCGGACCACCGAGGGACCCAACATCAGTGATCCAACTAATCAAATCACCTACATCGCCCTGAGGTCACAGTGGACTAGGGGTACACCTATCCTTACCCAAGGTCGCACTAAACTAGAAATCCTTACTACAACCAAGCCTCGCAAAGCTCTCTTAAGCTGAGGGGGCTATCCTTCAAAACTCACCAAAACCAGCAGGTGCCTTAAAAACTGCCTTAAAAAACACCTATTTCCTCTCATCTAAATAATAACAAAAAACGCTTTTTTACTCTTTATAATCAAAAACGTTTTATATTTAACAGATTTTATAATAAATTAGTAAAAAACTAAATTTCAGTCCATTATTAACTCTACCAAAGTTATTACAATATATAAGAATAAATAGAACTTAACTCATCCGATCTCGATCAAATTTTCAACATACATGCCATTCGGACCAGGGATAATTTTTATCAAGCCGTGGCCCGCAACAGGGGGAGGGGCGAGGGATATATAAAAATCACCGAAAGTGACCAATATCAAAGAGCCCTTTAGTAAAAGTAAAAACAGAACATATTAGTATTTTTCCTTAATTTAACCCAGCGAAATCAGGGTGCGTCTTAAAATTGAGGACGTGTTAAATTCGAATAATTATCGAGAGTGTTCTACGCTTGGGCAGGACGTGCGTGTTTGCCAGTACTTATTATTCTTTGTATTTGGTACATGCTTAATATCTTAACAATAAGAAGTCTTACTGGATATATGAAATAGATGTCACGATATCTCCGTCAATTTATAATTTCAAAAAAAAAAATGTTCAAAATGTTGTTTTCCTATTCAAAATTTTGAAAATATTTTTTTACTTTAATGATTTTTAATGTTAGATTAATTGATTACAGTTGGAGGAGAAGGTTTCTAAATATAGAGATTAGCTGCTAATATATTAAATAAGCAGACGCGGTCAGGCGACAATAGGGTGGTCCTCCAGAATGAGGGTTTCACGAGAGGCTAACAACCTTATCCTGTAAAAAAGGGTACTTGTTTAGAAACATTCACAGAAAATTTGGAACAGGACTATTAACATGGCACGACCTCAGGAAAGTAAAACGGAGATGAGATTTGCAACATGTAATATGAGAAATATAAGGCAGGTATGTTCAAATCCGTAACGAATGAGTTAGAGAAGTATAATATATATTTGCTACGAGTTCAGGAAGTTAAATGGGAAGAAAGAGAGCAGTACAGTTTTTCTTTCGCTTACAAACAATTAATATCAGGAATAAACGGATTGAATTTATTAATGATATACTCTCTTTTCTTACTCTTGATGGAAAATGGAGTGATATTATTGTTCTATGTAAATGTATATGCCCCAACAAAAGATAGGGATCACCATATACAAGACAGTTTTTAGTAAGTAGAACGGGTATTTGATCAACCCCCCACGATACCATATGAAAATTCTATTAAAGGATTTCAAAATGAAAGTAGAGCCAAAGAAGACGTTGGCTGTCCTACCGATATAAAAGTAATCTCATTTAGTAACAAATATGGTTTAAAAAAATACATTCTCATCAACCTTCCATTATGATTACAATGTCATTTTCTTTCAGTTTTTATGTAAAAAGTTGTAGTATTTGATCGATAAAACAGCGTTACGGGAGAGTAGAAAACAAAATTCTGGTAATTGATTAATACGTTTTGTAAGAATATATATAGCTGCATCATATAAAATAAAACAGTTTCACAAACAATTGTTTGTCACAACTTTTCAAAGTTACCTAAATGAATCACTATAAAATGATAAACATTCTAGTGTATGACAAACCTGTGCAACGCCACAAAATATGGACCATGTTGGAGAAGGGATCCTCCAACACTTCGTTTCATTATATTAATGAAATTCTACAAAGCAATATGTTAAACATGATTGATTCAAATGATTAAAATCATTAATTAATCCCTTAAATCCCAGCCCTGTAGATAGAGTGCAGAACCTCACGACCATGCTAAGAGGAGATCATTAGGCAATAAATAGTGCAAATAAATCATTAACCATATCAGTTACTAATATCATAAGTGTTTTAAAATTATTGCTATTAACATTTGGGTCTCCTGTAGTCTAATGGTTACAACGATGTTTCTACTATAGCAGGATGATAATCATAATCATTTTCAAATTTGTAACACGGATTCTTATCTGCATCACTGAATGGATCGTTCGTATACGTTCAATCTCCGACAGACTTAGGCTCGTCTTTGACATCATATAAATCGGTCCTCCGGAACATAATCTGACAAACTATAACCCTCCTCGTCCTCCGTTTTCTACTGCTTTTACGATACAAATTATAAACCCTACAAGAACAAAACCACACGTTTCATAAATAGCAAGGTTCATACTCTCAGCAACAGATGGCATAACGATCTGCTTTGCTCATTGCTTGCAAAGATCACGTGCTCTAGTGATGTCACAGCAACACGTAGACTTCGGTCCTCCAAGGCCAGAACCATTTCAACATTTTCGTGGGCATTATCATGCAAGAATATTTCCTCATCAGCCGTTGGAACCAGCTACGTTAATACTCGTTCAACACTACATACTGTAGACGTATATAAGATCCTATATAGTTCTTTGTTTCATACAGAAATTATGTATGAAACACTTATACGGAAAGTATTATAAAACATATGTCTTCAGTTATACGTTTGCTGCAAGATGTTACATATAGTTGTACGTTTGCTGCAGGATGTTACATATAGTTGTACGTTTGCTGCAAGATGTTACATTATAGTTACACGTTTGCTGCAAGATGTTACATATAGTTATACGTTTGGTGCAAGACGTTACATATAGTTGTACGTTTGCTGCAAGATGTTACATATAGTTGTACGTTTGCTGCAAGATGTTACGTATAGTTGTACGTTTGCTGCAAGATGTTACATATATTTATACGTTTGCTGCAGGATATTACGTATAGTCGTACGTTACGTTCAAAAACTACAGGATTTACGCATGTAACCTACGTTTTTACATACGCCACATAGTTATATTTTCTCTAACAACATTGAAGATTTTTTGAAAAGCTCGCAAGAAAGAAAGCAAAAGTTTTCATTGGAACTGAAAAAAGCCTTAATGAATTGAAATATAAAGAGAGAAAAGTAGATATTTTACAGTTGTGTAAAGATTTTTTTACTGCCTGGTATTTGCAATACTGCTCAAGTTTTCTACGTTACTCGAAACGAGAAGAGAAAAATGGAACTTAAGACACAGAGAACGGAGAAAGAAAAAAACTGCTAAAAGAAATCGATAAACTGATGGAGGCCTCATTATCGCCCTTCTGAGCTGAGAAAGGAAGTCCCTTGTTTCCGTCTTTAAGTGTTATACCATCAGCCGGTAACATTGCCGTAAAAAGAAGTATCTTCATAGGCATAAAAAGGATCGACAAAAGAAGTCCTTCAGTTTGTTCCTCAGAGAAACAGCCATTTAAAAAAAGGAAGAAGAATCTAACTCTTTTCTTCATTTAAATAACGAAAGCATTTAGCCCGGGTAACTTTATCATTTTCGTTCTCAACTAACAACATATACGTATACGAAAATAGATCGTGAGGAGGATTATGTTGCGTGTTGTCACGAGGTAATGCACATGGTAAACTTAGCAACGTCTTTCGAGGTAATTTTCTTAAATTATCGAAGAGCGTTACGCTTTTAGTGCGTAAGTGGTCTTCCAAGCTGACGCTAATGGTTGAATTCTAGTCTTAAACTTCGCATGAGAGCTTCCTTAAGAGCGCTTACTGCATAAGATATGTTGAAAGCTAAAACTAATATTTGCGTGGAAGGTAGAAATCTTGGGGCTTTACCCTTATTCTGTCTTTTCAAGAAAGCGGATATTTTGTTTTGCTTATTTTCTATTCATATATATGAGTGGATAGGCATCACTACAAGTTCTGTCTCATTTGAAGTATTTTTCATTGCTCAAAAACTAATTCAAATGTATCAGCATATCCTTTTCGATCTGTCTGTTGGCATACAAAGGAACTGAAAGAGGAAAAGGAGACAGAAATCGAAAACTAGTTTAGTGCATTCCCAGAACGAACTTAAAAAGAACTAATTTTTCTTATTAACTTCTACAGGCAGTATACCAATTATTCTATGTACTTTATCATAATACTCATTACACAATTCTTTTAATACGCGGGTCAGTCAGAAAGTTAGTTGCACTCCTTCGTAAATATTTTCGGGCAAAGGATATTTTGATGAAACTGTGTGGCAACACTGCAAACATGTAGCTGTACCGAGTGATGTAGCGGCTTTTTGCGAGGCAAGTGGAGGTGTTCTGATAATAATCAGTCATAAACATGTCCCAACAGCTGCAAGTGGCATCCAAATTGAAAATACGTGCAATGATTCTTTTGTGGTCAGTCGTAAACATGTCGCAACAGCTGCAAATGGTGTCCGAATTATAAATGCGTGCAGTGATTCATTTTTTTTTTTGTGGGTGAAAAGGCGTGACTGCACTGACATTTATCGACAGTTGCATGAAGTGTATGGTGAAAATGCAATGAAACGTCTAGCTATCGCAAAGTGGTGCAAGATGTTTAAGAACAGACGTACAGGTATCGACAACAAACGTGCGAACGTCTGACAAAGTTTAGTTGGAAAGTGTCGGATCATCCTCCTTATAGCCTAGACCTTTCTCCATGTGACTTCCATATGTTTGGTCCCATGAAAGATATACTTTCAAAGCAACGATACTACTTGGACGACGAGGTGAAAGCTGTTGACCAAGAATGTTTATCGGGTATTGGACGGGATTTCTTCGCAGAAGGCAAAATAAATAAATAAATAAATAAATAAAAATAAAACTTGTACCACGCCTAGACAAATGCTTAAATAACGGAGAAAATTAGGTTGAATAGTAGATTGTGAATGGAACTTTACGATACAAATAAATTTATTGTAAAATTTATATCCTGTTTTATTTTCTTAAGCAGTGCAACTAATTTTTGACTGATCCTCGTGTATATATCCTTGAGTACTAAATTTTTACTTGATCTTTTGTTTAAGTATTCTGTTAAAACGTTCTACGATATGTCGTTTTAGGAAGACATATGCTCAAAATGGAGGGCTCAAAATTCAAAAATTCGCAAAATATTATCTCTCTATGACTTACGGTTCCCGAGATATGGCAACTTAAATCTCCCGAAATCCGAACTTTTATGCCCAATATCTGGTGAACGTTGACCAGTTTTCCATTGGGCACCGGATACTATTTGATAATAAAATCCTCACTATACTCTCAGGTACTGATCAACACCAATATGACCTCTCTATGACTTACGGTTTCCGAGAAATGGCTCCTTAAATTGTATCAGCCTGGGACCTATGTGTAAGGTATCATCCCTGCATGTGTCTAGTGTGAATGAGAAAAAGCTTACTTTCAGCTGGCTTGAAAAAGATTTTACACTTTTTTGACCGAGTGCCCCCACCAGGAATCAAACCCAGAACCATTCACCAAAGTCAAGAGCATCAGCAACTTCTCCACGCAGAACCACGCGAAACATATATATATATAGGATGATGTAGAGAGAGGGAGTGTGATAAAGAATGCTTTAATATGTGAAACGGTGTAAAACGTACTATACATACATAATAAAACTATGTCAGAGAAAGTACTTACAATATAAGTAAGTACTGCCAAGGGCGCCCATGTTGTAGTTTCCAAGGGGGGCAAGCATAAGCGACGTTTCAAAAAAAGTTTAAAATTTTGCTGTAACTAATGTAAAAAGTCTATTAGTTTTTCGATATTCTGAAGTACAATTTCCTCTAGGGGGCAAGCACCCCATCTTGCCCCCCCCCCCTGTTGGTCGCCCTTAAGTACTGCTATTAATCGCCATTCATCTACATTAATAATCTAGACCACTATATGATTCATTGATTTTAAAATTGTTAGATATCAGATTCCCGCTGAAGCTCTGCAAAAATTGGGTATACTCTTTACCAGCTGGTGTTGGGTAATGTTTAGTTGACTAATTATCAAATTAAAATAAGAAACAAATATTTAAAACCTAAGCAATCTCAGTATAAAATTTTTAACAGATCAACCTCTACTACCTGATCGTTTGTATATGTCACACGGGACTTCGTAATCCAAATAAACATTATGCTTTCTACTTTACTAACCACAGATAAGATATACCATCAATCATAGAGAAGATATACGAGATCTGATTAAAAATACGGTGAATCATTTTATTACAGGCAAAGTAATAAGCTTACATCAAGTGTGAATCAATATCTTGCAAAGTACTTCTCCTGGGTTGCGATGCACTTATTCCAACATTGAGAGCTCCTTCGTGGCTAAGCGGTTAGCGTACGCGCCTTTGGCGTGGGAGACGCGGGTTCGATTCCCAGCGGGAGCTCATGTGGTTCGGATTCCACGTTAATCAGTAGGTCCACGTCTCATATAGTCTTGCTGCTGAAAGGGATGCTAAACTAAACTCAACTCAACACCAACATTGATTCGACGATTGGAAGCACTTCTGCAATTCTTCTTTCTTCAGGGTCTTCAACTGCGCCCTCATAAATACCCTTTCAATGTCAGGAATGGTGACAACGTCTTTCTTTTCTTTCTTGTAGCACACATGTTGATTTTGGCGAAGAGCTACAAGTTGCATGGTGCCGTATCTGGAGAGTACGGCGGATGAGGACAGACAAATACTTTTTTCAGCCAAACCCTATCGGTCGTCAGTCAAAATTTGGGAAACAAATTTCGCGCTCACTCTTTTCATTTACAAATGGACGGTTTAAATACTTTGCATGGCCCCGTAAGAGATGTTTAGTACTTTGTAAAGCTCTTGAATAGTCATTTGCCAGTTTGAATAAATCATTTGTGTCAGTTTTATTTTTGCACGTTCACATTTATTTTTGACGTCGAAGGACGTCCGATTGTTGATGCCTTCAACCGACTCATTGTCGCCTTTGAATACCACTTCACAAAGAGTCTACAATAATTTTAAGATTTCGTGAGCTTCTTCGGCATTTTTTTACAGCTTAAACCAAAAAATAATGACACTTCTAAGACGTCTTCCTTACTGTTCTGCCTCTGAAAGCCAACTGGCATGTCAAAACTCGTTCAAACTCTACATGACTGTTCCAAAGGTTAAGGCTATTGGGCTTATTAGTTGAAATGTATAACACGTCAATTGGTGTCGTTGTGCAACTATATTCACCATATTTTTAGACCACACCTCGTACGTTCTACAGCACGTGCTATCTCTAATTACAGTGAAAGCACATTTTAAATATATGCAATTAAATATATGTTTATAGTATACGATTATACAATTAATTAAATTTTCCTGTTAATTTACATAATGTTGTTTGCGTTTCCTTGAAAATAAAACAGGAAACACGGCATAGAATTGCAAAACCAGAACAATTTATTCCAGCATCTCATCTTGGTCAGAGTGAAGTTGACGTCTATTTGTTGGGTTCGTGGGTTGATTGAATACTTTGTCTTTCATTTGCGGTATCTCATTTTACATGCGCATTCCTTAGATTCCATGCAACAGTCTGCGTAGTCAAACATCCAGGTTTTCACTGATAGACTATATACGCATCTCTCTAACACACACACACACACACACACACACACACACACACACACACACACACACACACATATATATATATATATATATATATATATATATATATATATATATATATATATATATTGTATGTATACTGTATATTTATACACACACAAACAAACAAAGAGAGAGAGAGATAGTATTTTATACTTACCAAAACAAACATATATAAACTTTTGTGGAATTCGATCCCTATCCTTTTGGGATCTGTGACCTTTGACCTTTAGAGTGTAATTATATTTTAGCTACAAAAAAGTAACATAGATAGTGGTGGCTCAGTGGTAGAGAAGTAACCTCAGGAGCGGAACTCGTAGTGTTCAATTTCAGATTGTACAGATATTCAAAACCTTTGCAACGTAATATCTAGTGACGTTTTACTCTACTTCATACAGAGGCATGACTCCAGGATTTGATCAAGAATGAAGTGTATAACCATGTGTGAATTTCTCAATTAAAAGTATAAATGCCACAAGTGGTGCAGCATAATCAGCAAAATCCAAAATGTCAGTTCGTTAATGTTAGAAATATAATAAAAATGCGCGTCTTAAATTTCTTTTCGGAAGTTTTTACTTCAATTTTTGCGAAGCTTATTTTGTATATTTTTCCTTTTCTTATCAATATTGCCTATGCCTACGGGTTGTTTCAAAATGAATATTGTGGTTTTAAATGTCTGTACTATTTATTAAATTCAACGTACAATTATAAATAATACATTAGATGAAAGAGCAACTCAAACAATTTTTGTTACAAGTATTCAATGTGGGCGTCAGTCGTCACGCGGTACATATAGAGTTGATAGGCGAGAAAGGCCCAGAAACTTTCTGCCGGGATATGGCACAAAACACATTCAATTTAGGGGAGTTTCCTTCAACTGTACCATCTCGGGGGGAATTGGTGACCACCAAATGCCGAACATTATGAGTGCTCACATCACCATTTAGGTGAAATGTCGATCCATCAGTGAAGACAACACGATCCAGAAAATCATCATTGTCACGCACCAACATTTCATTGCAAAGTTTGCACGTAAACCATAGTCTGAAGGCTTTAGAGTTTGTAGCAACTGCAGAAGATAAGAACGTAGTTGTAAGCGTCTCCTTAAAATTCTCCACACAAACGGTTGCGCTATAACTACAGATTCAGTCTTTGCAAAATATGAAACAAAAAAAAAAAAAAAAAAAATCTGTTCACTAGTCGGTATCTTTGCTACTAGCTCTTTCTAACTGCAAGCAGAGGAAACAGTACATGCACATGTCTGCGTACAAAACTGATTGAATTGCTCTTTCAATGTATTATTTATCTGAACAAAAACACCAGAGGTGTAAAAAGTGCAGCCAACTTCGTCAGTCTCAGAAAGTGTTGAGATGAGGATGGATGTGCCAAGTTCCTTGGCCACTGCATCTGAAACGAACACTGGAACTTGCGCGAGGGGTCTAATATATTCGAATGCACCAAGATATCTGTTCTTAGTTTCATGGCAGGGACATTTCAGTCCTAAGGCTGGTGGTGGCCTCCAAATCCACTACGCACATAAGCACAATCCCTAAGGCTCGTCAACATCATTTTCCTTGCCTAGTGGAGGATTATAAGTTTTCCTTGTCTGGGTTTCGAACCGCCAATCTTACTGCAGTATACTGTATATGTGCTTTAGCGCCTTAGCGAAGTTGTATTCCTAAGATTGGTGGTGGCCCCAAAACCATCACGTCCACCACCAGTATCCTTAAGGCTCCTTAACATAATTTTCTTTGACACCTAGCGCCAATTTCCAGTGTTCGTTTCAGATGCAGTGGCCAAGGAGCTTGGCACATCAATCCTCATCTCAACACTTTTTGAGGCTGACGAACTTGGCTGCACTTTTTGTACCTCTGGTGTTTTTGTTCAGATTTCACTTCTTTTTGTAGTTCACCATGTCAATATCGTATATCTTAATTGTGGCATATTATTGGATTTAAATTTAAAATTGTACATTTTTAAAGGAATCATAATGTGTCACGTGCAACATTAGTTCCCAAGAGCTCTTCCACCGGGAATCGAACCTAGGACCCTCTACAAGAAAGGCGAACATGCTAGCCACTAGACCAGCGGGGATGATTTCTTCTATTAAATATCTGTCAGAGAGTAAGTGTCTAAACGAGATTCTAATTCATTTACTAGAGCTACAAAATCATGATCGCTAACATCTCATATTTTATTACGAAAATACGAAGAGTATCAACAGGGTCCCAAAACCCTTGATGCTGAATCCTCGATGCAACATCACTAAACATGGCTGGTGTTTCAATATACTTAGTTGTTCTCCGGGGCCGCGGTGTCTCAGTGGTAGAGCGTTCACCTCTGGTGCTTGGGGTCCCGGGTTCGATCTCAGCCCCCGCCAAGTGAACTTTGTAGTGGACAAACACCATGTACGTGGGTTTTCTCGGGGTTCTCCCGTTTCCCCCCACTTTCTTCATTCCACCATTTCATTCATTACTCATCATCACCGTCTCCTTTAGCCTAACCGGCATAATCTTGGGACGTAAAACTCAAAGATTTCATTTCATTTTATTTTTAGTTGTTCTCTACCTTTCCACATTGCGAAATTACGGAGTTCATTACATGACGCTCATGTTAGGCAGTTTCCTACTGCCTTGAGTTTTTCTTCCAATGATATAAATTAAAGGGATGGTTTTGGTTGACGTGGAAAATTGAAAAGAAGGGGATGAAGAATTTTCTCATGTTATTTAAATTAACCTTTTTCTTTTTTTCTTTTTCTTTTCTTTTTTTTCTTTTTTCTTTTTTTTAGCTACAATCTCATGTTTTAGAATCTTGCAATTGGAATAAAAGCTTGAAATTCAGTATGCTTAGCATTATCTAAGTAAATCAGTATAAATAAAAACTTCCAACTTTAGAGTGGTTTTATGGAGAACTGAAAAATGCTTCCCATGTTATTTATATGGGACACCTTTAACACACAAAATTATAGGGCACTTCCTGTAGGGCTACAATGATTAAATTTGGCATGATTGTAGCTTTTCGGGAGTAACCGACTGAAAAATTGCCAAAAGTAAATATTTTTAATTTTTAAGGAGTCTAAAAGGGGATGAAGAAATCCCCATGTTATTTTAATAGGCGTTTTTCTGGGATACATTTTTTTCTTTTAGATAATTAAAATAGGTAAAGAAACTTAAAATTCGGTAGAATTGTGGGCTTAAAAGGTGTGAGGCCGTAGGTCAAGCTAAGGCGAGGGTGTGGGGGCGAAGCCCAACTAAATCTTTCCATTCTTCTCTACACCCACATTTCTAAGGCTTCCAGTCGATTTTCATCACCTTTACATGATGTCCACGTTTCCGCCCCATACAGTACAACACTCCACACGAAACATTTTATGAGTCTTTTTCTCAACTCTTTATTCAAGGTCCCACAAAACAGATTTTTCTTCCTTCTAAAGGCTTCTTTCGCCATTCATATCCTTGATTTTATTTCACGTTCGCACTTCATGTTATTACTAAGAATACTACCCAGATATCGAAAATTATTCACTTGTTCTATTTTCTCCCCTCCTACTTTTATATTTGACACAGACCCCTTCGTTCCAATTACCATGGCTTTTGTCTTTCTAACATTTATTTTCATCCATATTCTTCAAAACCCTTCCTCATTTTTTCTAACATTTTATTGATTTTCTTTTCAGATTCTGCAACAAGCGCCATATCTTCTGCAAATCTTATACATCTAATCATTCTACCTCCTACCGAAATGCCATCATCATCATGTAAACTCTTTTTCACTATCTCTTCTAGATAGACATTAAATAGTGTTGGCGAGAGGCAGCATCCTTGTCGAACTCCCCTTCCAATTGCACTCTCTTCCGTCAGTTCTTCCCCTAGCCTCACACTTACTTGTTGGTTCATGTATAAGTTTCTTATTAGTCTTCTATCTTTCCATTCCAACCCTATCTTCGTTAGAACTCCCAACAACGTTACGACAACAAATTTGGTATACAGAAGAATAAAAATAATTACAGGTTTCTTTCATTAAAATACGGTATATCTGCAAACAACCATCAGACATGTTTCTGTATTATTTAAACCCTACTTCTTATATATTTTTGTAATTATATGTTACTGAATATTTATTTTCACTATCTTGACTTAAATTTTAATCCTTATTTTACTGCCTATTTTTAATAAGTATAAGTGCCTACTTGATTGCCTATTTGTCCTTGTTTTCGTGCCTGAACATTTGATCTGTAGCCAAGACCATAATCAGGATTTCTTCGTAATGTTCACTTTATAAGTAAACCAATAAGAGATTCAAACGTTTGTCAGTTCATAATATACAACTAATACAGGGTGTTTTAAAATGAATATCGAGGTTTTAAGGGTTTGTGGTGTTACAATTAAAGGAACAGTGTACAAAATAATAGTGAGTCCATCCATATTATACGGAGCATAATGTTGGATGACAAAGAAGAGAGAATAACAGAATTTACATGTTGCGTAGGTGAATATGTGTGAGTAACACGAAAAAAACAGAATTAAGAATGGAATAACCCAAAGGGTAGTAAAGGAAGACTAGTAATAGAAGAGATACAAGAAAGTAATAGACTTTGATGTTTTGGACATGTAAGAACAAGACCTTTGGAATACGTAGCTTATTCAGTGGACGCTGTAGAACTGAATGGGAAACTAGCGCGAAGCTGGCCAAAGAAGTATGTTACGAACAATATAGTGCAGTGTAATGTCACAGTGAATACAACACAAGACAGAAATAGGACAGCGATCCGACAAGCCAATCCCAGCTAACTGGGAGAAAAGGGCTTACAAGGGAAGGAGGTGAAGTGGTTCGCGGGGATCTGCATATGTTACATATTGTTGGAAAGATCCCACCGAGTACACCTCACATGTGAAATATCTCGCTTGAATGGGGCCTGTAGCGGGTGTGGCGACCATTTGAAAATCCGAACAAGGGACGCTCCGAAACATCAGAAAACGCGGACAGAATAGAAAGCTATGACGTAATTATTTTGACAATGGTATATATTGGGGTGAAAGGTAGCTGAATACTAATCTGACATATATTTACAAATCAAAATGGCGGATCCAACATGGCGGACACAAATTACGAAAACAAAGTAATAGATCTGAAATTGGGTATATATTTTAGAGGTCGCTATGTATAAATCGGATACCAAACATTAAACATGGAGAATCCAAGATGGCGGACAAAATGCAAATCACTGCTATGGAACTGAAACGGAGTATGTAGAGGTTTTAAAATATATAGAATCTGAAAAGTGTGTAATTGACAAATTTTGATTACGGATTTGAATCCAGCGTGCAAAAAAATATATAAAAGAATGGTAAATGCATCTCTGAGACAAGACCTTTGTGGAACAGTGCAATTATAGGAGAAATTCTAGGATATCTTCATGTATAAATTACAATTAACTGTATGCAAGTACTAAATGTTAATTTGGCTGGCGAGTAACATATAACAAAAACAATTGTATTTTAACCAGATTACACTTAGGTTTTCTCTTTTAACCGAATAAGCATGTCATTATCTTACGTACAATTTATCATTATATTACCAATATAACGATATTAGAAACAAATCTACATGACATTTACTTCAAAAGAATCTAAAATAAAGTATTGGAAGAATCATAAAAATATATCAGAAAAATCGCATTTTAACTGTATCCATATATTCTTACCTCTTTCAAATAGCTTTATGGGAGTGAATGCCCATGTGAATGTGCAGAAAAGAATAATATACGCTCCATTTAATAACTGCAGCCAGTGAAAAGTTAAATAATAATAAAGAAAAGAGAAGAGGGGGGGGAGTTAACAGAGGGTAATCTAAAAATGAAAACTGTATTTAATGTTGCACTTAAACGTGGTGATTTCCAATATAAAAGCCAAAGGAGAGAGAAAAGTACGCCCATGCAATATAGTGGACATTATTAACTCTTAACGACGAAATATATCACTCGAGTGGGCGACGAAGTAACGAGAATAGGGTACGTTAAATTAGAAGGGAAAAAAACTGATAGAAAGGTCATTACTCACAATAGGGCAATCACCATTCAGTATTCGAGGATCATTATGAATTGATGGCTAAGTTATAAAACGTTCAGTTTTTAGTGTCTAATATTGGAAATACGTATGTGAGCGTTCTCTTACACAAAAAAGTATATATATATCGATCGTAACAGTGAAGTGAAAAGGTGATTTATCCATCATGTAATACAAATTTTAAAAAGAGAATATATATATATATATATATATATATATATATATATATATATATATATATATATATATATATATATATATACATATATATATATATATGAATACTATCTCGCATTAATTGTGCATAGTAACAACTATATAACCTGAGCAATTACCGTTTTTTTTCAAGAGCCAAAATGTATTACTATGAAGTCCATACGTTTGTATGTCCACTTACCAAATTAAGTCGTTAAAAAAAATGTTTCTCACGCCTTCAGAAAATCGTACTCTGAATTGATTCCAATCGTACTCTGGAACCGTACTCTGGATTTATTCTCAGCACTCAATCGTAATCTGGAAAATCATAATCCACAATCCAGAATATGAATTTACTCGTAAAAATATAGTTGAAATGGTTATTTTATGCCAAAAACAACAAATAACAATGATAAATACTGGCTAAATGGCAAGCTCACTTGTATTTTGTGTACGTAATTCCGGGTTCAATTTTCTGTGGTGTTGAGACACACGTTTGTAATGCGAAAGTGTAATATCAAGTGGTAGTAGGTTCATAAGGCATGTTTGAGTTTTTGAGTTGCAGTTTAGAAATTAGATGTGTTGATATTATAACTAAAGATATAAGGGATGGAATCGTATGGTGTGTGATGTTTGCCGACGATTTTGTTCTGTATAGTATGAAAAGGAAGCAATTAAAAGGAAACTACAGAGTTGGAGAAAGTATTATTAAAGATAGAGTAATAAAATGAGCAGAAAAGACGGAAAATTTTGAGTTCAAAGGAGTATGAAACACAAGTTGTTTTGCTTATCAGAATAGTTTCGTTGATCAGATAAGAAAATATGGCTTGCGTCGTTGTATCTGTCACCTGCCGAATACGTACATTAGAACTAATTATATAGTATATCAATTGGTTGAACAAAATTTAACATTAAACAACCCACAGTTCTTCGTAGTCTTGAAACAACAAGTGAAATACAATTCTGCAACAAGTCGTCAGTAAATCGGATTTTAGAATTAACCTAGCTAATACACAACTGAACTCCAAGATGTGGATTCTCATATAATTACAAGTTCCAGAGTTTTCATCTTTTTAGATGTTCCTACTGAAAATAGTTGTCCAGAGAAGGATTCATCTTGTAGATATTTTCTCTCCTCTTTAAATATGTTTAACTTGTTCATTGGTTCAGGTATAGCAAATGAACGCAACATTCGACGATGGTTTGTCCATTTTCGTTCCGGTGATATAGCAATGCCAAACGAGTCCCATGGGTACTGATAAACACCATGTTCGGATAAGTCACTCACGAACCCTCCGAAAAGTGTTTTGCAGTTGCAAACGAATTAAGCATACTCCATATCACTATCATTATTCGGTGGCTGCTTGCAATTGTTAAGGTGTAATTAAAAGTTGATCTTATATATTGCGACATGAGTTGACACTGTGACCAAGAAGAATCGCAGTTTGAAGGTGTGAAATCTCTGAGTATATTTCAGAACTTTTGAATATTTTCTGGATCGAACTGTCAGTTCTCACAAAATATGTATCTGCTATGCAAACGGTCACGGCTGGTTCGTGATCGAAGTCCAGAACAGTTTTATATATCTCCACTCTATCGTATAGGATGTTACTGCTACAATTGAGAATGTGATCTATCATGTCCTTCACTGGGAATCCTTATAATTTTGACCTACATGAAATACCTTGTCAGCAAAGGTCAATGGTCAACATACATGATATTCTAATGTTATACCGAGCTTCTTCGTGGCCAAGTGGTTAGCGTAAGCGTCTTTGGCGTGGGAGTCCCGAGTTCGATTCCCATCGGGATCTCATGTGGTTCGGATTCCCCGTTAATCAGAAGGTACTCGCTGCTGAAAGGGACGTTAAACTCAAAATCAACTCAACTCTAATGTTATACCGATATTTGTGTCCGCATATCTCTCAAAGGACAGCACAGACCGTCCATGAGTTGCGGTAAGAAAGTGCTTCTCACCCATCGTAAAAAAGCTAACGTCAGTCATCGACTACCATGTCTTCTGGCAATCAATCACTTCTTCCGAGGAAAAACATTCGCTGGCTATCGGTGCTGTTGAGGACTTCAAACTGTAGACTCGAGACTACTTCCTCACAAAATCCGGTCATTGGCTGAGTGATGGCAGAACTGTGTGGTTACTGCTGGAGACAATTTTGATTATCTAAGTATTGTTGTTTTCATTTTCTATTGACACTTGGAAATGGCGCACTTGAGACAAGCTTTTCTTTCTCTCCAAGCTCATAACAATAATATAAAGTATATGTGCACTTCAAAGCAAGTGAATGTGCTTTTGCATTGTATGAAGTATTTATTAAAGAGTAAATATGGAAAAATAGGATGTCAATACTATAATCTCATCGCTGAAGAATGTACGTGATTTCTAGTTTTAAAAAAGGTGTGATAAGTGATTTTCACAAAACGTTGGAGTTCTACAGAGACCGAACCAAATTATAATATGACATTGTTATGTCCGGGCTATACGGATGAATGCTTTGAGTTAATTTTGAGTTTATCGACCCCTTTTCAGCAGCGAGGCTATATGAGACGGGACCTGCTGATTAACATGGAATCCGAACCACATGAGCAGCCTCCGGGAACTCTGGTATCCCACGCCAAAGGCGCGTACGCTAACCACTTAGCCACGGAGGAGCTCATGGATGCATTAAGACCGCTCAGTTAAGTTGCGACATGTTGTTAAATACGTAAATATTTGGCTTTTCTTTTGAATTGGTAGGTGCACTCGTACAAGTTGTTGGCAGTACATGTCCGATTTTATAATTCTCTGTCGCGGCAGTAGCTCGTGATGCACAACGCACTTCCAATTTTACAGAACACCAAGAATAACCTTTCTGGGCATTAGTGCGTGAACTTAACTACAGACTCTTGAGCTTCTTCTGTTCTTTAACTGGATCTCTTTTGCATACTGTTATCACAGGTTTTCTCCGATGAAAATTCGACGGAATAAATGTTGTTGAGTTAGATCATGCGGCATACAAACGTCGAGCTTCTTTTGGTAGCCACAATTTTCCAAGCGGTTTAACACTGTTTCGTATTAGGTCATTGATGATACCATGACTGGTCACTTCCCGATCTTGCTCGAATTTACCAGAATACCATTCGCTTTTTCGTGATTAGTACGCCACTGCAAGGCGTTTTTCAGCATCAAAATTTCCAGAACGAAAAGAACTGAACCATATTTTAGTTATTTGTTTTGGTAATTTATCTTGTTCATAAAAAGTACAAGTTCCTTCACAGGCCTACCCTCATATGGACCTTTATCGAAATAAAATTATAAAATGTAACTCAATTTTGCGGAAAGTTTAGTCATATTTACGGCGTAATACCTTACGTCTTGTATAAGAATACAAACATTTCTCACACATCTATTAGATTCAACTGTCAGTTGTCGAATGGAGTTAGTTCGCGCTCCGAATCATGTACCATGAGATATGGCACAATGACGCGACCTCGTGCGCTGAAGGGTTAAAACTTTTTCGACTAATTGATATTTAAAATTTGTAATGAGTTACCACTCTGGTTTAAATTTAAGTGAAATACACGGGGAAGTGAACCCTAAATCGCATCCGTTAATCTCTTTTTTTTCGTATTTACGTATTTTCTTAGCAGCCAGGATATATACATTTAAACTGTGATCTGAACGAGTGCAGTGTGTTCTATATTCTCTCACCGTAAACCGAACAAAAGATTTAATGCATCACAGATACTATACCAACGATCACAGAAAATACATCAGAAAGTAGAGATTATAAAATTAATTTATGTGTAAATGAATTTATAATCATTTTCAAAATTATCCGAATGTAGATTTAATACTACTCTATTTAAGCTTTCAGAAAATTGCAAGCATTTTGAACTATTTAAGGTATTTACAAGAAGCAATTCTTCTCATTAAGCAAAATTTTCAACAAGTAGGAAAAACCAGAAAAGAAGGAGAAAGAGATAGATCAATGTGTTGACATAAAAATCAAGAACTCACTTTGCGACCGCAGCATTTACAGTGGGTCAAAAAAGTTTCTGTACAGAAGTTTTCCGGTTATTTATTGTAATATACCTTACAAAGTACAGAAACGAAATCACAATTTCTATGAGTTTTCAATAAAGAATTTCATAACAAGTATATACATAAGAAAATAAGAGACTTGGAATGTATAATTCAGAAGAAAATCAAGCACACACAAAATACTGACTATATTTCAAATCAACAAAGTTTCCGTATACATAAATAAATGCACGTAAATAGGGACACCATGTTGCGTTTCGATGGCAGTTAGTAATCCGTTTTATCTCCTTTGGTCTTAAGTACCTCTCTCATTCGTTTCTGCATTGCAATGATCAACTTTGGTGTAGTTTCAGGGGAAATGTTCCTCCACTTTCACGTAATGCAATTTTCAACTGGTCCTTGTTTCTAATATTGTGTTTCCTAATGCGCCTCCCTAATTCATCCCACAGATGCTCAATTGCATTACAGTCAGGAGACTGCAGAGGAGTATGAAGTTGTTTCGGTATATTACACAACAACCACTCGTTCACTTTTCGAGTAGTATGTTTAGGATCATTATCTTGCTGGAATATAAAAGAGGCTCCCATATTCAATTTCTGTACACTGTCGTGGAGATTTTCTTTCAGAATGTTCAGGTAAACATTCTGGTCCATTTTATTTTCGATAAAATGCAAATTTCGTACTCCAGCTGCACTCATGCACTTATATTATTGGTATATTCAGTACCATCATTATAATGTGTACACATTACAGGTAGGCAGGAACAAATTCAGCTAATGTAATTGCGTTTTATTATTTATTTATTTTCGGATATTACAACATTTTAAAATTACTAATCTCTGGTGTACGGAAACTTATTTGACCCACTGTACTTTTCACACTGCGATTTCAGCAGCTATTGGAACCACTGGACCAGCATATTGGAACCAGGCCAACAAAAGTTTGCTCAATTTTTTAAAAAATGAATTTGGTAATTGACAAACGTCAGCCGTTTACTAATCAAAGAGATTAAGTGATACTGACGTTTGGGTATCGGACACTCTCATCTCACACGTTGCTTTTTAGTATGTGAAGGTAACCATCCGCATTGTATAGAATATGTGGGCCTTCTTAGTATCCAGAACATTCTTGTGGAATGTCCGAAATACTCAGGTATCAGAGAACGATTAGAACTCTCTAATAATCTTAGAAAAATTTCGGAAGATAACAATATGCTCAGTGACCTTATTCTTATTTTCTCAGGGACGATTGAAATAAATAACGTCCTCAGACGCTTTTGATTTATTATCTCGTTATGACTATTCTTTAGGCAAATGTTCTTGTTATATGTTTTGAATTTTGTTACTTATACTTATCAAGGTGTATAACAATGCTCCAGCCACGTTCTCTTATTACATGAACGAGCACAAACATTTCTCAAACATCTATAGCTTCGCTCTCCATGAAGATGGTGCAACTAAAATTGCCTCCGTCGCTAATCTCAATCAGGAAATGTTCTTTCTGAAATTTCAATGATTTATTTTTAACCACTTACGGCACAGCGTGTCATGGAATGCTCCGCAAACTTCCAATTTCGGCATTCACTCATCAGAACCTATACGGCACTTTCTGTAGACCTAGAACGATGAAATTTAACACAAGTGTAAGATTTATCACATGAGTAAAGGAAAATCTCTAAGAAAACAGGAAATTCTTTCTCAGAAAAGGGGGAAATTAAGGGACAGGACAAAAATTACGTCATTTGATTCAAAATGTGTAGGATGCTTCCTGTAGACATAAAACTTGAAATTTAGCACAAATGAGGAGTGTATTTCTAAAACATGCTAAATCCAAAAATGTCCGATTTTGAATTGAGTATGGAAGAGTATACTATGAAACCTCTTACGTTAAATTTTGTAATTATTTTTCTCGAAATACAATACTTCCTGTGGTAAATTCTGTTTGAAATATCATTGCCATAGTGTTTCAGTGTAAAAAGCTGTAGCTTTTTGCGCTTTGTGAGGAATTTTACCAAATATATTTAGCCTTTTTTTTTTTTTTTTTTTTTTTTGCAATACACTTTTCAAATATAGGATTCGTAATGTAACTAAAGGGGAAAATCCGAAATCTAAAAATTTTCTCTTCAAGGAAGAAAATCAGAAGGCAAAGCCAAAATTATGTCACTTGATTTTCAGAACATTCGTAATTTGCCTGGCAAAAAGCTTCGAGATTACACTTTGTAGAACTTGTGTTCAGCATTAACCCTTTTAGGAATTCCACTATTTTAAGTAAATTTTAGACTTTCACTCAAACAGCTACTACTTCCTTACTATTTATTGTAACATCATGGTTCATACTTAGTTTTTTTTTTTTTTTTTTTTTTTTAGGATAAATCATACTTTTCAACGGCACCACTCGCTTACCCGTATTATACACCAGAAACGGGAAAATCGAAAAAACAGGAGATTTTTCGAAAAAGATTTTTTTAAATATTTGTGCTCCTCTGGTCCGGGCCTAGGTTCACGTAGGGATCTTAAATTATTTTAGCAAAATACTCTCTTATGTACATAATATGTGTGCAAAATTTCATTCTTGTATCTTCAAAACTGAGATCGGGAGAAATTTTTGAAAGTCTGAATTTGAACAATTTTTTTTTCATATATAATGTGTTTTTTTCTTATATATATTTCAAGAATGTACTACGTCATTCTTATTTGCTCTAGAGTCATTGTTCAAACGCCATTTTCTTCAGTATAAACAGCTCTTTTCAACGGTACGACTCACATGTCCGTATCATATACCTTAAACAGAAAAATCGGGAAATATTTCAGAAAATAGCACCCCCTCGAGCACGGCCTATGTTTCTCGTAGGGATCTTAGAAAAATTTGAGAAATACCCGAAGGTACACATAATTCGTATGCGAAGTTCTAATCTGATGTCATGAAAACTAAAGAGGTGAAAAAATTTTGAAATTTGCCTTAAGAAAAAATAAAAATGTCACGCCCCCCACCCCCACTTACCACCGCCAAGTTGACCATTCGGTTCCTAAATACAACTTGGATGTTTTTTGGTCCATCCTTGACTTGACTAATAAAAAACTCGTCTTAAACACCTGTTATAGAATCTAAATAAGCGGTCAAAGACGATACTATGCCATATTAACAGAAGTTACCAAAAATCCTAAAAGGGATAATGTTGCAACTTTCGTATTTCGATTTCCGAATTCCTATAGAACTTGATATCGTTTCAGATCTCTATTCTTTTTCAAGCCCAACAAAGTGGAAAATGTTCGAGAAATTTTCTCTTTTTCTCATATTTATGTTTTTGGTGGGATATCTTTTTGATGACCTGTTTTAATGTTTTTTAAATAGATTTTTATTGAGGTAGAGATGTGTTCCAAAAGAAACCGAACTTTTGAAATAGTGCACCAAGCGGCAGAAGGAGAGCGCAGCGGCTACTGTGCACACAATCATATTGTTCTTCAAGTTCTCTCATTGTCACTCAGGCTCGTAGCCAGCCCAAAAACTTGGGGAGGGCCCGATCCAACCATATGATAGTTCATCACCATATTCTAGTTATTTTGGAAACTTACTGTAAAACTTTTAGGGGGCCAGCAAAAATTTAGGGTGGCTGGTTCCCCTAGACCCCCCTGGGTAGGGGCCTGTTGTCACTATATCGTTAATTCAACGAACATCTTGTGTATGTTCTCATTTCAGCGGCTGGAGTTCGACGACTTACGGTCAAAGCGAAATTATCTAAACAACAGTAGCTCCCTCTGCCGGTTGATGTGCTCTTTTAAGAATACGGTTTCTTTTTGAATACACCTCGTATTTTTCATTGACTTCACATTCGATTGACTCCTCTCATTAACCGTATTTCAATCACTGTTCTAATTTTGGGAAGATTTTTTATATATATATATATGAGGAGCAAATGTTAGCCATTAGCCTTTTTGCGACGGAAACAAATAGCCGAGGTAGTGACGTGTTCATTAAAATACATAAATCTGTCAGTAAATTAAAAGTATAAACGGTTCTCTGGTGCCACGTGTAAGAAACATGAGTGCTGGCTTCCATACATGAAACTTCTGTTTGTTTACATTCTAAATTTTGTTAATAACAAATTTCCTTGATATAAGTTTGTTCTGTTGATATCAATCCTGAGAACTTGACAATGCATTGTTTGTTTATTGCAACTGGAAAAATTCTTCTGAGAACATAATATTAAAGGGTTAAGTAAGCATATAGAATATTAAAATAAGGTTAGTTTACAAGAAGTTTAGAAAAAATACATAAAAAAGTACAACTTGAATTCGATATTGCTTTGCGAAAACTTTCGTATTCTTTGTTTCCGTTTAAAAGAAAGAAAAGAAAAGAAATATTTGTGGAGTCATCAAAGGAAAGTTTAGAATTCAAGAAAGAAAGTCACAGAGTATATATAATAACCGAAGCAGAAAGAAAAAGAAGAGTCTTAAGCACACACATAAAAACGTATAACATGAAATCGAAAATCGTAAACCGATATCCCAAGCGGATAAAGAAAAGATACAAGAGATGAAAACTGGAGGAAAATGAAGAAGAAGAGAACGAAAAAAAAATCGGACAAAGAAAGATGAAATAAAAATAATGAAAGTTGTGAGGGAGACAGCAGGGAAGCTCAAATCGGACTATGGTCTCTTGACGAAGATACCAACCAAAACTTAGAAAAAAAAATACATATCGTCGACGACAAAATAGTAATCTTACAAAAAAAAAAAAAAAAAAAGGAAGAACGTATTCTTGGTAGTGTGGTTCAAGCTTCCATTCTGATCTCCTCCCTATCCACGAAAAAAAAGAAGATAAATCCCATTAAGTTTTCTTTGTTTCCTGGGGTCTTCATTCTAAGATTAATAGTGTTTGCTCACTCCACCTAGAACTCTGGAACATTTTGGGAAGAACCAACGCTTAAATCCTTCGCCATGTCTCTGGGATTGTTCTCAATTTGTCCCCAGTAAACTCAAAATATGCGCTGGATCTACTAAATGAACCACACATAGAGTCTATTATTTTCATTTTCTCTAAAAAATTGGTTTCTTTCCTACATGTTGCAAAACTACATTTTTTTTTCCTTTTTTGCTCAGGTAGTTTGATTTTAGGTAGTTTTGATGCATTGATCTTTCTATAGTTACGATAAGAAATATTCATGTGTATTTCTAATGCATGGGTAAAGCGTGAGGTACTTTTGGCAATGGTTACACCATTGCTTGCCTGGACGGTTCGAACGAAAGGTACAAGTTATCAAACTCACAATAATTAGAATGATTGATTGGTTTCAATTTTAGCGTCCCTTTCAACAGCAAGGCTATATGAGACGTGGACCTACTGATTAATGTGAAATCCGAACCACATGAGCTCCCGCCGGGACTCGAATCAGGGTCTCAAACGCCAATAGTGCGTACGCTAACCGCTTAGCCACAAAGGAGCTCTAATAATCACTAGACTTTGTGATAACAGTACTAACTAAATAATAATAATAATAATAATAATAATATCAATAATAATAATAATAATTTCTTCCTAGAAGCGTATTCAATATAATATTCTTATCTAAATAATAAAATATCTATCTAAATATCTATAATAAAACCTATTTTAATCTTCCCCATGTGTTCGATTAGAAGATGGCTAAAGCAAATTCGAACCATTGAATCATTCTTAATTTTTGGACATTGATCTTGTTTATAATCATATATGCAGGACAAAGTCATAATCTAATATGTTCTAAATAGAATTTTACCTATCTATATAAATTATTTGTGTTTTAAACAAACATGTGTGCAACTATTGTATACAGAAATATGGCCTTCACACTTTCTACCCAGGAATTCTCTTGTGTCAATCATTCCTTTGAAATTTGTTTACTACACGGGTCTACAAGCAAACCAATACGAAGAACACATCAAACGGAACTTCCAAGTTCCATTTTATCCAGGTCAGTGTGGTATGACTTAGATGGAAGTTTCTTCCTCACTGTCTTCTGCTTCCAAGTCCCTAAGGCTGCAGGGCTAATGACTACATTTTGCATAATGAATTGAAATTAGGTCTTCCCTTCCTCTTTGATACCATTTGTTAAGTAACCGTTTTACCACTGAAGAAATCTCCTTCATTTCTCCACACCCCTTATGTACTTAGGAAATGTGAAATTCTGTAAGCAGGAGGCAGAGTTCTCTCTCTCTAACGCAACAGAAAGGATAACCCATTCTCTAAACCACGCACAAGTCAGAAACTAGAGTCTCAAACTAGTTATGGATAGATATAATTCTGGAGTACATTATTATGGAATCTGGACTACATTCAGAATTAAAGGTAAAGGCCACCACAATAAACCTTCTTGCTCCAATTTCTTCCTAAATTAAGTCACAAATCCTCCCAATATTGCACTGACTAAATGATGCACCAGTGTATTACATCTTTTTGAAAAACTGTGTGCAAAGCAACTTTACCTCATCAATAAACACGCTTCTTGGGTTAATCGGACAAAAATGAGTTGTGCTATATTCTGTTATCAGTAACACAATATTTGTTCATAAAATGCAAACAAACATCTTCAGAATCATTTTCAACAAAAACATACCATTTCTAAAATTTTGTAAGAAAACGAAATATACAGGGTGTCCCAAAAGTCCTCTGACATAGGGCAACTCTGTTATTATCAGAATTACAACAAAATGTAAGAGGAGACCCGGTCTCCAAATACGATGTTTTCAATTTAAAATGAAGATTTTTTTTAAATCGCACGAGCCGGTTGGGCTGTACATTCTTTACCCGCCCAATGTTAAATGAAAGTGCAACATTGCCATTTACCTGGACCCACAACATAAGTGAATAAGTTACTGTTTGAAATGGGGGATGGCCATCTACATGTTATCGCAAAAAACATTTTCATTTAACATTGGGCGCATAAAGAGTGTACAGCCCAAACGACTCATCAGTTTTAAAAAAATATTCCTTTGAAAACAACATATTTGGAGACAGTTTCTCCTCTTATATTTTGTCGTAATTCTGATAATAACAGAGTTGCCCTATGTCAGGGGACTTTTGAGACACCCTGTATTGAATATTAACGAAATGACATTTTTGAAATGTGAATAAAATAACCTGAGCTGATTTAGAGAAAAACATTCGAAGCTACCACTAAACAATTTCTTTACAACTTTTATTCTAAGAAAACATGATCAATACTTTGCGGTAGGATTATTAGCGAAACTCATATTTATGAAGCACCAACAAAATTCAATCAGTAGCTTTCGAGATAGTTGGCCGAAGACAACTCTTCCAGACAGTAAATTATCCCTTTATATACGCTGTATTCTAAAGTTATTAATGAAACTGTGAACGTTGTGGAATTAAGACACGTAAAATACATAGAAACAAACTAACAAACATTCAATAATCACTTCTCAGATTGTGAAAAAAACAGAACATGTAAATATTTCTGCAAATTAGTTAATTCGACGTTCTTTTACAATTACAATACGTCCTTCTCTGCTACTATCACTTGAAAATCAAAGTACTTACTTCAGTTGAAATATCTGGAAACAAATTAATATAAAATGTGTATGGTATGAAGGGAAAAATACGCATCTAGACCAATTATGTTTCATTTTGTTAAACATCACTTACGTAAAGACATAGCGTCGCAGTTTCCATTTTTAGCTGGCATTTTATTAATACTTTGAATAGTACTAATGATATCGCAACGAGTTATGAACTGGACTTCCCTTAAAAGTCTTCATCCCGGCGAAATTAAAATCCCGCTAATTTTACAGTAATTATGTGATATCTTCAAATAAATATAAGACAATTGAAATATGGAACAAGAGCGCCCTAGACAATATTATTTTGCGTGAGATACCGTTATCACAAGTCACCTACTGGCTTTCCGTTTTCAGCTGTTTAGAAACGCGAAAATAAATGCCGATTTTCAAAATAGCTCGAAATCGAAATCAGGTAAATGAGTTGTAATAACTAACAAAATGGTAGAGCAGAGTTGCCAACTCCCAAAAACAAAATTATCAATTTTCGTCTTTAAAGTTATCATATATTGCAAAAAAAAAAAAAAAAAGCTTGTATACTCTTTATTCACGTGATAATTGTAGAAACAAGTATACTACTACTAATAATCGAACAGTGGCGTATCCAGGGGGCGATTGGGGCCATCATCCCCCAGAAGAGGAAACTTTTTTTTAAATTTTATATATAAATAAAACCCATCCCAGAGTTTGGAACTCTTAAAAGTAGCTCTAAGAATAAGTATTACAACAAACCGCCCCCCTTCCAGAAGTCCGCCCTGGATCCGCTCCTGTAATCGATATCTAGTAATCTTCAATTTCGAACTCCAAATCTGCATCACTTTCCTCAACATTTCTTAAAGTCCTTATTAACATTACGTTGAACAATAATATGCCCACCCACTGTAAATGCAATTGAATTTTTAAAATGGATGCAGAGTTTCCATTAGCCAATTTTCAAATTGTTATTGAATTGTTTTATTGGGAATGACTGGTAAAAAAGTGTGTTTTTGATAATTATTTAATGCACATCTACAATTTATTTGCATATTCAAAAAGTGCAAAAAAGTGTGGGCTCTAAAATTATCGTATATTTACCTATTATCGCAAGAGCATTATCGTATATACCATAAAGCTTAAATTATTGTATATCACGGTAAATATTGCATGGTTGGAAAGCCTGTAGCAGAGCTTAGTAAAGCCTAATTAGTATGCAACTCGGATCTCAGTAGAGTCGTTTGGGTTGTCTAACTTGAAGGGTTTATGATATACTTTATAAATTTTGGAATGCCTTTCCCTTTTAGGATAAGCATTTCAAAATTTCTAAGTAGCCTATAATTTTTCTCCACTTTAGCTAGCAGTAAGCCAATGTAGAACATCGCAATGCCGAAGATATATATTTGTATAAATTACAAATAAACATCCAGTTTTAGATAGAAGAGATCATTACAATTTGTCTGGTTTTCATTCAAAATTTTGTAGCAGTCTTCCATTCCGTTCTCTGATGTGCGTTTCTTTCTTACTTTTTTTCCTAACAGTGTGCTTTATACTTCCCATTCTCCGTACGATTTAGCGATGTACTTTGGGTATTGTGTCCCATACAAATTTTCCCGTCAAAAAGCACTCCCACTATTGTTATGAGTAGGCTATTATGATGTCTACAGTACCCGTGTTCATAGGATCAAGTCTCTATTGTATATATTGACAAATACTTCTTATTCTTCTTGCTTTATCCAACAATTATTAATTGGTTATTTTCTTCTGTCTGTTTTCCAGCATCCTCATATAATATGAAATTACCAGACTTTCAATTATTTTCAACCGAAAAAGAAAGAACATTCTCACTCAACCCTACCCTGATATACAGTATTGTATATGTATATATATATATATATATATATATATATATATACATATATATATATATATATATATATATATA
Organism: Thermobia domestica; assembly: GCF_964235325.1. Lineage (NCBI taxonomy): Eukaryota > Metazoa > Arthropoda > Insecta > Zygentoma > Lepismatidae > Thermobia > Thermobia domestica. The sequence goes on from NC_137462.1 coordinate 272,318,109, forward strand.
TATATATATATATATATCGTTCTCGCATTATTTTGACATAGGTGTGTACAGATTTTGATTATTCTTTTCATATTTGAAAATGTATTCTATCTTTGTAATCTCAAGTAAACTACATAAGGATCTAACAATACTGTTCGTAGATCATGAAATGTGGGTTCCTGTCGCCACGGCATGGCGAGTCCTCAGGTTGCGGATCGAGGAGAAAGCCTCTAGATATGGAGTTTAGGTGCGAATATATTGAATAAGCAGTCACGGACAGACGATAAAGAGTGGTCCTCCAGCTTGGGGATTTGGGTGAGGCTAAACAACCTCATCCTGTTAAAAAAATTTAAAAAAATGTTCAGAAACATTCACGGAAGCCTCAGAATTCGTGGTATTATTCAGTTCAAAATCTTTTGTGGTCGCGAATTCTGTCGAGGAATTTGAAGCTTAAAATATATAAAACGATGATCATGCTTGTGGTTTTGTATGGTTGTCGACCATGGTCGCTTACTCTCAGGAAAGAACATAGACTGGAAGTATTTGAGAACTGAGACAAATATTGGGACCCAAGATGAACGGGAGTGGGGAATGGCGGAAACTTCATAAGGAGGAACTACATAATTTATATGGTTTACCAAACATTATTAGGGTCATCAAGTCAAGGAGGCTCAGGTTGGCAGGTCATGTAGCCAGAATGGAAGAAAGTAAGAACACTTTTAAAGTCATACCTGGGATGGATTTCTTAGAAATAGGAATACAGAGTAGAAACTAGATCCAGTTGGCTAAGGATAGAAGTCAGTGGAGAGCTTTTGTGAAGGCGGCATTGAACCTCCGGGTTCCATAGGCCATAGAGTTAGTTCCATAGGCCGGGTTCCATAGGCCATAGGCCATAGGCATCATGAAACACTTCAATGGCTGACAGTGTTTATACCATAATTGTGTTTATGTCCACAACGGGCATCGATTTTGATGATACTTGTATTGTTTCAAAGAATATTCTTTCCTTGTGGTCCCTGTAAACGTCATATGTATCTAACGATTGTCTTCAGAGCCAAACCACGAAACTCGTTAATGCATAATAGTGTTCAACAATAGCTTTGTGTATGATCGCACATAACTTCGAGAAGGGTGCATTGATTTGTGTTATTCTTCATGGTTTCATGGAGAATTTTTTACCTTATGATCTCAGGTAAATTTTATAGGAATCTAACAATAGCCTTCGGACCTACAGAGTGTTCGTAAAGTCGCATAATCCGAAATTTGGAGCGTTAGAACTTTCAATAACGAAATGAAATTTCCATCTGGATATGTCCGTAATTGTAGCTATGTTTGAGGTATATGCCATGAAGTGGGGATTTGATATTTGTCTTCAAGAATACGAGAAACATTCAAAGGTAAAGTTTTGTTTTCATGAAACATGAAAAATTAGAAATTAAAGACAGTTTTTTTCTTATTGTGTTAATAAATGGGAATGCTAATTGGTAGGCTGGGTAGAAATATATTGTTATGAAACAACAACGACATATTGACATCAAGTGTAGACATCCCACGGGCGTGATAATAGCTTGTCGTAAGAACATATGCTTTCCGGTATTATGCTGTCATATTACAATACTGGCTATATTAACCGAGGCGGTGTCGACACATGTGGATGACTACCAACTACCCTACAGATAGACTGCTATAAACAAAAAAAGAATTTATAAATTATTGAGGAAACGTAATAATTTATCTAAGCCTGCTCATGACTTCCTGAATTTCATAAGGATCCAATAATAAACTTCAAAGCTAGACTTGAGACTCCTGAACAGATTATACTATTAATATCGTGTGTATGTTTTTTCTTTCCAGATTTAAATGGATGCTTAGGCTGGAAGTTTTGTGTTCAGTAGAAACTGGCATCTGTGTCCTGTTACTGGTAGACGGCGCTCACTTCCCGCACTTCTGGATAGACAGTTATTCAAGATGGCGGACAACAGTGTGAACGTCTACGTGGAACAGCGTGTTGTGATGAAGTTTTTTTTGTGAACGAGGGCATTTACAGAAGACTTCAGACTCAGTACGGTGACGAGACACTAAGTCGCAGTAATACATTTGAATCGTGTAAGCGCTTCAAAGATGACCGTATCTCTGACGATCTCGGTCGTGGTGAATCACAGCCCACGGTAGTCATTCCTGAGAACATTCAGCGCGTGGAACAGCTGATCCTGGACAATCGTCGCATAACCTGTCGTGAAATTGCGTGAGGTTATGTGAAAAATATAAATCTACTTTCCACACTTTGAAATTTGTTCTTTATTTTTTTTTACCAAGTCCCGGATTAACTTGAACGACCCTTGTATAATTCCGTAACGCATAGGCCGATTTATATATATGGAATAAAGACAGATCTTGAGGCTGAAGATAGATCTTACTACTAGGAATTTATATTGAAATATAATTTACGACTATCTCTTACAGTTCTTACACAGCTGCCTATCAACAGAAAGACGGAAGGATGACCTTTCCATACTAATACATATCATAGTCTAAAAGTGCAAAGTAATATGTATCAAGATAAATCTATGAAAATCGAAAATAAGGTGATGCAAATACTAATCACTTTCAATTTCTGTCGCAAAAACCTGTCAAAGAACGAAAATATAATGTGTAAGTTGCTTTACCTAATACGTAGTAATGTCAATTTCTAAATGGAAATCAATTCTTTGTACTACAAGAGAAAAGCATTGCGGTTGGCAAATGTAATAATAACTAACAATCTGGCAAACAGAATCATGCTTTCTACCTTTCATGTGGTCTTCCTTTGAAGATACCGTTTGAGCAAAAAACAACAATTGTCATGAAATAACTTGATATTTGTACGTAGCAATTATATTAATTGCAACTTTTTGCAATGATTAATCTAATTAATTTCTATTTTCTCTATTAAATAGATTAGTAAGATCAAAATAATTACGTAATTTGAATTAGTAAACTCCCGATTCATTAACACTCGGGTGACTTACAAAGGATTTACCAACAGATAATCAAGTGAAGTTAATTTAACTTTTTAACTTAGGTGTAAAATGTTCAGGTAAGATTCAATTTCACTATAAGCTAACTAATTATATGCTAGTCGTTATGTTTATGACAAATACAGGGTATTTCAAAACAAACATCGAGGTTTAAGGCTTTGTATTATTTATTACATTTAACGTACAATTATGAATAATACATCAAATGACACACCAACTCAAACAGTTTTCGCTACAAGTGTTCAATGTGAGCAACATTCGTCACACGGCACACATCGAGTCGATAGGCGAGAAAGGTCCAGAAACTTTCCGTCGGGATATGACACAAAACATATTCAATTTAGAATAGTCTCGTTGCAACTGAACTATAAGTAAAAAAGTTTGTAAACAGAACGCTGCAGCCTAGCTGTTGCGCACCTAATCCTACATTTCCCCACTCCCTTCTCCGCGACGATGATGTTTTGCAGTGTTGCAATCTGCAGGGAGCGGAATGGTCTGAGGATTTTCTACGACATTTGAGTATAAATGCTGTACATTGACTGTGTCAGTTCGTACCAATGAAAAAACAAAGAGAAATTTTCCTTTCAGAAGGCGTGAAGGGATCGCCCCGTCGGAAAGCGTCACTACTTAGTGTATCCATGAGGTAGTCTGCACGGGCCCGGCCCGTGAATTAATAATATGAGGCCCGACCCGAACTAGAAATGTTTTAGCATTTAGGCCCGACCCCATGTGATAATCAAATTAGCTCGAAATAAGTCCGAATTACAAAAACTTAACAATTAAGGGAAAATTGTATTTTTTATTTGCAACAATTAGATGTTTAATTTTGCAGTTTAAAAGCTTTCATGATTCAGAGACAAGGAAATAAAGTTTATGATTTACATTTAGTTAACTATGAATTCTCTAAATAAAAAAAGCCATAAATTCTCATATAATATAAACTGATATTGTCTTGAAAAAACCAAGACACGTTGTTCCCAATGCTCTTGTTCCTTTAATTCAGTGTAAGAAGCAGTATTTTCACTCAGATAAGCTAAGCATATTTATTTCTGTTACTTTTTGTTTCTATTACACAGCTTTTCTCAATTGCACAGTGATTTTAAGTGTGGGCGTCTTAAGTTACAAATTTAGGTGTGCGTTAAAAGTTCTCCAGAAAGTATCGTTGTATTATGCTCGAAAAGGTCCCCAGAAATATGATTGTTTATTCAAAAATTTACGGCCCGGGCCCGTGCAGACCTCTACCATGAGGTTGCTTACCTACTAAAAAAAAAGTAAGATTCGGACTTTAAACATTTTAGCAGGTGATATTTGTTGTAACATAAGTTTGCTGAGTTAGTATCACTGGAACTTTCAAAGCCAGACCAGTGGATGGAAGAGAAGTGGGGAGGATGGCGGAATACGAGGTGCTCCGCAGCGATCTGCGCATCTTGGTTTGAAACTTGTCGAGTTATATCTCGTGGGGATTTGCTGACTCCCAGATGTGAACATTATGAGTGTTCGCACCTTTACTTAGTTGAAACGTCGATTCATCACTGAAAACGACATGATCTAGAAAATCTTCATCGTCATGTACCACCATTTTATTCCAAAGTTGGCATGTAAACTGTAGTCTGTAGGTTTTAGAGCTTATAATAACTACAAATGATAAGGACGTAGTTGTAAACGTTTCCTTAAAATTCTCCACACAGACGGTTGCACTGTAACTACAGATTCAGTCTTTAAAAAAAAGTAAAACACAAAGAGCTTTCTTCTCACTAGTCACCATCTTTGTTACTAGCGCTTTCTAACGGCAGACAGAGGAAACAGTGCATGCGCATGCGTGCGTACAAAACTGTTTGAGTTGCTCTTCCATTTGATACGTTATTTATAAATGTAAATTAAGGCGTTTTGGTACCCTACGATCACACAATATTCCTGTCAATTTTCTTCATTTTGTCCAACAACTGTAATTCTGATTTTCACATCTTGTGCTATTCGTGCATTTCCTTGCAATGTTGATCCCAAGTACTTGGATTCCTTCATCATTACCACATCATTTGCATCCAGTCGTATTTTTGTATTTTGACTACAGTTTTCTTCATAGGACAATGTAACTATTTCCTCTTGGTTTTACTAATTCTAAACCCTTTGCTCTCTAATGCTCCTTTCTTTCTAATTTCTCTTACAGTGTTGTCTTTGTCTCCCTCATCACCATGATGTCGTCCACAAACAGCATATTCCAAAGTAGCAACTATATGATATCCTTTGCAAGTTTGTCCATCACAGTTGCAAAAAGGTGTGGGCTAAAACTAGATCTATGACGTAGTTCCATTTTAACTGTGAATTTTTTTGTTATTCTGCACGCGCTTTTCACTCCAGTCCCACATCCATTATAATATTTGAATTAAACAGAGGTATGTATTAGGGACGTGCTTCTTCTTCAGGGCTTACCAGATAACTTCTGTCGGTACTCCGTCATACGCTTTCTCTAGGTTGATGAAAACCATTGACGACCTTCTGGTATTCTCTGTATTTTTCCGTTAGCATTCTAAGTGAAAATATTGCATTTGTTTCGACCGTCCTGGTATGAAAGTAATTGATTCTGTGTTATTTCGGTCTCTTCCTCAATTTTGTTTCTATTTCTCTGTTCCAGAGCTTCATGCGTGGCTCATAAGTTTTATTCCTCTGTAGTTGCAGCATTCTCGCTATGCCTACCCACAACTGAATCATCTTCTAGCTATATATGAACGCAATGATAACATCTACCGATGTAGTCTAGATCACCGTATCTACTATCACCATCCACATGTACACTGCACATAGCTTTAATTTCTTACGACAAACCTTGTGGCTCTAAGCCAGCACTTTATCACCGTTGTCAGCTCATACCAGATTGTCATTATATAGTCCTCTACTACCCCTTCACCGTATACGTTTTCCAACTTCACCTAATAGTTTCATACAGCCTGCAATCATTCTACAAATCTATTAGCCTATTATTGTGAAGTATTCTGCCTTTCGGCAGGTCCTGGGACTAATGAGGGTATTTTTTCTTCAATTTTAGATTTAGGCCTGCAAATGTTTCTTTCACGCTTCTCGATCTTCAGCTTCATCTCTGAACTCCCAATATTTTCTCCTATTTTTCAAATCATCGATCAGCTGTATTCTTCTTCTTCCTATTTCTTCCTATTTCCTCCTCCTTCTTCTTCTTCCTTTCCATCTTTTCTTCTTTGGCGGCGTGAAGGAGACAATTTCTTCGTAAGATGTGTCCAATCCAATTGACCTTTCTACGAAGGATGCTGAATATAAGTGTCCTCTTCTCTCCTATCCGTTTTAAAAAATCTTCGTTTGTTGCTCTCTATGTCCATTTTATCTTCTCCATCTTCCTCCAACACCACATTTCGAAGCTCTAAATATTTCTTCTCTAACTTCCGTAATGTCCAAGTCTCTGAACTGTACAATCCAATGCTCCATATATAACAATTGATCAGCTTCTTCTTGAGTCCAATATTGAGCCTGCTATTTAATAGTAATCGTTTCTTGTTGAATGCTTATTTAGGAATGGCAATTCTTGACCTGATCTCTTTGGTGCAGTAAATGTACTCCCTCCATAAACTTGAAACTTTATCTGGCCATGGAGAAGATATTGCCTTACATTCGGATGGGAATGAAAAAATAATGGTATTGAATGGTTGCTACCTGCTTTCGCACTGAATTTTTTGCTATGTACTCGCAGCTTCAAAAAATGTTTGAAAAAAAAGTTCTGACACCATGTTTATTCTAAGCGCAATACAAAGAAATGTTGTTTTAATGACAATAATGTATAGTCACAATAAGAAGTGCACGCGTTACAACAATCACCCAGTCATTTTCAATATGGTTACAACATTGTTGGGGCAGCCATAATAAATCTTATGATGATCTCGATAGCCGTTCTATATGGTGTTTTCAACCATGTAGCAGTTTTATAGTTACAAGTACCATACTTTACATAGTTGTTACTATCATACCACAACTTCTTAGGCATTTTCAGTATGCTTACAACAACATATGTTCTATTGTTGAGACAACCACAATAAATCTCGTGCTGGTCTCTACAACCATTCTATATTTTACGTTCATCTATGCGGCAGTTTTATAGTTAAAAGTGTCATAATTAAAACATATATTACTATCACAAAAATGGCTGAACAGCAATATATTTTGTTCACCCAGTTATATTCTTTTACAATATAATATTGTTCACCAAGCTATAAGTATTAATGGCGTCACATTAACAGTCTAGCATTCAATCATATTTCTGGTTGTTCCAACTATATCGAATTAGAATGTACTATACCCAAACAGCTTCAGTCTTTCCTATTTATATTGTAAGGATCCCCACGTCGCCGTACCATGCAATAGCCATGCGCACTACACGTGTTGATAATAAACACAAACAAGCAGATGACGATCCCGAAGAGGAGTCGCTCACCTTCGCCAACAATCGGAAGGATGAGAATCACCGAAGGAAGCCGACAATACAGGATAAAAGGGATCTGCACGCCTCGACCAACATCAATCTTCCCGGATTGATCGAAACATCTAAAACCCCTCTCACGACGCTTGGTCACCGAGAGGTACCCATCCTTATACCCATGACGCTTGGTCACCGGGTTCCTTTCCTCTTTCTCAAGACGCACGATCACCGAAAGTACCTCACCTCAAAGCCCATAACGCTTGTTCACCGGGCTGCTATCTTAATCTTACCTAAATATTAGAGAAATTACTTATTATAATTTGTGTACATAAGAAAACTTTTTATAATAAAAAGGTGAAGGGAAAGTCCAAATCCCGAGTACATTTTATTGCTCTACCCAAGAAATTTTAGAATATTTTTCCTATTGGCTTACAGTTCTGTGATCACTTCCTTTTTCAATTTTCAACATTATATTGGCTTGCTTCAGCACAGTCTCGTGGTTCCCATTATTCCTTTGTAGATATTTATTTGATTTCATGAAGTGAATTTAATTTACTGGTTTGTACTGTAATAAAATAAAGAAGTTTCATCTAGTACTAAAGCATTCTCGTTCACTGGAAACCCTCCCGCGTTCCACGAGCACTCTAACGATTAGTATCTTACATTCTGGGATAGGGAGAAACAGACTTAACATTCGCTCCAATTGACCATGATCAAGACATCTGGTTATTCTACGGTTGCTGCAACGCGATAGTAATTAGAGACTCTCTAATTGATTGTTTTCTCGAGTTTTAAAACGAATTTATGGATTATACAGTAATAGATGTACAGAAATTATGTTACTTTTAGAGTGATAGAAAGTATAACTATTTACTTCTTTACTACTATTGGCAATAATAATTTTACTTAAAATCCTTTGATCGTTGCACAATGCTGCAAAGTTAATGTTAGTTTCTATTGGCTGAAACCAAAAGAAACCTTCAATTCTCAGCCCACGGTCCTCTTAACAAGATATCCTACATATACCGTATGCTGTGTATATACACCTGTCTTATTGTAACATCATTTTTCATTTATTTTCAGATGCAAAAATTAATGTAAACTAATGTAAATTAGTAGCATGCTCACATTTTAATATGTTTCGAATACACATCTGTCGTATTGTAACATTGTTTTCATTTATTTTCAGATGCAAAAATTAATGTAAACTAATGTAAATTAGTAGCATGCTCACATTTTAATATGTTTCAAATACACATCTTCGTATGGTAACATTGTTTTCATTTATTTTCAGATGCAAAAATTAATGTAAACTAATGTAAATTAGTAGCATGCTCACATTTTAATATGTTTCAAATACACATCTGTCGTATTGTGACATTGTTTTCATTTATTTTCAGATGCAAAAATTAATGTAAACTAATGTAAATTAGTAGCATGCTCACATTTTAATATGTTTCAAATACACATCTGTCGTATTGTAACATTGTTTTCATTTATTTTCAGATGCAAAAATTAATGTAAACTAATGTAAATTAGTAGCATGCTCACATTTTAATATGTTTCAAATACACATCTGTCGTATTGTAACATTGTTTTCATTTATTTTCAGATGCAAAAATTAATGTAAACTAATGTAAATTAGTAGCATGCTCACATTTTAATATGTTTCAAATACACATATGTCGTATTGTAACATTGTTTTCATTTATTTTCATATGCAAAAATTAATGTAAACTAATGTAAATTAGTAGCATGCTCACATTTTAATATGTTTCAAATACACATCTGTCGTGTTGTAACATTGTTTTCATTTATTTTCAGATGCAAAAATTAATGTAAACTAATGTAAATTAGTAGCATGCTCACATTTTAATATGTTTCAAATACACATATGTCGTATTGTGACATTGTTTTCATTTATTTTCATATGCAAAAATTAATGTAAACTAATGTAAATTAGTAGCATGCTCACATTTTAATATGTTTCAAATACACATATGTCGTATTGTAACATTGTTTTCATTTATTTTCAGATGCAAAAATTAATGTAAACTAATGTAAATTAGTAGCATGCTCACATTTTAATATGTTTCAAATACACATATGTCGTATTGTAACATTGTTTTCATTTATTTTCAGATGCAAAAATTAATGTAAACTAATGTAAATTAGTAGCATGCTCACATTTTAATATGTTTCAAATACACATCTGTCGTGTTGTAACATTGTTTTCATTTATTTTCAGATGCAAAAATTAATGTAAACTAATGTAAATTAGTAGCATGCTCACATTTTAATATGTTTCAAATACACATCTGTCGTGTTGTAACATTGTTTTCATTTATTTTCAGATGCAAAAATTAATGTAAACTAATGTAAATTAGTAGCATGCTCACATTTTAATATGTTTCAAATACACATCTGTCGTGTTGTAACATTGTTTTCATTTATTTTCAGATGCAAAAATTAATGTAAACTAATGTAAATTAGTAGCATGCTCACATTTTAATATGTTTCAAATACACATATGTCGTATTGTAACATTGTTTTCATTTATTTTCAGATGCAAAAATTAATGTAAACTAATGTAAATTAGTAGCATGCTCACATTTTAATATGTTTCAAATACACATCTGTCGTATTGTAACATTGTTTTCATTTATTTTCAGATGCAAAAATTAATGTAAACTAATGTAAATTAGTAGCATGCTCACATTTTAATATGTTTCAATGTTTGTAATGAAACATTAAACATTTTTGGCAGTCTTTGGAATCACTTTAAAACGATGCCAAATTGATTGCGATATTATCTTTTAAATGTCTCCTATTATACTCTCATACTGAAATACATTTTGTTGCATAAGGGCTCAAGAGACGCAAAGTATTATCCTATATTTGTGTGCAGTTTCTTTCGCTAGCTTTTTCCAGAAAAGAACAACTTCTTCCGTAGCATTGTGGCTTATGTCTTCTAAATATGTTCTTTATCTACGCATCATTTCGTGTAATAGTATTCTGTCCGTCTCTTCTCTAGTGAAAGACTTTTAGAAACGAGCTCACAAGATTCTCTTCCTTCTGCCCATAAGAGGGGGAAAAAGCGGGACGAAGCCCAAATATTATAACGTGCCTGGCGTTGGGCCAGATGTGTGTGATATATCCAGGATCAATCCAGCCTCCATTGCATGCAGTATCAACAACGAAATATTGTGCTTTCGGCTCATATAACGTATAAAGGGAGGAAAAGGAAAGATATGTGTTTTCAGGACATGGAGAAGAATAGAAATTTTCCTCCTACTTCATTTCTTATGTTCTCTTCTTTCGCACACACATACACACTAAACATTTTCTAGTGTTGCCAGGTCAATAATAACCGCCTTCCCAGTTCCATTTCTGGTCGATGAAAAGAAGAACGTTTGAGGTGCAATTTGCTATTTTTTTAAAAAAAAAAAAAAACTTTGATGCTTGTCACAAACTTTAGGTGATGAATTTCAAATTTCATTCCCCAGATGGCAGCACTAAACCTTTTCCGCAAGACATGTACAGAATAATTTTTACTTTAACTGATCTTAAATGTGCTACATGAATACTGTATTTCGTACATGACTTCAGTAAAATATGGAGCTTAGTTTCAGTGAACGTGGCCTGTATTTAATATTATGATTTACATTTATTGCATAGAAAAACGATTACATGAATATATTAGCGTATCGTGACTTAAAACTAACAAGGAATGTTTCTCAACTGTAAAATAAATTTACAAAATCCGGGAAATGTATTTAATAGACCACTCCAAGATTTGAATTTTTCCGGAGTTACAGCTCCTGGTATCCAGTAAGAACGAAGTTATGAAACAATAAAAAAAGAAAGAAAGAAGAATCGTGCACCCGAAAATAATTGGATTTTAAGATATATCAAGATTCAAGTTATAACACTTTCTATATTGCTTTTCTCATTTACTATTCACACGAAATCTATGAAACTTGTGTCATTTCTAGTCGAAAACTCCCTGCAGTCGTACACATTTTTCATAAGGACACCATGGTTCCATGGCCGCAGCGAACGCTTCTTTAGGAATCTGTTTCACCACTTGGAAATCGCTGAGAAAATAGCGTCACAGCCGCTACTGTTCGTTTCAAGATTGGAAAACGACATTGATTGTCAGAATCGATGGAAAGGAAGCCCCATACATCAATATTGCCTGACAACGTTGCACCCGTGCAGCCTTTTGGTCGTAAGTATCGTATCAAAAAGTCTTCACTCTCATCGCTGCCACTAGAGTTCTGTGCGCCGTACGGTGTTGCGATCCCTGTCCCGCATTGACAATGAGTGCTCACGTATTTGAAAAAGCGCGTTTCTATCTGTCATCAGTCTTGAGAAATAAAATTGAAGGTATTGTAACTTGCATGCACCTCGTAGCACATACCACACAGGATACCAGTAAGCATTATCACCAATATCGTAGCAAACTTCTTGAGATAGTGACAAAATAGTAGTAAACTATAAGAAACGACGGTGTTTGTCCACCACAAAGTTCACTTAGCGCGAGCTGGGATCGAACCAAGGACCCCATGCACCAGATTCACTGATTCATCGAGGCCCCACTTAATATTCGAGTAGATATATCATTTCACTGCATCTAATATATATGTCTACTCTAGATAACCAAAGATTGTTAACAAATTCCACGTACGGCTAACAGATGACGTGAAAAACCCTAAAACAGGGGCAGCAGGGAAAGGTGAACGACACGGTCAAGTCCATTTTCGGTTTCTAAGGTGTGGTCTATTCTTAGATGTCGTCTGCTACTCCGGGTAGTCATCTGCGTGCTACTCCGTGGTGTTATTTGAAAACCCCGTGCGAAAAGTGGGCGAGCCCATACCTACGTCACACTACTTCTGCTAGGGTTTTTCTTGTCATCTGTGAGCTGTTCTTCCACTTGTCATAGACATTTTTAGAGCTGGAAGAATCTTCCGATTCTCATTGTACAAAATTTAGTTGTATATATTACTCTGTTATTACAGTGCAGTGTAAAGGGACGAAAGTTATCTTTAATTGAATATTTTCATCATCCTTATTTTACCAATATATCAAAAAATTCAGAAAATTTCCACTTCATTGTCCAAGAGTTTATTTTTTAATTGGAAATGGCGTAAACTTTGCTTCTTCATTACTCAGTGATTTCAACATGAAGCAGTAGTGATTCTGGTAAAGCTTCATTGAATATATTAAAAGAGGACGGATTTGTTACAGGACAAATTAACCAGAAGATTTTACATCTGTGTTGCTGAACTCTTGTGGAGGACTTCAACCCAAGGAGAGGGAGCCGCGGTGGCTCAGTGGTAGAGCGTTCACCTCTGGTATTTGGGGTTCCGGGTTCAAGCCCCCCCAAGTGAACTTTGTGGTGGACAAACACCGTCTGCGTGGGTTTCCTCGGGGTTCTCCCGTTTCCACCCACTTTCTTCATTCCATCATTTCATTCATTACTCATCATCACCGTCTCCTTTAGCCTACCGGCATACCGTGGGACATAAAACTCAAAGATTTCATTTCATTTTATTTTCAACCCAAGGAGAGCCAGTTTTTTTCGTAGAATTTCTTTTCCAAATACCTAGCCTTGTTTGATTAAAAAAAATAAACTTGTCATCGCCAGTCGTCTACATATTCGAGGAGTGTTAGCGTATAATTTATGTATAGGCTAATTGTAAAAACCGGTAATTATTGGTTATTATCAATCTTTTATAACTTTTAGTTTTGTAATTTGCTCCCAGTTTTGTAATTCAGACTTACCAGTAATTATCAACACATAGTTTCTTAGATTTTATTGGCGTATCGAACCCCGGATAGAAGTACAACTTAGGTCTACGTTTCTGTAATCGGGTTCAAATCTCAAAACATTCCGTACGTAAATCTATATCCTTGTAAATTGTCTCCCAATCAAACAGGAACAGTTATGATAAATTGACATTTCCTCATAAAAAATAATGTCAATCAAACCCACCATCTCCTTGCAGATACTTAAAATCATCGTAAGTTTATCCTATCATAATTTGGCTATGTTTGATCAGAGATATAAGAAACTCGAACCCAGGACCTACCATAATATGGAGAATTTTCGAATACTGTCCAGATAAGAACAAAAGTTCATATGAACCTGTGCTCAAAAGTGGATAGTTTCGGAGTTACAGGGTGCCGAAAACGTGAAACAAGTGAACTTTAGAAGTTCATAGCTCCATTACTATGGGACCTATCGTAGTCATGTCAAGACATCACTGAGGAACTGGTATGCGAACTATCCAAATATCCATGTTCAAGAATGTTCCAGTATTTGCACACGATTTTTTAGAGATGTAAGTGGAGAGAGATCAAGTACTCCGAACCAGCCCCTCTAAACATGATTGTGCAAGTACCGGGAGTTCTTAAAGATGAATATTTGTATAGTTCACATACTAGTTCCTCAGTGATGTCCTGACCTGACTACGATCTATCCTATAGTAGAGGAACCATGAACCTTTGAAGTTTATTTTTGCACGTTTTTTGCACCCTATAACTACATAACTATGCACTTCCGACCACAGTTCCATATCAACTTTATTTCTTATTTTGATGTGGAATCTATTTTCAAATACTGTGACAAATTTTTGAAACACCCTGTATATATAAACAGTATATACTATTTTGACTACTATAAACTTGTGTGATGATAGCGTGTGTGTAAGTTAAGAACGAATTCTTGAAAATGTTTGAGAAAGGTATATTATATGGCAACACTACATCTATGAACGATATTAGTCTACTTATAGTGGTGACTCCTGTTAGAATATCCGGTGGCTGGCTATATGGAACGATGTGTGTGTGTGTGTGTGTGTGTGGATGTGTGGAACATAAAGAACTCTAAAAAAAGAAGGAAATAATACGTGGTAGACGCACCCAAAATCAAGTTGGACCAACCAAAAGAGTCCTCTCGCTTTCCATCTTTAGTCGAATGCTTCCTCCAAATCGTTATGCCATAGAAAGAGAGAAATAGTTGGGAAAAGGGGGAATGAGAAGGATTTCCCTCTTTCCTACATTCTAACTATGTGATCAGTGCGTTCTTTTCTATGCAAATTACTTTGACCTCTTTTTCCCCTCATTCTTACGGTAAGACTTTTTTTTCCTTTTCCTTCAGTCAAATAGAAAAAGAAAGAACCTTGAAGAAAGTTTTTAGAACTTTTTGAAGATTCTCTTCCATAGTTTTACCATCTCTCTTCTAGACTTTCCATAAAAGAAAGGCTCCGGAGAATGAGAGAAGAAAAATGAAAGTAGGTGCATTGAAAATGCAACTGCGTAATATCAAAGACCAATATGAAACTTCAACTTAACATTGGTTAGAAACTGCCAAACACAAAAATAAAAATGAGTCATAAAATTTAACATTTATTTCCAGAGACGTTCTTCCTATTTCGAGGAAATTGCATTCTAGGTAGTAAGCAATATTTACTCTATAAGCTTACAATAGGAAATGGAACCGTTCTTCATGATAGAATTAGGTATTAAAGCCCAGTTTTAATTGCGAAAGTGGCCATTTCAGACTTAAACTCTTTTAATTGCAATTTAAGTCAATTTAAAAGTCTTAGAACTTTCTTTTGCTTTTCCGTTTTGCAAGCGATGCTATTTGTAAGTGTTGGAAGTTTTATGAAACGAACTTTCATGAAGCTTTTTCCTTTTAAAGTTTTATGAAGCTTTCTGTCTCTATCAAGGGTTATCAGAGCAAAAAATCAACAAATAAAATTAGTTGACCAGTCGAGACGCTGAACCAATTGCAGAAAACCGCTTCTTCTGCCTAGTACTATCTTTGTTCTATCGCAATAAACATTGAAACCGTAAATGGTGAGTTTGAACCACTTCCGGCATGAACACAAGTTTAACGTAGAAGATGAAGTCTACTCTAAGAACACTGAATCAACTGTAAAGAACCGATTACCGATAGCTCTTAACGTTTTTACTCTATAGGAAACAGTATTGAAACCGGAAGTAATAGTAAATTTCAGCCATTTCCAGTTTCTGTAGAGTATTGCGGATGGTAATGGTATGTTCTCTTGACACGCTAAAGCGATTACACAAAACTGCAAATCGGTATGTGTTACTGTTCTCATTCTATGATAATAAACGTTGAAACCGGAAATTGTTAGATTGAATTTCTTCCGTTGTTAACACAAGATTAACGTAGAAGATGAAGTTTACTCTTGGAACTTGAACCATCTGAAGAAAACTGCTCCTAAATATCTCTTACCATTTTTAATTTAGGAAAATCAGCATTGAAAACGGAAATAACAAGAGTAAATTTAAACAACTTCCGATTTTATTATTGTTATTTATTTATTATCGCTGCCTATTACAGGAGTTTATCCCAGTTACAACAGGCTTACAAAATTAATATTATTTCTACAAATGAACAATAGAAGAGAAAATAAAAATAGAAGAAACAAAATAACTAAAAAATATCCACAAGAAAATATCAGAGCATACAATGGCAAAATGCTAAATGCATAGGGAGAGAACAAGAAGTGAATAAAATACCAGGAAGAAAAGATAAACAAACTACCAAATCACATACGACCAAAAAACAATAGAAAATACATTAGCAGTCTAATATAATGATTTTTATGAGCACAGGAACAGTGATATACTTCTAAAGTAGTTTTATAAAGTCATCTTTTAGTGAAGGACCATAACAAAGTCCATAAACTAACTTATCAAAGCAATTTTTAATAGATACAATATTGTTACTAAGCAAATTCAAAATAGTAACAATAGAAGGATTCTTCAAATATTAAGGAGGTAAAATTGTTATAAGCGATCTTATGTAGGCAATATGTGGCATAGCAAAATCAATTTCAATATTATTTTGTATTAAATTGTTAAATAATCTACACATACTTAGCAGACTTACATACTAGCATTTTAGCAGAGTATTACAGATTGTCGTGATATTATGTCTCAAGATCTTAAATCATTAAATAAAATACAATTCTCGATATTTGTTTCCGTTTTCGTTCTATTGTCATAAAAGCTGAAACTGAAAATAGTTAACTTGAACCACTTCCGGCCTGAATAGAGGGTTAATGCGGGGGATGAAGATGACTCTTGGGACACGAAATCGATTGCGGAAATCACTACATGATATATTTTCCTATTTTTGCTTTATTAAAATCAGTAAGGTCCCTGAGGCAAATAAGGCCATGCAGACCAATAAATCCAAGCATTGATATTGGAGAAAGTACTGAAAGCAGCCCCAGAGTGCAGCACAGTCTTGAACGAAACCCTGTGCTGATAAGTACACATGAACTGTAACTATCACGCCGCTGCGTGTCATGACACAGACGCATAAGGGATAAGAAAGGAGTCCTAGTTACTGTATATTTTACGAGCACATTGTATTAATATTTTAGTTCATGTCTTTGCGTGCACTTAGGTAAATAAACAGTAATTATACTTTTTGTAAAAAGATTTGGTAATGCATTTTAAGAACATGTGAACATAATAAGACATTTATTCAAAGTACGTGAAAAGCACAATAAAATGTAGCAATACGTGGGTAGCCCAACAAGACAAAGGGAAAAATTGTCATAGTCTTATAATGGGTGCCACTGAATTGAATTAGACAACCCTGCATTATCTGCGAAACAACACAATCCACTACTTATACCCTATGACGCGGTGGCTCAATGGTAGAGCGTTCACCTCCGGTGTTTGGGGTCCCTGCTTCGATCCCAGCTCGCGCCGTGTGGACTTTGTGGTGCTCGTCGGTTTTCTCTGGGTTCACCCGTTTCCTCCCATTTTCTTCATTCCATCATTTCATTAATTTCTCATAATCACCGTCTCCTTTAGTCTAACCGGCATAAACGTGGGACGTAAAACTTAAAAATTTCATTTCATTTTTTTTTTCCTATGAGCAACTCAGGTTTGAAGGCATTTGAATCATGTTGAAACAACGAAGTTGTAATATTTTTGGAAATTCATCCCGAGATAATGATTACAAAAGTAACTTTCGGTTGCATTCTGGGAAAAAATATGGCTACGAGCACTTACTCCAACAAATCTAATTTGAGTTTAGAAAAACAATCATTTATCTCTATGATTCAGAGTCAATTAATTTGTACTCACAGAAATTAATGAAATTGAAATTGTAAATAGCGATACTTCAAATTGTACAGGTGATAACAAGAAGAAAATTCCTGCAAACAGATTATTTGGTAAGTAAACAGATATCTCCGAACATAATTCTTCAAAATCATCAACCAGTGAAGAATTACATCCAATAAAGGAATGAGGGACACCTACAACACAACAATCTACGGTCTCCATCTCTTCCTTATCATCTTTTTCTAAAAAAAAAAAAAATGCAAACATCTACACAAAAAAAAAATGAGTGCACAAATTTCATTTTTCGTTGTAGATTTGAATAGCATTCATTGCTCATAACAAATGATCTTTGCTTGCAATATTACACATTTTTCAAGTAATTGCTTCGAAAGTCCGATTGGCCTTGGAGCTCCTCCGTGGCTAAGCGGTTAACGTACGCGCCTTTGGCGCGGAGACCAGTGTTTGATTCCCGGCGGTAGCTCATGTGGTTCGGATTTCACGTTAATCAGTAGGTTCACGTCTCATATAGCCTCGCTGCTGAAAGGGACGCTAAACTAAAAACAACTCAAATCAACTCGGATTGGCCTTATAAGAAACGCCTTAAGTGGCATAATCTTGGGACGACTTCATTTTTATTTTAGGACGTAGTTCAACTCTCGAATTTCCACACCCAATTTGTCTTGATTCACGTTTAGTTCTACCTTTTACACGGCAGGAAATTTGAGTGAGCAATTCAAAACCAAGGATTTCACAGCTATACACTAAGAACTACAGAACTAATGATACCGACGTCATTTGATAACATAACCCCTACATACGTTGTCAATTACACCTGGCTGAGAATATCTAAAATTACAAACATAAACTAACTCCACATAAAAAATATATTTCGGGTTCAGTTTCCAATAGGCATACCAATTAACATAATTAAATTACTGGCGGTCTTTCTCAGTTGTGTAGTTTTGTTCTGTTGTAAATTATACTATATATATATATATATATATATATATATATATATATATATATATATATATATATATATATATATATATATATGTGTGTGTGTGTGTGTGTGTGTGTGTGTGTGTGTGTTCACTGTGTTTATACCCACAATGTAACATGATACACAATTTCATTAGTCCGCCGAACGAAAAGCGATGCTTTGCCCCTAATCCAGACTCTTCAAAATGTTTTTCAACCTAAGAGGAGGAGGAGGGAATATTTCAGGGTCGTGGGTGCGCAAAAAGCTTGCTGAATTTAACGATAACTTGCCAAATGAACTATGTAAAATCATCAGAAAACCAATATAAGCGCTTAGCTCTCTTTTGCTACCAGTTTGAAATATTCCGACATCAGAATGTAATATCAAGCTCATAAAAGGGAGCGTTCACGTACAGCAGAGTATCAAACACGTCGTGTGAATTGAACTCATGCATTGTCCACGGGTCCACGTTGCCACATTGTTTGCATTTATATGCAAATCTACGGTTACATATACATTTTATATATCTATATATATCTAATGTTCCTATTGTGTGTGTTACAAAATCTGCTTTTATCAGACGGACCATACATAGTTAGTATTATAGATTTTCAGATAGCGATAGCGGGACAGATTCTTTGACCGATTGGAATGAGGGGCTTATTCATTTATTGGTCGGTTGGTTGCTTAATTAGTTGTATATCAGATGAGTTTGTGCTTCAAAACAATTTACCTTTGTCCATAATTTACAAAATAGTATTCACGATTGGACATTTCCAGTACGAAAGGTTCATGTTCGTAAACTACATACAAAATGGAATGAAAATGTTCATTTAACATCTTTCGATACTTCCGGATTAAAAAAAAAAAGATAAGTGTATCTTAATCGTGAAACTAACCAAAGATTTCTCTCACCGATGACTAGGTTACAAATTAGATCTCTTGTGGATAAGTGGTTAACACACACAGCATAGTGTGGAGGATCTGTGTTTAATTCCCGGTGGGAACTCTTGTGCCTCGAAATGATAATAATAATAATATTAATATGTGTTATATATATATATATATATATATATATATATATATATATATATATATATATATATATATATATATATATATATATATATATATATATATATATATATATATATATATATATAGGGTGCATCAAAAAGATTCATCCACTTTGGCAAGTCTGTATTTCAGAAACTAATAAATATATACAAGTAGTTTCTGTTTTGCATGACAGTGAAACTCAAAAACTTTTTATTGCACCTGTTCATAGGTGTTCAATGTGCCCCCCGTGAGATGCACGGCACATGTCCATGCGGTATTCAAACGCATCCCAAACTGCAGCTAGCATGTCTTTAGTTACAGCTTCCACAGCGATGCGATGTCGCAGTTCATTCAATGTGCTTGGTAACGGAGGCACATAAACGGAATCTTTCATAAACTTCCACAAGAAATAATCACATACAGTAAGGTCAGGTGACCTTGGAGACCAGTAATGTAACGCTGCATCATTTGGTCCAGTGCGACCGATCCATCGTTGTGGAATCGTTTGATTTAAAAATCCCGCACTTTCCCATGACAGTGTGGCGGTGTCCCATCCTGTTGGTAGATGAAATCATTCGAATCAGTCACCAACTGTGGGAAAAGATAGTACTCAAGCATATCAAGGTAGGTTATCCCCGTCACAGTGTTCTCGGCAAAGAAAAATGGACCGTACACCTTTTTTCGGGAAACTGCACAAAACACATTAACTTTTAGAGAGTCCCTCTCATGTTGTACAACTTCATGTGTGTGTTCCGTTCCCCATATTCGCACATTACGGCGGTTCACATTTCCATTCAAATGGCATGTTACCTCGTCACTAAACACTAAGCGTTGAACAAAACTGTCGTCCTCTGCAATCTTGCCAAGAATGAAATTACAAAACTCCATACGTCGTTCTTTGTCACCTTCACAAAGAGCTTGCAGTAGCTGAATTCTGTATGGTTTAATGTGTAAACGACGACGAAACACACGCCAAACGGACATCGATGGCATGTTGAGCTGTCGAGCTGCACGACGAACGGATTTCTGCGGACTGCGTGTAAACCATTGACGGACGCGCTCCACGTCTGCGTCGGGCACTCGAGGACGTCCCGTGATTTTCCTTTACACAAACCACCTGTTGTTTGGAATTGTTCATGCCATCGTCTAATGCTCTGTGCAGTAGGAGGATCTACACCATACTTACTACGAAAGTCACGCTGAACAGTTATCACTGACTTGCACTCCGCAAAACGTAGTACACAAAACGCTTCCTGTTGTCCAGATGCCATTTTAACCAGAACCGTAGTGGGCGTACACTCAAGCACACTGCTGATACCTAGCGGAAACCATGTACAACTAGAGATGTTCCTCTTTCCAACAGTACGTTGTTCACTCACATCTCTGAAAAGACAGAATAATTGTTTAAAACCGGATGATTCTTTTTGATACACGCTGTATATATATACATAGGGTGTTAATGAACTATACAGACAAACTTGAAGAGGTGATTCCTCACATCAAAATAAGAGAAAAAGTTCATATGGATTTATTGCAAAAAGTGAATAGTTTCAGAGCAAGGGCTGTCCAAAATCGCAAAAAAGCCAAATTTCAAGAGGTTCTATTTTGAATTCGAGGGACTGTGGATGGTTGTTCTTATTAGTGTAAAGGAAGTCAATCATACGCAATCCAAAAATGCATATTTCATTAATGTTCAATGGGGTGTACAGATTAATCCCTGCAGACTGAAATTCCCAGACATAGATCAATCAAATTTTGAGACATGCCCTGAGTTTATGATTGGTCCAAAGTAGCTAAACGATAAATTTTGATAGTAGTGAACACTGAATCCTTTGGAACGATGTCGAACGTGTTAACGATCGTCAGCAGCACGGTCTCTCGTACTTGGGAAAACGCATGATGCGATGTTTTTTTTCTCGCTTATAAGTGAACAAAACGTGAAGTATACCGTGACGAAATACATATCATCACACGTTATTCTGAACACAAAGAAACATGGAGCTGCCGGTTCCTAAAACTTCCACCTTCCCTCCGAAGTATTGGATGGCCATTATTGGATGTCCATTGGATGTCAAGGCTTACCTAATGCCTACTTTGGACCCTTCTTGAAATCAGGGCACATCTGAAAAACCTATTGAAAACATAACTGAGAATTGCAACCTGTAGGGAATACCCTCTACAACTATTGACAATTGATGAAATATGCATTTTGGATTATATATGCTTGGCTTCCTTTACACTGATAAGAACCACAGTTTCGGAAATTCGAATAGGACCTATTAATATTTTGCTTTTTCGCAATTTTGGACAGCCCTAGCTCTGAAACTATGAACTTTTCGCCATAGGTCCATATGAACTTTTTTCCCTATTTTGATGTGAGGAATCACCTCTTACAGTTTGTCGGTATAGTTCATTAACACCCGATATATATATAGTCTATGCATGGTGAGTTAATACTTTCAAATTCTGAAACAAGACTTTCGATTCGCTTTTA
Source organism: Thermobia domestica (assembly GCF_964235325.1). Lineage (NCBI taxonomy): Eukaryota > Metazoa > Arthropoda > Insecta > Zygentoma > Lepismatidae > Thermobia > Thermobia domestica. Next base: position 272,340,200 of record NC_137462.1, read on the forward strand.
GCATGTAAAACTCTAGAGCTCATGAAAAATTCTTCCCACTACTAAGAAATACTTGCTGTGTGCACTCCTGATTAAACAGTTAAATTCACCGCTCGTTCTTGACTGATTTTTACTCCAATTACAGGGAATTATTGAAAAGAGTCCAAGAAATGAGTTGAGTTGAGTTGATTTTAGTTTAGCGTCCCCTTCAGCAGCGAGGCTATATGAGACGTGGACCTACTGATTAACGTGGAATCCGAACCACATGAGCTCCCGCCAGGAATCGAACCCGGAAAGAGTCCAAGAAAGTATACATAATAATATGGTATCAAAACCGATTGAACTTTATGTAAGTTGTTGTGGCGCTCTAAAACCACGGGGAGGGGAGTAATTCCACTGCCTTATTTTTTACTCATTTACATTGTTAAAATACTTTCTTAAATCATAGAAACCGTTTCTTATGTGTGCACCGAGAATATCTCATCTTACAAACAAGAGTTTGAAACACTCATTAATGAGAAAAAAAGAAAAGTAGATGAGGTTGTATAAAGCGAAACGAGAAAATATTTTATTAATCTGCTTATAAATTGGAATTGCCAAATCTCATTTCTAAGATAATATTGTCTCGGTTCACAGATAAGAAACGGTTTCTCAAATCAGAGAAATTATTTTGAAAAGTGCAGCTCCACGTAGGCTAAATGATTGGGAATGTATGACATATTACACTAAGATCGAACAGTTGTAATGTAAATTTTCGAGAAGCATATGTGACGATGTGCAGACTCTTTTTAATTATTTAGCTCGTTTTATTCCACCATAATATAGAGATCTGCTCACGCTAATTTTGTAGCGGATGTCACAAAGAAATATACTTGAATTACACCATGATTTTCATGGGAAAAGTGGTTTAATCTAGGGGAATGACAACATTATTTATAAAAAGTAAGTTTATTACATAGCTAAAATGGTAATATATAACAACACTTGATTTAGTGATTCAACAAAAGTAATGGAATATCTGATAGTACATGGACAGCTAGGTGCATTAATATATATATATTGATTGACAGGCTAGAGATTGAAATATTTAAGTTAGAAGAAACGGAAGATGAAATACAAGTATGTGACAACAGTTCTTAACCTTGAAAGTTTTATGGTAGGTACACAATTCATTTTGAAGTACCGCATGACATCTCTAAACTTGAATTTTATGATGCAACAAGGGATTATACATACCTTATGGTAGTATTCTTGTAACTCTTAGAAACTTTGACGATGATTCTGTCTGGTCACAACCGACGTCTCGAACCTCTGCACCTTTGCACCGGAACTTCTGAACTTCTCAACAACCGTTTGAGACCTTGAGGTTCTTTTATATTATTCTCGAGGGTCACACCCAAGCCTCACATCCGTCAGTACATCCGTTTTATCATCTCCACAAATATGGAAACTTATTGCTCTTTTGCATTCTGATTGGCTCTTAGAGACTGCCGCACCCAAAATACGTGGCGTGACACACATGTACATACGTGTACTGTCACAGCCGGAAGAATTCAATAGCGTGATCTCTAGACTTATCTATAGATTCATATCTATTTAACCAATTTCAACATATTACTGCGGTGTCACGTTGCCAAAATCATGATTATGTATCCTGTAGGATGACTATGAGTAATCTTCGACAAGTAAACTTCCTACAAAATTGCGCAGCTAAAGCAACATTAGTCACTTTCAGAAAGTTTTACGTATTTCCTGTTTCTGTTGCTAGCTTGTAGCAAGTCAAGAGAGAGAAAATGTCATTTATAATGCATATTAATCCAAAATAGCCTTCTCAATTCCTTCAATAAAGAGCAATGTAACCATATTTTTGGATTCAGCGTCACATTCTCACTGCTTCATAATTTTCGACCTCGAAAATCATCAAGAAGCGAGGTTAAAGCTGGAACATGGGTAATTTACTTTCCGAGTGCCCCTCGAAAAACAATTATATTAAAAAAAAGTTTTCGCAAAAGTGAAGAAAGCATAGGTTATGTATACTTATGAGTCTGTTGTCAGCATAGTCGCATTTCATCTTTTCTTAACAATAATACAGAGAACGTTTATAACAAAATGGTGTCTCTGTTCCTTCACATAACACAACTAAAATGGAAATACAGGTGATTATGAATGAGTTACATCAACTAACAAGAATATTTTAGTGATTAGGAATGAGTAACATCAACTAACTAAAATATTTTAGTTTGACACATCATACAACATTACTGATGTACTATATCAAAGTAAAGATGAACAACATTTCAATGTGCTAAAATTTGCAAGAAGTCACTTGAATGAAATATTACACTAAGTTGAAAAGTCAATGACATATTGAACATGCTACATTAAGAGAAAAAGTCAATTTTTCTCAATTATCATAAATGCTACGATTGCAAGAATGCAACAGGAGAACAACCTACATAATGTTCATTAACAACTAACAGTTCTCAGTTCTAAAGATTCATTATTAAAAAAATCTTGCATAAAAACCTTAACGACAAGCATCCACATTTTATTGGAATTGTAATATATGCAAAAAGGACAGAGAATAAAGTAATGACAGAGAGTGAATTAGACTACTGGACAATAACAGAGAACCGTTCGGTTTATCATTCTAACGGTGATTTTGTAATGTTCAGCACACTATCTTAGATTCAATTCAGTTTCTTTAGTACAGTAGATTCACTAATGGCAAATTCTGAACTTTAATAAAAGTAAGTATTAATATACGGTTACGTACGTTAAATACTACAATCTAGTGAGATGTGTACTATCTCATATTCAACGAAATAGGGTCCCATTAGAAATTTAACACTACATAAGTAAGTAAGAAATAGTATTGTTATAATTAGTAACAATGTAATATACTCAGGAGCACAATAGTTTGCATTATTTCATTACATTGCACACATATTTTAATTTCAATATTGTGCTTATGAAGTGATTGAATGAAATAAGAGAACATAAACCATTGATGAAGAGATTGGCACCTAAGATGAATGGAAAAGAAGATATGCCAATACATAAATTGTGGTAATTACATAGCAAGACAGCCTTGTTTCGTTCTTTACAAAGATAAATGAATGATTACAATTTAGTCACCCCAAGTAATTAGTAATGAGTAATTAGTAACGTCAACTAGTAATGGGGTTTAAATAGAGATCTCTACAGTTACATAGCTCGTAGAGATTTGGTTACATAAGGATTCGAGATATCAACAAGGATTGAATTACAATGTTTGACTACCATTGATCTGTTAATTTATTATAATGAATTTCCAATATTTAAGTTCATGTAGATTCAAGGGAGAACTACCGTCAAACTGTTGATATTGTGATCTTGAATTTTAATTTACTATAGGTTATATTATTTTAAGCGTGACAAACAACGAATAATAGTTCAGTATTGAGTTTACTCGTAGCCGTTGCCTTGAGTCTACATGTCATGAATTTAAAATTTATTGGAACCCTGTTTCGTTTTAAGTAATCCTCCAAAATATTGAATAATCCTCTCTTTCCCTTCTCCTCTTTTGTGCGTTTTAAAAGTTTACAGGTGTATTCAAAAGGAGCGAGGAAGGAAAAGGATCCCTTGTTGTTTATTAGTCGGGGACTTCGGAGAATCGAACCAATATTTAGTTAGATTTGGAACCTCCACACCTAGTGGTTCTTGCTTCCGCTAGAGGTTGTGGGCGTTTATCAGGTATACCGAATTTAGCCAATTAGAGAATTTTACATTCACATTTTATTAACTTCTCGCTGGCATTAAAGTATATTGCCACAGGCGATTATTCGCAATCTTAGATTAGGTAAAACCGCAGGCATTTCCTGTTTACTGTCTACAATTTGCATAGACAGGAAGCGTGTGCCAATTCAGCTGGGAAAACGTTTACAAAATTTCCAACTGAATAAGAAGTAATGCTATATTCCTTTTTGTTTTTACTGTTGGAACCCACAAGAATCAGGGGCTTAATTGTGAGTGTTATTGAGTGTTCATAATTCACAAATAAAGTGTCGGGTTGGATACTCCTTATTCGAGTTAATGTTCTAAGGATGACACCATACATCATATAAAAAAAGTAATAGGTGTCTCAATTCTTTTTGGTCTATTAATTATTTCCAATTGCGGATGGGTGGATGCCGGTTATTTTGTATTATGCAAAGCTTGTGACCACGTAGTCAAACGTTGGTAATTCGCGGATTGACATGTACATCGTAGTTACTCTTATTCTTGAGAGTCGCGAAGTGATCGTAATGTAGGTGTTTGTGTGAGTGTTGTTTAAGTAAGAAATGCATATTGAATGCAAGTACAACAATTCTTACTAAAATATAAAAGTGCGTTTAATACTACGGGTAGTTAGGGATTTAAATCATTTTGGAAATATTATAATCGCGTCGGCGTGATTTACTTCAGCATCCTACCTATGGATTACCATTGGAAAAGTGTCCAGTGGTAAGTAGAAACTTAGAAACTATATTTTGACATAGTATAATACTCTAACACTTGAATGTAATGCCACGTTTTGAATGAAATACGCCACTAAAATACACCACTATACACCATTAAAGACAATTACTTCTTGAAGTTGTAGTCTGATGTCCGAAGTACAGTAGGATTTCCAAATTATTTCCAAAGGGGGGGGTTACAAATTTTACTCTTCTTAGGTATTCTTCCATTTTTCAAGGAACAGAACTCGCACTCAGAAGTCAATTAGATCCATGAAAATAGAATAAAACACGATTAGTTTATAATATACCATTTTCAATTAAAAGATTTAAATAACTAATAAATAAATAATAAGGTAAATTCTCCATTTAACTAAAAGACTGATATGATACACCATAGTATAAGTAGAATTTCCTAACGCAATTTTGATAAAAATTATATAGATATAGCAAGTAGTAAAAAAATGAACTTATAGTAAGGAAAAAAAATTAAAAGAAAAAAGTATTTGGAGCAAAGAAAAATAAAATTCTTTGCAATAGTAAATGGTAGTTACAATGATTAGAAAGTCTCGCTAATATAAGGAGGGAGCGTATCCAATATTGGGCGCACAAGAAATACGCACAGGAAGCTATGCAAGTAGTCACAATGGAAGTAGTGGTATTAGAAGAAGGTATTCAAATAATATTTGTTATAGGAAGTAATACTTGTTTTATACAATAATTGTTATAGGAAGAGTAATGAGGGCAATTGTTATGTAACACGTACATTCTTCAATTGAACGTAACGAATTTAAGTAAGTGGGGATCGATGGTAATTTAGACGGGGAATCGAAAAGTGAATAGCTTATATATACTCATTAGTATTACTATTTAACTTAGATGACAGTACAAATCATATGTATTTTATCACTGTTATTATTATTATTATTAGTATTAGCATTATTAGTATTGCATGAAAACTTATGGGTAAGGTTGCTGCTACTCAACTTGACCTAATTCCAATAGTAGAACTAAGAGTGTGTGCTGATAACAGTTGAGTAAGGAAGTAGATAACTTACTTCCGGAATGCAGAAACTATGCAAGAGAACATTATTACATAATAGCAGATAATACTGTTATGAAGTAAGATCGTTGAGAAAAGAAACAATATTTGATTTAACAAATATGAAGTATATAACAATATTTTATATAATAAATATGAAATACATAACAAAACATATACTTGATTGGAGAGAGAGACCTTTAAAAAGGGTACAGAACGTTGCAGGATCAGGCCGGAAATAGACCGGAAAAAAGTAAAGGGGAAAGAAGTCGTCCTAGCTTCGTAACAGAGTACTATACCTACATTCATGCCAATCAAAAAAATAAAGAGGGGGTACACAGGTATTTCGGGGCTACCTATAGTGCTCACGCAAATGGTGAATTGTGAATTGTCATCCATTTACAATATTTGTAATACAATAATGTATGTAATTATAATACTTTATATAGAATATACTATAATGTTGCATTGCATTACAAACAAAACAAGACGTAATTACTTACGACCAATGGCAATTAATAGAGACTTTATCTGTAAAAGGAAGCAAAACATGATTATACAAAATTAAGATTGTTGTCGCTCGTGTTCTTTTCTTGTCTTTGTTTTTGTTTGCAAATGACAACTACGTTCTCACTGCTTCATTATCTAATGTTCTAGAGTAAAATAATACTAATAGAATTATGGAATTAATTACTAATAGAATACTAATAATGAATTGCATCTGCTTATAAAGGTAGTAGGCTACTACTTGAATAAGATAGGTCGTCAGTGTATATAAAATTTATAACCAATATTTGCACATATCAAAAAATGAGAGTTCCTAATATAACTAAGGAATAACTTATACTAAGCTAACGAAAACTAATAAGGGTACATACAATGCCATGCAATAATATTATATGCATAATATTCTATTCCTTTATTGAATTTATATTGACTTCATTTACTTTTGAAGAACATAAGAACACTTAAAGCGAATAAGGACGCACAAAAACTTCTTATTTCCTGTCGCATAAAATAGAAAAGAGAGAGAACAACTTAGCTAATCTCGCATAGTTGAGATAGAGACATATGGTATAATAAGGAAGTGCGTTTCTAATTTACAAGCAATTAATATTTACCGTTGTAACAGATAACATTAACATATTAATTCCAATATATAGTTCTATACTCTAACAACGGGTGTCTACAAATAACACATTGTCGAGTTGAGTCTGCACAGTAGGTGCACAGGCTAAATGATTACAATGATTTACGTATAGTAAATGTATATTGACATATACATACATTTATTTACAGCAAGCCTACTATATACATAGTGAAGACTATACTGTTGCCACTTGAATTAATCATAATTGAATTAAACATTCGCATTGCACTAGCTTTTGTGCACGGATGTCTTTTGAATAGTACTCTCGAATCATACATTCCAGATTCTGTTATAGATTGGTGGCGGGGAGTAACATCCAACTCGAGTAATCGAAGGCAACTTAACCTAACTTATGAACTTATTCATGCTTCTTGATATATTCTAAATGAATATAATATATGGTGTGTGTTGTTTTGTTTTCTTGTGCCTTTTTTTTCAGATTATGGAAGTTATCTGTATATACAGTGTTAATAATTAAGGTCTAGTGGATCGAATTCTTTCTAAAGATATGTCCTGCGTGAATTTTATTTACAAAATTCAAATTTTTCGAATTCTTGAAAGTGAGGGGAGGGGGTACCAATACGCACTTGAGATTTGGGCATTATTAGGAATTTCTACATTTTAAGTTCTACCTACATTATTGTTCTGTCTCTCTCTATTAAGGCGTCTTCTAGAATGTCATCCTTCTATTATTCGGCTGACCTCTATTATTATAATAACCTCTTTTACCACGACCCTTATTATTATAGTATCATTGTTCACGATTTATCAATACACTCTGTCGATTGATTTTAACTTTGGTTGACTACATTCCACATTATGGAGCTCCAAGGGAGCATCAGAGAGGGCAGATAAACCTGCTTGAACCTTAGCAATTCATACAATTAAGTAGCTTCTCAACTTCATTTACACACGACCTGGCTCACGAGTAAAAAGAACTTCCAATACATGGGGTTCAAACCATTGTTAATATGTAATGTGTACTCATAATTAACTCTAGTTTGTTACATGCTCTTAGAACTGCATACTTAATTCGAAAACGTTCATAGGGTATTTTATTCCGTCTTGCCAATAAGGCAATGGTTCACTAAGCTCAGATGAGGTTGCATGGGCAAAAGCCTATCTGGACCTACAAAGTACAAAGGCGTATCCTGTTTTTAATTATTATTCTCTCCTTGTATTAAAATATCTTTTTTAATTATATTCTCATCAATGCGATTTTCAATCCTTCTAACGGAAGTTTTACTTTTAGCAAATAAAAATAACTTTTGTTTTTCTAACCACTTCTCTTTTTTTCTTTCTCTTGGTGTTTTGTTTGTCTGTCTGGCCATCGGTCTGTCTGTCAACACCAGGAATATAATACCTACGCAAGGAATCAAGTTGGTTCCTTAGTTGTATAAATATATATTTTCTTATTATTCTCTTTTCTCTTTCTCTTTCTTTTTTTATTCTTTGTAGCAGGGTTTCCGACCATATATGGATTTAAAACTATCTTGTACTTCTCTATACTACTCTTTTTCCTCTATTTATTCATTCTATACATATATATATATTTACTTAATTGGTTAGTTACTTGCTATATTTACTTGCTTAATTATTTAGTTATGTATTAATATAACATTTCTTTCAGAAAGCCTGCATCATCATTGAATTTCACGTTAGAAGTTGAATTTCACGCCTTTCACGATAACTTAGTAATTTAACATATTTTAATTAAACCTTGCGTGTAAGATGATCGAACAAAATCGATCAGGTTTGGAACTAGAGAACTTGGATAATATAACTTCATTCTTTCAACATTAACTATCTTCCTCGTTTACATTTAAGAAATAACCCCGGCTTAGTTGCCAAATTTCTAATGAAGACTAAATCATTTTCCTTTTACGTATGGGCTTTCCTACACTTATCATTTTTTTTTGCTTTTGTTTTTACTGCTGACTAATTAAGGTCTTTTGAGCTAGTTTTCTTATACGACTAAGATTCTTTTTCACGAGTTTCCCATACAGGGTTCGACATGGTGTCTCGACTTCGATACCTAATACAGCCTTTCTACCAAACACCAATTCAAAAGGAGAATAAGGATGGTGTTCGTGTCTCGCAGTATTATAAGCGTAACAAGCAGTTCTAACAAATAGAGGCCAACCTTCTGGAGAAGTAGACACATATTTCTTCAATTAGTTTGCCAAATTATGATCATATTTCTCGACTATGGTCTGATATTCATCAAGGAATCTAGTAATAGATTCTTTAGGACTTCCTTTAAATTTCGGCAATTTCAATACCGGGACACTGGCTACTCGATCTTCTGTTTCTTCCCGTGCACTTGATTCATCAGGATCTTGTCTATTTTCTATTTGGGGTCCTTTCGGAGGGAATAAATTAACATTCTCGTCCAAGGGTAGTGAATCCTCTGAGGGAGTCTTCACTTCGTGATTATCTAAAATTTCTTGCCTAATATTATTACATAACAAAAGTGCAAGTGCGTTATCGGCAGTGGGGGAATATTTCACTTGAGGAGGGTGAGAAGCAATTTGCGGATATTTAAGAAAACTTAGATTTTCAATACACGGTTCTTCATTTATAAACTCTTTGAATTCTTCACCTGAGTCATATGAGAAAGGACTCGGTGTTAGTACGTCACGTGCAGTCTTTTCCTGATAGAGCTCCTTCTTTGCCAATTGTTTAATTTCGTCTTCTGAATCACATTTACTTGATTCAGGTGGTGAATTTTTTGGGAGTTTACCTTCCAGGGTTTTTTTCACGTGAGGTGGTATATCAAATGCGAAATAAACTTCATCCTCAACTATTTGCTGCTGTTCTTCTTTCTTTAAAGGTGTTGACGCTAATTTAGGGTCAAACTCAAAATCACTCGTCATAATGCCAGGAGACTCTTCGGATGAACTATCTACACCTTCATTAGAAGGGTTAGTAAGTTGTTCTGGCTTAAGGAAAATTGTGCGTTTCGCGACCACTGGTTTATACTGTGTACTGTCCAAAGGAGTCAAGGATGGCATTTTATTTCAAGTTTCTTCAAACTTAGCTAAATTTTCTTTATAACGCTGCGTTTGTGTTATCGGTTGCCTATCCACAGGATCCGGTAGACTATACTGCTGTGGATGGTTTATCCGCGGTTCAAGTAAAGTAGGCGAACTGGCTACTGGGAAACTGGCTTGCTGCACGGGCAGATCTGTTGCTTCTTTTGCCAGGGGACATACTTCGGAGCGCAAAGCCTGCGTAAGCGCGGCTTTCTCAGCAAGAATTTTTCTGCAATATTTGCAACTTGCTTCCCCCGTTTTTGCAATATACCAAGCATGAAATTTTGGTGCGGATTTCTTAGGTTTGAAAAAGGGAAACCAATGGAAGGACATTTTGAATCACTGTTTTCACTATATATATATATTTTTTTTTTCTCTAATCAGAAAAATTTAAGGGGAGGGGGGGGTATTTCACTATGAGCAATATAATCAGATCACCAATTGACATTAGAATCCACAATAAAACAATTGCAGTAATGCGACAACTTAGATAATTCACTTAAATTATCATGCACTATGAACAAAATACTAAAACATAAGACATAGAATAGAAAAGGGAAGATGTCATAGCAGCACCACAAAATTTTTCGTCCCGAAAAATGAAAAGGAAAGAAGAAAAGCTTTGGACGAGCCCCCATTTGTGACGATGTGCAGACTCTTTTTAATTATTTAGCTCGTTTTATTCCACCATAATATAGAGATCTGCTCACGCTAATTTTGTAGCGGATGTCACAAAGAAATTTACTTGAATTACACCATGATTTTCATGGGAAAAGTGGTTTAATCTAGGGGAATGACAACATTATTTATAAAAAGTAAGTTTATTACATAGCTAAAATGGTAATATATAACAACACTTGATTTAGTGATTCAACAAAAGTAATGGAATATCTGATAGTACATGGACAGCTAGGTGCATTAATATATATATATTGATTGACAGGCTAGAGATTGAAATATTTAAGTTAGAAGAAACGGAAGATGAAATACAAGTATGTGACAACAGTTCTTAACCTTGAAAGTTTTATGGTAGGTACACAATTCATTTTGAAGTACCGCATGACATCTCTAAACTTGAATTTTATGATGCAACAAGGGATTATACATACCTTATGGTAATATTCTTGTAACTCTTAGAAACTTTGACGATGATTCTGTCTGGTCACAACCGACGTCTCGAACCTCTGCACCTTTGCACCGGAACTTCTGAACTTCTCAACAACCGTTTGAGACCTTGAGGTTCTTTTATATTATTCTCGAGGGTCACACCCAAGCCTCACATCCGTCAGTACATCCGTTTTATCATCTCCACAAATATGGAAACTTATTGCTCTTTTGCATTCTGATTGGCTCTTAGAGACTGCCGCACCCAAAATACGTGGCGTGACACACATGTACATACGTGTACTGTCACAGCCGGAAGAATTCAATAGCGTGATCTCTAGACTTATCTATAGATTCATATCTATTTAACCAATTTCAACATATTACTGCGGTGTCACGTTGCCAAAATCATGATTATGTATCCTGTAGGATGACTATGAGTAATCTTCGACAAGTAAACTTCCTACAAAATTGCGCAGCTAAAGCAACATTAGTCACTTTCAGAAAGTTTTACGTATTTCCTGTTTCTGTTCCTAGCTTGTAGCAAGTCAAGAGAGAGAAAATGTCATTTATAATGCATATTAATCCAAAATAGCCTTCTCAATTCCTTCAATAAAGAGCAATGTAACCATATTTTTGGATTCAGCGTCACACACATATATATATATAAACAAGAGAAGTAGTCTATACCAAGAGGGAGGGGTGAATTCAACGTTCATTCTTGACTGATTTTACTGATTTTTATTCTTGACTTGAGCACCCAGGATTATGGTAAAGAATCAAAGAAAATGTGCATTATATTGTATCAAAACCGAATGAATTTTAGAAAACTTACCATCGAACACTCAACGAACTCGAAAATCCAAGAATGGTAAATTCACTATATTTTTCTTTATTGATCTTAACTTCTCTGTAGAGTTATCTCGTGACTAAGCGGTTAGTGTACGCGCCTTTGGCGTGGGATACCCGCTATCCGGCGGGAGCGTATGGGGTTCGGATCTCACGCTAAACTGTAGGTCCATAGCCTCGCTGCTAAACTCACAAATCAATTAACTTCCTGCAGAAGAGATGATCAGGAAGCCTCAAAGAAAATGTACGACATATTATTCTAAAATGGAATACTTTTTATTATCGAAATACTCGAAAATTACCATAGAACATATTTTGAAATTGAAGGGGATGAATTCACACTACTATTGTTGGCACATTTTAACCCCAAGTTGAATAGATATTCATAATATCACAAAGAAAATATACAGTAGGTTTTGTCATAATCAGCATTTTTTACGAGGTTTATATTGGAAAATTGTCGTACATGTACGTGTGTAAACTTATAACATGAGGTTGATTTGCCACGTTTACCCCCTTATACTTGATGAGTTGCAACTCCATATAATAGGAAGTGAAATGAAATCTTTTAGTTAATCGCCTCATGATTATACCCTTTATGGTAAAGGAGACGGATAATTAAGAGGCCCCATCACGGCGAAATTAATATACCGCAAATTTTACAGTAATTATATGATATCTTCAAATAAATAAAAGATAAACGAAAAGTGGAACAAGAGTTCGTTAGACAATATTATTTTACATGAAATTCCGTTATCATGACTCACTTATCTGCTTTCGATTTCCAGCCATTTAGAAAATCGACATTTATTTTCGCGTTTCTAAATGGCTGCAAACGGAAAGCTACCGGTACTAGATGATTTGTTATAATGGTACCTCATGCAAAATAATACTGTTTAGGGCAATCTTGTTTCACATTTTGATTATCTTTTATCTATTTGAAAATATCACATAATTTGTGTAAAATTAGCGGTATTTTAATTAAGGCCTGTTAGGGCAAGTGAATGATGGCGGGGGAATTGGTGGAATGATAATGTGGGAGAAAGTGTGTACCCTGAAAAACTATAGACATAATGTTGCTCACCAAAAACTTACTTGGTCGAGGACCGAAGCAGGGAGCTCACGCACCCCACCGGGGACAAAGCAGGGAGGTAGTTGCTCTACGATAGAGCCACCGTGCTCCAACGTGTGCCACCCTATAGTAGGATTATTTCTTAAAGTGAAAGAAAGAAACATACAAAGTTTCATCAAAATCGAATAAGTTTTTACAAGAGTTATCGTGGAACAGATGGACAGAAACGGATAGACGCACAAATGCCAATCAAGTCGAATAGTAGAGGCTTCGCTAACGCTCACTTGAATTAGTTTGGATTCAAATTTTATCTGGGACTTGATTTCTCAATTTTTGAAAAGGTAATTGATAACATCATATTTCAATATGCAATTTAAATGTAATTTTTCTCGTTCCAGTTGCTTAGGCAGGAAATTCTCAAGGCTGATTCACACGCAGTACCCACGCTGTTCCCCTGCAGTGCTCCGTCCATGCCACAATCGCAATTATTCACACATACCATGGAGTGCAGTGCCGTCCCGCTACTGTTTTCTACACCATATCCAAAGATATATTACAAGGTGGGTCAACTTCGTGCCGCGTCGAGTACTCCGAAAAAGTCCGAAGCATTGTGGTTGGGGTGGTTTCACTTCAAGACGTAATGTGGCGCACGGCATAAAAACGGCAAAGTTACAGTACATTATACCCAATGAATCTTCAATGTCAAGGCCAGAAAATAAATTTCATGGATCACTGTACGGACGAGGCACGGAATGGAAATAGCACACTATGTATGAATTAATCTTCAGAAGGGATCTGTCCCTTAGCATAGTTTATATTATCGTGTTGTGATATATACTCTAGGCTAGACTTCAACAATGCCCTAATTTTGTGCAAACTAAGTAGTTACTACATGCTCCCGCAACATAAAGTATTTTAATTTGCCTGTATAATCTCATTGGTTGGATTCTTTTCTCTAATAATTAACTACTACGCTAATGACGATAGATATAAGGTAGAAGAACAAACAGCTGACTTTCTTGATAAGATAATGTTGGTGTTCTTCTTTCTTCATTTTGCAGCATGCTGTCACGACGTGTCTTCTACTGCAAGATAATGAACCATCCCACGTTTCTAGCCACAATATGGACAGCATCGCAGAGATACGTTGAAAATTTCTGACACATACTTCCTAGAGCTCTGACCTGTCCTCTGTAACTTTCACGTGTTTAGCATGCTGAAATGTACCGTACGTGAAATTTACGTTACCTCGAAGGCACAACTGTATCAGGTGATCTTTGTTTGGTGCTCACAGCAGTCAAAAGATTTTTTGAATAGAAGCATTAAAAAATCTGGTTAAACGGAGGGATACCTGCCTCAACAAGGAAGGGTAAAAAAAGAAGAAGAAGTCAGTTCGGTATTTATTGATCACACAAATAGATTCAGTACGGAATGAGACCAATAGATTCACCAGCTCCACTTATGCTCCTATTGAAGCAGGAATTGATAAACCTATCACATCTATTTAGAATAAAAAGTAAGTTTGGAAGATTTACATAATTTATAATTGAGATTTATTGTCCTTGATGTTCATGTGTCTGTCTAAATGGTTAAAAATAAAACAGAAGAAGTTAATTATCATCCAACTTTTCACATAAGGAGATCCTGGTTTCGAATCCGTTAGTCAATCATGCTGGGCGGTTTCTATGCTTTCAAACTTTCAACCAACAGTTTTTTTTTAAATGTACGCCCTGATCAACCTCCTTTCCTACTATGTCTGAGTTATTTTTGTTGACTAATAATTCGCATGTAAATAGGCTTCGATTGGTGCGACTTCATGATTTTGAAATAAATATATAAATAAACAGAATAACATATCAACCTTCGTATGGTTGAAATCTCTTTCCACATAAGAAAAAAATACAAATATTTTTCCTTCAATGTATATTACTAAAGGGTACGGAAGAATTTATTTAATGTCCAAAATTAGAGGTTAATACACTAACTGGTTGCTTCTATTCGAGTTTATATCGTCACTTCTAACACTGAGACTATATGATGTGTCAGCTAAAAGCGTAACGTTAAGTTTGAACTGCATGTCTTCGCATCGGGAATCAAACTCGCGTCCAAAAGGCATCTGGACTTAACATATAGCCACGAAGATTTCTCGTAATACACTTAGATATACAGAGAAAGAGACTATGTGGCGCACGTAAAACGTAGGTTATATGCGTAAATCTTGTAATTTTTGGACTTAATGTACGACTATATGTAACATCTCGCAGCACACGTAAAACTGAAAACGTATGCTTTAGATTACTTTCCGTATAAGTGTTACATCTATACGTACTTTCCGTATGAAACAAAGAAATGTATATAGGTGGTCAGGATCTCACATACAGATGGACGTATTTAACATATAGCTAACGTATGTAAGATACATATATGTACGTAATATACGGAAGACTGTTAGATGTTAGACATCCTGCAATAGTATGACGTAACATTTAACTGGAAAAAAAGCAGTACGTGTGTAGCATGTGGATAACACATGCTCCGTACAGATTTCCGTAGTGAACTTATGAATCCCGAATATTTATATAATATACTCCTGTTCGGATAACGGATATTTCTCAGTGTACGTGTGAAATACTTATACAATAAATACAGATACAAAAAGAACACATCAATTTCAGGAAAAGATCATTGATACACACTCAAAATAGGATTAAAATTTATATTAAAATCAACTCTGTAATCCCTGAAGGATTTATATTGATACCAGCAATTACTTTACGAAACTAAGTCGGTGAGTATAGCTTTTCCAAAACTTTGATGCCACACTGAGGATTTCTCTTCTAAAGCAGAGTTTCCAAAATATATTGTGAAAACAAGGATTATTAATAATCAAAAAATGTATCAAAAGATAGCGATTTGGGCCAATAAGTAGTTTTTGGATCAGGGGCCACAAAATTTTTGAACGGCCCTTAAATCAAGTTTCGTATTTTCTACGGAATAAGCACATCATAATGAGTTAAGTGATAGGTTATGTCAGCTACACTATATGTAGTTCTTGGGGAGCCGCGGTGGCTCAGTGGTAGAGCATTCACCTCTGGTGAATGAGGTCCCAGGTTCAAACCCTGCTCTCCCCAAATGAACCTTGTGGTGGACAAAAATCGAGTGCGTGGGTTTCTTCGGGGTTCTCCTGTTTCCTCTCACTTTCTTCATACCACAATCTCATTCATTTCTCATTATCACTGTCTCCTTTAACCTTACCGGCATAATCGTGGGACGTAAAACTAAAAAAAAATTCATTTCATACTATATGTTGTCCTCCAGATATAAGACGTACAATAGTATTTTAGATTGAAAAATATTGGATCTTTTGATGTAAAAACATTTTGTTCTGAATTGCTCCTGAAATCCTTCACAAATTATATTTTTCGATTTATGAATTTTTTCCTTTTTGGTTTATTTTTAAAAAGGAAGAACATTGATTCGCAAAGCAAAATGACGTCAATAACAAGATGTTGAATCACACAATAACTTCGTCGAAAAGCTCCCTTATTATAGGCTATTTCTATTGTAAGGAGATGAGAAATATTCTGATTGGTTAGTTGCTGGTCTTAGTGTATATTTTTATAATCGAATCTCGTGATACTACCCAGGCGTGATAAAGTGATAAGCAATCGTGCGTTTTACTTGAGCCAGCGAGTTCCGGATTTTGACACCAACAGGAAGAGGTGCTGAAGTTTCTAAGTGATTGAAGAACAAACTAAGAGGAAATAAGGGTGCTGAGGGAGGAGGAAAAGGGGAGGGAATTGAATATTATTTTACTCCCACAGGAGACTCATGGTCTCTCCACACTGAGCTGGCCGCATTTGACCTGAACCAAGCATTTATTACGTGACCTATCATCTGTTATAGCAGCATGCTCTCTGGGAAACTTCTCATATTACGAGTAACCTTCCAACTGACAGCAAACAAGATGCTAATCGGTTTCACATAAATGCAATCATAGAAGAATAATAGATGTTATCGCAAAAAGCCACAAGTTTGTTTTTTCACTTAAATACACACGCACTCACGAAAACTTCTCCTAATGATAACGAAAAAACGAAAAGAAACTTGGAGAACATACACCCAATCCGTCTTCCTACAGTTATATTTGGTCTCTAGTGACGGCAATGCTGTGAAAGAGGCGTAGCTATTCCCGCCTTCTCGTATTACCATTACAATCACATAAACCAACGTCTTATTTTCTCCCCTTTTAGTTTTCTAAATTATATAACTTTAAAATTCATGTCAAACATCTTTTCCTGAAATGGGCTGGACTAACATTTACTACAAACGAAAAGGAAATATTGTGAAACATATTTTCTTGTGAAAACGAAAGTGAGTTCACTAAAGTAAGTCTTAACATAATGTCATCCTAAAAGTATACGTCTTAATAAGAAGATATCATCATTATAGTCAACCATTTTAAATCCACTACTGGATGAAAGTCTTTCTAATTCTTCCCATAGCTATCTATTTTGGGCAATTTTTTTCACTCCGCAATATTTCTGGATTTCGTTACCTTACCGTGAATGAGTATGTCTCCTAGGACACTTCTTGTCTCTTGGTATCCTTTTTATAATTTATAAAACAGAAATCACTACCAACTGTATCCCTGACAAGTCCTACCACCCCGCAATACGTTTGAGCTTTAAAAGCCCTTGTTCGTACAACTTCTCAACATGATTCCACCTCACACCACTACACTACGTCAGTCATAAAGGTCCAGATCCCATGTGTAGAAGAATTCAAAATACTATCCAGATCAGAGTACGGTGGAAGTTACTTTGTAAACTGGAACTAAACTCATTCTCTGAAGAGTGCAGCCTCAATGTTTCTGGGTTCAATCACTATATGTTATACACTCGATTACACTAGTCATTCTCTGAGAGCCGGTCAATGGGATACATATTGCACGCTTTTGCGCATACAGCTCTCGTTTATGTAACCATGTATAAACTGTATACTTGGAAAATGTGGAGGTGAACAGGTCCTTATCTAGTATCCCAGCTGTCGTCAGCCAGCTCTTGTCTGCCAGCTAGAGTTATATACCGGTCCTTTAGATTTATTGTTGACCTTGGACTACTGGGACGTTGAGACACATTTCTTCCTATTTGAAACCACCTCTATAACCGAAAAATATATTTTTATCTGTCATTCAGCCCATCTTACTGGTTTCTTTTTTCTTGACCTCGCTCCAGTTGTCCAATGATCCTACTCCTTTCGAAATTATTCAAGTGCACTCGTTGTGTCATTTTCGCAGTTAATACTCACATGCATTTTCTCCATGTTAATTACTACCAAAAATTAATATGAGCTAACACCAGGATACGTGTTGGTTATAAAATTCTACTATATCATTAACCACTGGCAGCAAGTACATTTGGTTGTTTAAATGTTACACTTATATGAGATGATAATTCGTTATTTCCAGTTGTTTATCATTTTTCCTTCTGTCCTTCCGCAATAATTCCTAATTATAGTAATTTTAGCATGACACTAATATTACTAACTATCTAACAAACTCTATGTTCTAATGAACACGGAGGTTCAATGCCATGTTTACAAAAGCTCTCCATTGACTTCTGTCCTTAGCCATTTGGATCCAATTTCTACTTTGTATCCTATTTCTGCCAGATTCATCTTAATATTGTTCTCTCATCTATGCTTAGGACTTCCTAATGGTCGTCTTCCGATTCGACTTCCAGTTAAAACTTTGAAAGCGTTCCCACTTTCTTCCATTCTGGCCACATGACCTGCCCACTTGAGCCATCTAGATTTGATGACCCTAACAATTCCTGGTAAAACGTATAAATTATGTAGTTCCTTCTTATGAAGTTTGCGCCATTCTCCATTTTCGTTCATCTTGGATCCGAATATTCGTTTCAAGATTTCATTCTTAAATACTTTGAGTCTAAGTTCTTCTCTCAGAGAGGGGAGCCATGTTTCGCAATCATGCAGCACAACAGGCATGCTTATCGTTTTGATATATTTGAAGCTTCAAATTCCTTGACAAAATTCGCTATGACAAAAGATTTTGAAGAAGATAATAACACGAATTTCCTGCTTTAGTCGACACTTAATTTCTTCGTGAATATGGTTTTGGAGTGTTAATATTGATCCTAGATACACCCTAGTATTACACTGTAAGTAAAAGGAAACTCGCTTATTTTCCATTTCCTATTTACTCTATCGTTGTAAGATATAAAATTCACACTAGACAATGTAGTAAAACTTCTTATTGCCATATGGTTAGCATATGAGTCTTCGACAAAGAAGGCTGAGGTTCGTATACCAGTAAAAACTCATGTGATCCATATCTCACATTAAGCTGTAGGTCCACGTCTGAAGTAACCTCCGTGCTAAAAAAAAAAAAAAAAAAGACATTAAATTAAAAATCTATTAAGCATAACGGTACACTGTAATAAATGACGTGTTGAAACAGCACAAAATGATTACCACTTTAGCGTGTTACTTGTGTGTTAATTCAGCACCGAGTGCATCGCCTTCCAACCATATAAGAAATAACACCTTACTACCTGAGGGAATTTGCACTGGTATTTATCGTTTAATATGAGCAAAGCTTTGCAAAATATATTTGGCCAAGTAACGAATAATATTTTATGCTTTCTGTAATTGGTCACAGTAATATCATTGTAAACCTGTGAATCATTTGAGAACAGTTGCATGGATAACAGTTCTGCCATCTTATGTTCATATGTGCTAAGACACAAGAATAACAGATAAAGAAAATAGGTGGAAGCACTGCTATCTGTGTAACTGTTGACATATGATTCCCAGATTTACAACAATATTATTGTGACCGATTACAGAAAAAATAGAATGTTATTGTAAATAGAAATGTTGTAAATAGAATGTTATTGAAAATAGAAAAAATATAATGTACTTGTCACAAATGCGAAATATATTTCGCAAAACTTTGCTCATACCAAACACTAAAAAATACAATGCAAATACTCATAGCCAGTAACGAGGTATTTCTGATATGCTCTGAAGGTGTTGTGCTTGGTGTTGATTAAACTCACCATAAACTTCCATTCTTCTGCATCATCTCGCTCGCAAACGCCTTCCCGTACCTGTTATCGATTTGATAAAGCTAACTGGATCAGCTATCGTTCTTACCTCGCTCGACGCACCGAGCACCTGTCATCCCCCCCTACCGAAGACGATCTATACACCACGGTTGATACACTTACTCAAACCATACAGGAAGCTAGCACTCTATTCATTCCCACAAGCAAAAATATCCCATATCAATCTGTACTGCCCCCGCATTATCTGACTATGATCTCACTCTCTCGTCAACTCTATTGAGATTACATTCGCACCAGAAACCCTGAAGCCTTAGGCCATCATCAACAATTGCAAAGAACTGCGCGCAACTACATCCAAGCATATAAACTTCGTTGTTGGGTTAAAACCTGCAATAACCTGTCTACCACCATCATCCTACCAAATTCTGGAAAAAAGTTTAACGCTTTGTGCGGCAAGTTCACAAAAACTCCATACCCAATTCTGATCGGCAATTCTGCTGCTCAAACAGATACGGAGAAAGAAAATGGTTTCGCAGACCATCTGCAGAATATCTTCACCCCACCGCCACCTGGAACTACACCCCATGTTGCAGACAGTGCTGACACCTCTCCATTCTTAGAACCCAACACCATGCATGAACTCAGTGTAAACCAACCTGTTACTTCACCTATCACTGTTGAAGAGGTCACAGATACTGTCAAATGTAAACGAAACACAGCGCCTGGCTTTGATAATATTACCTATCGCCAGATCAGAGAGTGTCCACCTACATTACTCATCCTCATCGCCAATCTCTTCACCTTCGTACTGCGTACAAGTTACTTTCCTCTACCCTGGAAAACATCTAAAACTCTTATGTTTCCAAAACCACATAATCCTCCTCATGAGATCTCCTCTTAGAGGCCAACCCAGTTCACAAGCACATTTGGCAAAATTCTCGAACGCATTCTCGTTAAACTGCTTCATACTTACCTCAACACCAGAAATATCATTCCTCTCACTCAAACAGGTTTCCGTCCTTGTTTCTCCATAAACGATCAACTCTTACGTCTCACAAGCCTTATCACTACGCATTATAATAGAGTGAAACCATCATGTCTAGTCTTATTCGATCTCGAGAAAGCTTTCGATAAAATGTGTCATCTCGGTCTTATTTAAAAACCTGATTAGGCTCCAGCTTCCTCCAGCATACAAACGACTTATCTTTAACTTCCTCTCAGGTCGTATCACCTATGTTGCCATTAACGAACATTTGTCTCATCCCATCTTCTTACTGTCAGAAGTTTCACAGGGTTCTGCCCTGTCACCCCTGTTATACGTCCTGTTTGTTGATGACATGCCACATCTTCCAGACAAAATTTATTCTTTCCAGTATGCAGATGATACTGCTTTTCTCGCTCTAGGAACATCCATCCAGCATATAAATAAGATCTTACAAACAGCCATCTCTGACTTCTGCCTTTGGTGTCGACACTGGAAACTCACCATCAATGCTACAAAAACGCAGGCCATCATCTTCATTCCACCAAAGAAAACAACCAAAGTCCGCAGAAATTGGCGTTGCCTAACTCTCCAAGTAGACCAGGTTCCTCTGCAAGCTACAAAAGCAGTCCCATATTTAGGCATCACGTTTGACACATACCTCACCTGGATGCAACACCTTAAAACAATTTCGACTAAAGCTTACAACCGTCTCAATCTGATTAAACGTCTCGCAGGAATGACCTGGTGTTTCAAATCACACACAGTCTTGAACACCTACGAAGTCTTTCTCCGCCCTACTCTCACCTATGGTTTCACAGCTTGGATTGCCGCATCAGAAAAATTCTACCACATATTTCTTATTCTCAAACGCCATGCCTTCCGAATTGCTTATCGCATCAAATTACCTACCCCCACGAGAACTATATCAGCGCATTACATTTCCTCCCTTGCAGTACGATCTTGAATCCCTTTGACTCTCATACATACGCCGCCGATTTCAAATCCAACATCCACTACTTTTCGACACAATGCACTATTTAGCACTACATCCAACACCTACCCGTTATCTTCACACTTCATTATCTCTTTTGTTTACGTTATACCATTACACTCTTCCTCCTGATGATCCCTCACTCTTGCTTCTGAACGATTACGTCACTCATGCACAATTACCTCTCATTTTTCCATCATTTCATGCACAGTAATATAATCATACTAACTTGGGTTCATCATGTCTCTCATCATAACCTAGAGTACCCCTAGGCAAGAATGTAGCTGCATTCATCCGCTAACATTTTCCTATGTGTTTGTCCTGTGATTGCACCTCGTCCCATACTTCATCCTCATTAATTATATTGCTATAATACTACATTACTATAACTTAGTTTCTGTTCTCCTGATCGTATTTATTGTCCCTCGTTTATTGATTTGTAGATCATTGTTCATCTAGTTTCATAACAGCTATATATGTATGTCTTATGTTGAATATATGTATTTATGTCTGTCTCTCCACCTAATGTTAAGGAACGCAAAGTTCCTTATGACCATTACTGTTATGAAATAAATAAATAAAGCACTTAGACCAACCACCGACCTAAAAACCATCAATTCCTTCAAATCATTCCCTAAAAGAGGACGTAACCCTCTCAAAGGTAGCTAGCCTTAGCTAGCAATGAAAAAAAAAGCTTGGTGTTGAATTGACACACCAGTATCACGCTAAAGTAGTAGTTATTTTGTGTTGTTTCAACATCTCATTTTTTGCTATGTAAGATCACCATCACAAGAAACTTTAAATTGCTATTTTCTCCCCTGCTATTTCCTAGGACCCTCTCATTTGTTTTCCTCTCGACCCAGGTAATTCTCTCCATTCTTCTCCATACCCACATTTCGAAAGCTTCCAGTCATTTTTCAACATTTTTGCCTAATGTTTATATTTCTGACCCACACACTACAATACTCCACACGAAGTATTTTATGACTTTCTCAAATCTTTATTCAAATTCCCACAAAATAGTACTTTCTTCCTCCTAAAGGCTTCATTTCCCATTCGTATCCACGCTTTTACTTCACGTTCAACTTCAAATCATTACTAATAATACTACCCAGGTATCGAACACTAATATCCTGTTACATTTTCTCTCCTCCTACTTCTATATTTGGCACCTACCCCTTTATTCCAATCTCTATGGCTTTTGTCTTTCTAACATTTATTTTCATCCTATATCTTTCACAGCTCTTCCTCAAGTTTTCCAACATCTTATTGATTTTCTCTTTAGATTCTGCAACAAGCGCCATATCATCAGTAAACCATATACACCTAACCATTCTAAACCTTACTGAAATACCATCTTCTTTTTGTAGGCTCTTTTTCACTATCTCTTCTTGATAGATATTAAATATTGATGGCGAGAGAGAGCCTCCCTGTGGAACTCCCCTTTGAATTGCACTCTCCTCTGTCATTTCCTCCTCTCCTCTAACACTTACTTATTGGTTCGTATATCTATATATTAATCATGTATATTATTTATCATTTAACAAATGTATCTAGCATATTTCTACTGGAATTGTATTAGGGAGAAGACGAAATGTGAGTTATTTAGAATAGTTTATAGTGACTGTATATTAGTAATATTTTCTGAATGATGTGGTTATGATGGCATCTTCATGTATATGTAGTTGTAAGAGGTCTATTCAGGTGAGAATTTCCTGTAGGCTATATTGATTTAACCCTTTCAAAGTGAAAGAATACAGTGTAATTGGCAAACCATTCAATCGAAGCTCTGTTCGATTGTCATCTCAAATATGCTAAAACGAGCCACAAAATTTGCATCGCTTCTAATTGTTTTCCTCTTGTTGCATATATGCATTGTTAATATGCAGTTTCGGAAATTCTTCACATATGAGTGCGTTGTATGTTTGAATTGTGTGGCTTTGTTGAAATGACATATTTGTTTTAAAATTCTTTTTTAAAAATTAGCACACGTAAGCTGAAGCTCCCAAAAATCTGTGGCAAATCAGATGGCTTTTAGTTGAGTGATGTGTGGGCACCTCATCCTCTTCTGTTGCCGTCGATTATGGCTTTCTCATTAGGAGTTCTCATAATTCGCCCTTTTCAGTTGTCTACTGCTTAGCGTGGCACAGGATACTGATTTGATTCCCGGTGGAAGAAACTTGAAATTAGAACCATTATGGTGGTTCGGATTCCACCTTGCACTCTAGTTTACAACTCGTATGAATCAAACCAAAGCCATATGTGGGTCTTAATTAATTCTTCAAGCCGATTCGACGTGCAGGTATACGGACCTTCATAGTGCTACTAGAGGCGGTTCGACGTACACGTGTACGTTCCGTGTAGTAGTGACGAAATGATGAATATTATGCAATCTGTTGTTTTGTCATATGAACAAACACATATGTTACTCAAGATTAGACTGCAATATGCTGCAATCTGTGTGTTTTCCCAAACTGTATCACACAAAGCTCTAGACTAACTAACATCACTTCTAAACTAACAAGAACGCAAGACAGAAGAAGTACTTTGTAAACATCTTTTTGTTATTATGGTGTAAACACTGTTTATACATTTTTGTGCATTGTGAAGTTTCGTTTACAAGTACTGAACACTTCATTGTAATTGAGCAAAAGATTTTTACGATATGTTCACTTTTGTGACATTATGAGAAAATTCCTGTTTTGGTGATTTCGACTTCTCACCGGTTGATGGGTATTTAACTCCTGGTTCGAAGGGTTAACCAGCAAGAGGGTAATGTTAAAGTAGTATATGTGCCATTGATCAGGACATCGATACGATATGTACTGATTTGTGGGTGAGTGAGATTGGAGTTTAGAGTCCCTTCCGGCTCAGAAGCTATATGAGACATTTACCTACAATCTAGGCCCTCCACACATTGAAAAGAGGGCTAGAGCAATACAATACTATCAGGAATGCAACACAAAGGTTTGTCCAATGTTTTGATTAAAACATACGATTAATGCAATCAATATTTCTTCCGCACCCTGTCTTAGCTCGCTCTGCCTCTGGTTGGCTCCCCTGCCTCTGGTCAATACGCCATCAGTCTTATTTGTAGTGAATGTTGCATTCTCTCCTGCCTCCCTCGTCCTCGGTTTGGATGTCTTGCCCCTGGTCAATATGCCGCAGCCTTTCTTCCCACTGCCTTGGTTTGGCTTTCTGTCTCAGGTCAATATGCCGCCGGCCTTATATGAAGTGAATGCTGCATCCTTTGCTGCCTCTATCTGCCTCCCCCTGGCTGTTCTGCATCTCGTCAATATACCGCCGACCTTTTGAAGTTCGTCCCGTTCGTCTGAAGTGAAGATGAGACTTACGGTATCACGGATTCATATTTATATTATTTCCATAGGTTGAAGTAACCCCTTTAAAATGAGAACTGGAGGTAATCTGAGATAGTAAAGAGGTCAAAGTGTTGGTGTTGACTACCTTCCTCTACAAGTTCCGAAGTCAAGGAAGTGCGGAGCATTTATCTTCATACAAATTGCTTCGGCCTTCGTGACCTACCCAGAAATGAGATGATCTTGACTTATTTTACTTAGGTTTAACGAGAAATACAAATATCACTGAACGAAACAACGTTTATTTTATAAAATAATCACTGGAACAGTTTCACCAACTAACTAAACATATTGGTTTCACCAGACACTGTCAGAGGTCTGTTTAATGTCTGGGCAGTGTCTTATGAAGCCAACATGTTCAGTTAATTGGCATAACTGTTACAGTGATTAGTTTTTAAATTAAACGTTGTTTTGTTCATGATTTGTATTTCTAGTTTATGTTATTTAGAATACCAAAGCTAATATGAACCAGTTAGTAACTTTCCTTTTGCCTGTTTGGAGTTTGCGTCCTTCCTTAGAACCGATGTCGTAACTAAACGAATTCAAAGATATTGAAACTTCCGAACGAGCGTATAAAAGGTGTTGAACAGGAAAATTAACGGGAAAATATCATCCATGTAACATATAATATTCCATTTCCGATTGACAATATATTGCATGCGAAACATGAATAAAAATCCTTTCGGGTGATAGTATTTTCCTTTTAGACACATTATGTAACGCTGGTTACATACATACTAACGGTTTATAAGAAAAAGTGAGTTTTACGTCCCACTCTTATGCCAGGTAAGCTAAAGGAGTCGGTGATGATGAGAAATGAATTGAATGGTGGAATGAATAATGAGGAAGGAAACCGGACAACCCCGATAAAACCCACGCACATGGTGTTCGTCCACCATAAAGTTCACTTGGCGCGAGCTGGGATCGAACCAGGGACCTCATGCACCAGAGGTGAACGATATACCACTGAGCCACCGCGGCACCTATAATAGTAAAAGTATAAGAATGTTCACACATACCGATATATCAGTCAAGTGACAGCCCAGGTCACTTGATCATTCGATTCGATTCGGTTTCACAAGGAATCTGTTGTTATGAGGCATGGTGGCAGGTCTTATCAAACAGTTCAAATAGAACCAAAAATAATGACACATGATAAGATAAGACTGCGATAGACTACAACGCTATAATAGAAGTTTGGAGTAATAGGAGTAGACGTTTGAAATTGGAGTACTAAAGCTGAGATTCAGAGGTTATAGCACTGAAGAAAGTTTGAGGTGGGGTATGAATTTCGGAAATGGCGCAATGTACTTATACAACATCTCTATAATATTCAAAACACTGTAACCTCTGACGATCAATTTCATATACTACTGTACCTAAGCGTAAGACTCATAACGTCACAATTGCAATAAAATAATGTTCTATTGTAAGTTAAATCACGAAAAATTATAAGTACATCACATAACATGAGCTATTATGACCATTTATGATAGAAGAACGTATTAGGAGTTATTGAAGAATAAATCCTGTACCTCGAAGCGGTTCAGGAATCCCACAAAAAATTACACACGAACTATGATGCAACACCTAAGCCTTTTGCACACGTAGCAGCTTATCGACGTTTATGGTTTCGAAAGTAGAAGCAATACGCTCTTGTAATTTTGAAAAACAAAAATGGCAGAGGTAGAAAGTACAAAGAATTCTTCATACAACACCAAATACTCTAGCAGCATACTTAATAGCCTCTACGTACAGTGGTGGGTATTGTTAGCAACTGACAATTACAAGAATAAAGTTAAATAGTACGTTGGTCCAACGTACTTTAAGTTATACGTTAGCCAAGTAATAATCAACAGTTTCGACCTAATTTCCCGAATGGCAACATTATTTATTTTGTATAAGTTACGTCAGCAGTTGGATTGGTTGACAAATGCTCGGTGAAAAGACCAATTACAATGTAAAGCCAACGTTGGCAAAGTGTTTGGTGTACACACCAATTACAATGTAAAGCCAACGTTGGCAAAATGTTCAGTGAAGAGACCAATTATAATGTAAAGGCAACGTTGCAAAATACTCGGTGAAGAGGCTAATTACAATGTAAAGCCGATGGTGACAATTGTCTGGTCTACATTTTCCGACTGTAGGGCCTACTACCTGTGCTTTCTGATATAGACATATATTTACAGTCGGCTAATCATACTGTTTACTTTGAAATACGAAGTGATTCGTACTAGCCTAACAACCCAGTGGTGAATATTTTACTATACTAGTCCTCCTGAATGAGTAGGAGAAAGAACACTCAAACAAAATGCAAATATCACTTTCAGAGCGTATTATTATAATTCCTCCCCTCTCTCTGTCTCTCTCTTGTTTGGGCCATGTAAGGACCATGTCGTGTCAACCTTTTTCTTTGGGCGTGGACATTTGCAGTATTCCTTCATTTCTTGTTGATGCTGTTCTTTCGTCTTTTCTCGTTTTCAACTTCTGGTTCGGTTGGAATCTTTGGTGTTCTTCGAGAAGTGGTTCCACTCTTGGATACCTTCGCATGTGATTCCAATCTCCATTAGGTCTTTTTCTACTTCATTGAATCAGGCTCTTTTTTCTTCTTTGGGTAAAGAGAAGATCCAGTTAGTCAACGTTGTTAAGTTTATTCGAGACACGTGTCCATAGAAAGTAATCCTCCTTTTCCGCACCACACCACTCATCTTTTGCACATACTCTTTGTATGTACAACTCTTGGTTGTGCCGTCTTCTAAATTCATCCCTATCGTTAACTGATCCAAAGATTTTCAACTAACTTAAAAGGTTCGTTACTAAATTCCCTTTGTCTGTCTGTCTTTCTCTCTCTCTCTCTTTCTCTCTCTGTGTGTATGTGCGTCTGTTTGTAGTTTGTGAATTTTTCAATTTTGAGCCCCCCATTTGATAGAGCATCAAAAACCATCTGAAAGAAGTGATGGAATTTTTCTCGCCAAAGAAGTTCCGATTTGTTAATTCTTTCTAATTCTTTCTTAATTCTTAATTAATTCTTTTAAGTTCGTTCTCTCAATGCTCTTCGAGCATTCTGAACTGCTTTCTTATAATCTTTCTTCTTTTAGCCTCCAGTTTCTCTATAATTACTTTCTTGTTCATTGCAAAGCATCCTGCTGCTTAGAACCTCTGGGAGGATGACGGGACAATAGTATCTCTGCATGATCTTCAATCATATAATTATTGAAATGAAATTAAATATTTCACTTTAACTCCCCACGATTATACCCTCTTAGGCTAAGGGAGATGATGATTAAGGGAAGTGAATGATGGAAGAATTGGCGGAGTGAGAATATGGGAGAAAACGGGAGTACTACGAGGAAACCCACGGACACGATATTGTCCCAACAAAACTTATTTGGCCGGGGATAGAACCGGGGACGTAAGCAGAGGTAAACGCTATGCAACTGAGTCACAGTCTATATTTTTTCATATTTTATTTGCACATATACACTCACATACATGTTTTCATTACAGTATCGCATATGCTTCCCTCATAACTAAACGGCGAGACAAACATCTTCGCATTTGAAGGCGGCGCTCCAAGTTCCCTTTAAATGGTGCTAGCAAATGAGAGGCCAGCGGTATTGCCACGTTTATTTTGTACACATCCACATCTATTCCCTGTCACCTGATCGCGCTGTAGTTGTCTGCTTAGCCATAGCCACACCCTTTACCACTTGGCAACGTCGCGTCAGAGCTTGCGTTCTATTCGTTTAGCTGAAATGCCAAGATGTTTGTCACAGGCTTTAGTTCTTTCATTGAAATTAAGTTCGTATAATTTTTTTTTTTTAATTTTCATGTCGTGTCCTGTGTATTGAAATATCGTACCACGAAAAAAAATAAATGTATCGTTTCGATTAAATTAAAAGAATAGTATAAAGAATGTTTAGCGTCACAATTTATGTATCTTTTAGTACTTTATAAGATGGGCTAATGCTTTAATAGGCCCAGTTAACATCTATTATCAACTGGACGATTTAATTTTTAAATGTAAGTTGAATGTTATCTACATTGAAAAAAATATTTAGAGGCTGTCGAATCTCATTCCCATATGACTTAGATAAAAAGCATAGAAACCCTTGCCTATATACTGTAAACCTCTGTTTGTGTAGGTGTAGGTAGTGCATAGATAGACAAAATTACAGTCCGGAATCGTTTTCGCACTCCCGGTCTTTTTACAAAATCCACTATAAACAGTATATTACAAAAATGTTACTACAGTAAAACCTGTGGCCAAGTTGGCCAAGTAACAAAATAGTAAATGCGCCACTGATTACTCTGTATATATACATATATATATATATATATATATATATATATATATATATATATATATATATATATATATTACAGGAGCTCTCGTGCTATTGTTTATTAAAATTTCTAAGTCTCTAAGTTGGCCACTTTTCAAGGGAACCGATGGTGGCCAGCATAGACAGGTTTCACTGTATAATGTAAACTCTCTAATACTGGGTAAAGAGAAGTGACCGAAGGCCCGACCAGCCTAGAGCAGGGTCTCCACAGAACTCCGAAGCAAGCTAGGTGGAGTAGATTTTTGCATCTCCAATGCTTCGTGTAAGGATTGAGGGCTTATGAGTTATAGAGCTTCAAAGCAAGCTAGGTAACTGAAGTTAGGAGTTACGACAAAGCTCCGAGCAAGCTGGGTGGGAACAGGGGAACCTAGAGTTTCCAAGTAAATTATAGGCTTTCGTTTAGGTATCCCCTAGAGCTCCAAAGCAAGCTAGAGGGGGGGTTGACCAGTCGAGAGTGATAGCTGTCGTTGAAATCCTCTGTTATATAGGTGCTCTAAGTGAGGCGGTGAGGTGCTGTTCCATCGTTGTTATGTGACCAGTTGTGTCGCCATTCTCTGTCGTCTGCAGTAATCCGTAATAAGATGCACATAGTTGATGTTTGTACATAGAAGCACATATTGGGTGTTTGTAAACACAACCATGCAGCATATTACAATAGGTAATTAGCTAAACTCCCTTGAATTCTAACTCTGTTAAAAATGTTTTATATCTTTAATAGAGAAAAAAAGTAAACATGCATTTTAATAAAGCATTAATGTGATTTAGTTTTGTCAGTAACGTACATCAATCACTAACGTTTTTTGAAATACTGAAATGTAAATTTCCAACTAACTGATATCACATGCCTTTAATTAATTTATTTGAAAACAAGAATATGTCATTTCGGGAAAATAGTAAACAATGCACAAAGAATAAGTACAGAAAAAACAGAAAATTGAAATGGACAATAAAAAGAATAAAAATAAATGGGTAAAAATGGATATATATATATATATATATATATATATATATATATATATATATATATATAGAGAGAGAGAGAGAGAGAGAGAGAGAGAGAGAGAGAGAGAGTATGAAGAACAGTACCACAATATTCTTGTGGGTATGGGCAGGACCACCAAGGTTTGGTTAGTGGTTTGATTTTTGTTTTCCTTCCTTTTGAAGTATGCAGGTTACTAAGAACAGTATCTACTATTTACATGGACTCAGAACCATGCATGACTTAATCCGGTCCATTAGGCGGGATAAAAATAAAGGAAGAAGTCTTTATTAAAGGCCACGAGCTTAGTTAGCATCTGGTTACACGCAACAAGAACCACCAATCGAAACGAGATAGCTCTCTTTCTGCAAATACAAATAGGCTTTCTAAAAGACTGGAACTACTGTATGTATTGTTATCATGGACACATCAAGGAGAAAGGACAATAATAACATAATGACGAACTTGAACATCATATTGCTCAAGTTGCTTTAAGATATATCTCATATTTGCAAGTAGAAATGTTTCAAGATGGAATCACAGCTTTAAGTTTTGTGAGATCGCTTGCACGAAATCCTTCCGCTACTACCCACATGTTTAGTTAAATGGTAAGTGTAATGCATGGTTTTTCCAGGCATATACAAAATTTTGACTTGTTATGATTTTTTCTGGGTTAATGTGTAAGAAAACTACTCTTAAAAAGGATTAAAAAAAGAAATCCCTCCATTAGTTCCCACGTGTTTAGTAGACTGGTAAGTGTAATGTATGATCTCTAAGCGCAATCCTTTGTTATTCGAATGAATTAAAAATAACATCAATAGTTCAAATACAACGTGAGTTATAGCTATTAAAGTGAGAAAAGGTTACTACCTTTAAAAACCACAGTTTGGCGGCCAAACCCGTCACTGAATATTTCAGGATTTTTAGTATGTTATTATATATATATATATATATATATATATATATATATATATATATATATATATATATATATATATATATATATATATATATATATATTCAAAAAAGGTATGTTCAAACTTTCAGCTTGTTATGATTTTTTTCTGAGTTTAACTCTTTTTTTCTTTGTCTAATTTGACTTGATTAAATCCTAAGGTACTCACACAACAATTTTTAAAGAGAGAGTTTGGCTACGGGCATATAATTTGAAGTACTTACCAACTACTTCAATAAAAATTGTTATGGAAATACTACAGGATTTTGAAACATGTATTCTTGAATACCGCACATATTAGTTCCTAAGTGAGATCTTGATCCGACTATGGTAGATCCCATAGTTTTGGAGCTATGGACCACTAAAGTTTATTTTTTCATGTTTTCGGCAGCCTATAACTCCGAAAGGTAGCATTTGTGCACCCAGGTTGGTCTATACTGTTGGTGTTATCTTGGTGTCAGTAATCACCTTCCAAACGTTTTAGGTGTTGCTTTGAAACACCCTGTATATCATTGGAAAAATCATTTCGCGTACACCTTACATGTAAATATCTGGCTTGAATGGGGCTAGTAGGAAGCGTGGCGAACATTTAAAAATAAGGAAAGAAACGCTTCGAAACACAAGAAAACGTGAACAATATAGGAAGCTATAATGTAATTATTTTGAGTCGTAATATATATAGGTTTAAAAGGTAGCTGAATACGAATATAACCTCAAGTGTTTACAAATCAAAATGGTGGAGCCAACATGGCGGATACATATTCCAAAGAACAAAGTTTGGTTCTGAAATTTTGTATATAGAGGTATTTTACGTTTCTATGTATGAATCGGATACTAAAAGTGTAAAATTGAAAATGGCGGATCTAAGATGGCGGACAAAGTGCAAAACACCGCTATGGAACTGAAACATTGCAATGGCAGTGAAAACGTGCCCGTTTTGGAGTGAAAGTATGCGTTATGCTTCGACAACTGTCATTCTGGTATCGTATTATGCCATTTACACTTGTAGCCCCTATGTATCCACTGCTGTGGGTAACATGCGTGTAAGAGGATGAGAGAAAGAGAGTAGAAGGACGAATGATAATAATAGAGGTCAAAGAAAGAGGTGTAACACAGGATTTTACTACAAAATGCATAAAAGCATGGAATGCAGGATTCTTTCTGCCTCCGGTTATGGCAAATGGCCTCGTGGAAACAGAAATTAATATCCTTGACACCTTAAGCTTTCCAACGATACATAACACATGCCGATTTTCGTTTATCTCTTCGGTGGCGGGGAAAGGATTTGGTAGTTTATTAATTATTATCTATGATTGCAATAAGTTTGTATAACAAAACTTCCATGCGCGCTACAAAAACTTCCCTTCATTCCGTACCTCAATTTTAGCATGATTGTATAGTAAAACACGCTCCCTGTTTATTGTAAAACATCACCTGCGCTGACTCGTCCCGTTATGTACTATATATATTGTCTACTGTATGTATAATAATCACTTCTGCTAAATATTTCGTCCGTTCTCTATATATTTCTTGCCCCTTTTGTCCGTCATATTGGATCCGTCATATTGCATTTGGCACTTTTAACATTGGATTTGTATACGACGACCACAAACCCCCTACCTACACGTTTTCAGTTCCATAACAGTGTTTTGCATTTTGTCCTCTATCTTGGATCTGCCATTCGTACATAGCAACGACGAATATTTCTATATATCTAATTTCAGACCCATAGCTTGTTTCTTGTAATTTATGTCCGCAATGTTAGATCCGCCATTTTGATTTGTAAATATTTGATGTTAGATTCGTATTCAACTACCTTGTAAACCTATATATGCACCACGATTTTAGAAAATTATATCATAACTTCCTATCTTGTCCACGTTTTCTGGTGTTTCAGAGCTGCCTTGGTGGTCGCCATGGCCTAGGCCCCATTCAAGCGAGGTACTTCACATGTGAGGTGTACTCGGCGTGACCTTTCCAAAGTCATATAACACATGCAGATCCTCGCGTACCACTTCACCTACTTCCCTTGTTGATTTGTAGCATATATATATATATATATATATATATAGTGTTCTTTCCTTCAAGAGCTGCTAGTGGAATATATAAAATATAAAGGTACTATATCTACTGGGATACAGAGTTGAAATTGAAACATTTAAAAAATACATTTTCTAAAGGGTTTTATTACTACAAACATTAACCGACAAAGTAACAGCTAGTACAAAAGGTATTGCATATTGTAAAGGAAAAGAACAAAGCGAGTGGTATAAACAAACAACACGGCTTGCAACAGTAGATGGTGTTGGCTAGACGAAGTGAGATTTACAGACAAAATACGAGAAAAGACAAAACAAAAATACGTATAGAGAAACCGTGTTTAATGAGATGTACTGTTAGACTTACACAATACAAGAGAATAGTGTGTGTGTGTGTGTTTAGTAAGTACCTGTATTACTCGTATGAGAAGCATAAAGATTACTGCTGATTAATTGAATTAAGTTTAACTTCCTTTTTCTTAAGTGCAAAGACTATATGAGATGAACTATTGCTGAAAATAACACGCAGTTTAGTATTTTACATAGTTTTTATACAATACAAGAGCTCCCTCTTGGTTAAGTGGTTAACATACGTGCCTTTGGGGACGCGGGTTTGATTTCGGGCAGGAACTCACGTTGTTCGGATTCCACGTTAAGGTGTAAGTCCACGTCTCATATAACCTCGCTGCTGTAAGTAACGCTAGAATCAAATCAAATCTATCTATCTATTCAATACAAGTGTATCGACATACCTACTTCAACTTGGAATCACAAGAACAGGGAGTAAAATGAAATGAAATGAAATCTTTGAGTTTTACGTCCCACGGTTATGCCGGCTAGGCTAAAGGAGACGGTGATAATGAGAAATGAATGAAATGGTGGAATGAAGAAAGTGGTACGAAACGGGAGAACCTCGAGGAAACTCACGCACACGGTGTTTGTCCACCATAAAGTTCACTTGGCGGGAGCAGGGTTTGAACCCGGGACCCCTTGCCCAAGAAGTGAATTCTCTAGCACTGAGCCACCGCGGCCCCAACAGGAAGTAAGGCGTCAACTACTCGATTACAATGCATCACATATAGACATTGCAAAATAATGATGAAAACAGCTACAAGTGTTGTAAATATGGATATGGATACGAATAGAAAACACATATGAGAAAATATTAGCTAAAGTTGAAGGGGAAAAGAGTGATAGTGCTGAGAACATAACTCAATTTGAAGAGAAAATAGTGATTGTGCTGAGAAAATATTAGCTGAAATTTAAGGGTAAAAAGAGTGATAATGCTGACAAAATATTTGCTAAATTTGAAGAGAAAAAGAGCGATAGTACTGAGAAAAATATTAGCTAATGTAAAAGAGCAAAAGATCAATAGAGGTGAAAAAAATTGGCTAAAGTTGAAAGGGAAAAGAGCGATAATTCTGAGAAATCATTAGCTAAAGTTAAAGAGAAAAAGAGCGATAGTGCTGAGAATATATTAGCTAAAGCTGAAGAGAAAAAGAGCGATAGTACTGAGAAAAATATTAGCTAATGTAAAAGAGCAAAAGATCAATAGAGGTGAAAAAAAATGGCTAAAGTTGGATGGGAAAAGAGCGATAATTCTGAGAAATTATTAGCTAAAGTTGAAGAGAAAAAGAGCGATAGTGCTGAGAATATATTAGCTAAAGTTGAAGAGAAAAAGAACGTTATCTATGGATAAGAAGAGATAAAAGTAGTTAGGATTCCTTTAGAGGAGACATTAAAAAAAACGTGATAGATCAAAGATAAAATAAAATTAAGATAGTGAAAGTAAAATACGATTAAAGTTGATAGATAATATTAAAAAGAAGAGTTTTTACGGCAAAGCGAAGTAATCGTTTTAGAAAACTGTAGAGCACGCTACTATTTCAATTTAAATTAAGCGACGTAAATTTGATAATGATGCTGATGTCTAATATTAATGTTAATTTTCCTACCTTTTTTAATACTTTAAATTAAAATGTCTCTCTCTCTCTCTCTCTCTCTCTCTCTCTAATGAGTCACTGTATTTCAAGCATTGAAACTTATTTTGAAATAATATGAAAAGAAAAATTTCAGCTTAACGTCCCAGGATTATGTCCTTTAGGCTAAGGGAGAAGGATGGTCTAGGCAAGTGAATGATAATGAAAGAATTAGTGGAATGGGAATGTGGGACGAAACGAGATTATCCAAAGGAAACTTATGGACACGATGTTATCCACCATAGCCTTATTTAGCCGGGGATCGAAGCACGGACTCCACGCCAAAAAGATAAGCACTCTACCACTGAACAACCATACCTCCGATTGTAGTATAGTATCTGATATATAAAAATGAAAGTGGGCCTGTGTGAGATTACGTCACGGAAAAATGGCTGAACCATTTGAAACTGAAATAGTGAATATAGCTATCACATAACTTGATCTGGGTTTTCTATAATGTAAATAACGTTAGATTAAAATGGGAATCCTAAAAGATGGAGTGGAAGAGGGATTAAACTTTATGCGAAAAATGGAATTTCTCACGAGCCTGCCGATTTAGGAAGGCGAAATTCAGTATTAATTCTTCATAAAAACAAGCCTCAGTGTTTCTGAAAATTCTCATTTTAAAGGGGAGAAGAGAGAGCATTTTCTATATGTTTTGCCTAATTTAAAATAGCGTTGCCTGTTGTTTGTGATCGCATCACTAGAACATAGTTGAACCGTTTGAAGTGAATTTTGGAACACAGTATCTATCTCAAGCTAAATTCTTATCATGTTACTAGCAGAATGCTCGTTCTTCGCACGGGAAGAATATGTTTCGTTTTGAACATAAAGGGCACCAAAACTGTTACCAATCAACTTTGGGACCCCAAAAACTATGAATTACACACTAATATCTGTCATGTTCGATAATATATATATACAGGATGTTTCAAAACAACACCGACAACGTTTGGGAGGTGATGATCCCTGACACTAAGATAAGACAAAAAGTATAGACCAACCTGGGTGTACAAATGCTTCCTTTCGGAGATATAGGCTGCCGAAAACATGATAAAATTAAATTTAAAGGTCCATTGCTCCAATACTATGGGACTACAATAGTCGGGTCAAAACTTCACTTAAGAACTAGTATGTGTCCTATACAAATATCCATGTTTCAGAATCCTGCAATACTTCATCAATAGTTTTTACAGAGGTAGTTGGTGAGTACTTCAAATTATATGCCGGTAGCTAAACTCCCTCTATAAAAATTGTTGCGTGAGTACCGTAGGATTCTGAAACATGTATTTTTAGATAGGGCACATATTAGTTCTTAAGTGAAGTTTTGATCCGACTACGGTAGGTCCTAAAGTATAGTTTTGAGGCTATGGAACTTTCAAGTTCATTTTTTCATATTTTTCTCAGGTAATAACTCCGAAAGGAAGCATTTGTGCACCCATGTTGGTCTCTACTTTTTATATTATCTTGGTATCACGAATCACTTCTCGAACATTCTTGGTCTAATTTTTAAACACCCTACATATATTTTATATATATATATATATATATATATATATATATATATATATATATATATATATATATATATATATATATATATTCATCCCTCCTCTCGTAAGTTGCACTGTCAAAGTGAAATGTTAAAAGCAATCCACTCCCGAACCTCATCTATGACGTATGTTGAAAATTTGATTGAGATCGGTTTCGTAGTTGAAGAATTATTATGTTTTTTTTATCTTCATATATCTCCCCTCACTCCTTCCATACGGTGTGCTGTCAAAGTGAAATAATAAAAACCATCCCAAGCCAGAACGTCATCTATATTGAAAATCGGATCGAGGTCGGTCGGCTAAGTCACAAATATAGTTACTTTCATCCGATAAAATATTCAACATTAATGCTAAATATAAATTACCTTGCGGGTTTCTATTATTACACTTTACTTCAATTGCGTTCTAGGTGTTTGTTTGATAAAGTTCAGCCTCTCTTTTCAGCACCGAGGCTAAATGAAAAGTGTACTTTCACTTTAAGGTGGAATCCAAACTACCGTATGCTTTCCCGCCTGGACGTGCCCTAAGGAGAGTAGGGACGAAAAATGGTTTCCTTAAACCCGTTCTCCCTATGCGAAGATTTTAATTTGATTCAATTTTTAGTTTAGCGTCCCTTTCAGCAGCGAGGCTATATGAGACGTAGGCTCAGTAGGCTAGTAGCTTAAAGTGGAACGCGAACTACATGAGCTGCTACCGGGAATCGAACCTATCCCCGTGCAAAAAATGAGTACTTATGTTTAAAAAAAAATAACTGAAACTTCTAGCTTAACACCTTAAACTAAGTCTAAAGGAAATGATTAATAAATAACGAAAGAAATTTCTTATGTGAAAAAAGGTAAATTATTAGGAAAAATGATGATTTCACAAAATATCTTGAACTACGTCGATTTATGTTTAACTTTAGGGTCTCCAATTCAGGGTTTTCAGATATGATCAATAAGGGTCTTAATACAAATACGTAGGCCTAAACGAAGGCTCGGGCCTCTTTGACTCCCAAGATTGGCACCCATGATTGAGCCCATTCTCTTTTGAAACATGAAAATGGCGTTTATTGTCAGTGTATATTGAGATATTTACCAGTATTTTGTTTTTAGTGATTCGCCAGGTATATCATATGTTTGCATGCTGTTTGTTCTTGTATGAGTCACGGTGTATGGTATATGAGTCACGGTTTACTAATATATTTCCTCGATACACCAGAATGCTCTGCAAAGTTTGAGGACAAAGTATAAATTTTATTTTCTGTCGAATCTTCAGGATTTTGTCTTCATATTCCTCACACCGAATAACCTGAACACGGACATCTTTGGACTTCTGTAATAAATAATTGTGTAGTGCAGTACGAAAATAGGATGTTACAGTTTTAATCCCCTTTGGGCAAGGGGATATGCAAAACAAGCGTTTACCATATATAAATGCTTATTTTATTTACGTGAAGTTTGAACCCTTCCTTGACGTACGCCACTGCTTATGTGTTTATTTTATCCGCATTTAGATCACCCATCTTTACTTGCGAAAACAATTTTTTAATACAAAACAAAACGCAGAGGTATGCACTGACCGAAATTTTTAGCCCGAGCCTGTCCCGGTCCGTGAATTTATAATGTGAAGCCCGAACCGAGTCCGAAATATGTTTTTTAGCCTTTAGGTCCGAGCCCGACCTGAGCCAGTGTGATAATCAAATGAGCCCGAAAGAAGCCCTAATTACAGAAACTTAATAATTAACGAAAAATTATATTTTTATTTACAGCAATTAGAGGTTTAATTCTGTAGTTGTTCTTTAAAAGTTCTCCACAAATAATGGTCCGATAAACATCGTTCTACAGTATATTTGCAAAGTCAGGCCCGAAAAGGCCCGATAAATATACTTCTATGTTTAAAAATTTATCGCCTAAGCCCGGCCCGCACCCGAAGTGATCTATGCTTTGTAGGTTCGAGTGCAGACCTCTACCATGAGATGTGAAACGATGTACAGAGCTCGTCACGTGATTAACCCCACAGACAAGATGCTCGTGTGAATGATGCTATTTGAGGCAACAGTAAAAGCAGTCAGTCCAGTCTTCGTTATGTACTCTGCCCGCTATTAGCGCTACATACGAAGTACTTAAGACGTTAAGTCCGCATAGTAGGTCCCATCACTTCTTCCAGCCATAGCAAACAATGCTTAAGGAGTGCTGAATCGTTGAACAGTCTTTAACCTTTATGTCAGTCTGTGTGAACAAGGTCTAAGGTAGATTCGGAAATGTTGTAATGTATTTAATGCTCTCTTCACCATTATTGTGAACCAGGCACAGTATGCATCAAAGACGAGCTTGACAACTGCTAGACAAGTGCAGGAGAACTTCTCTGATAAATAGTGACCCAGAGGATAATGGCAGAATCCTACCAAACTATGGTGACCGTGACCAGGGAGTAATCTACACCCCCAACACCCCCTAACACCCCTCCAAATTTCTTTACACACACCCCTGGATGGGATAGGAATAGACACTACTTCGCTAAATCCAATTGTATCAATCAGCATCACATAAATTATTTATTAAATCAAGTTAAAAAAGTTTTAGTGTTTTGGAAAGAAGGCAATTTATTCTTATTTATTTATTTCACTTCAAAATACGAAGCGACCTCGTTCTGATGTACCACTTCGAGAACCACATTACCTCATTGTTTCGGGCGGTGTTTCGATCAAAACAATTAACAAAACAGATTCGCTCATACCTATCCTCCTGGACTCCGCGGTCGTTTCCGAAGAAAAGAGATTGATGGACAGATGCAGATGACTGAAATTGGCAACGTCTTGAGCGGTCATTCACCTATCTCCTAATCAATAAGGAAAAATGTGACAATCCTGATTCAGTTGGTAAGTGCTACTCTGCAAGTGGTGTATCAACGGACGGAAGTTAGAAAGGTTCAGTCAAAATGTTTTAGAATCAAGTAGCTAGAAGGGGCAGGAGCGGGGATTAAGAGATCAAATAATATTACAACAATTAACGTCAACAACAGGATTAGAATATTAAAATAATGAAATTGCAACTATGTACAGTATTAATTAATAAACGAATGTGATTTCAGCAAGGGAGGAGGGATTTTTTTCAATGAATATTTTGGAAAAAATCACCCACTAAAACTTGCTGGGGGTAAATCAATTGAAATAAGGGCAGAATTTTGCAAAATAATTACAATAATTCGTATGTAATCAATTCACATGTAATTACTGGGTAAAATAGTGGTGGATAATTCCTAATACAGTGAAACCTCTCTTAACGGGCATCTCTCAATAGTGGACACCTTCATGAGAGGACAAACTTTCTTATTTTTCCATGCCATAAATATTTGTGGTGTGGTGTTATGAGAGAGAACCCTTCCATTTAGGGGCACCTGTCATTTACGGACAAATAATCGTGTTCCACCGATGTCCGTTTTGAGTGGTTTCACTGTATCACTTAGTTTAATAATAATAATAATAAATGCTCAAATGTGTGAACTTCCTTTATTGAATCTACCACTGCGAAGAACTGATATTATTATTATTATTATTATTATTATTATTATTATTATTATTATTATTATTATAGTAGTAGTAGTAGTAGTAGTAGTAGTAGTAGTAGTAGTAGTAGTAGTAGTAGTAATAGTGGTAGTAGTAGTAGTATTGCAATAGTTAAGTAAAAAATATACTGTTTCCTTTGAGTTTGTTTAAAAATGTATATCACTATTCTGAGAGCACCCCCCTTTTATTTTGGACACCCCCCAAGCAATGATTTCTGGCGTACTTACTGACCGTGGTGACTCCTGAAGAATGGGCTCAGTGTTAAATTCAGGCATGTTCATGGGGACTGACCCCCCCTCCCCAGAATATATTTACGCTCCCACACATCCATGGAAATATTTGCTTTCTTCTGTTTATTTTTTTTTCGAAAATAAGTCCTAAAAGCAAAGATATTTTAAAAAGAAAATTAGTTCCCAACCTAACCTAATTGTTCTAATTAACAAACCGCGTTCTCGGTATAAAATCGAAGTTAAATAAAAACTTGGAAATTAGATACAGACGCACACGAACGGTTTATAACTTTATTTAGGGAAAAAATGGCAATATGTTGGTTACTGCAACCGACTAGATAATAACACGTCATGAGTTTTGTAGCGACAGATTCCTGCTGTTATATTGCAATCTTGAACAGATCCCTCGTAAATTTTTATTGAAGCCCACTTGTACAAAAGTCTGAATTCAACACTTCCTAGGCTCCGCAAGGATGTTATAAAATAGAGGATCTGCCTATATCTATCTGCCTATATGTATCTTCATCCTATTAAATCAATGAAGCCAAAAACCAACGGAGCATCGGCACGTCTGATTGGCTACTCTCGTTTCCGCCATCTTCTGATTGGCTACTTTCGTTTCCGCCATGATTGTTGGCTCAAAACATTGCGATCTTATTGGGCGGAGTGGGCAGAGTAGGGGTGGCGAAATTGTGACGTATGGCATCAAGATTTTGTTGTAAGGGCAGATCCTCTATTTTATAACATCCTTGGGGCTCCGCACAAGTCATAGAACTGGTTTTCGCCACACGTGATGCATCGGAAGAATTCGGGACTATTCGTGAAGCTGCTTTCCGAACGCACACTTGAGGAAACGTGAAACAGCAGAAGGGCACCAACAATTTTGCCAAACTTAGCGGACATGGCAAACCAGCGACAAAAAACAGCACTTAAAGAACTATAACACGAACAGTACGAATTAAATGCTAGTAATAATAATAATAGCAAAAATATAAAATAACAACAAAACGAAACTTGGCGGCAACCCGACAACACTGTCCCCTCAGGAGATGTTTTTCGTATAGCGCACGAAACGACACTGGCAACATTTCATGAATGGGGGTTGACGGCTGGGACGCACTCTCGCGCTCTATTCGGTGGTGAAATTAGTATATCTAGGTCAAGCTTCAAGAATCCTTGCGATCACTATAGTATAATCATTATAAAGTTGTGCTCTTTGTGGCATCTACCTAACAAGAATTCTTAATTCTTCTTGCTGAGATTCTAATTTCCTGAAAACTGAAGAAACACAATGATAATAACCTTATATAGTACAATGTATATGACTAACATAACATAGTAGTAATGTGCTTATTAAAATATATCAGTCGCACAAGGGTCTCCGCGAAATGCTGTAAAACCACAGAAGCATAAAAGAGGTAAATATTTTATTTGAAGCACAAACTGAAAAATGAAGTCCTTTGCTTGTTTCTCAAGCTTAATAAACCACAAAACTAAGATAATTAACAGTTGTTCTTTGTGAACAATTGCCTAAAGGGATTGTGACGTAATAATAGAGTACCTCAACAAGCTTCCGATCTTTACTCATTATGTTGTTATCTTACCCACAAGCACGCACACATAAAAAAAAAATAAGTCAGGCCATAGAAAAAAATGAGAAAAGGAAGCAAATAGCAGTCTTTCAGGGTAAAAAACGTAGTTAATTTCCTTCTACCCTAGACTTTTCTTGGCTTAACGTGGGTTAGTAGATGTAAAAAAGGAAAGCGAAAAAAGAAATCGACTTGCTTTCCAGAGCTGGAGGCCAAGACAAGTAACAGGGGCGGAGGAAAAGAGGGAGAAAGCAAAGAAGTCTTTTTAGACTTTAAGATAAATCCACGATTTCGGTCGTGTAGACCATTTTTTTTATATTCTTCTCCGTCTTCTTCTACATGTTTCCTGAACTCGTGACTCTAAGCTATCAACCTTTTTTTCTTTATTCCAGGAACATTAACACGATTGTTCGTCAAAGCTGAGACACTTGGCTTTAGAGAAAGTGCTTGTTAACATGTTATGGACTTCAATAGAATATTTTGTACTAATATCTTTAATAAACAGAACGTGATACCGCGTTCTGTTTACAGCATATTTCTTACACCAATATTAGGAGACCACCAAGTATTGCATCAAATTAGTCAATTGCAGAAAAATAAGTCAACAAACGACGAAATACCGACAAAAATAATAAAAATATGTAAAGAGTTATTGACACCTTATTTAACGTATTTATTTAATCAATGCTAATAAATAGTGGATTTCCTGATGCTCTTAAAATAGCTCAAGTAAGACCAATACACACGAAGAAAGACTCAACATCCGTCGAGAATTACAGGCTAATCTCTTTGCTACCTGTTTTTAGTGAATATTTGAACATCTAATAAAGAGCAGACTATTGGATTTTCTCATAAGGCAGAATATTATAACGAATGAGCAACATGGCTATGTGCCAAACAAAGGCACCCAAACCGCTACCTATACCTTAATAGACCATATACTAAAAGGAATAAATGAAAAATATCTAGTACTAGGTATTTTTTACGATCTGAGTGAGGCATTTGATGTAATAAACCGTGATATTCTACTGAAAAAACTAGAACATTACTGCATACGTGGAAACTGTCTCAAATTATTCAAATTTTATCTAGAAAATAGGAAGCAATCAGTAGAAAATTATAAGAAATACAGGTGATACTTAAATCAAACACAAATCGACTTAACGAGAAACAAAATATGGAGTGCCACAAAGCTCGGTTCTAGGTCCACTCCTGTTCCTACTATTTATAAACGATCTACCTAGCAACATAGATACCAAAATTATAGTCTATGCTGACGATACTTCAGTGATTATCAAAGGAAAAGATACAAAAGCTATTGTTAACAATATACATAACATAAAAAAATCGCTATTGGTTTGATAGTAATCAGTTGGTTTTAAACAATACGAAAACACAATATATACTTTTCCACTCAGCACACGCTAAAAATATCAATAAATCCACAATATATCTAAACAGCCCATCCATACACCCAGTCAACGGAACAAATTTTTTAGGAATTATAATAGATGAGCACTTCAGATGGAGTAGTCATATTAAAGCAACTATACATAAACTAAACCTGAGGCCATATGC
Organism: Thermobia domestica; assembly: GCF_964235325.1. NCBI lineage: Eukaryota > Metazoa > Arthropoda > Insecta > Zygentoma > Lepismatidae > Thermobia > Thermobia domestica. Next base: position 272,384,148 of record NC_137462.1, read on the forward strand.
TCTAAGGATGCTAAAAGACAGATTAACTTTAAAAGGCTTAATACAAATATATTATTGGTTCATATACCTTATCATAAAGTATGGCATTCTATTTTGGAGTGCGCAACTGAAAGCAAATCTATATTTATTAAGCAAAAACAGACCATCCGTAGCTTTGCAAACTTACATTACACAACAAGCTGCAACATGTACTTTAAGATGTTAAAGATATTGACAGTTCCGTCTATTTACATATATGAAGCATCCGTTTTCACTCTAATGCAAAAGGAAGATGGGGTGAAGGATCATCACTATAACACTGAAGATCAAAACAAAAAGTATCACTTTACTAGATTATCACTCATAAAACAGAGCCCCAGACATATGGCAAATAAAATATTCAATGCTTTGCCCAATCACATAAAAATGGAGATAAAATTAAATAAATTTAAACAAAAGTTAAAAATGTATCTAATAGAGAAAGAATTTTATAGTGTTAAAAATATCTAGAAATATATTTATAACAATATAAAATATTTTATCTATATGTATAATCACTTCTGTAAATCATATTATGTTTGTTTTATAATCTCACATCAATACTATGTACATATGAACTAAACCCTTCAAATACCATGTATTGTTTAGATGGAGTAAATAAATAATAAATAAATATTAATAATAATAATGAAAGAATGATGTTGAATATATCATGATAAATGAATATAAAATAAATAAACAAACATGTAATATTTATAATTAAAAATACATGCATAAAGATTACATGCGCAAAAATTACATGTATACATAGTAAAATTACAAGCATACATAGTAAACTTACATGCATACATAGTAAAATTACATGCATGAACATACAAATCAAAAGTACATTTATATAAAAAGACCGACATTAATAGAAATAAAAGAAAATATATACGCATATTAAAGGCATTCGTCCGAATAAGACTAACAACTTTTAAAACTTTCAAGAATTGATGATGAAAATTTAAATCGAAATACATCTAAATTAGAACAGAATTTATTAGTTGTCTCAATACAGCTATAAATAAAAGATTTAGAAACTAGCCTAGAGCTAACAAAATGGTTCATTTCGTGGTTTTACAATAGGGAACTCTTAATGAAATGAAACCATCTAAATAAAAGCGTCCACTAATGGATTATGTGAGAATTTTAGATCGAAAAGACTCGTCTATCACCAAGGGTTAATAACTTTAAATCCTCGCGTGTGTCAATTAAGCTCATATTATCACATTTTGAATTTCCATTTTAACCACGCAAAAAAAAAAAAAAAAAAATCCTGAATAAATTCAATAGAGCTTGCAAAATATTTAGGTTCACGGTTCCAAATAACTGTTGCATATTCAAGATGAAACCGCACATTACATAAATAGAGTACCTTGCATGTATAAATTGAGTTAAAATTTCTATACAACTATTTAATAAGTGCTAAATTTCTCTTGGTTTTAGATGTTATAACCTGAAGATGTTTATGAAACAACAGTTTCATATCAAAAGAATTCCTAAATCATTAACATAATTTACAAATTGAATATGATGGTTACCAACATTGTTTTTATATAGAGAGGGATTTGTTTTCCTGGAGTAAGATATACATTGAGTTTTGGACAACTTCAGAGGTAGAGAATTCATTTCTGACCAATGTGCAATAGTATTAATATTCCTTTGTAAAAGTTATATGCTCATTCGTTTTTGAAATACTATGAAAGATTTTAATATCATCCGCATACAACAAAGAATTACAAGTAATATTCTCAAACATATCATTAATAAACAACAAAAAGCAAGGGCCCCAAGTTAGACTCCTATGGTACTCCAGAAGTAATATTACAAATGTAAGAAATATTTTATTTATATCCTTCCAATAATAATAATAATAATAATAATAATAATAATAATAATAATAATAATAATAATAATAATAGCGTCGAACGCACCAGGGTCAAACAAGTACATTTCGGCACCAATATTAATATTTTAAAAGTATGAACATAATCGCCTGATTCATTTTTTAGAAAAATCATCCAAAAAACTCACACCCCCAGAGTAAACTACCCCTTCTTATTTTTTTCAAGAAACAATAACTTGAACAACATAGTAATGTTATTAATAAAACATTAATTTCTGAAATATAAACAAAATCATTTGAGCTGTTTTCTAGAAAATCGCATATTTTATCTTCTAGTAAACTATTCTTACTTTTAGGAATAGAAGAAAATTTGAGAAACCTCTCTGGAGAATTTTATACTCTTAATGACCTTAAGTTTAAACTTTGATCCGATTACATAGAAAAAAATGGTATGTGTACGTATTTCGACACAAACAGATGAACAGAGTATGTTGAAGTCTAGAAACGTATAAATCTGTTGAAATCTCGAGTATGGTTGATTTTTTCATTATTATCATAATTTCTTTGTTTCTTTTTTCATCCTTCGAAAGTAATATTGTAAATTAACTTGAAAAGATAGTAGGTAGGGCAATTTAACACATGGAATTCGTTTTTCTCCCACAACATTTTATTATAAGTCTTATTATACACAAATATAACATAGAAAGTCACAATAAGAGTTGTCCAAAGACCAATACAAAGTTCTCTATGTAGTTTATCTGGGTAATTAGGTGTTCAAATACTCAGGCAGCTAAGGAAATGATGCTACGGAGCTCCGGGCAAGCTAAATCGAAGTAGTTTATGAATTCTTAATGATTTACGCAAGCAAAGAGAGTTTTGTATCCCGCAAAACTCCAGGCAAGCTAAGTAGGTAGAGATACCACAGAACTGCAGGCAAGCCAGGTGGTTGAGGTTAAGATTTCTCAGAGTTCGAGAGAATTACGAGAGTGGTCCCGTTTCCATAGAGCTCCAGACAAGATAAGTGGGCAGGAGACCTCAGAGCTCCAGGCAAGCTAACAGAGCAATGGTGACCAGCCGACACTTATGTTGATTAAGACTTTACAGTGTGTTCTGGACAGGAGTGGCGCTAGTGTACGTTTTCTGTCACATGACATAATAATAATAAGGATTCCTCGGTTCTGCTTCTTGTCGTTGTTGTAGTAAGAGACAAAGTGGTTTTGTTTATAAATAAAAAAAACATGTGTTAATGTTTACAATTATAGTCCACGTGTAGGACATTACAACATACATAGGGCTAATATTTAGAGTGTCAACACTAATATTTATTTCATATATTATATTTCTTCTAAACGTACATCGAAAGTTGCACATAAAAGAGGGAGAGATTACGACAAATGTAGCGACTGCAATTTTATGCTGATCGATAGAAAATTAGTTAAAACTTATGTACAGTTACATATAATACTTGTCACAAGTATGTCAATCAAGGCGTACACAGAGACTTATTCCGGGCCATAATCTTGAGAAAGGTTAAAAAGCAGACAATACTTTGCTTTAGGAGGACGATGTATCAGGTGAATTTATGAAGTGCTTAGTAATTCAAATACAATAAAGGGCACTTCTTACTATATATACATCACATTTTAATCAGTAGCGGATCTATAAGTTAAAACTGGGGTGGAGCAAAATCCCAGATCATAACTGAATAATTTTTCATTCGTCCTGCAGAAGTTTCCAACTTAACTGTCTCCAGGTGGATATTATAGCTAGATTGGACCTACACATTGTGGATCTCAAATATTGTTTTATACATTGCACTACAGAAAATTGCAACGAAAACTAAATTTAATATTTCAAAACGTTTCCAATATAGGATAAAAGGTAATGGGTGCTTACTATAACTTTCAAAGATATATAAATAGCTTCAATTATTTTTATGGGTCTAGCCTCCCGGCTCAAAAACTAGGGGGTCTAGGCCCCCGGCTCCGCTGATTTTGATCATGGGTGAAAACATGATTTTCATATTCAGTTCGTAACGTTAAAGGCTTATTTAAATAAATATATAAGAAGAAATCGTGTTTAGAAACACATATAGTTATATATACACACACAACCCAAGCAGAAACCACGTGGAGCAGTTTGATTTGTATTTTCTCAATTAACAGTGAAATCGAAAGAAATAACAGGTTTTCCTTATTTTCGGTTTTAGTAGAAAGAGTACAGTGAGGATCTAATATACGTCTTGGAACTCATAATTGATTGTAAAAATCCATTTCTATCTATCTACTACTGTTTACAGTATTTAGCAGCCAATGTTAAAACCGAAAGTAATTGATTTCTGTCACTTCTAGTTTGAAAATGAAATGAAATGAAATCTTTGAGTTTTACGTCCCACGATTATGCCGGTTAGCCTAAAGGAGACGGTGATAAGAGTAATGAATGAAATGGTGGAATGAAGAAAGTGGGAGGAATC